>NC_140565.1:4629790-5829790 GCF_057381845.1 Rhamphochromis longiceps
ATAACCTGGAAGTCCCGAGGTCAAAATGGAAGATGCCCCCAAGGGTGGTGGAGAATGACCGAGCTAAGATCCTGTGGGACTTCCAGATACAGACGGACAAAATGGTGGTGGTTAACCAACCGGACATAGTGGTGGTAGATAAACAGAAGAAGACGGCCGTAGTGATTGATGTAGCGGTTCCGAATGACAGCAATATCAGGAAGAAGGAACACGAGAAGCTGGAGAAATACCAAGGGCTCAGAGAAGAGCTCGAGAGGATGTGGAGGGTGAAGGTAACGGTGGTCCCCGTGGTAATCGGAGCACTAGGTGCGGTGACTCCCAAGCTAGGCGAGTGGCTCCAGCAGATCCCAGGAACAACATCGGAGATCTCTGTCCAGAAGAGCGCAGTCCTGGGAACAGCTAAGATACTGCGCAGGACCCTCAAGCTCCCAGGCCTCTGGTAGAGGACCCGAGCTTGAAGGATAAACCGCCCGCAGGGGCGTGCTGGGTGTTTTTTTTTTTGTATATATATATGTATGTATATATATATATATATATGTGTATATATGTGTATATGTATATATGTATATATGTATATGTGTATATGTATATATGTATATATATATGTATATATATGTATGTATATATATATGTATGTATATATATATATGTATATATGTATACATGTATATGTATATATGTATATGTATATATATATATGTATATATATACACTCAACAAAAATATAAACGCAACACCATTGTTACTGCTCCCATTCCCCATGGGATGGACGTAGAGACCTAAAATTCAGTCCAGATACACAATATAACCATCCCTCCCAAACAGTGGTCACAAATCAGTCCAAATGTGTGGTAGTGGGCACATCTGCCATATTGAGATAATCCATCCCACCTCACAGGTGTGCCACATCAGGATGCTGATCTGACATCATGAGTAGTGCACAGGTGTACCTCAGACTGCCCACAACAAAAGGCCACCCTGGAATGTGCAGTTTTTTGCGCTATTGGGGGTCTGGGGACCCAGAACCGGTCAGTATCTGGTGTGACCACCATTTGCCTCATGCAGTACAACACATCGTCGCATGGAGTCTATCAGATTGTCAATTGTGGCCTGTGGAATGTTGGTCCACTCCACTTCAATGGCTGTGCGAGGTTGTTGGATATTCGTGGGAACTGGTACACGCTGTCGTATACGCCGGTCAAGCACATCCCGAACATGCTCAATGGGTGACATGTCCGGTGAGTGTGCTGGCCATGCAAGAACTGGGACATTCTCAGCTGCCATCTGCCCTGAACAATGTGAACCATGATTCATCCGTGAAGCGCACACCTCTCCAACGTGCCAGACGCCATCAAATGTGAGCATTTGCCCACACAAGTCTGTTACGGCGACGAGCTGGAGTCAGGTCAAGACCCCGATGAGGACGACGGGCATGCAGTTGAGCGTCCCTGAGACGGTTTCTGACAGTTTGTGCAGAAATTGTTTGGTTGTGCAAACCAATTGTTCCAGCAGCTGTCTGGGTGGCTGGTCTCAGACGATCTTGGAGGTGAACCTGCTGGATGTGGAGGTCCTGGGCTGGTGTGGTTACACGAGGTCTGCGGTTGTGAGGCCGGTTGGATGTGCTGCCATATTCTCTGAAACGCCTGTGGAGACGGCTTATGGTTGAGAAATGAACATTCAATGCACGGGCGACATTCCTGCTGTCAGCATGCCAATTGCACGCTCCCTCATTGCTTGTGGCATCTGTGGCATTTTGCTGTGAGACAAAACTGCACATTCCAGGCTGGCCTTTTGTTGTGGGCAGTCTGAGGTACACCTGTGCACTACTCATGATGTCAGATCAGCATCCTGATGTGGCACACCTGTGAGGTGGGATGGATTATCTCAATATGGCAGATGTGCCCACTACCACACATTTGGACTGATTTGTGACCACTGTTTGGGAGGGATGGTTATATTGTGTATCTGGAATGAATTTTAGGTCTCTACGTCCATCCCATGGGGAATGGGAGCAGTAACAAAGGTGTTGCGTTTATATTTTTGTTGAGTGTATATACATGTGTATATATATATATACACATGTGTATATATATATATATATATATGTATATTATATACACGCACATATGTGTGTGTATATATAAGATATATCTACCTATATAAAAGAAAATAAGAAAAGTCCACCAGCCCCCTTTTTCATCTTTTGCTGGGATTTATCTTCAAGAGGCATCTGGTGAGTTAGAACAATATGTTTTATAAATATTACCAATGAGGCATGCAATTACTGGGAATTTGCAAAGAGCACGTTTGTGGTAGGAGTCAGCATGTTATTCCTGTACCTGAGCAGTGTGTATTTCCAACAAGGTATACTTTAATATTACAAATTATAAACCGTGTAGTTATTGTGTATTTTTGTATAATAGCTTTGGTATTAGTATTTATGTTCTGTCACAAAGTGTGGAATAAGAGCCATCGAAATATTAACCAGTAGGTCAGCCTTTGATTGGGCTCTATCATTGTACTCTATCATTGCTCTATATTGTACTTTTGCACACCTCTGTTGCTTGTGAAGCTCGCACACAAGAATTTCACACACATGTACTGTACCAGTGTACCTGCACATGTGATGTGACAATAAAAGTGATTTGATTTGATTTGATCAAAGTCTATGATAATGTAAAACCTAAGTCCACAGAGACTCATGTCTTCAGAGACAAGAGCACACAAGTGAAGGTTAACAATAAATGGTCAAACAAAGGAAATAAAAGAATTAATAAAGTGGACATACATGAAGAACAAGACACAGCTAAAAATAATGAAGAGGATGATACAAAGGAAGCAAAGTTAGACACAAGAAACAGGAGACAAATGGCTGCCAAAATAAAAGAAGAACGGCATGGTCATTTGAAACAGGGAGACACAGAGACAAGAATTTAAAAAAAAAGAATAACACTTAAAGACCACAGTGAGGGAAAAACACTATAATCACAACTACATTAACTTTGTAATTTACTCTATAAAGGGTCACTGCAAAATCTTCGATTGTGACACAGAAGATAAAAGTTAGTGGATAAACAACACACTTGAAAGCATTATCACTGTTGTCATTAGATTTGCAACCCAATATGTAACATGCCTAATGCAATAGATAGGATTTTCTCAAAAACATCACTGCCAGGACATGCACATCTTTAACATGCATATGGTGCAAACTCACCTTTTCAAAATATCCCTTGACATCAATAAATCATATAACAAATCTGCTGAGAGAAAGAAAAACAAATCCATGTGACTGTACGGGTCATTTGAATAGATACATCTGCCTAAAGCATGTGGAGTGAATGCTAACTATTGTGTGCCAATAGCTTAAAAGGTTTAAACAACCACCATCACTTTAGTTATTTGTTAGCAATCATCTCCTCTTAAAATCATGAGAGGGAAGAGTTGGTTTAATAGCTTAATCGATAGCTGACGCTTCTGGTAATAATATGCAATGTCACTGCTCAAAGAGCTTTAGGGCCAAGCTGGAGTAAAGACAGTGTGGTATAATAATTCAATTCAATTTTTTATTTATATAGCGCCAAATCACAACAAAAGTCGCCTCAAGGCGCTTCGTAGATACAGAGAAAAACCCAACAATCATATGACCCCCTATGAGCAAGCACTTTGGCGACAGTGGGAAGGAAAAACTCCCTTTTAACACGAAGAAACCTCCGGCAGAACCAGGCTCAGGGAGGGGCGGGGCCATCTGCTGCGACCAGTTGGGGTGAGAGAAGGAAGACAGGATAAAGACATGCTGTGGAAGAGAGACAGAGGTTAATAACAGATATGATTCAATGCAGAGAGGTCTGTTAATACATAGTGAGCGAGAAAGGTGACTGGAAAGGAAAAACTCAGTGCATCATGGGAATCCCCCGGCAGCCTACGTCTATTGCAGCATAACTAAGGGAGGATTCAGGGTCACCTGGTCCAGCCCTAACTATATGCTTTAGCAAAAAGGAAAGTTTTAAGCCTAATCTTGAAAGTAGAGATAGTGTCTGTCTCCTGAATCCAAACTGGAAGCTGGTTCCACAGAAGAGGGGCCTGAAAACTGAAGGCTCTCCCTCCCATTCTACTTTTAAATACTCTAGGAACAACAAGTAGGCCTGCAGAGCGAGAGCGAAGTGCTCTAATAGGGTGATATGGTACTACAAGGTCATTAAGATAAGATGGGGCCTGATTATTTAAGACCTTGTATGTGAGGAGCAGGATTTTGAATTCTGGATTTAACAGGAAGCCAATGAAGGGAAGCCAAAACAGGAGAAATATGCTCTCTCTTTCTAGTCCCTGTCAGGACTCTTGCTGCAGCATTTTGGATTAGCTGAAGGCTTTTCAGTGAGTTTTTTGGACATCCTGATAATAATGAATTACAGTCGTCCAGCCTGGAAGTAATAAATGCGTGAACTAGTTTTTCAGCGTCACTCTGAGACAGGATATTTCTAACTTTAGAGATGTTGCACAAATGGAAAAACAAAGTCTTACATATTTGTTTAATATGTGCGTTGAAGGACATATCCTGGTCAAAAATGACTCCAAGGTTCCTCACAGCATTACTGGAGGCCAAGGTAATGCCATCCAGAGTAAGAATCTGGTTAGATACCATATTTCTAGGCTTTTCAGGGCCGAGTACAATAACCTCAGTTTTATCTGAATTAAGAAGCAGAAAGTTAGCGGCCATCCAGGTCTTTATGTCTTTAAGACATTCCTGCAGTTTAACTCATTGGTGTAATAGCAAGAAAATGCTGCTGATCTTGACTTTGGTATACTTGCAGATGTGTGTGCCTCAAAGGCGTAGATTTGGTTTTGGCATTGGTGGGGACGGATGATTCAACCACCGAACCCTGCCCTGTTTTTTTTTCCCTTTTGTTTTTGCTTCTTAATAAAAAGAGGAGAAACATACTTGCTTACATATGCTATTCTACCTGCTTTTAAACCATTTAAAATTATAATTCATAATTTTATATGTGAATTATATAATGCTAAATTACTATTAAACAAATAACTGACTAAGTATTTTAGACTTTAGTTTACTTCAGCCATATTCCATATAAATCAGGTATCATACAAAAATAAAAATAGCTTCAAATACAGTCATGACAATACAAAAATAAGACTTTAAGGACTTAACAACATTACCTCAGTTATAGTACACCAAAATCTGTTATACGTTAGCACTAAGGGAACACTGAATGACCTGGTGGGTTTTGTCCATAAAACTACTCATCTAAGATTACCACAGAGTAAAAGATCTCTCAGCAAAATTATGCAAGATTTTAGGCACTATTGCCCCGATCAACTCAGTGAGCTGGGATTTTTTTTTATTTTAAACATGAACTACTGTTACAGCAACAGACATGGAGTACTGGTGTCCCACACAACAACTCAACATCCACTATGTGAAGGAGCCTGCTCCTCTTGCTAATCTATAGCACCAAATCATCAGTCAGTCACCTGTGACCTCGCCTCTTCACCTCTGTCTGAGCTACAACATGGCAGAGCTGCCTCTGTCACCTGATAAATAACAGTAATAATCAAAATTAGAAATGCTGCTCTGAGACTGAGAGAACTAATAGTGCTGCATGTTGTGCAGTTAGTTTCCAAAACACGTTATTCATGGTTGCATACAATTTTAGACTGATGTGGGCCAAAGCCTAGCATAGCCTGTAACGTTACAGTGGGGCAAAAAAGTATTTAGTCAGCCACCGATTGTGCAAGTTCCCCCACCTAAAATGATGACAGAGGTCAGTAATTTGCACCAGAGGTACACTTCAACTGTGAGACACAGAATGTGAAAAAAAAAATCCATGAATCCACATGGTAGGATTTGTAAAGAATTTATTCGTAAATCAGGGTGGAAAATAAGTATTTGGTCAATAACAAAAATACAACTCAATACTTTGTAACATAACCTTTGTTGGCAATAACAGAGGTCAAACGTTTACTATAGGTCTTTACCAGGTTTGCACACACAGTAACTGGTATTTTGGCCCATTCCTCCATGCAGATCTTCTCGAGAGCAGTGATGTTTTGGGGCTGTCGCCGAGCAACACGGACTTTCAACTCCCGCCACAGATTTTCTATGGGGTTGAGGTCTGGAGACTGGCTAGGCCACTCCAGGACTTTCAAATGCTTCTTACGGAGCCACTCCTTTGTTGCCCGGGCGGTGTGTTTTGGATCATTGTCATGTTGGAAGACCCAGCCTCATTTCATCTTCAAAGTTCTCACTGATGGAAGGAGGTTTTGGCTCAAAATCTCACGATACATGGCCCCATTCATTCTGTCCTTAACACGGATCAGTCGTCCTGTCCCCTTGGCAGAAAAACAGCCCCATAGCATGATGTTTCCACCCCCATGCTTTACAGTAGGTATGGTGTTCTTGGGATGCAACTCAGTATTCTTCTTCCTCCAAACACGACGAGTTGAGTTTATACCAAAAAGTTCTACTTTGGTTTCATCTGACCACATGACATTCTCCCAATCCTCTGCTGTATCATCCATGTGCTCTCTGGCAAACTTCAGACGGGCCTGGACATGCACTGGCTTCAGCAGCGGAACACGTCTGGCACTGCGGGATTTGATTCCCTGCCGTTGTAGTGTGTTACTGATGGTGACCTTTGTTACTTTGGTCCCAGCTCTCTGCAGGTCATTCACCAGGTCCCCCCGTGTGGTTCTGGGATCTTTGCTCACCGTTCTCATGATCATTTTGACCCCACGGGATGAGATCTTGCGTGGAGCCCCAGATCGAGGGAGATTATCAGTGGTCTTGTATGTCTTCCATTTTCTGATGATTGCTCCCACAGTTGATTTTTTCACACCAAGCTGCTTGCCTATTGTAGATTCACTCTTCCCAGTCTGGTGCAGGTCTACAATACTTTTCCTGGTGTCCTTCGAAAGCTCTTTGGTCTTGGCCATGGCGGAGTTTGGAGTCTGACTGTTTGAGGCTGTGGACAGGTGTCTTTTATACAGATGATGAGTTCAAACAGGTGCCATTCATACAGGTAACGAGTGGGGGACAGAAAAGCTTCTTACAGAAGACGTTACAGGTCTGTGAGAGCCAGAGATTTTCCATGTTTGAGGTGACCAAATACTTATTTTCCACCCTGATTTACGAATAAATTCTTTACAAATCCTACCATGTGAATTCATGGATTTTTTTTTTCACATTCTGTCTCTCACAGTTGAAGTGTACCTCTGGTGCAAATTACTGACCTCTGTCATCATTTTAAGTGGGGGAACTTGCACAATCGGTGGCTGACTAAATACTTTTTTGCCCCACTGTATTATGACGGACACATTTTATGAGTTAACTTGACTTTAAGTGACTTACAGGTTTCTTTGAAAAATACTTTCTTTTATCCATGGTCTTCCTTTTTGCTGCCATCCTCCTCTCCTCCTTGCAGGTCCTCGCAGCGCAGGCTCGCCGCTACAAAAACTAAACAGAGCTCCCTGAAAGGCACAGCCAATCATATTGGCCATATTTGTCACATGAGGTAGGACTCCAGTAGAGAATGTAATTTAACTCTTTCTGCACTGCTAGGTGAATGAGATGTTGACAGATCATTTTTTTTCTTTCTATCGGGTTTGTTTTTCTTTACTCGTAGAGATCAAAAATTGGTGGGGACATGTCCCTTCCGTCCATGCCAAATCTACGCCCTTGTTGTACATGTGTACCATTGTGCACATTACTGATTGGGAATGCTCCTTTTCCCTAGTCATAAAATAAGCTATTTTTGTTTGTAAAACAGAAAGTTCCTGTGTTCACGGTGCTTATTCAAAAGCAAACAATAGTTTGTCTTGGTAGGTCCGTTGTGTTTCCGCTAACTACCATGAATAACATCACATCTGATCATGCACGGGTTATTTTATAACAATATGCACAAACCTTTTTCCTCATTACAGAAGCATGGTGAAAAACAAAGCCTTATGAAGCAATAGATCAGCAATCAGCAGTAAGACAGGTATTTTCCCTAACACTACTTATGCAGACCACAGAGCAGCACAGAGTTTCTTTAATCATGCCACCATGAAGGAAATATTTCAGAGTTCACTTCAGGATTGATTTTGGCATTCATCTGCCAGAACAGCAAAGACACTGAGTGTTCTCGCTGCTCCACCTTGATCTTCTGAATTAGTAATCAAACTTCAGCAGCTCTCACTGAATTTCATCCTTATTTGTAGAATTATGTAAGAGCCGATGATTCACTTAAAGCAGTCAGTTGGTCTTTCTGGCCATGATACATCATTAGATAACGTAAAAATACCTGCTGAATATTTCTGCTAACACCACACATACAAACACAGATTTTTTTTTTTTAAAAAGAAGCAATAAACAAAAAAGCTTAAAACGATCAGATTCCTGAACAGCTTCACCTCTTCATTCAAGCATTTTTTCTCTTCCCTTCCCCTTTGACTGGCACATGAAGGATACCTCCCCTCATTATAACAGTCCTCAATATTCTGTTTCAGGTAGAGAGCTCCATGGGACATGCTGAGGATCCTATACCATCCACAGTTGACATGATAGAAGAAATGCTTTGAAGTATACAAAGGAAGGTGTTTTCACAGCTCACATATAACAACTCAGTTATGCAAATAAGCAAACTACAACAGTGTTGCAAGTTGTTTCATCAACATCCCTTACACATCAAATGCACACAGTAATTTGCATGATGATAATATTAATAACATGGGTGAACACTACCTCAACATGAAATGTCCTTTCAAATACTTCTCATTCAGAGCCACGAGGAGCTACTTGCAACAGCTCAGCTTGAGGTTCTGCAACCGGTGATAGGACAGTGGCTACTTCTATCTCTTATATGCAGTCATCCAAGCATGCATGCCTATCCAAGACATTTCTGGTCTAGTCACTGACCTTTATAGAACGAAGTTCCTCCTAGTGCATGGAACAGATCTTAAGTACCGTATTTCCCGGACTACAAAGCGCACCCGATTATTAGCCGCACAAGCTAAAATCAGGGGAAAATCCTGTTTTGTACATACATTAGCAGCACCTGACTAAAAGCCGCAGGTGTTTCAATGTTGACTTATCATATGTAAGAGAATATGCACAAAGGGAATTGTCAGGAAAGAGATGGCTGTTTGGAGACACACCCCTTTTATTAATATTTTGAAAAACAAGTTATGGGTACATATTTGCATAACTTTTTAGGTATATGTACAAGTACCGGTAATTACAAGTACAAAACATGTACTGTGCTTCATAAATGAGTAACAAATGTAGTACATAACAGTAACCTGCAGCACACCAGAAAAATAGATTCGGCCTACCTTTTAGGCTCAGGTGCAGCGACACGGCTTTAACAAGAAGAAAAGTCAGTCATTCACCATCTTTCTCTTCTTCCTGCGCACTAAAACCACCAAAGTCCTCTCCTCCAGTGTCGGATACAAACAGGCTCAGGATGGCTTCGTCATCCACTCTCAGCTTCTCTCCTTCGTTGTCACTTTCAAAACCAAACAAATCCTCGTTGTCAGTGTCAGAGTCGAACACCCTCAGAAGGGCCGTGGCGGTGTCCTCCTCTCCATCATGCAGCAGTCCAGCCCTTCGAAATCCGTTGGTGATCGTGGATGTTTTCACACTTTTCCACGCTGTCAGAATCCACTGGTGGAGTTGGGCATACCTTGCTTTTCGCAAGTTTATCGCCGCTCATCATCCACGCCTCCCGCTGAACGCGTAGCGCTACTTTGAAGTTTGTTTTTCGCGCTACTTCGTACAGCACTACGTTGCCTGGCAGACGGACATGTGACCAACATACCACTCTTGAACCCCGATCCTTCCGCCAGGCAACGTAGTGCCGTACAACAGTGGAACAAACAAAACAAATCGTCTTACGATATCACGAGATCACAAAAATCATGGACAATCCATAGAAAAGCCGCACCTGACTAAAACCAGCAGGGTTCAAAGCTTGTGCAAAAAGTAGCGGCTTTTAGCCCGACAATTATGGTATATATCCTCTGTGCCAACTCTAAAAAGGATGCAACTGAGGACAATACTGGGTGAAAGACGGCAGTCAGCATTCAGTGTGACCTTCAGTGAAGCTTTAGCAGCTCATGAGAAAATCCAATAGAAAACTGCTGAATGTTCCTCAAATCATCTGCAACAATTGATTAAGTACTCCTGATTAGAATTAAATAAGCAATATTACTGTAAGTGTATTAATATTAATCTAAGTGTACCCAAAACTTGCAGTATCAACACATTACGTAATTTATATAATTTGAATGGAGCACATTCCCACAGTCATCCATCCGCTGATGTTTTTTTAAATTCCTCTTTCAACTCCTTGTCTCCAACCCCCACTTCCCTTGAGCTCATTGATTAGTATGATTAAGTCTCATCAGCCCAAATCAACAGCACCCCCCACCCCCAGCTCACCCGTACCCCACAAGCGGAAAGAAGCTCATCAGACATCACTAATCAAGTACAGCTTGATGCTAGATTTCAGCCAATCATGCGTAGCCTCTGGTGCTGTGAATAAATAAGGCTGATTTGATCAGTCTAAATTTTTAATCAGACGTGTGAAATGCTGCCGTTATTTCAAGTGTTGCGCTTCTCTTTGTTTTGCTGAGCTGAGGTCAAAAGGAGGTCAGGGTGACTTTGTCTGAGAGGAAAAAAAGAAATACAGTTTCTTAGGAGTGATGAAAAAGATTATTTGGTCTATTAATGTGAATGTGAATAGAAAATGTCATGTAATTCAGTGCAAGATTCACTGAGCTAGGTCACTCACAAAACCCTCACAAAAATATTAAACTAAACATGAAGCTAGCCATGTGTAGGAAGCTCCTTGTGCCCTTATTCACAAGAGCTCACCATAGCTTAATTATGTTGCTAGAACATAATTAAAAACATAGTGCTGCGCTCAGTGATAAAGAAAATACAAAAAGATAAATAAATACGATTTAAAAGATAAATGCAAAAGTCTTTAGCAGTCTTTAGAGTACAGTGACTGAATGTGAGTATGTGGGTCCATGAGTCTATGTGACTGTGTCTGCAGGGGAGCAGAGCCAAAGGGCAGGTGGGTGGAAAGCTTTCACAGCTCTTGGAAAAAAGCTGTCCCTCAGCCGGGTGGTGCTGTCTTTATGTGTCTATACTGTTTCCTAGATGGCAGCAGTATGAACAGTTTGTATCCCCGGTGACTGGGGGCAGCAAGACTGGCCTTCCTCTGCAGTCTGCCAGCGTAAACTGAATTGAGGTCTGTTAGCTGTTCCCCTACAATCTGCTGGGCAGTTTTCAGCACCCGGGCCAAGTCTTTTTTGTCCTGGACTGTGCCATACTGGAGTCTTCGTTTTCCTCACCAGAAAGGAGGTGTTCAGTGACTAAGTCAGATCTGAGGTGTTGTGGAGTCCCAGGAATGTGATGCTGGTCACACACTCCACCATCTCCCCTTGGACGAGGAGAGGTGGGTGCTTGCAAAGTCCTCCTGGGCCTTCTGTCATCTACAATGACCTCCTTGGTTTTGCTGGTGTTAAGCACCAAATTGTTCAATAAACACCACTTGGACAGATGCTGGTTCTCCTCTCTGTAGAGGGTCTCATCCAGGGGCGATTCTAGGATAAGAGCTTTGGGGATGCTGAGCACCCAGAGAGCTGCCCAGCCAGGCAAAATAAATCTCGATGAGACTTCTTCCCTGTCTCTGTCAGTCCCTGCATCCTTAAATGTCTCCAGTTGTCCCAAGTTGTCTATGACTGTCTCCTTGGTGCATTTAAACCCCCGTTCCTCCCTGCCCTCATCATCTGTTGTCTTTGTCTCCGTTATCAGTCATCAGAATTTTACCATCTCTGTGCAAGTCTGCAAATTTCTTTATTAAATCATAGTATTATCAAATCATAAGATTCTTAAATTCATCACGTCTCTCTGTGCCTGGGTCCAAAACATGACATCACTGTTTTGTACATTTTAACACAATTTAATCCCCAAATTTTGAAAAGTCTGTAACAAAACCATCAAATCTGATAAAGGTTATTTAAATGCTGCAAAAGAAGAATGGATTGGAATAAAAAAAAAATACATATCCTAACCTTAATTACTGGGGGAGAATAATGAGTGATGCTCATAGTGAGTAAGAAGTAAACTGAGTGCATTTTTTGGACAGAGATTCACTTTTAATGTGTATGTATAATATAATGCAGATACATAAAAAATACTCCCAAAACAGAATAAATTATTACAAAATATTAATAAAAACTATAAAAATGGAGGCAACTTTGCCTGTGGTAGAATGTATACAATGTATGAAAAAATCTTTACTGCAGATACTAATTTTACTAATTTAATAATAATAATTTTGTGTTGTAAGATTTATGAGTTTCATGCTTTCATAGTGGTCCTTGGGAGAGCTTGACATTGTTATCAGGTGGTCCACACTGTAAAAAGTGTGAGAAACACTGAGAAGTGTCTGTGTGCTTTTGGAAAACATTTAAAGCTGCTGTACAGAATCTTTGAAACAAGCTTAAAACATTTTTAGAAACAGAGCATCTGCTTCTCTTTGCAGCTCCTCACTCCACCAGGGCTGTTTGGCTCTTTCTGATAGTGAGCAAATGTGATGTAGGTACTGCAGCAGTCATACAGACAACTGGACGGTCCAAAAGTTGGCCTACCTATTACCAGCTGAGGTTTTAGTAGAGTTGTGGCTGAACCACAGAAAAATATATCATGAATTTCAGTCTCCCCGATCAATGATAATGTTATGTTGGAATGTTGTTAAAGAGGGTCAAAATGTTTCAACCCAGTTTGTTTAGCAGATTCTGTACAGCAGCTTTAATATAGAGAGAACACAACTTCCAGATTGTGAGTAAAATCAGGTTTTTCCTCTTTGTCAGTTTAACAGTTTCTGTTTTGCCTGTCACTGTTCCCTGTCTGTTTTCTTACCTGGTTCTTCCTGACCTTGTCACGATCTGGTTATAGGGACTCAAACGCAGAGCGGTTAGATGTCTCCAAAATGCAGTTTATTTACAGTTCCAGTGCACAATATATATACAGTGAAGGGAATCCAAAACTCCAGGGAATCACAGGGTAGCTCTCTCACACTCGCTCACGTCTTCTTGCCCACACTCACACACGTTCACACGGCAGGGAGGTCGCAGGTCTGGGGGGGAAGGTCTGAAGCAGAAGAGAAGGGAAGTCACAAACTAATCACAAATCACGAAGCACAAGTCCACAGGAGCTGTGAGAACAATAAACTTCAGTAGTACAATCATCCAGCGACGAGAGGATCTGTGTTCCAGCCTCAAATAGTGCTCCCGGTGATGACAGGTGATTGTTGTCAGGTGTGTGGGCCAAGGGCGGGAGCCCACAGTGAGCTCCACCCAGGCAGAGAGGGAGAGAACCGAAACAGCAAATGTAGCCTTGTGGGGCCGGCCGGGCAGGCACGGAGACCATGACAGACCTTGTACTTTCTCCTCACGTTCTCCTCTTTCCTCTCTCCCTCTTTGGACTGACAATCATACACAAATAGATTGTATCCAATTAGATGAAAAATTACATTAATATAAAAAAATACTATTAAGATCACTAACAAAAAGTCCTCTCTCAGTCTACTTCCAACCAAAAGGCAAATAACCAAACCAGACGAACATCTAATAAAAGATATAAACATTGAAACACTGATCCAACATTATTCTTGATTGACGGATCATTTGATCTTACACTTTTACCTGAATGTGGCTCCTTTTTTTGAAAAAACTTCCTTATATCCATTATGAACCTGGCTGTCTCTCTGTACACAAAAACACACACACACAACAGGAATTATAAGGTTAATGGACATTCAGTCAGTTAGTATCCGTTTCAAACAGGACAGTGGTAACAACAGGCTATGGACAATTATAAGTTTTAGATTTTAAATAGGCTGTATACATTTCAATGGGTGCAACAGGACGGTCAAATGTCGCTGATTTTACTACAGAGCAGGACGGATTGTAGGGTAGCAAACATCGTCGGAAAACACGTTTTCAACACTGCAGGTTACCTGGTGTAATGTTTTTCAGCTAAAAAGAAACATGGTCTGACTCCTACCTAACTATAGAAAGAGTAACTGAAGGTTAAATGCAGCTAACATGTCCTGTTTCCAGCCAGGCACTTCCACCTCCGCTCTGCTGTGTCTCAGAGTAGGAGAGAGGCGAGCTGGAACAAACCATTTTGGGAGGGGGGGGGTATCTATACTTTTGCTGTAGAAATGTTACGTCTCAACCAAGTACTGTATGCTTTTTATATTTTTAGTAGTGTGTCACAAAAACAGCAAATATTGTCAAAAAATAAGAAATCTTTGGGGGTGCTTTGATTCATCTTGGGGGTGCTTCGGCTAAAATTGCCCCTGGTCTCATCATTGTTTGTTATAAGACCCACTATGGTGTTGTTGTCTTCACTTCACCACCATGTTTGAGGAGTAGATAGCTGTGTAGTTATAGGTGAAAAGTATAAAAGAGCTGGACTGAGCCCAACGCCCTGCGGTGTGCCTGTATTCAGGATGATGTTCTGTCTTCTATTCTCACCACCTGAGACTGGTTGGTGAGAAAGTCTCTGATCCATAGGCACATTGGTGTTGAAAGTCCCAGGTCATGGAGCTTCACTATCAGCTTGTCTGGGATGATGGTAGCAAATGCTTAACTGAAGTCCAAAAATAGCACCCTAACATAAGAGTCAGGATGATACAGGTGTGTCAGGGCTATGTGCAGTGCAATGGAGACAGCGTCTGCTGTGGACCAGTTCCCCCTGTAGGCAAACTGATGCCGGTCCACACCAGCAGGAAGGTCTGTTCTTGATGTGTCTTAGGAGGATCCTCTCAAAGCACTCAGTCAGGTCACAGCTGATTGTTTTGGCACAATGATGGAGGACTTAAGGCAGACGAGGACAGTGGAAAGTTGCATGGACAGATTGAAAATGTCCAAAAAGACCCCTGCCATTCAGCACATGTCCTCAGAGTCCTCCCCAACACCTTGTCCGGTCCTGCGGCTTTGTTACTGTTAATCCTCTTGAGAGAAGAAGTCACTTGGAGCTGCAGGATCAGGGGCTGATACTGTTCCTCTAGTTGGAGGGGAGAAACGGTTATGCTGCCACTAGTGGTGTAAAATCTGGAGAAGAAACTGTTCAAGGTATCAGTAAGTGAGAGATGCCTGCTGGCTGGTGCTCCTGCAGTCTGCCATGGTCCTGAGTCCTCTCCACATGTTCCATGGCTGTTGTTGAACTGCTCCTCAATGCATATCCTGTACCAAAATTTTGCCAGCTGTATTCTTTCACAAAAGGGACATAACAAACAAGAGAACATAAACCAGATATTACCAGTAAACTCAGTGGCATGGAAGGACTAAACTCAATACTAAATTATAAAAAACTCAATTATAACAACTCAGGAATCACAAATGTACAATAAACTCAGAGAGCTGGGTCAAATGACTCAGAACCATGAGAGTTACTCTGTTTATTAACGGCTGATTGCTAAAAGGGTCCATTACAAGTAATCTTTTACAAAAGTAATGCAGGCCAGTCATGGCAATGGAAGTTGTCAGAACTGCTATTTTTATGTGCTTCAGAGTAATAAACCTCAAAGTACATATGGATGAACATGTCTTCCTTCGCTGTGTAACATTATCACCACATTCTTTAATTCATTTTAAGGAGGCTGTTGGTGTTTTCCATATAAAGTCAGTTAATGATAATAATGATAAATCATAATAAGGCTCGTTTTAAGTGGCATATTAAATACATTTTTATTACACAGACTGTCAACTCTGGTAACGTTTCAGGTTTGGTATTTTTCTCTCAGAGATTAAAATCCCAGTATTGAATTCAACCATCTTAGCGCCTTTTCTCAGTGTTTTATTCCATCGGTTTGAAAGGTAGATACCAAAAATATTCCATTATGTGCACTGTTTCATGTGTGTGCTTGGCAGGAAGGCTATGAATACAAATTCCCAAAGGCATACAATTTAAGTTTCGTGAGAATGGCGGTTGGTAATACCATATCTATTTCTCTTTCTGAGAACAATTGTAGAAAACATTTTACGATTTGGCGCCCAGAGTATGTCTAGCATTTGACCTTTCTTTTCCATCTCACAATTTTATGAGATGCCATCCTGGGTTGCTGCAATTTGTGCAGGTAAACGAGGCAAAGCTGAGCAAAGCAGCCGCCAGATATGGAGATGAGACTTTGTTTCATGTCCCCGTGGGCTAGAGGTGAGATTGAAGGCTTGGTTTTGAAAATGCATTTAAAATGTTGATGTTTTGTCTCCACCCTCTCTTTTTGCCTTCATCTGTAAGCAAGACCTAAATCAACCTACAGCAATGAAGCGAACAATAACTGATGTTTAGTAAAGCGGTTTCCATTTGGCTGTTTTTCATCCTGCAGGTCATCCTCTCCTGGAGGTTGTCATCTCTGTTAATGCATCCAATTTTTTCTGTGTTTACCTGTGTTCTCTCTAAGATATTGCTGTATCATACAGAAGATCTGAGGAAGTAAAATTAAAATTAAATTAAAAAATACTTTAATTTTATTAAACAAATTGTCAGTTTAGAGGAGACTATGCTGTATGGGATAACACAGCTGTAACAGAGCTAAGTGTTTGACTATGCGTTTACTATTTATTTTTTGTTTTTCTTTTGTTTGTTTTATTTTCATTTCAAGCTTAAAGATGGATTTGCGACATTCTGTAACTGTATCTTTCAAAGTAATCAGGATAGTCTTTGTGGTAGTTTCTGTTATCCGGTCTTTAAGTGATGACGTAATGAATCCTGCTTCCAGGCCCAAACTACTCTGCGTTTATTAAGGCTGTTGTGTTTTTAACATGTTTTAATGCTTTGTATCTTGTTCTATTTAATCTCAACAAGCCCCCAAAAACAGTCAGTGATCACTGTCTCGTTTTTTATCACCGCTAATCATTTTAAAGCTCAATTTTTAAACCCTTATGATGAAACTACAGCCCAGCCCATGCAGCAGTATATTAATGACTAACCTTGTATTGTGGATGGATTATCTCAGTTGTTCTTGTGAATGAAGTTCATCCTGCCATGTGATTGCATTTGTCCCTAACCATTAGGGTTGCCAACTCCCTGAAAAATAAATAAGGGACACCTCGTGGCCAGGGCCGGGCAACCCAGTTGTCTTCACCCTTCCCAGTGTGGTAGCTCTTTTTTTTGTGTGTGAAATTATTTTTTTAACCATTTGACTTGAAGTTGATTTAAGCAGATGCATATTCTTTGTGATATGAACACATGGGAAACAAATGATCATTTAACCATTTATTTTTAGCTCAAAATGACAACATTAACACAGTAAAACAGGTCTCTTTCTTAAACAGAAGCCTGTCATGCTTAACTTTTGAGAATATAAGTAAATCTTTCTTTAAAAGAACTCTGTCCTGCTTAACTTAAAATTATATAAATTAATAGAAAACAATAGAAAGAAAAATATTCTTGTAACAGTGCACATATAGTGCATTTAGTACAATTGGCTTCAGTTGAGGTATTATTTCAGCTTTTCTAATGCTAATCAGCTGCTCCTGTTTGTAAACCCGCTTGTTCCCATGATTACGCATCTTAACTCATCATCATTATTCATCTATGTATTACTTTTATTTATTAGTCATCTATTTGTTGTAATCATCTATCCTTGCAGTTGTTTATTACACAAAATAAGTTATATTATCACACTTCTGGCCACATACCGCTGATATTCACTGCACATGCCCATATTAACTTTTTCCAGCCAGGTGTTTTCCTTTTCCCATCCCTCCCTGTACTTTTGCAGCCTATTTTTCTTTCTCTGAGCGAACAAACATTGCTGCTCTAATGCTGGGCTCACACTGTGCGATTTTTGGCCCATTTTGAGACGATTTCTGAGTCGTGCGACCGATTTGGTGATCAGACCGATTTTGGCCTTCATCGTGCATCGTGTAGTATACGTGGGGTAACGAGAAGCGATTAACACCTCACGACCAGCTCCCGATCATCAATCGCTCGTGAGGGTGTCACCGCAGCCGCTCACACTGCTCACGCGCAAACACGTAAACGTCGGTGAAAAAGACGGAGCAGCACAGCTGTGCAGCATGTGATCTGGACACAAGCCATGGAGGCACAACTTGTAGAACTTTGGAAAGCTCATCCGAGCCTTTTCGATGTGGCATCACAAAATTATCACGACCACAACAACCGTGAAAACAGTTGGATTTACACTGCTGCTTAATCACAGCTGCCTGATCAATGATTTTCATTAGCAATTTAGCAAAGTTGATGGTGGTGGTGTGTCTGTGTGAGTGAAAGACAGAGAGAGCGAGCGACAGATTTTCTGTTATAACCTTCATTTTATGGACGCACAGTGTGAGCTCTCAGGTCGCATCAGAGCATCGGGCGGTATAGTGTGAGACCCTGCATCGTGACCTACCAACTTCTAACCCCTGCGAGTCAATCGTGCAGTTTGAAAATCACACAGTGTCTGCCCAGCTTTAGGTGTACTGTCATCCGAGACTTGCACCGAAGTGTCGGCGTTTGTTTCCCTGTTGGCCATGCTTCTTGTTGTGGTCATCTGTTGTCTTCCGGTATTTTCTCTGTAAACGACCTTTCCTTGACCAATGAGATAATCTGAATTGTCATACTCGAATTGTCATAAGTGTGCTGTCAGCTCATTGGTCACAAAGCAGGAGAGGGGCTGGGAATTATGTTTTCAAACAAAGCGTTAATTCCATTAACATTTATAGACTACTTTTGATTCTCACTGTATTATGGGACAAAGTGCGTCGCTTATTAGCTCAATACGGGACGTGTACTTTTGTTTCGAAATACGGGACGATTCCGTATTTTAAGGGACGGTTGGCAACCCTACTAACCATTAGGAACCCTCACATTAACTTATCAAATGGAAAAAAAGCATTAGCGTTCATCCTCCAGCTTCACTGTTTATATTATGCTAACATAGCTGTGTCGCTAGCGATCACGTAGCACATCATTATATACCAGCTAGCCAAACTTCAGAAACCCTACAAACGTCACTGCTGTTTAGTTTTCTGTCTTCATTTATGCTGGAAGTGATAACAGAGCTGTACACTTGAATTGTTTCAGAAATCTCAGTCAGAACATGCTATATCATATTTAGGTGGAAGCTAGTGAGCTAACCTCCTGCTAACTTCTAACTCCGTTAAATTTCATAAATTCTGTTTTCATGGATGCCTGGGTATTAAACTTAATTGTTACACCTGGTAAAGCAGCAACACTGATCATTTTATTAAAGATGATCAGTTTTTCAACTCTCAGTGATGCTGCAGTGTTCGTTTGACTTTGGGACCTGAAGCGGAGTTTGGGCCCAGAAACGGCTAATGACATCAGACTTACAGACCAGATAGTATTGTTTTGCCATGATGACATATAGATTTTGTCAACTTCATGGCACTAGAATGTCCAAAGGTATCAAATAAGTTGCCAAAGTACTCACCACAACTGTTATTCCCACTTCAGAAGATCTTGAGATGCAAAGAAGGAAAACTCCAGCACACTCAGATATACACAGTGTGATCAGAAAGAAACAAGATTTAAATCTTGCAATCTTGCACTGTGTGCTCTGTGATTTCCCTGGGGACTACAAACTTGTGGAGATAGCCAACATCAAATTCTATTTCAAACTGACCTGAATGCTGTATGCTGGTAATGAGTATCACTGGTAATAAGAGGTGGTATATTAGGTGGGCAATGAGACCAGTTGAAATTTTTTTAGCATTCATTAAAATGTAAACCATGAATTCACCTCCAAGATGATACTATCAGTGTAGCGTTCAAATGTAACAAGGCATCTGAGGGAGACTGTCCAAAGCAAACAATCTGAACGGTGGTGCATGTCACTTTACCATCTTGTGCTGTCTCAGAGCACATGAAAAAAAAAAGGAAAATCTTTGCTCACTGGCTGGACCACATGCCACATTTGCAAGGGAACACACAATAGGTCCCTGAATCACTAGATGTCTCTTCAAACACATTTTGCTATCCGGGCGTTAAGTCTGACATCACTAGCCGTGTCTGGACCTAAACTCCGCTGCAGGTCCATATATCAAACGATCACTATGGCATTACTGAGAGTTGAAAAACTGTCTAGTCTTTCATCTTTAATAAAATGATCAGCGTTCTGCTCTACCAGGTGTAACAATTGAGTTTAACATCCAGGCATCCATGAAAACGGAATTTATGACATTTAACAGAGTTAGAAGTTAGCAGGGAGTTAGCTCACTAGCTTCTATCTAAATACAATATCAAATCAAATCAAATCAAATCACTTTTATTGTCACATCACATGTGCAGGTACATTGGTACAGTACATGTGAGTGAAATTCTTGTGTGCGAGCTTCACAAGCAACAGAGTTGTGCAAAATACAATAACATAAACAGGCAAATATACGAATGGCTAAATCTGAAACTAATAAATATATCAATCAATCAAATCAATCAATCAAAGCTTTATTCGTCACATGCAGGTTGCCCTGCAGTGAAATGGGACCCCCCGACCTTACACATATAGCACAAACATTACATGGGGATACAGGTCGGAGATTGGTAGAATCAGAGAAAAAAACATTGAAATGTACACTACAATGGGGAAAGTACAAGAGGAAAAAAAGAGACCCCTACTCATGCTGTGCTTCCATGGTAGGACAGCATGAGAACAGGAAACAAAAAAACTCCTCTGCACAAAGAGCACATAAATGTCCACAGCACAACATTATGAAGACATGACAAGCTACAGGGGTGGGTGGGGGGTGAGGAGTAATCCGAAGCGAACACAGCAGCCCCCCTGCACAGCGCTACCATTCCAGCGCGGCACACAGACCCGCCGTGTTCCCTCGCAGGAAACAAGCATCGAAGGCGTTGGAAAGGGAGGGGGGATGAGTGAGTGCCTATCAGTGTAAGTGTATGTGTGTGCGTGTCCATAGTTCAGCTGAGACAGTGTCCTTCGGCCTATCAGGCTAAGTAAACAGTCCTCCAGCCAATCCAGGTGTCCTTGCATGGGATGGGAAGAATAGTCATTACACAGTCGTTATCAGGGAGTTGTTTTGGTGGGCTCCAGCCTTGGGCCTAGCAGCTGGCGCCGTGGTGTCCAAATGTTGAATATTGTTGATTTCTCCTTTATGCGAGCAGCTCCGAATTTAGCACTCTGACACTGGTCTCTCGATCTCCCGTTGGAGAGCCGCGAGCCTCCCCATGATGGTATCAAACTTCTGTTCCGTGGTGTTGTCAGTCTTTTGATTCTGAGACCCCACAACTGCAGTGAGCCGTTCTGCGATGTGATCCAACTTTCGCTCAAGGGTGTCATTATGAGCAGGCCCCTCTCTGATGTATCCCATCATACGCTCAGTGGTGTTAGTTTGAGCCTTCACGGCAGCTGTAAGCGTCTCCAAGGTGTTAACCATACTGCGTTCGGTGTGAGAGGTCGCGCCTCGACCCATCGCTTCAATTCCAGCGGTCAGCTTTGGGGGGGTTTGAACAGCTGGTTCCGCTCTCTTATTTCTCCGATAAGTCAGGGCCAAGCCAGCTCCGATCAGCAAGAACCCTGTTATCATGGTTCCGAATAGGTAGATATCTTCAGCGTCCTCGATAGACAGTCTCGCCAGGCACAAGATCCTCCAGGTCTGCCACCCGTCCATCGTGTATCCGGCAGGGAAAGTCCCTCCAGGGCACTCAGGCTCTCCCGAGCCCAGGCTTCTCGTTGAGAAAAGGGTGTCAATAGCATTCAGAGACCAGTTGATCAAATCCATAATTCTCTTTTAGGTTTTAGAGAACGACAGTGAGAGACTGTTCGAGGGAAAAGTAAGTACAATATATAATAGTATATGCAAAAAAAAATTTCTGGATGTGTATACTAAATGTTTTTCTATGTGTGTGTGTGTGTGTGTGTGTGTGTATATATACACATATTTTACAAATTAAATAGAATCAACAATAAATAAAATATATAAAAATATACAGAGTTGAGACATGTGCAGAACAGTGGCATTACTGTACAGTATGGAGTGCATAATGTTAAAGTTCCAGTAGTGAAGCTGAGGTGTCTATGACGTGTTCAGCAGTCTGATGGCCTGATGGAAAAAGCTGTCTCTCAGTCTGCTGGTTCGGGACCGGATGCTGCAGAACCTCCTTCCTGATGGAAGTAGTCTGAACAGTTTCTGGCTGGGGTGACTGGAGTCCTTGATGATCCTCCCCGCTTTCCTCGGGCAGCGCTTCCTGTAGATGTCTTGGAGGGAGGAAAGCGAACTGTAGAGGGTCCAGTGAGTCGGGTAGTGCAGAGCGGATGAAGTCCCTGACCAGGGATTTGGATTCAAGATGGCGCCGAGTATGGCAGCCTCGTCGCGAGCTCCCCCAAGCAATATAGCATGTCCTGACTGCGGGGTTTTGGAAACAAATTAAAACGTACAGCTCTGTTATCACTTCCAGCATAAATGAAGACAGAAAACTAAAAAGCAGTGACGTTTGTAGGGTTACTGAAGTTGGGCTAGCTGGTATATAACGATGTGCTACGTGACCGCTAGCGACACAGCTATGTTAGCATAATATAAACAAGCTAACTTTTTTTCCACTCGATAAAAGTTAACGTGAGTGTTCTCGGTGGTCAGGAACAAATGTAATCGCATGGCAGGATGCTGTAAAAGGACCAAACTTCAGCCAGGAGAACAACTGAGATAATCCCTCCACAATACGAGGTTAGTCATTCATATACTGCTGCATGGGCTGGGCTGTAGTTACATCCTAAGGGTTTAAAAACTGAGCTTAAATAAATGATTAGTGGTAATAAAAGCTGAGGGAGGTCAACAGGGATCACTGACTGTTTTAGGAGCTTTTTGAGATTAAATAGAAGAAAATGCAAAACATTAAACATGTTAACAACACAAAAGCCATATTAAACACAGACTACTTTAGACCCGGAAGTAGGATTCGTCACGTCATCACTTAACAATCGGATAATAATAATAATAATAATAATAACTTTATTTATAAAGCGCTTTCAAACAAAGTGCTGTACAGCTATTTGAAACACGCAGCCACAGGAGATGGAAATAATACTCACCATGGGTTGTATTATAACATGGTGTATATATTCAGTGAAATATTATCATATACCACCACATTTGAACTTATTAGGTTTTGGGAACACATGAATTCCTCCCTATTTTCCTGTTGTAGCAATGTGGGTGATGGTGGAATGGGTGGAGGGCAGAAGATTCCCCAGCCTCAGATCACTGCCATTCTTCATGCAGACACTTAATGCACATGAGAGATTTATTCTCTTTGTTAAGGGGTTACTGCATGGCTTCAGTAGCAGCATCTTGCAGGCCATGAGTGCCTTCTCAAAATCTTAATTTCATTCAGGACTGTGGAAGCTGACGTGACAAAAAGGCTCACAAAATTGCCTCTACTGCAAAGCCCAAGCTCTATCCTGGGGGTATTAAACTTAAACTTTACTTTAGTTCTTTGGGCGACATATTGCCCAATTCAGGCTCTTATTTTTTTTTCTCCCCACTTTTCAGTCGTAAATAGTAAGATGATCAGCTGTTTGAAATGTCTTAAAGACCAATTTTATATCACTGAGAGAATTCAGAAAGAATTTAAGCACAGTTAATGGAAAATTACATTCTTCTTACTTGCATGAAATGTGTCAGCTTAGTGTCTACACTTACTGTAAAAGCTATGTTTAAGGTGTCTACAGGTAAAATGTGAGGTCTAAATTATCATCGATGAGAAGCAACCCTATTCCTGATTTAACTATAGTTAAAAACAAGTTCTCCTTTTTGTATAAATTTTGATCCTGAGTTCATTTTTTAGCCTTCATTCTGCCTGTGTCAAAACAATTAATAATGTAATCATGTTCTGGTACTTGCAAATGTTGCTTATGGCCATGAAACATCATCCTTGTTCACATGCTCTTGATCAAACAACTTGAAGTTGAGACATTATTCATTTTTCAAGTCAACGTGTTTCAAAATCATTGCATTTTGATCGCACAGAGGCAGTGACTGATTATTGTTGTGGGGAAAAACACTGAGAGAATAGCTTTCAATGCCAAAATAGGACCAGTTCAAATACAGGTTAGGACTGCTAGAGGGTTACCTAATTTACATTTTGCTATGAAAAAATAAGTCTGAACTGTGAGCAATAGTGCAAGCCATCTTTTGGAGAATAGGAGGTATATGCGTCCAACACTGTGATTATTACTTCCAATCTGTTCAGATTTTAGGATCAAGATCATAAATCAAACCTTATCACACAAGCAGCACTTTGAGGGAAAATTGCAGCTATACATATTCTTTAAAAGCTGTCAATAGGACATCATTCAGTAGATGTAATATAGAGTAACTGCACATGGCAATAACCATGACACTCCCAAAGCACTTAAAAGTGAGGTCATTTGGAGTTCATGCCTGGGGAAGAAAGGTTGCTTTCAGGTGTTGAAGAGGTGACCCATACGGGTTTGACCAAATTGATTTTTTATGTGAAAATTGATTTGCTTTGGTATTATATCATCATCGTATTCTTCTGTTAAATTGTCTGATTAGCCTGATAGATGTTCACAATACCATTTTAATTTTCATGCTGTGTTTTAACCAAGTGCCAAAGCTTTTTAGTCAAAAGCCACTGTTGTCCTTCTCTTTCACACTGAAAGACCTTTAATCTTTCTTGGGACTCTAAGCCTTGACTTATTCTCTGTTTGTAAGAGCACATTAATTGTGTGATTTGTTTATAAAAGAAAGTTCTTTCAAATTGTATGTACTGATATACAGCTACACTAGAAAATACTGTTCATTAATATATATTTGCAAGCCTCTGAATATGTCCTTAAATGTTTTTGCTGCCAAAATATCCAAAACTGCATTAGAATGGCCAAAGCTGTGGATTTGTCTTTACTGAATATATTCACGAACTTTGTTACTTTGTTAGAGAAGTGATCGAGATTTTAATGATACTATCCGGAAAACATTCTTTATTGCATTACTGCACAAATTCAAATAATTTAACTGACACAAGGCAACTGTTGTTGTGTCCACAAAGCACAATGTGTTTTTGCACATTCTTTGATAGCAGCATAGGTTGAAATAATGATGGTAATGGGATTTAAGGAGCTTGGAAAAAAAGCATCTGGACTTTTTCAAGTTTCCTTGGAGACGTTTCACCTCTCATCCAAGAAGCTTCTTCAGTTCTAAGAGCAATTGATGGAGAGTCCCAGATAGATTTTAAGCCCTATGGGAGTGTCCCCCAAGGGGGTCATGAACCCCTTGTTGATCCTCTACCTAGTCACATGCCATGGTGCCAAATGTCTTCAAGGAAATTTAAAGAAGTCCAGACACTTTTCTTTCCAAGCTCTTTCGACTATGATGACCTGGATGACTGAGAACCTTCTTAGACAGATGCTAATGAAGCAAGAATGAGCTGATGATCTGCAAGCAACAGGTTGAACACCCAAAGTCCTTAAAGACGTCACCAACGTTCACTCTATCATGCTGAAACTGAAACTGTACAATTTTTCTTTTTGCCTTTGAATTCTGATTGCACATGATGAGTCTCACTTATTGTTACTCACTGTTTAAGGGTACTGCTGTAAACATTCAGCCTTTGCAGCAGCATTTTGTAACCATATTGTTGGTTTTACATTGTAGTTTTAATTATATAGATACAGTGCTAGGCTATGATTACCTGAGATTAGTTTTTGTTCTGTTCTGGATATCTGTCACCGAAATTACCAGCGTTTGAAGGAGCAACAACTAAGGGCCAAGTGTGATGGTTAGAAACACAGAGTGCTTTAAGTTAATGAACTTTAATGATACAGGCAATTATTTCACACATAGTAAACAATCTATCTTTCTCAAAAGCTGTTCAAAAGCTCCAAATAAATGTGTCTATCAGTAGGCTGTAGTTTCATTACAACACTCAAATTAATCTCCTTTTGTCCACACTTGAATTGGACTAATGCAAAAAAATTGCCTGTAACCTCTACACTTTAGGAAAAAAGGCTTTTTCCCCTCTTTTAATGGGACTTTCAAAATATATCACTCATAGCACCAAGCTAAATTAAATGCAGTATATTTTCAGTGGTTGCTTTTAACCTGCTGTGCAGATGGAGTAAGCCATTCTATCGCTATGGTGCATTTACTCAACAAAATGCAGCTATAAATGACTTCTGCACAATACTGCCTTTTTAGTTAATGATTTTCAGTTACTGTTTCAGGAAAATTGAGCCAGTAGAAAGACACAGCTTTGAGTGAAGGTTATTTCAGCTGCCATACATAAGGACGAAGGATGTGCGCTAATACAAGTGCCTGATCACAAGTGAAATTGCTCTCTTTTTATTTTCCTATGCACTCTATTTCCTCTCAGTGTTTGCTATATTTTACGATGACAATGGGAACATCAGCATTGTGATAGCTACCCCCTAGATTCTCATAATTCAGTCCTCCAGCCCATATCACAGATTACAGTTTTTTGTTGTCATCAAACCTCAGAAGAGTAAATGTTCATTTCGGGCTTTTTTCCCATCCTGATGTTTGAGTGTTAAAAGAAGCTTGTCATCTTTGTTTGCAGAGCCCACCCATCCATTCTGTACTGCAGAGACAGTCATTTCAAGTCAGTGAGAGTCAGCTGCACTTTCAATGTGTGATTTTCTACACTGGGCAGATCAAATCAGAAAATGCAGTAGCAGCACACTAAAGAAAAAAAGCAGGTCGGTTGTTAAAGTTGTAAATAAGGACCTCATATATCCAACATAACCAGCTTAACTTTCTCAATTGGTCTTACATTTTTCTATATATTGTTTAATGATGTTCAGTCCATTACAATCAATTATGTTCAAATGAAACAAGGTAGTCATGTTTTCTCTGGAAGCCCTGAAGGAAGAAATGGCTGCGCCGTCCAACATTTCATATCTCATTTGGAAATGAGTGGTGTGCAAATTTTGGCATCAATCTCAAGTAAATTAAGAGCAACATTGCTGATACTAATACTTGTAACCTATAAAGTGAGCTTATGTAGGGAAAGCAATGAGTCATGAATCTTCATGCATTTTCCACTGTTGTGATTTTAACTACCTACATTAATTAGTTAACACAGGTTATAGAGACCTGGGATGTAAATGTGCCTGTTTTTAAAGGACTTCTGTTGTTTAAACGTGCTATAGGCTAGAAAGAATTGGCATCACAATATTTTTTCTTTAAAAAACAAAAAAGGGTAAAGATTTTTTACTGGTATGTGGACTGGTTATCGAGCAACATGAAAGACACATGTAAGGCTCCAACTAGCTAATGTTAACTGACAACAAATGATTTAATAATGAAATTAATAATAATCCAATGTAATATGAGTTAAGATTATTTGCATATTTTTAAACCTAAATTAACAGACCATTACAAACTTCCATCAATATCTGCAGTAAGTGGTGGAACAATTACACAAGTTAATATAATGTGGGAATAAAACTGGCTACACTCAAAAAAATAATTCATTGGATGAACTTAATTTCATCTTGCCACCTATATTCCATCTAAACAAATCATGTTAAATCAATCCATCTTGATTGTGTTGTTTCAACACTAAATATGTTTGTAAGTGTAACATAATTTAAACATTAACATTCAGTTAATTTGATTTTTATTCAGTTAACATGTTTGTACCAAGTTAGTCTAATTAAATTAATTTAAATTCATGTTATATTGTTTAAACACTTTGGCACATCAAAAGTCAGTCTTGTTACATGAACTAGTAAAATATTTGTTTGTTACACCAATGTTAATCTTGTTGAATGAACAAATGTAATTTATGTCTGTAGTACTTACACCAATCATGTTTCAGTTAGTGTTTGTATTGCTTATGTAAACATTACTTTTAATTAAATTAATGAAACATACATAAATGATAACTTGCAAAACCATCTTTTATTTTGCTTGAACATTCTTAAAACAGTTGGCAGGATCCCAGTTCAGCCTAGCTTTCTCCCCTTTAACGATCTCATACCAAGACCACAGAACTTCCAGATCAAGACATGCTGACTGAAAGAAAAAATACAATAAAATAACCCTAACCCTAATAATAAAAATGAAATAAGTCTGTTGAATAGTTTGCAGACAAAAAATATTATCCCCAAAGCAACTTTCGTAAAATGTAGTAAAATATGCATTGCAAACAACAATATGAATTTTAACACAATTTAAAGCTCAGACATAACATTCAACATTACTATAATATTACAACATTACTATGTTGCTTGCATACATTAGTCCTCCATTTAATCAGGCTGTATCCATTAATAGTGACTTTATGCTATTTAACGTGTGGAGAAAACATTCAATTTTGAGCATAACTGCTCCACTCAAACAATTTGTGAAAACCAGTGTGCATTTGCCTTTGTAACAATTGCCATCTGGCAAAAATCAGTGTTTACACTTCAAGTGTATAAGACTTTAAGTTATGGACGAACAATCTTTGTGTAATAGCCACAGAGCAAACCACATAGTTTATATGAACATTTTATAACTTACAATTTTAAACTTTAAAACAGTAAACACATATTTGCATTGCAGAAACCTTGAAAAAAAAAATCTGGCTTGCATGAGTCCGTTTCAAGCTCATTCACCCCATTAGCTTGTTTTTTAGGAACTGTGCCTTGGATGACAACCTCTGTCCATCCAGCTTCATGATAATCTTTTGCAAGACTTCAAAAGTGCATTTGAGCTCCGGTGGGTAGCTTAGGTTCAGACAGTATATCAGTCCAAATAACAGAGCACAAGCAATTGCAATGCTCCTCAAACCAGTGAGAACCTCCACGCCTTCAATCAGGACACCGATGTTCTCTGGGTCATCTCCAGGCTCCGCACCCTCCTGATGTATGACATACACTCCCATCACAGTTTGTTCCATGGCTTCAGTGTTGGCCTCAGTGTTCTGTGACGTAAAATATAATAATACATTTGTTTGAGTCTACATATGAAAAAAAAAAAGGAATTCAGCAATCAGCGTGAATATGCTGATATATTTACTAAATTCTATGTCTCTGGTTTCACACCTCAGAAATTTGACATGAAACAAAACAAGGACCAATTGCAATATCTTTTATTCACACGTGGTGTCACATTTTACCATTTCATATATCGAAATTACCCATAACTCCTGGAGCAAATTACATAACACAGAACAACTTGTGAATATAACTGACCGTATATTCCTTCACAAGTTTCTCATGGTCTTCATTCAGGTAGACACACAAGGACTTCAGGATGCATGCTCGTCTTGTATGTATTGTGTCATCCTAAGAAAAAAGGGAATCCATAATGACAATATTTAACTTTTAGGCAGCAGTTTGAAAAAGGAATACTTAGTTTGGAAGAGTCCAAAAGGCCACATGGTAAATAGACTGGTTCTTATATAGCGTTTTTCTACTCAGAGCACTCAAAGCTGCCTTTATACAACAATTCATTCACCCAATCACTTTTTCTAAACTGTTTAAATGGCCTGTATTTATATAGCACTTTACTAGTCCCTAAGGACCCCAAAGCGCTTTACATATCCAGTCATCCACCCATTCACACACACATTCACACACTGGTGATGGTAAGCTACATTGTAGCCACAGCCACCCTGGGGCGCACTGACAGAGGTCGAGGCTGTCGAACACTGGCGCCACCGGGTTTAGTGCTTACTGTCTAACATTCATACACATTCACACTCCGATGAATGCATCGGTGAGCAACTTGGGGTTAGTATCTTACCCAAGGATATTTGGCATGCACACTGGAGGAGCTTGGGACCAACCCGCCAAGCTTCTGATTAGTAGCTGACCTGCTCTACCACCTGAGCTACAGCCACCTCAAAACATCTGTCTAAACCAAATCAGACACAAAATGAGGCAACACTAATGTTTTTTTTGGGGGGGTTTTCCCCATTTTGATCAAAATTAACCATACGATTTTATCAATTACTTATTAATATAAGACTGATGCTTATATAATTTGTATAAAATATGAAAACCTCTTAGGACTTTTGCCTACCATATGTATAGATATCTTTGCTCATAAAATTGCCAGATTATGGGCATAAAAACTTCTTAAGCACAGATCTAACCCACCTTAGAGATGGCCACCATGATGTGTCTCATTTTTCTGCCAGCCACCCCACCTTTGCCTCGAAAGAGCTCCATCATGCGTGGAGTGTACAAGTCTAGCTCATAAAAGAATCTAGATAGCAGCGGTACTGTCGATATGCGCAGGAATTCCTTGTCAATCTGAAAAACATGAACAATGCACTTATAATATGCACCAGAGGAAGGACATACCAGGAATTATTAGCTGTTTTATCACTATGTTATGTCAATATTAGTGAAGCAAGAAATAACTGGTCAACCATAAACACACTCTAAAAGTTAGACATATAGGACATGCACCTCTTTCTCGGTGAACAGAGCTGGCCATCTGCTTTTAAAATCTGCAATAAAGGGCTGTCCTTGAATAACTTCTTGCCTTCTGTACGAAAAAGTCTTCTGCATTTTCATTGTCACTATATTGTCATTGTTTCTCTTCTGAACCTCTGAAAGCAGTGCAATTCTCTCTTTTTCCAGGCTGTCAGTGGTTTCTCCTTTTGGATACTGCGGACAGTAATTGACTTCTGCTCTTCTAGGCTTTTTCACATTCAATGCTGCCTTACTTTTGTCTTGGGCCTTGTTCTTTAGTGAATTTACCAACACCTCAGCACAGCCCAGGCCTCTCAGTTTGGTCCGGACATTGGCCATTTTATACTTGAGGCTAATTTTCCAACCATAACAGCCATTAAAGGATCCCTGCTCCCTCAGACAAGGATGCTGTTTGACAAGGGCTTCTGCAACTTCATTCAGGTCATTGTCAGTTGGATAGACTTTAAATTTTATTATTTCTTCAGCCAGCCTTTCTAAAAGGTGGGATTTCAGTTTTGGTGAGGGGGTCAAATGAGTTCCACCAGCAATGAACTCAGCATTGGCCTTTTCAAGTTGCAGTTCAGCCTCATAGCTGAAACGAGGGACTGTGAAGACACTTGGCCACACTGACAGTCTTGTAGACGGTGATGAACCTGACGATGAAACGGGCCTTGTATTGTCTGTGTCTGAAGAGCTTGAAAAGGAATGTGTTGGACTTCGCACTGGTTGACATGTCACTCCATCTTCTGTAAAACTTTGCAACTGCACACTATCCAAGTATACAACCTTTAAAGTTGCTTTATCATTAATTTCAGAGATCGCAGTCAGATTTACAAAATCATTTCCGAAATCAGGATCTTGATATTGAAGACGAAAATCCTGTTGCACTCCAAAATTTGTCTTTATTTCCTGACACAATTCCTCAATGGAGTCTGATATCCCAGCTGGTAAAATTAGTTTCCTGGCATCATCTTCTCCGAGAATGATCCTCAGTCTTATGGGCTGGGGCATCATGCTGACCTGGACAAATATCAAATATTTAAAAAATAAATAAAGATGTACTCATTGACTATTGTGCGAGTGTGTGTAACAAATTCTAATGTCAACGATAATTTGATGATGTCACCTTGGCCTCGAGGAATTTTTTTACTGGAGAAGTGAATAGTGCATTTTCCAGATTTGTCTTGCATTCTTCTAATTAATGACAATTCTTGCATAAGATGCTTAAAAGAAATCTACTCTCAATAAATTAAGTAGCAATTGGTCTGCAAAGTATGATGTATTATTTACTGTGCCAGGTGATATAGGGGGAAAATACTTACAAACATCACTCCTGTTTACCCTGCAAGTTAGTGTGTCTCTTCAGAGTAACCAGACGCAGGCCTCCCACTGAATAGGCAGCTAACGGGTAGTCATCGAGTAGTTCCCCATGCTGAATCAGAGACACCTCTCTCGCATGTGACATGTCAAGCTCAAAAGCTCTGAAGTGCTCTCGATACCAAGCAGAGAACTTTTTTACAAAAAAGTATATTCTGCCATGCAAAATAAAAATCTGCAGAATTTCTGCAAACTCTGGCAAACCAAATATTTGCCCATGAACAACTATCATTCCTGTGCTGTAGTTCATGCCATTGTATGACACGCTTTTTGTAATATGGACATCAGTTTCATCTGGTAATCTTTGCTTTATAGCTACTGCGATATCACTTTTCAGAACATCAATTGGTACTGATGAGCCAACATTTACCATTAAAGGTGTCTTATGGTCAGAAGAGTGCAAGTCAGAGGCAATCACGAGCTGATGTTTTTTGGCAAGTGTAACAGGTATGTTCTTAAAACAGTTTGTATGGCGAGCAATTTGTTTAAAAAAACTATGTTTCGCCTCAAATCTCATTGTCCATTTGTGGACAAGAGGCCCAAAATGCCGAATCAGAGCAGGGTAGTGCTCCAAATAATGATGTTTAGGGAGAAGACTGTTGTTTGGAAAAAGTTCTTGGTATCTCTGGCGATGTTCACTGATTTTACACTCAAGGTAGGAAATCGACTCATCAGACTGGACAGGGGCTACAACAAGCTCCACAATGTCCTTCAGATCCAAAACAATATGCCATGCAGGTTCATCCTCTGGAACAAGTGGACCAATAATTAGAGGCAACAAACGAAGCAGAGACCAATTTTCATGTGCATTTCCACCAATATTTTTTTTTAATGAGAAAGTCTGGGGAATTGCATGAGGCCGGTTGGTTTTATCTGCCCATTTATACTCAAAATTTTGGATCAAGTTGTTAAGTTTTTCTAAGGTGAAATACTTTTTAGAGATTAAAAAAGAAAAACAATGCGCAAGCTCCACTGGTATTATGCCCTCTAGCAGATCATGTGCTACATCTGGAGGGTAGCCTGCAGTGACATGAAAATGGCTCAGATTCTTACTCAAAATACAATCTCGCTTAACTCCACAACAAGCACTTGCTGTTTCTTGTGCACGCTTCAAATGGAATTCATGAAGTTCCGGTGTTCTATGCTCAAAATCACCAGCAGTCACTGACTTTATTTCAGATTTTTTAGCTGTACAGAATCTGCATATGTATTCAGCAGAAAAACTTTCCACAAAACCTGCCAGCCCATGGGCTCCTAGGTTGTCAGCTATGACGCAGCTCACAGTTCCTTTAATACACTCGTTCAACTGACTGATGAACACACCATGTTGCTCCAAAGTTACCAGATCTCTCAAAAGTGGATCAAAGACTTTTTCAAACCCAAATGTCCTCAAATCTTCACTCTTGCAAAGGATTGCCAAATAAATGGATGAAAGGGCTGAATGAGAACCAGGTGGTAAATTGCCCAAGACCCAATATACACCACAAAGCTTGTGCTTTTTCCGTGAGGTCCCAAGAGGATTACAAACCTCAAAATCATCAATATAAAGGTTAATAGAAATTCTCAACTTCTCACCATCTAGAAAGCTATTTCTTTTATAATGCTCCCCATCTCGAAAAGATCTGTAAACCCTCTGATCACCATTCAGATTCTCTCTATCTTCTTGAGCTATTTGTTCTTCAATCACTCTATCCAGCAATTTATTGTGACTCAATATTTCCTGCAATAACTGTAATAAAGGGATGTACTGAAATGACTTCCTTTGGTCTATCGATAAAAAATACTCAACAGGCTCTACAACCCTAAAATTTTGTATGTAGTATAGTTTTCTTTTATAAGGAGTGGCAAGAGGGCCACACTTTCCCAATATTTTAGCCACAGGGTTAGAAACACATACAGAATTTGCAAGCTCTTCAATAACAGCCTGACTAATATGGAGGTTATGGCTCTTAAAAATTTCTGTAATTGTACGTTTTGTCAGAGGTACACTAGCTGAACTCAACAGAAAAACTAACTCCTCTAAGAACTCATCTAATCCTTTTGCTGGAACATGAAATATGTGTTCCAATTTCAACAATATTACTGCTAATTTCCGTTCAATTAGTTCGGGCTGATTTTCAACAGCACTATTATCACATTCTGTCACTGACTCACTTTCAAATTCACCATAGGATACATCTTCAGAACAGCTAGCCCTTACATTATCAGAGGACTCTATCACTTGAACTGGGTCCACACGTGTAACTACACTGGCTTTAAAATCTTTAAGTGTGTGTGGATGATGCTTCCTCTTTTTGTGTGTATAAAATGTATTGTAAATATTTGTCTTGAAAGGGCAACCAAGAAACACACAACTAACTGTCTCGTTACTTCGCAGATGTGTTCCAATATGGACAAAAAAATCTCTCTCAGAGAAGACGTCACTGCAGTCACATAACTCACATTTAAAAGTTACTGAACTTGAAGCTGTCTGTGTAAACTGAGATGAATGAGCTTTATAGACATGAGTGTTCAGTCCACTCCAAGTCTTAAATGTGCACGGACAATTAACATATATGCACAGATAATGTTGACCTATTCCGTAATGATGATGTAGTTTATAATGTTGAAGTAATTTGTACCTGCTGCTCTCTCTGGTAACACAATGCTTGCACTGCCACATACACGTCACTGATAAAAAATGAAATATGCATTAGAAAACGTCAAGGAGATTGCATCATCCAAAAAAAATAAATAAATAACATAATAATAATAAGGCAAACATGAACTTACCATGTATTGTTGAGGAGGTGCATAAGAATCTCAGAGCATGGGAATGTGGCTTTATTTTGTGATGTATTTCTGGGGAGAGAAATTAATTAAAACAAAGTTATTACTCTGACAAATTTGTGTTAATATCTACATACTGTGAAATGTGAAGACTGTTACGGTGCGTACACACCGAACGCGATAGACGCGACCAGAGCTTCAGGTTTACATGTAAAGTCAATGGAGGAGCACGATGAAGCGCGACTGGGGGTCCAGCTAAACTTCGGAAGCAGATTTGCATTGAGAAAACGCTTTTCTGCCTACTTCACACGACTGACGCCTTTGAAGCGCGAAGTAAAATACGCGCTGCAGTTTGTGTGGTGCATTTTGTGCATTCGCGCTTATCACGTCTACCGCTCGAGTTGGTAAAATCTGCGGGACAGCAGCTTCTCAAACTCGGCAAGGGACAGGAGGTGGTACAGCTGAAAGCGGCCGTCATCCAGACGGAGCTTCTGGAGCAAGTGGTGAAACTCACCAAACTGCTCACGCTTGTGGAAGACCTGATGGACCCAGGTACAGTGAGGACGTCCTTTAGGCACTGCTCTGCTCTCCACAGCAAATAGAAAAGGGAGACTCTTTCTTCAAACGCTAGATTGACAGCTGCCATTTTAATAACATACCGTCTGCCACTACTTCCTCCCAGATCTCTTCTTCATACGCGTGAAAATTGCATATAAACCTCGACCAGTTCATGCTGGACGCGCTTCGAGGTGCAAATGTGCACGAGATCAGCTAGGGACATCTATCGCGTTCGGTGTGAACGCACCGTTAGTCAGCCTAATGCAGAGCACCAGAGAAACTATAACCCAAACAATTATCCACCTAAATCATTCTGAATTCAAAAATTAAGTGAATATATTACAAAAAAAGAAAATGCACATGCAATTATTGTGACAGATTTTATCTTACTCCTTGTTATTAACTCCCCTAAACGCTGGTTTAGTTGAATTAAACCTTTCATCAATCCAGTTAATGCGGTTGCCCGCGACTAAACTCCACTGACAAAAACAGGAATTTTAGATAGAGCATCATAAAACACTCATAAAATCACCAAAACCATGTCAGTCAGTCTTACCACTACTACCAACAATCACCAACTCCGGTTAAGCAGAAAGTAACCCTTCATTCATGGAGCTATATGCGAAGACGTTACGGCTCTACGCGGCTTTCCCGCTCTTCAAAGTTAGCTAACTCCAGAGAAGAAAAACAGTCCTACCAACGCAGATAACCATGAAACACACCTCATTCAAAGTCGACAGAAACAAAAACAAAAAAACGAACTTACCAAAATAACCTCATCAGTTTTTGCTCTGTTGCAACAATTAGCGACTCCGGTTAAGTTTTAAAAAAAAACATTAAATTCACCGACTTACATTTGAAAAATGTTTGGGTCTACAACCTCCCTGCTATATATAAATCTCCACACTACACAGGTAAAAAATTTTAACTAATAGTATTTATCTCTCACTCCACTAACCTAAATAAATATATCAAGAAATATTACTTACCTCACTATCAGGTATGCCAAAGAAGTAACTCCACGTGCGCTCGTTAACTTCTCAACGGACCTTTCCGCATCCGGTGGGCGTGGAGCATGCGCAATACATGACGCTATCAGAGCCTTTGGTTTGATGGACCTCATTCTCATTGGATTGCCATGAACGAATTTAACTCATCAAAGTTTTCTTTGATTTATATTCAACAAAAAAGAATGAATCATTTAATGAGCATAAAAATGATTTCTTCATGTGATGTAAACATATTACTACTTTGTTAATCAAACACATGCCCTAGTTGATTTTTTTGAGTGTAGTACAAGCTTTTTTGCTGCCACAACATAAAGGAAACCTATTTTAAGGTCGTTTGTTTGGGATGTTTGCTGCTCCATAGAGTTTTTATTCTTCTTCTAAAAAGTATTTGTATTACTATCAGTGTGGCTGCTCTATTGGAATTCTGTCAGCAGTAACATCACCAGCAGGTAAGTAAAACTTTAAACAGCTTTATAGGAAGTTCTAATTAATATACAAAGATAAGCAGGTCAGGAAGGGCAAACAAACTAAAAACACACACGAGACGAGGGCCGAGGGCTAGCATTTCTGACATTCAATAGTTACCTCATTGTTTTAACACATAAAGCAAAAAATAAATAAATAAATACTAGCCTACACACTAACTACACAACACTACACACTAACTGTACTCTTGCCCTCTCTCCCCATCATTTCTAACCCCTGTGGCTTAGTTTACCAAACCACTAAACTAAACCCAGTCATATTCCAAGAGCACTGATCTTGAGGGGAGCTGCTCGTGACGGGTGTAGCTGATGAGTACCAGGCCTGCAAGGCTTTTATTAGAGGAGACAGTTAGAACTGGGCGAGTCCCCTCACCCATAAGCTCCATCTAAACTTACTGGATAAGACTCACAGGATTAAAGTCTGGACTTGTTAAACATAACCTGATCTAGACTTGCTGTATTGGGGTCTTGGTCCCACAGACTGACAGGAAAGGAAATGCAAATTTCATTCCACATATTCCTCCTTTAGCACTGCTAAAGGTCACTAAATAGTGTGTACTTGTATGTTGAAGTACTACCCAAATTTTGTCATTTGTAGTACAACAATGAATACTGTGACTGGTTTATACAGTCTAAACATTTCCATGGAATAATGTCTTTATTCCTCATAGGAATGCTGCTGGCGACATAACATGCTATAATAGTACACTTCTAAAACACAAGATATTTTCATTCAGTATATTGAAGGTTTATTCTATATATTTGCAGTTCAGTCAGTATATTCAGACTTATACCTTTACGTTTCACACTAAAGTAGTAAAGTAAAGTATTGAGAACTGTTGTCAGAAGGTCAGTGGTTCAATCCTTGGCTCATCCAGTCTGATAATCAAATGTCCTTGGGCAAGATACTTTACCACACACTCGCACACACCAGTTTGAGGTTGATAATTTGGTTTAAATAATAAGAATAAACCGCTATATAAATGTGAATGTAGTTGAAAATGCTTTTAACTGTAAGATATTGGTACAACCATTACCATTACACTTTGAGCTGCTGTGTAACCTACTTCTATCAGTTGTCCTTGAAATGCATCTACTATACTGGTGGTCTTCCAGTTGATGGTAACCTCTTAAGGCTGAGAGACTGTGTACTGGGACACATATAAGACGAAGGATGTCAGAATTCTTTCCAGTATTAAAATGACCCAGCACAAAAACCTCTGTCATACTTAAAGAGAGTTTATGTTACGTTGCACAGATTACACATGAGCCTCATACAGCAAATTCCAAGCCAACCTTAAAGTGTAAAAGGAATGATTACTCAGTTGTTGTGTCTCCAGCTATCCATGCCAGTGTCTACAGCAGACTATAATCTACACCTATGATTTTGAGGACATGGGCATTGGTGACTTAGGTAACTGGGAAACCAATGGTCACTATGAGATAGAAAGGTGTCTATGAATTGGGCACTATTTTTCTGGTTCTTAAAACCAATCAATAAATACTTGCACAATAATGAAAAACCTGTTTTATTTGGATTAGGATAAAAGCAGCTCTGCAAATGAACAAGTAGCCAAGGTTACCGATGATGAGATGAGCTTGTACTGTTAGAAATGTTGTGAGTTTCCCATGACAAATTTCAAACAACAGCTAGAGCAAAGAAGGATGTACCACTGCATGTTATTAACTGATGGATGCTCTAAAAACTTGAAATAAGTTGGCTTGAAAGACTCAAAAAAAAACACAAAAGAATTGGAAAACACTCATCTGGTCATATATGTAGCCACAAAATCCATGCAATAATGTTGCACTTTTACAAGGTCACAAGCAAAGTGATATAAATATATGGTCTCATATGAATGTCAGCAAAAACAACCAATGTTTTAAAGGCTTAACAAACTTGTCTGACGATGTTTCTTAGAAGGTCTCTGCTTTTGTTGCCTAAATAATAAAAAATAACATCACATTACATCGTGACGTCCCCTTGTCACACTGTCAGCATGTCACTATTTATTCTTGCCGTTGCTTCTGTCTCTGTCAGTGCAGCATCTGTGGACTGTAGTAGTTTTGCAACTGAATGGGTTTGCTAATGCAAATATATGATCACATTTTAAAGCATACTGGAATACTTTTAAATACTATTGCTGTGGACACAAGGACCAACATGCAAATGGATTTTGTATATTTATGAGCCAAACAGAAGCTTCCGTGTAAATATTCTAAAGGCAGAGAATTCTAATGGCCTACACTATTTAGAAAGCACACAAATGTACTTCTAATGATGAAACCATCCATTACTGGATAATAAATCAGTGTTTCTCATGTGCTGCTAACTAAAGGACTGAATATCACTTTTTCACAAAAGCCATCTTATCATCTGTAAGGCAAACTGTGATGGTAGGTTGCATAATCACTGTTTATTTGTGGTGTAGTTAATGTCACAGCCTCTAGGAAACACTGCCTTCTCTTGCACTGTGTGGTTTTATGTTCTTGCTTTTATTATTCCTCCGTCTGCCCCATAAATCTTCATTTCAGTCTAAAAGTATTGTTTACCATATTTTATTCTTACATACATAAGATGTAACAATACTTTTTTAAATATGTAAATTATTGTTTTTATTTTATTTTTAATGTAATTATGATTATGAGCACTTTTGTGACTTATGTCATTTTGTAAATAATAATAATAATAATATTAATAATAATGTTTGTTTTTAAAGGAAAAACTAATTTAACCCCCCAAAATATAGAATAATGATTTTAAACCATTGACATGGCGTCCGGGCATGAAATGTTCATATGCACAATTTGCACACAGATGTGTGTATGCACTGTAACAAGAGTCAATGTGAGTACCACTAGAATAGCCACAAAACATGTCAGCATGCTCTTGAGAAGCTCAATGTGTGACACACCAATTTCTCCCATATTTTTGCAGGAGGCACCTATGTCGTCTGCATTACTCACTGATGTCAGTGAAAGCTGTGCGTGTCTGAGGGACACGCTATGATTTCTAAAGGTTAATGCATGGCAGAAATAGAACATGAGTGGGTTTGATAATCACAGGCAAACAAAGAAGCGGTGATACACCATGTCAGCCAGAATATGCAACTGTGCATGTTTGTATGTGAAAGACACAGAGAACAATGTGTTCAGTGTGCAGCAAGGATGTCTACAAATAATAACTTTAGGGATGTAAGTGCACCTGGTCTTTTATAATGTCTTGTGTGTGTTTTCTCAGAATTCAGTGCTCTATCAAAGAGTTTCAGTGCGTACCATTTATAACAGCATGAGGTACCGCAATGTCTTCTGACATGTCTGGGCTGAACTTAGAGGTTCGTCGCTTCCTCAGCATGCCAGGACCATGAGCATCTGTGAGTTTTGTTCACAAAGAAGCAGCATGTTGGAGTGCTGGAGACCTGGGCTCCATAATTACCCTGCTGATTTGGCATGGGATGAGTTGAGATGAAGTACAAATGGAAATTAGGTTGCAAGCATATGTAGAGCCTCTTATAAGGATTCCTGGATACTAATTTAAAGTGAGTTTGCAGATCTATCTAAAATGTGCATAACACAAAGAGTCTAAATGTAAAATATTTGTGTTTCACACTTATTTACTCCATAATTCCATATGTGGTATTTCAAATTGTGTTGCCTTAGGTTCTGGGCTGTTAATAAATAAATAAACACTGATTACATCACAAGAAACCATTGCCATTCACTGAACGAACGTAGAGCCTAGAAACCAAAACCGTCAGAGTTATTTTATTTCAACTTCTTTTTAGACAGATAATTTTCATCCTTAGATTGTGAAAATGACCTCATGACCTGTACTTGTCAAAATTACACAGACAAAAAAGAAGAAATTGCTCCAAGGTACCTAATGAACGTAACAAGCTGCTAGCAGAGTGTGAGCACAAAGACACATTAGTGAAGTAATTTCATTCTTCTAAAAAGTTCCTTTTTTGCCAGAAAAAAAACTATTGAAAAAGTAAAATATCCAGTTGTTGACATAGTGTATATTCTTTAAAAACAGCCTGTTTCAGTTTAGGCGTTGTTTTCAATACATTGCGTGCTCAAAATATTTTTCAAATTTCTTCTTGTTGCATGTTGAAGTTCTACTTGGAACCTTGTTAAGATGCGAAAAAGCAAAATATGATTTTTTGCCATTTTTCAAGTGGTCTTTTGATCGGGACTGTATATAAATACTAATAATGCTACTTTATTATTATTATTCATGCTTTATTAAAATGTGCACAAACACACAAAGGAGGCATGCTTAGCTCTTAGTTTTTACACTGTATAAGAGATAAACTGTTAAATTTCTAACATCAAAGATCATTTTCAAGGAAAAACATAAAAAGACAATTACTGGTTAGCTTTAGTTAATCCATCCATTTTCTTCATTTGCAAAGCCAACACAGAGAGACAGACAACAATTCACTTTCATACTCACCAGTTAACACCAACTGCATGTCTTTGGACTGTGGGAGGAAACCAGTGCACCCAGAAAGAGCCCACCCAGACACAGGAGAACATGCAAACACTACACAGAGGGCCTGGCATCTGCATGTCACTAAGGCCACCTTCTTGTGTGGTAATGGTGCCAACTACTGCACCATCGCGCAAGCCCCTATCAAGTAAAAGTTTAACATTTTAAAAAAGCTTTAATCTTCTTCTTCTTCTTCCAGCTTTTCCTTTTAGGGGTCAGTAATTATTCTAAGTCATTATAGTGAAAAGAGACTCCTACAGGACCTCATCTGTAAACCTAGTGAATGTCCTTGTTTTTAATCTCAAGTGAGGAGAAACTAACAAATTTTCTCCCTGCGATTAGAAAGAGCAAATCACAGTGTGTTTAAGGATAAGATAAGAATAGAATGGTGCTTGTCCATTTAGTGCTCTATACACATTTAAACAAGGCATTACAATAGTCTGAGCACAGAGAGACAAAGGCATGACTTGCATGCTTGACTTATTTTTTTCAGTTAAACTGTAGAACTTTTAGCTTGTAGTTGAGTAATGCCTGTTAAATGAAAGAAATAGCAATATGACATTAATTTTACATGTGAGTAAAAGTCCAGAGTGGAGTATTACACCAACATAACACATGCTGGATTTAGCAACTGAGCAAAAAGGAGCAATCACTCAGATGTACAATAGAGTCACTCACCTATTTTTGATAGCCAGTAAAGTAAGTGAGGTTTAAAAGAAAGCTGGATGTTATCAGCATGTCATTAAATGTAATTAAAAAAACTGAAAGATATATACTAATGGAAGAACATAAAAAGGAAATAGTCCAGGTGTGGAAGGACTGAATCTTGCAGAAACCCACAGGTTGGAGAAACAGTGTTACAGGAGAGCTTGGTTGCCAAACAGAAAATGTTCAATCAGATAAATTGGAAGAAAACCATTCCAACAATGAGCCGGAGATACCAGCCAAAACCTTAAACCTATTAAGTGAAAGATTATGGGCAACAGTACCAAAGGCTGGACTCCTGTGTTCTCCGATAATCCTGTACTCCATTGTATTATTGTATTGTATTATTGTGAGGTCTTTATCTTACAATATAAAACACCTTGAGGCAACTGTTGTTGTTATTTGGAGCTATACAAATAAAGTTGAATTGAATTGAACTGTAAGATAATACGAATAAAAATGATTTCCTTGCATCAGAAGCAAATAAAAAATTATGAATGATGGTGCCCACATGTAAGCGTGCACAGAGAGTTAACAATGAAAATGTTTTGGGATGTGTTTATCAATAATAATTATAATTATGATAATAATAATAATAATAATAATAATAATAATAATAATAATAATAATAATTGTGAGTTAAAACTGAAAATGTAAAAAAAAAAGTTAGAATTTGTTCAATTTTAAAATGATACGAAATGATTAATCAGAGAAGATAAGATAAGATAAGATAGAACTTTATTAATCCCTCGGGTGGGTTCCTCTGGGAAATTCGATTTCCAAAAAAGCACAGCACCGACAGAAGTTACAGAGTTATACACACACACATATATATAAATACAGAGACAATATAAATAAAATATACGAAGGGGATAAATAGAATAAATAGGAATAAAAATAAAAATACAAGTGAATTGCACATTTCAAGTATTGAGTCTATGTGCAATTCACTTGTATTTTTATTCAGTATTCAGTATTCATTAATATTCATTATTCATTAATCAGTATCTGGGCCCAAAATGTGCAAACACTCAACACAGGAAATTATTGCAAGAGTTATTTTATTCAGTCAGACTTAAGACATGCACAATACTACAAATATAGTTATGTGTCATTTGTGTGCAAAACTACAGTCTTGTGCACAAACTGTGTGTTTGAGAGAGAACTGCCTTTATTAGTAGATTCATTTTTACAGTGGGGCAAAAAAGTATTTAGTCAGCCACCGATTGTGCAAGTTCCCCCACCTAAAATGATGACAGAGGTCAGTAATTTGCACCAGAGGTACACTTCAACTGTGAGAGACAGAATGTGAAAAAAAAATCCATGAATCCACATGGTAGGATTTGTAAAGAATTTATCCGTAAACCAGGGTGGAAAATAAGTATTTGGTCAATAACAAAAATACAACTCAATACTTTGTAACATAACCTTTGTTGGCAATAACAGAGGTCAAACGTTTACTATAGGTCTTTACCAGGTTTGCACACACAGTAGCTGGTATTTTGGCCCATTCCTCCATGCAGATCTTCTCGAGAGCAGTGATGTTTTGGGGCTGTCGCCGAGCAACACGGACTTTCAACTCCCGCCACAGATTTTCTATGGGGTTGAGGTCTGGAGACTGGCTAGGCCACTCCAGGACTTTCAAATGCTTCTTACGGAGCCACTCCTTTGTTGCCCGGGCGGTGTGTTTTGGATCATTGTCATGTTGGAAGACCCAGCCTCGTTTCATCTTCAAAGTTCTCACTGATGGAAGGAGGTTTTGGCTCAAAATCTCACGATACATGGCCCCATTCATTCTGTCCTTAACACGGATCAGTCGTCCTGTCCCCTTGGCAGAAAAACAGCCCCATAGCATGATGTTTCCACCCCCATGCTTCACAGTAGGTATGGTGTTCTTGGGATGCAACTCAGTATTCTTCTTCCTCCAAACACGACGAGTTGAGTTTATACCAAAAAGTTCTACTTTGGTTTCATCTGACCTCATGACATTCTCCCAATCCTCTGCTGTATCATCCATGTGCTCTCTGGCAAACTTCAGACGGGCCTGGACATGCACTGGCTTCAGCAGCGGAACACGTCTGGCACTGCGGGATTTGATTCCCTGCCGTTGTAGTGTGTTACTGATGGTGACCTTTGTTACTTTGGTCCCAGCTCTCTGCAGGTCATTCACCAGGTCCCCCCGTGTGGTTCTGGGATCTTTGCTCACCGTTCTCATGATCATTTTGACCCCACGGGATGAGATCTTGCGTGGAGCCCCAGATCGAGGGAGATTATCAGTGGTCTTGTATGTCTTCCATTTTCTGATGATTGCTCCCACAGTTGATTTTTTCACACCAAGCTGCTTGCCTATTGTAGATTCACTCTTCCCAGTCTGGTGCAGGTCTACAATACTTTTCCTGGTGTCCTTCGAAAGCTCTTTGGTCTTGGCCATGGCGGAGTCTGACTGTTTGAGGCTGTGGACAGGTGTCTTTTATACAGATGATGAGTTCAAACAGGTGCCATTCATACAGGTAACGAGTGGGGGACAGAAAAGCTTCTTACCGAAGGCGTTACAGGTCTGTGAGAGCCAGAGATTTTCCTTGTTTGAGGTGACCAAATACTTATTTTCCACCCTGATTTACGAATAAATTCTTTACAAATCCTACCATGTGGATTCATGGATTTTTTTTTTCACATTCTGTCTCTCACAGTTGAAGTGTACCTCTGGTGCAAATTACTGACCTCTGTCATCATTTTAAGTGGGGGAACTTGCACAATCGGTGGCTGACTAAATACTTTTTTGCCCCACTGTAAATAATGCTTTGAGTAGATTTGGGGTCCAACCTTAGCTTGACATGAAGTTACAGTTGCAGGTGGTACAGCCCACAGTTATTATTATCATCTAATTATCATTAGTAAAACGTTGCTGAAGTGGATGATTTATCATTGATTGGTAACCAGAGAAATAACACTGGTGAAATTAACAGTCCAGAGTCTCTCTCTCTCTTTTTCTGTTAAAATAGGAGTGGAGGAGTCACAGGGAGATCACATATTTCTAGACTATTTTAGCCCTCATTCCACAAAGAGGCAGGGGCTCTTTAGGTTTCACCCACAGCTGGATTTCACAAACCCTGTCATTCACTAGAACGAACGACATGACCTGAAAATGGAAATGGCTGACTTATTGTGGTCAACGCTGGTAGGCTGCTGTGCTTTATTTTAATTTATTTTATTTTTGATATCATACAACGTGCACACATGTCCTGTTACTACATCGTATACATAATCATAGTTACCGTTACCAAAACATGCCAGGGTCATTTATTGGTAGCCCTGGCACGTCCTGCCATATGAGTAGGGCCAGATACACGTTGAACAAAGTTAAAAGAGTCCATAATGCTCATGCACTCCTCAGTAGTACTGTCTGATGAGTCATCAGCATGAATGTTTAAGACCCTAACTATGATAATCCTGATTAGCTTAATAATAGAAGATAAAAAGGCTACAAAGTCAGAGAGAAGAGATGCAGCAGAGCCAGGCTGGCAGTATATTAAAATATAATACAAGGGGTGAGCTCTTGCAATTTTGGTCATAGTCATCTCAAAGGAGCTATAAGACCCTGAAGAGATCATCTGGCATAAAAATGACTTGGAAATAAAGGCAGTCCCACCTCCTTGGCCAGAAATCCATGGTGCAGAGAAAAAATGAACAGCGATATGATTCTAAAAAATGTGAGACTTCCTTCTCATACTGCCACGTCTTAGAGATAAACAGAGAATCACATTTCCTACGGCAGAACATTAAAAAGAATGACTTGTTAGCAACAGAGCGGGCATTAAACTCCATCATTTTACCAAAAAGAGCCACTCGGTACAGAGTTTAAGGTTTGCAGCTAATTGGAGTGTGTATTCAACACTTTCAGATGACAACATGGGTGGATAACAGAAGGAAGCATGCAGCCAGACTAAGCCTAATAGTACCTGTCAGGTAGCAGCCAAGGAGAGAAGCTCTGTTGAGTCCCGTTGATCACCTTCTTTAAAGTCTCTTTGAAGGAGAACATGGGAACCATGTTTCTTCCCCTGCTTCTTCTGGCAGAATCAGAAATGAAGGCAGAAACCTATTAACATCCACTGTGTTGGTGGTGATCCATGTGAGGTTAGAAGTAGGGGCAAGATTTCCAGGGGTTTTCCAAAACTACACCATTTTGCATTTCATATACTTTCTTTGTTGCATTATGCTGTTTCTGTGTTAAAAGCTTTTCCATACATAGGCACCAATTATATAAAGAGGTAAACACCTTACCCAAAGTGGGTCGCTGGTGAGCTGGTAGATATTAAAAGGTATAAGCCCATTTCAGACATTGATAATAATACATTTTAAAGCAGGGGTCTCAAACTTAATTGAGCTGTGGGTCACTGCTGGCACTGTCATCTCTGTGAGGACCACTTTAGTGTTCAAGTAGTCCAAAAAAACAAGCAAGAAAACACCCTCAAATATTTCTGAAAATGTTTTGTTTTTAAAAATTTCAAATATTGCCTAACAAGACAAAACTGTAAATGTGAACACAGTTTTTTTTTCTCACTCTTAACTAACTGAAGCCTTTCATTGAACTACCAGATAAACAAACTGGTCTGCTCTTTGTGGCCACACTACTGCTACCATTTTGTTCATATTTAACAAAATAAATAATAATAATAATAATGGATACTTTATTGATCCCCATGGGGAAATTACTTGTTTTTCTCTGCATTTGACCCATTCACTCAGTGAAGCAGTGGGCAGCCCACTAAGCAGGCGCCCGGGGAGCAGTGTGTAGGGACGGTACCTTGCTCAGGGGTACCTCAGGGTAGCCGTTAAGTGGATTCGAACCGCCGACCTTCCGATCATGGGGCGACCACTTTACCTACTGAGCTATCCCTGCCCCCAGGGCAGATATAAGTGCAGATATAAGTGTACATGTTAGTTCTAAACTACTAGTGATATATATATATATATATATATATATATATATATATATATATATATATATATATATATATATATATATATATATATATATATATATATTGTTCTGATATCAAAAGTTTTTAAGGTAGACTGTTTTCATGGATTTGGTAAATGTTTAAATATGCAATTGTAACTCTCTGGTGCCACCTTAAAACCTGTAGTCTGTAATAGGACATGATGTCGTTGGTAAACAGGAAGTAAGTCTGTGAATTAAGGAGAAGGCATGTGCAGCATGGTGGCCTTAGCCAGATAAATCCAGTGGCATCCACATACATCCTATGCCTTTGGTAGCATTGTGGGTATGTATAGACTTGTTTTATATTTTATGTGCATGTATAGACCACTTTCTTTCAAGTAAGTTCATTTTTCTGTAAGTTTAATGATGAAAACAATCTTATGCAGTTTAAGCTAGCAATCGCTTATGGAGCTAGTTAAAGGGGAATGACAAACGAATTGGAGGCATTCATTATAGTAAGACTTGTTAAAATCATAATTTGATGTTTGTATTTGACTTAAAAAGGGAAGTAATTCATATGAACATTGCATGTTGACATATTAAAAAACTGGGTTAATATATTTTCATCGTTATATATGTACATGGTGAATAAGTACAGTGATTATGCCTTGTACTGTTTGTTACAGTTTCACCTTTCCCTGTGTCAATAAACCTGTGAACCGGGAATCGTGTCGTCAGAGTCTTGATGTGGGGAAGGAGTTTGGCTGACTGCCCAACCATAGCGGAGGCAGTATATATATATATATATATATATATTACAAATAACTCTCTCACTGAACTAACACAGCCAACATGTTTTTACTGTCTGCTCATTTTGCCTTCATATTAAATATATAATATTTTGCTTTTTAAAGAACTTATTTAAACATTGCACTCAACAGTAAATAAATCCTCCCTAACAAATGTGGCCCCTGTTTTAAAGTAGTTGCATTCAGACAGTGACAGGCTGGTGACCTGTCCAGGGTCACCCCGCCTATCACACTGTGGTAGCTAGATTAGGCTCCAGAGCCCTCCCCCAGCCACTCTGAAAAGCATAAGTGTGAGAGAATGGATGGATGGATGCATTCTGTCATTTAGATATTGGTCACTTCTATATTAATGTTGCTCATGTCTTCATTCAGAAATTCCCACAACAACGATCAATCAAGTTAAAGTATTTGTGTAATATTAGGTAGGAAATTTAACATTGCACAGTCTTTATTTGTGTCAAGAAAAATACAAAACAGAGATAAAAATGAAGCCAGGTAGGGCTGGGCGATATGACCCAAAATTCATATCTCGATATTTTTTAGCTGGATGGCGATATAAGATATATATCTCGATATTTTTTTTAAAGCCATAAGTTGAGAACAAAAAGAGAGTTCTTAGTCACACTGTGTCCCAGATGTCACACGGGCACTTTTATTTACATACAGCGTAGATGTACATGAAGAAATTACTCAAAAATAAATTATCAGCATTTATTAAATAATCATGGTCCATAAATAAAAGAAAACAATGTTGTTTTTGTGCATAGCAAAAAGCTCACAATTGTGCAGTCAAAATGTAAACTAATAGACGCTGAGCATAATAACAAAGAGACAGATTTCACAGCTGCACCACGTCTCTGAACAGGTGCCATTTGTGGTCCTTATACACACACAGTACGTATCACTCCGCGAGGCTCCTCCCCGGTAGCCGTAATCCTCCGACAATCCATGAAGCGGTGCAGCTCCGTAGCTTAGCAAAGTCATATTAAAACATTTTTTGACAGATTGCTGAGCGCTGTGTACCACATAAAATCGGTTCGCGGTCAGTAAGCACAACCAGAATTCATACATAAGGCGCACTGACGATTTTTGAGAAAATGAAAGGATTTTAGGCCGTGCAGCCCCTCCGGGCTGCATGTCGTTAGCGCGCTTAGCTCGCTAGCGCGGTTAGCTCGCTAACACGTTGACGCCGTCCAGCCCCACGCACGGTAACTCGCTAACGGAGATTTTCCGCTTTCATCTTGTCATTGCCTGCAGGTGAAGCTATGAGGGAGGCGGAGTTGTGTTCAGTGAATGAGAGGCGAGGCAGAGTAACATTGCGTAGAGACAAAAGTGGACGAAAGAGAGGCAAACCTGCGGCTCCACAAGTATAATTATAACATAACATAGACTATATCGATATAAACGATATTGTCACATCTTATATCTCGTATGAAAATATATCGATATTTTTTAAAAACTCGATATATCGCCCAGCCCTAAAGCCAGGCTTGCTTATTGTTTTCAAATATTTTGTTTTGGTTTTTAGTTTAGTTTTTTCTCCCTTATTAAAAAAATAGCCTTCTTGGATGTGTACATAGCTTGAATGTGTAATTGATTATCATACACCTATAGTCTAGCCGTGGGATCATTATTTACAATATTATTAAGTAAGGTCAAAAATAAAAGAGCCACAGGTCAGAATTACAGAACTTTAAGTCCTGCATAAACGTGAGGTGAAAACATGAACCCCAGTATTTTGGGTTACAAAGCTGTGACTGGATAAAGACCTCTCTATGGCTGTGACAGAAAAAAGTGAGCATTAATCATGTAGCAATCTCACACAGTAAATAACTGCTGGAATAGACATTTAAAGTACGCAGAAATGTAAAGATCGTGATATAAAATCCTATTCAAGTACTTACTCCAAATAGTCTGTGACCTTAAGATCATGCAGCTTCAAATACAATGCATGTTAAATGGCATGGAAAATTAACTTTTTCTTAATTTCTCTCATGTGGAGCTTAGTTAGGAGAATGTGAAGCAGATTTCTCTGTGTGTGTGTGTTTGTGTGTGTGTATCTGTGGGTTTGTGTCTTTGATCTTCCTCCATTAAAAGGGCTCTAACACACAGCATGTGGTCGATCCTGTGCTGCATAAGCCACTAAAGATGCTACAGGCCACCAAAACTCTGCATTAATGTGTGTGTGTGTGTGTGTGTGTGTGTGCGCGTGCGCATGCATGCAGTCTCTGCTCACTCTATTATCTCATCTGCTTCAAGTACCCTTTGAGTGGGGTTCAGGCTCCATGCCACCCGCTCTTTTTGCATTACGCACTGTTCCACTGCATATATTTATTTATTACTATGTCTTTCAAGATCAAAATGAATGGCAAATAGGTTCCACTGAGATAAATATTGCAGAAGTGGGAGTCAGCTGAGGCCATCAGACAGGGTGTTGTCTGAATAGAACTGATCGTATCAAGGTAGATTTTGTAGTTGCTTGTCAGAGGCTCCACAGGTCACCAAGCAAGCAAGAGCAGCAGACAAGACAATAAGAAAAGGAGTCTTGTGGAATTAATTGGAAGCCTTTTGCTTTTTGTTCATTGAAATGCCAGTATTTAATGTCTTTGGACAAGGATGTTTTGGACATTTTGCTGGGATTGTTTGGGTCAGCTAATAAGCTAATAGCTTTACAGCTAGTGTTCTTAAAGTGCAGCCAGGGGACTATAGGCAGACTGTAACAGAATTTTAAAAAAGACATTAGCACATAAAAAACAAACAAACAAACCGAAGACTGCTCAGTCCATTGCTACAGCCTATATTTATTAGAGTTGGAATATTATGACAACCTGCATACCCTACAGATGTGTCAGGTCAGAAATGTAAAAACTGTTTACATGTTCTTCTGTGCATTCATGCCTGTGGACTTTTGGAGGAGGCAGGAGAAAATCGTCACATACAAACACCTTGGCTCATGTAAAGATTTGGGTCATATTGACCTGGGACATATTTGGGGTTTTAAAACAAGTCCGAACTAAAATTTTAGTTCATAAGCTCTCAACACGTATTGTATTTATGTCAGTTTCAAACAGTAGAGAAAACTTATATGTTTAATGATTGTGTTCAGTCTCTACCAGAACACAAGCAACAACCAGTGATGGGAATAACGGCGTTACAAGTAAGCTGCACGGACGTAGCTGTAAGTAATCTGGACGCTACAGCTTTAAGCAGCTGCGGGCGCTCCTGCGGACGGCAGTCACTTTCTGCCTGACGATCACTTTTTGGCACAACACCTGGAGCTAAGGGAGCAAAACAATCGCATGAGTGCTGCTGTTTGACTGAGGAAGAATAAAGTAGTCATGGTAAGCCAATCACATGACCACTTCAAGATGACAAAGCAACAAGGTGATATATACCAGTTTTTGAAATTGTGTTGGTAGGCCACGTAAAACCAGAGTCATGATAAACAATATATACGCGGCGTTTTTTTTCCTCAACAGTTTTGTCACGTTTACTGTCTAAGGACAGCGCAGCGAGGGCTCTCTGCTTATGACCAAAAAATTTAAAAAAAAACAGCCCGTTCGTGTTGGTGGAAAAATGCACCATGTCGACCAATCAAAAATCATATGGCAACATGAAATTTGGATGTTTAGGAAGAGGGGAAGTTTTAGGAGTGACCACGAGAGAGAGAGAGAGAGCGAGACAGAGAAAGAAAGACAGCAAAAAAAGAGAGACAGCGAGTTTTGAGATGTGAGAGATCTGTGATCTGTGTTTAGCATGTTTGGAGTGTGTAGTTAGTGTGTATTGTTGTGGATATTTTTGTGTTGTGTGTTAGAACAATGAGGCAGTTGCTGTCTCCAGGTAAAAAACAGGAGCAGTGATACACCGGCTGCTGTCAGACCTGCAGGTATCAGGCTGTGATGTTCTCCTTTACTGTGCACAGAAATTATTATTTTGGAGTGGCACAAATAATTTGTGTGGCATCTTATTGAATGCAAAACACCTGATTGTTATGTAAACAGTTTGAAATGGTTATTAAAAGAGGGTAAAAGGTAAATGGCTGCAAATAACTTTGTTGTTTGCAAAAGTTGTGCATATGATTTTAAAATTGACAATTAATAGGTGCTATATAAATAAAATTTTACTTTACTTTACTTTACTTGTTTGCAAAACTTGTGCATAGGATTTTTAAAATTGACAATTTATATTTGCATTTAAAGTTGTGAAATATGATTCAATAAACATGTTTGTGGTTGTTACAGTAAAAAATAGAACTTTTTCTACTCGGATTTTATGTTTTTTGTCTGATTTTAGATCAATTGTGTTAATACAGTATGTCAAAATGAAAACATAACTGTAAATTCAGACACGTGAGGTTGTGCTGAAAAGGATGATGCAAGGCAAAGTAAAACGTTTTTAAAGGTGAAATGTAGAGGAAACATCAAAAGAGGTCAAAAATGGCCAATTATGACCTGGACCCCAGAGGGTTAAAATACAATAGTTACTTTTCATGTAATTAATAAAATTTAGACTCTTGTAACTCAGTTACTAACTCCGTTACTTTTTTGAAGAAGTAACTAGTAACTATAATTAATTACTTTTTCAAAGTAACTTGCCCAACACTGGTAACAACACAAGTGCGATGCTGATCTAGCACTACCTGTGTCCCCTGGTTTCTTTCAGCAGCTTCTCCTTCACTGTAAAAATGTACATGCGGCCGTATACTGCCTGTAAGTGCAGCGGCTTCTGAACCCCACAAACCATTTTTCTATAGTTACACAGTGCCCAGTGTCATAAAGATGGGGAAGCTTGTCCACCCACTGGTCCCACACAGTGCAGACTGCTCCTGCCCTCTAATAGCTCTTGATTCCCGGTAATCAAATCTGATAATCCTTGAGAATACATGAAAGCTCTTCAGAAACATCATAGCTCTAAAAATTCTCTTTATGTCGCAGAATCCCACAGACATTCAGTCAATGCCCCTCTTGACCTGTAGACACCAGCAAGGATGAGCATTGCAAAATAGGCATACAGGTCCGTGATGTCCACATTCTTTTAATGGTCACTGAAAATACATCCCCCCTTATATCCAGAATAATTAAAGATAATTAAAGTAAAGAGTGTGGGAAAGTAAGAGCAAAAAGCTTTGCTCTGCTTTGATTATAATAATTATAATTATCAACATTATTTGTTTGTATGTTTGTGTATGTGTGTGTGGGCATGTTTTTGTGTGTCTCTGTGTATGCGGGTTAATTTGACCCGAAGACCATATGAAGGATGTAAATGTGTTATTATTGCTGTCTGTCATAAGTTACAGTTTTCCAAAACACCATAAGCCACAAAGTATTCAGAATTACAGAAAAGGATTTTAAAGAAAGCAAAGTACTATCGCTAAGGGACAACGAAGTCATTCCTGGGAAGGAGCTCATTTAGACCGCTTGTTTCCGCAGTCTCATTTTGGCCACCAACCAAAGGTCATAACTATAGGTAAATGGTAATGGTAAATAGCCTGGCTCTTCTATAGCACTTTTCTACTCTGAGCGCTCAAAGGGGTTTACACAGCTTGCCTCATTCATCCATTTGCACAAGAACTTTTTTCTGTCTTAGTGCTTCTATCTAGCATTCACACACATTCATACTTGGGGTTTGTACACTCTAAGAACTAAAACTGATAATTACTTAAATATTTTGGTGCAACACTTTTACACTCAAAAATAATGAGTAAATGCAAAAACAATCACATCTCTTAAATACACCTTATTAATTGAGTAAATCCAACTAAAATGGAATAAGTTGTTATGAACAATTAAAGATGTTACAGTAACATACAAAATTGAGTAAATACAATTGAAAATGTAAGTTAAAACAACAGTAACCAAAAGTTCAAAATACATAAAATATTAATTAGGAAATGCTGAAATGCTTGGCACATTTAACCAACACCATTACAATTATTTGTTTTTAAATAATGGTTCAATTTACTTAATATTTTTAAGTTAACTTAAGCAAAAACGTTAATTACAATTAAGTGTTTTTATATATATATATATATATATATATATATATATATATACACACACACACACACACAGGAAAAAAGAACCACGTCAGTTCATCATTGTTCACAATGATTTATTTTAAACAGCTTTTTTGTGAATCACACATTTAGCAGATTCCTTCTCTGAACACAGTGAGCTGAAATCTGTTCTACATTCAGTGGATAGAACTTGGATAAAATTTCAGTCACAACAGCCTTATATAATAAAATTGCATCCAAATTGGCATGCTTGACAAAACTCTGTAAAACTGGCATATTGATGCTAACAACAAGAAAAATGTACCTGCCATACAAAGAATAAAAGTGGCTCAAGTGAACGCAGTGCTTTACCTTTTCAGAAAAGGTCAAATGACAAAAATAAAATTAAGATCCCAAAAAAATATAAATCCTGAAAAAAAAAAAACCTTTTGCACTGTGACATAGTTTTTGAACATCTTATTTTGATTCCAAAAAATTGGGAAGATTATAACTAAAGAGTGACCAAAAAACATCCATAATTTAAATAAAAAGGTTTCAAAAAGGATTGCGCTAAAAAAAAACAAAAAAAACAAAACAAAAAAAAACCATACAGAAGATACTCTCCCATTTACACCTTAATGTGAATCTGAAAAGTTAATACAAAAACAGTTTATGGTACAAACATTATTTATGAACAGGAATGTCAACACAATGTAATGCCGCAACTGAACCTTTTGATGAGCATTACATGTCACTTAACAAGTCTAACACTTTAAGAACAGCCCTGTGAAATTTTGTCTACAATGAACAGAGGTCATTTTTCAGTCTTTGAACCTTGACAGAAAGGTTTCCTGGATCCAGCTCCATGAACACTTTTTGAAATGCTTCGAATGTGCATTTGAAATTCTTGGGGTATTTCAGATCCAGAGCATAGCACAGTCCCAAAAGATAGCAACAGGCTTTGCTCAGATTCCCAAGTTTGCCCAGAACAGTAACGCCTTCAATAACAATACCCACATCAGTAGATTCGCCTGACCTGTCTTGATTCTGTAGCAGGTAAATCTTCATCACCTCCTCAGCCAAAGCCTCTTCAACAAAGACAGCAACAGCACCGTCCTTTAAAAAGAGAAAGAACTGTTTTCAGCTCACATATTTCCAAACATTGAAACAAAAAGTTTCATTTGTATGCCATCACCGGTACTCATAATATGTGGACACTGTGCTCCAAAGTCTTTGAGCAAATGCTATTCTTTTGTATGCTTTGAAGTGTTTTTTTTTCCTTTAGAACAGTATCTTAAAACTTTTCTATGATCTCACAAGCTAAAATAAACTACTAATATTCCTAAAACAGATTTATTGCACCAACCTCAAAGGTTTTGATTAAGGAACTTGGATCCTCTCCCAGATGGTCAATGAGACATTTGATGATGACTTCTTGTTTTTTCTCGATGGAATTTCCACTCTGTAAAACAAGAAGTCTCAACTGAGGCAAAATTTGCACATTTAAAACATGACTTACCATTTCTAGCTTAAACATAACTATTTTTTTTCTGTTGTTGACCTGTTTTCACACCCACCATCAAGGTAAGAACACCTGTGGAGCTAAAATATTGAACAGAAACCTAAGAAAAGCCATTTTTAGTGGAAGGGCCTCTTCAATGCTGTGTTGGAACGTTTTTGTGGTTAGAAAATGCAATCTTCCTTACCTGAAGCAGAAGGTTTAACTGTGCCCTGTGGCGTTGTCCAGCAGCACCTTTCTTGGCTTGAAACAAGGACAGGAGTTTGGATGAATACAAGTCCAACGATGACATGAACTTTGGTTCAAGGTTCAGGGTCGTGATCCTATGAAACTCTGCACTGGCCTGGATGGGAGAGGACAAAAAACCAAGGACAAAAAATCTGAAGGCCAAAATTCTGATTCAATCAAAAAAAAAATCTTTAAGTGGAACTACCATTTTTTGCAACCTGGACCTTATTTTCTAACATGCAAAAGATTAATTTACTCATCCAGACATAAATCCATATAAGTGGAGTTGTTCAGTATGCAGACTAAAGCCTTAACATAAAGTATTATCTTCCACTAAGCTTCTAAATTTTATGTTATGAATTGCTTGCACTATTTCCCTGTGAGATTGTATAATCTTGGAGGGAAGAGGCGGAGCCAGGTTGCCCTCTGAACCATCGTCTGCCAGGCAGCGATGCAAGAGGAACACACCTCCACTGAAGTGGCGCAAATATTCAGAATCGTGTCAGCGGCTTTACAGAGAAAGCCTTTCAGCTCCTCTGGCAGCTCTGCTTCCTCCACCTTCCTGGAGATGACAAACGCTAGCAAGGCAGTGTTGTTAGTCACTGCAGCTGACTGAACAGTGCATTGATGTGCGCGATCAGTGAGCCTTGCTATCAGCTGGTCAAGTTTGGCGGGATGGGCCGGTTGCTGTCCAACGACCTTGGTCATTTTGGTGCCGAAAACTGAAGCGAGGCTCGGCTCTAGAGGGGGAACAGGCGGAAAACTCCGGTCTGTGAAGCCCTCTGTGTAGCCCTAGGTAGAGACCGGCGCTCTAATCTTCGCTGGCTCTGCTGCTGCCTCAGAGAGGTAGGTCATCACCGCCGGGAACTGGGGCCAGATGGGATCTGGGCAACGAGAGTGAGCGGAGCCATACCTTCCCGCCAGATCATCCAATGGGGGGTGGAGCAGGCTGAGGGACGGAAAGTCCCTTCTCACCAGCTGCCTCCTGGATGATGCCAGGCAGATCCAGGAGCAGCGCACCAACAACTGGGAGCGGCGTCCTCGCCGACATGTGAAGGCCAGGGGTGGATGAGCGTCCGCTCATCCGCCTCCCTTCTGTCGCCAGGCTGCCCAGCTGGGAGGCAGTGGAGCTGCTACCACTGCCGTTTTCCTCACGGTGGGTGGAATCATCCAATTCCGGCCCACCATCGAAGAACTCGATGGCTTCTTCCAGCAAGTACCTCTCTCTTAGCGGGAACGCCTCCTCAGCATCAGCCTTGAAAAAGGCTGACCTCCGCTGCTTTTCCTCTGGCGGGAGGAGCTAACAGGAGCGGCAATAGGATTAAGGTGTGAGGGCGAGGTCTGCATGGTGAGGACCGAGGCAGCCCACGCAGACGGCATGTCGGTCATACGACATGATGTAGCCGGTCTGGCAGGATGGACACAGACGGATGGTCTCGCTGGACATCTTCTGGCTGGCTGAAGAAAAACGGCAGAGTCGATTTCCTGGTCTCACCGTAACTTATACTAGACCAGGGTGAGGCCCACACAGCAGGTGGGCGTGGACTAAAATACTTCAGTGCTGCGCGCACAAGGGGAATACCCACTTAAAGGGCTGCGCCTATACTCATAGAATCTGGGGTTACAATACGTAACCAACGTTTCATAAAAATATTAAATTACTCTTCACTCTTTACTCTTCAGTAAAATCTAGTCTGTCGTTATGTGCTCCAGAGTTAGATAAGTGAGACAAAGGCACTTTGCAATCAGCCCAATCATTCTTCAGTCAGGTTACATTAGCTTAGCCTAAAACAAGTTAAGTGAACGGAAATTATTTATTGTTCCATAGGCTTGGGAATGGTTTCAATTAGAACCATTCTGGTTTTGATTCAGATTCCTCATTTTGATTCAAATTCCTAGCGATTCTAGAGTCTTATGACAAATTAAAGCAACCTGGCTGCTGCAAGATCATCAAAATCACTAGGATGGTAGCAACATGTTTTTCCTCACTTATCTTATGATGGGGGATCTAACAGACCAAATTTTATTTACAAGTGGATATCCCTTTAAATGTACACTTACTTGGGAGACGTCAAACAACGCCGGCCATCTGTCCTTGATGTCGTTGACACTCAGCTGTTGGCTGATAATATCATGTCTTCTATGTGCAAAGGTTTTGCACATTAAATCCTTGATGGCTGTGCTGTTTTTCTTCTTACACTCATCAATCAGTTGTTGTCGCTCCAGCTCTTGCTGTTCTTTACCATCTTGTCCTGGATAGTGTGGCAGAAACAGCACTTCTCCTTTCCGCGCCTTCTTTATGTTCTTCGCTGGAGCCTTGTCATCAGGGTGCTTGTTCTTCAGTGAGTTGCAAGTAACCTCTGGAACTCCAAGACTTCGTAACTTTGACCTGTAATTTCCCATCTTGTATTTAAGACTATACATCCATCCCATCCAGCCATTACGACTGCCTGGCTCTGTCAGACATGGGTGCTTTTTGACCAGAGCCTCTGCCACTTCTCCAATCTGAAGGCCAGTAGGGTAGGCTGTGTAACTGTACATATAATCAGCTAATTTTTCCATTATATCTGACTTGACTGAAGTATTGTTCAGCACAGTGCCATTTTGAACAAAGACTTCATTGGCATTTTTCAGTACACTCTCTGTTGCCACAGAGAAAAGTGGAATGACAATTTCATCTGGCCATGTAGTCTTTAGAGGACTTTGAAGAGGGGAGAGTATGACAGTGTTGTCTGAAGACAGAGATGATCCATCTGTTTGGTCCTCTGTGGTTTTATAGGTTGAAGAGCTTGAACTTTCATTCAGTGAACTTACATCTGAGGGATTTTCACACTGAGGAATCAATGTAAGCACTACTGATGGAATGACCACAGCTTTGACTGTACCCCTATCTTTGATTTGGTTGGGAGAATGAAGTGTAAAGAAATCTCCAAATGAGTCATCATAATAGTGCAATATGAAATCCTCAACTAGCCCAAATGTCTCTCTCACTGTCTCATGACACTCCTCAACAGTCCTGGGTATTCCTGAAGAGAGCACAAGCTTCTCACTCTGTTGTCCAAAAATTACTTTCAAGGCAACGGAGTCCATCTGCAGAATAAAAACCACAAGAAAAAAGAAAAAGAAAGGGGGTATCTGAGTCTTTCCCCTTACACTAACAAACAATGTGACGTTTTATTGACACCATTTGCTTGCCTTCAACACGATATGGTGTTAAGGGGTAAGTGTCACCAAGTACTCTGGGATGTATTAAGGTCATTTTCCCAGAAGGATCCAGAATAAATGCCCTAAAATGTTCATCATACCAGCTGTTGAGCAACTAAACAATGAAAAGAAATTCATTGCTTAAGACAACAATCTGTAAAATCTCCACAAAGTCAGGTAAGCCACAAGTAGATCCATGAGGCAAAACCATTCCTGAGGCATATTTAGTTCCATGATGAGTCAGAGAGTTGGTCAAATTCACATAGGCTTGTGTTGGATAAAGTTCCTTGAGACACTGCTGTATTTCTACATCAAGCAGTTCCAATGGAAGAGATGATACTTTAGTGACACACACTGATGGCTTCAATGCATTACCATCTGAATAGTATGCCATCATCATCTGGTGCTTTGAGGCAAGTGACAATAGTACATTTCTGAAGCTGTTTGTGTGTTTAACAACCTTCTTAAAGAAACTATGTTTACCCTCAAAGCGCATAGTCCAGAGGCATACTAATGGACCAAATCCTCTGATCAAGTCAGGATAATGCTCCAAAAAATGGTGTTTTGGAGTTAGTTTTTGCTCTGGGAAAACCTCCAATAGCCTGTTGCGATGTTCAGATATAAGTGTGTCCAAGTAGCAAATACTTTCCTCTCTGTGAATAGGGGACACAAGTTCAGTTATATCTTTTAGAGTCATAAGAACTTGCCATGCTTCATCATTTTTGGGAATCTTTTCCCCAATAATAAAAGGTAATAGTCTCAATAACGTCCAATTTTCATGTGCGTTGCCACCAATGCTTTTGCGAGTGGAAAAATTTAGGGGGATGATTTGGGGGCGATCTGTTTTATCGGTCCATTTGTAAGGAAATTCTGTTATGAAGTTATTGAGTTCAGTTAAGGAAAAGTAACGTTTACGGATAAACACATGAAGGCATAATGCTAATTCTAGTGGAATTATGCCTTCAAAAAGGTCGTGCAAAAGATCTGGAGGATACCCTGTGACAAAATGGAAATATTTTAATTTCCCTGTTAATGGACAACCTTTCTTCACACCACAAAAATGAACCGAGGAGGAATTTTCCTTTATGGTTTGGACATGTAGATCATAGTTCTCTTTTGTTCTTGGTGGAAAAGCTCCTGAACGAACTTCTTTTTGCTGAAAGTCTGAATGGTCTCCAAGGCAAAATCTACAGATGTAATGTCCAGAAAAGCTTTCCACGAGTCCACTAAGAGAATGAGCGCCAAGATTGTCAGCACAAACACAAAAAACAGTGCCCCTGATATATCTACCAAGCTGTGAACAAAAAATCCCGTCTCTCTCTAATGCAGGGGTGCTCACACTTTTTCCGCATGTGAGCTACTTATAAAATGACCAAGTCAAAATGATCTACCCACTACAAAAATCCAAAACATATACTTATTTATAAATATATTGAGGATTCTTTATATCTACAATGTATATACATGCATAACCGCAATATCCAATATTTCACAACACAATTAACTATGTAAATTTTTTGTCATTACCTGAGTTTACTCTGATGACTTGCACTGAATTGAATCAGCCTGGGATGCATAGTCCGGACAGTAGCTGCTGACGGCCAGGTTTAAGAGAAAAAACCGAGAGCTAAAAATTGGAGTTAACTCGCTGACTAGCTTGTCAGTTTTACTACACTTCGCGCCGCTGTTTGCGCATGCGCAGCGACCTAAGCGTCAGAAAAAATCTGATGTCATCTGACTGGCTTCCCTGTATCAATCAAGTGACGGGATGGATGATAGGCTGGCATCTATTTTTTTAATGCCATGCGATCTACCAATACTACCTTTGCGATCGACTGGTCGATCGCGATCGACGTATTGAGCACCCCTGCTCTAATGTTACGAGATCCTTTAAAAGTGGCTCGAGAACAGTTTCATAGCCAAAAGTTTTAACATCACTTGCCTTACACAGGAGAGCCAATTGAATTGATGTTAGCTGTGATCTCAGTTCAGTTGGTATATCAGCAAGTACCCAGTACACAGCTGTGACTTTGTGTTTTTTTCTTGAAGTCCCAAGTGGATTACAAATTTCAAAGTCATCCACATAGAGAACAAGGGAAATACTTAAGTCTTCAATAGCACAAAGTTGGTTTTGCTTGAAATATTGTCCATCGTGGAAAGAGGATAACTGTGAAGTGTTCAAATGTCTAGTTAATATACTGTTAACATCTTCTTTACTCAGTAACAGCTGCAAGGACTGAAGAATAGGCACATACTGAAAAGTGGAATTCTTTTCTGGATCCAAACAGTATTCTACTGGTTCAATAACACAGAAGTTTTCCTTGAAATATTTCTGTCTCTTATATCTTGAAGCAAAGGGACCATCGGGACTAAGGGCTGAACATAAAGGACTACAGTGACATATTTTTTCAGCCAATTCACTGACAAAAGACTGATCAATATTACAGTTATTCTTAATAAGAATATCACTTATTGACTTTGAAATATACTGAAGTGATAATGTGCAGATATAACTGAGCTGTTCCACCAAGTCATCCACACATTTACCAGAAACATTATAGATGCTTTCCAGTTTTAACAAGAGCACACCAATATTTTTCAAAATTTCATTTGTTGTTTCCCTTTCACAACCAAGTTCAGTGGTGACACCCAAGTCCTCGTGATCTTCTAATTCCAGTGCTGGTAAGACGATTTCATTAGATGTACTGACAGTTTGCTTTGAAATCAAGTTAGTTTTAAAGAGCTTCCATGAACAAAATCTGTGCTTTCGACTTCTGTGAGTCGCATAAGTCCCACAAATGTTTGTCTTAAACTCACAACCATCAAAAACACACTCTATGGTTTCATGGCTTTTCAAATGGGAATTTATATGTTGAAAATAGTCTTTTGTGTTTGGGTAAAAAGAGTCACAGATTTTACATCTAATAGTTGGAAGGACCTCACACTCTTCCGTTTCATGCGAACTGTGAGACCTAGACAAGTGTGAGCGTAAGGCACCCCATGTCTTAAAAGAGCAAGGACAATTCAAATGAAGACAGGGTATGGAATAGCCATGACCAAATGTACCATGTTTCACTCGATAATGTTTGAGTAGTGACACTTTTGATGACTCCTCATGTTTGCAGAGTTTACACTGCCATCTCATCACCTGTGACCTAAAAAATTGTGAGAAAATATGTCTCACAGTATGAAGATGACAGAATGGTGTATAACCATATTTACGCAGTTTTTGTATGATTAACTGATTGAATAACCAATACTCACTACCAATTCAGGTGGAGGATACAACTTACAAATAAGTCAACATGGAACAAAGTACAATACTTAACCACATTGAAATAATCTGAATCACATCACCATGCTGTATAAATAAAAAGATAGTATGGTGACACTAGATGACAGACCATGAACTCATCAATATATTTACCGAACGGAAAAATTCTCAAAATTTAGATTTGGCATTTGTATGACTAAAATAACCCACCACAAAACCAGTATAAATATTTAGGTGGTATCACCATCCACTACTCAGCTTGTATAAAACAATATCATATCATTCCAAAATTTAACACATCAAGTCCTCTGAGTAAAATTACCTGCTTTACTTTGTAGTTGATGCAGATTTTTTTCTCCTGGTGGTGAAGATGGTGCTGAAAAAATACAAATCAAAACTTTATCATTACAAAACATGTCACTGAGTAATCTGCCATAACATCAATCTCTTATAAGAAATTTTAGCTTGGATTGAAATAAACATTTATTTATGTAAATTGGGAGTAACTATACTGGAAATGATGGTACTTTTGGCTTGACCCAAAGGACCAAAGCTTTTTTTTTCATTATTTTCTGGGATCTGAAAGGAAGTAGGGCCCCGAGTCTAAATTTACTTAAGGCCCCATAGTACTTTGGACCGGCCCTGGATGAGGTAATCTGCTGACCCGGGCGGTCCTCTCAGCGTTCTCTCAAAAACTGGCCCTGTTCGGGACAAAGCTGAAAGCAGCGTCTTATATGCTCTGAAAGACCCCACATAGAACTAGAAAGCTAAGCAGCATGGTTGCTGCTATGAACTGTTCCGCGGGCAGGTCTTCTTAGTTACCAAAGCCATTGATGACGTCTGTTCATCTCCTCCTGAACAACCTGACAGAGTGAGTCAAAGCAAAGCAGGTAATCGATGTAAGCAACTGCTGTGCATGATGAATAAATGAGCGGTGCAGGAGATGATCTGTAACGACTCAAGACTGAAGTGCTGTCAGTGTTTCTACAGAACACTGACATAGTTACACTTGCGAATACTGAGAATATGTGCTATGTAACAGAGAGAAGATTTACACAGTTCAGCAACCAACAGGTCAAGTTTTTAAGCAACATGCTGAACAGAAATAATGAAGAAACTACTAGAGGTTATTTTTCTGTCTGTTCCAAACAGATGAAAAATGTATAAAAAGTGATAAAAAAAAAAGAATCCAAATTCTGAACCTAATCATAAACCTGACCCTAGATGGGTTGCCAGTGACTTGGAGGACGTTAAGAGGTTACACAACTGCACCTTAAACCACTTTCCAAGTTGATTTGAACAGTCAGGGTCCTCTTGAATTACTTCACACTTTTTTTTAGAATTTCAGAGTTGTCTGATCTGTGTAGGATGCATGAAGTAGTTATGTAAAGTGGGTCTTAGATAGGCTTTAGATACTGAAGACTGTTCATAGAAGAATAAAACAGAATGAAGAGGCAATCAAAACAGACCTTGTATAAAGAAATAAACCAACTACTTCAACAAAAGGTCTCCTTGGTTGCTGAATATGTAATTAAAATGTCAGCACAGACAGCTTTTTTGTTATTTATAAAAAAGTTTTTATTCACTGAAGAAAAATCTAGCTGGAACCTCAGTCCCCTGCTGTCATTTTTCTGATTTCTCTTTGCATTCTGACATTTTGTTTGTGTACTAACTGAAAGCGTCTCTACCTGCATGTCAAAACCCATCAGTAGGCTGTTGAGTTGATGTGTGAAAGGCATCACACAGTTTAAGTACTGTGAAAGGAGAATCCAGAAACCTTACAAGAATGAATTATAGTAGTGATGTGTCGGTCGTGAAGGGAATGGCTCTTAGAGCCAGATCTTTGATGTGAACGACGCGAGCCGGCTCCTTATTGCGAGCCGTGGGTTTTTTTTTTTTCTTTCTCTCACAATCTCTCTTCCACTTTTTTTTCCGCTTCACTCAGTACTGAGCCTTGTGCTTTGTGCTGGGAAGAAGGGGGAGGGGCGGTAGTTACACTCAGTAACACAGGAACAGAGCGGGAGAGAGAGACAGAGAAAAAGAGCCAGGGACAACAACGTCACATTAGAAAGGTATAGTAATCATCCACAACTATTTTCAGTTGCAGATAATAAAGGATTCAGAAAGTTTATTCATGCAGGCCTAAACAGGGAGTGCAGAATTATTAGGTAAATGAGTATTTTGTCCACATCATCCTCTTCATGCATGTTGTCTTACTCCAAGCTGTATCCGGTTGTTCAGTCTGACGTCACTAGCAGTGTCTGGGTCTAAACTCCGCTGCGGGTCCATATATCAAACGATCACTATGGCATTACTGAGAGTTGAAAAACTGTCTAAAGTCTTTCATCTTTAATAAAATGATCAGCGTTCTGCTCTACCAGGTGTAACAATTGAGTTTAACATCCAGGCATCCATGAAAACGGAATTTATGACATTTAACGGAGTTAGAAGTTAGCGGGATGTTAGCTCGCTAGCTTCTATCTAAATACAATATAGCATGTCCTGACTGCGTGGTTTTGGAAACAAATGAAAACGTACAGCTCTGCTATCACTTCCAGCATAAATGAAGACAGAAAACTAAACAGCAGTGACGTTTGTAGGGTTACTGAAGTTGGGCTAGCTGGTATATAATGATGTGCTACGTGACCGCTAGCGACACAGCTATGTTAGCATAATATAAACAAGCTAACTTTTTTTCCACTCGATAAAAGTTAACGTGAGTGTTCTCGGTGGTCAGAAACAAATGTAATCGCATGGCAGGATGCTGTAAAAGGACCAAACTTCAGTCAGGAGAACAACTGAGATAATCCATCCACAATACGAGGTTAGTCATTCATATACTGCTGCATGGGCTGGGCTGTAGTTACATCCTAAGGTTTTAAAAACTGAGCTTAAATAAATGATTAGCGATAATAAAAGCCGAGGGAGGTCAACAGTGATCACTGACTGTTTTAGGAGCTTTTTGAGATCAAATAGAAGAAAATACATAACATTAAACATGTTAACAACACAAAAGCCATATTAAACGCAGACTACTTTAGACCCGGAAGTAGGATTCGTCGCGTCATCACTGAACAACCGGATAGGCTCGAAAGCCTACTACCAATTAAGCATATTAGGTGATGTGCATCTCTGTAATGAGAAGGGGTGTGGTCTAATGACATCAACACCCTATATCAGGTGTGCATAATTATTAGGCAACGTCCTTTCCTTTGGCAAAATGGAAAAGTCAAGCAAAACGTCAAGTCCTTCTTTTGGGCCCATCGAGCCCAAAAGAAGGACTTGACGTTTTGCTTGACTTTTCCATTTTGGCCATATTTCAGAGCTGCAACATCACTGGAGTGCCCAAAAGCACAAGGTGTGCAATACTCAGAGACATGGCCAAGGTAAGAAAGGCTGAAAGACAACCACCACTGAACAAGACACACAAGCTGATACGTCAAGACTGGGCCAAGAAATATCTCAAGACTGATTTTTCTAAGGTTTTATGGACTGATGAAATGAGAGTGAGTCATGATGGGCCAGATGGATGGGCCTGTGGCTGGATTGGTAAAGTGCAGAGAGCTCCAGTCCGACTCAGACGCCAGCAAGGTGGAGGTGGAGTACTGGTTTGGGCTGGTATCATCAAAGATGAGCTTGTGGGGCCTTTTCGGGTTGAGGATGGAGTCAAGCTCAACTCCCAGTCCTACTGCCAGTTTCTGGAAGACACCTTGTTGAGTATTGCAGCATCGACAGCGATCAACTCGAAGGAAAATGACGACGGAGGCAAAAATATCCTTAATATTTTGGGAACTTTATTCCTCATCAACACGCGGCAAAACTTTTCTCATCGGTGCCATTTTCGTTGTGGTATACTTTTTTTTTTTCTTCTTCTTAGGGGCATGATGACGCAGCATCCGTGCTCTTACAATGAAACAGTGCCTCCTTGTGGTGGCAACTAAAATACTGTCTCTGTTAAACCGCAGTAACCATAATGCAGTTAAACACTGTACAACATGAGTACACACAATGCATATCTTAACACACCTTCTTCAAGCAGTGGTACAGGAAGAAGTCTGCATCCTTCAAGAAAAACATGATTTTCATGCAGGGCAATGCTCCATCACACGCGTCCAAGTACTCCACAGCGTGGCTGGCAAGAAAGGGTATAAAAGAAGAAAAACTAATGACATGGCCACCTTGTTCACCTGATCTGAACCCCATTGAGAACCTGTGGTCCATCATCAAATGTGAGATTTACAAGGAGGGAAAACAGTACACCTCTCTGAACAGTGTCTGGGAGGCTGTGGTTGCTGCTGCACGCAAGGTTGATGGTGAACAGATCAAAACACTGACAGAATCCATGGATGGTAGACTTTTGAGTGTCCTTGCAAAGAAAGGTGGCTATATTGGTCGCTGATTTGTTTTTGTTTTGTTTTTGAATGTCAGAAATGTATATTTGTGAATGTGGAGATGTTATATTGGTTTCACTGGTAAAAATAAATAATTGAAATGGGTATATATTTGTTTTTTGTTAAGTTGCCTAATAATTATGCACAGTAATAGTCACCTGCACACACAGATATCCCCCTAAAATAGCTAAAACTAAAAACAAACTAAAAACTACTTCCAAAAACATTTAGCTTTAATGTTAATGAGTTTTTTGGGTTCATTGAGAACATGGTTGTTGTTCAATAATAAAATTATTCCTCAAAAATACAACTTGCCTAATAATTCTGCACTCCCTGTATGACAGAGGATGTTCATCTTCTTTTTGTTTTCATATTTTAGTTTATATTTAATTGTGTTGTGGTTTGCAGTGTTTTGTGTTGTTACACTTTAAATACTGTATGTCTAAAAGGAAAAAGCTGAAAATTTAAATAGTTAAAAGTTGAAATGTGAATAGTTGTTTTTTGTGTTATATGATTTTAGAGCTGGGCGATAGAACGATAACGATATGTATCGCGATATAACTTTTACTCGATAGAGAAATTAAGCTATCGCGATAGACCTCGCCGCTCTTGTCCTCTTAAAAAAAAAAAAAAAAAAAAAAAAAAAAAAGGTCAGCCAATCCAAATTAAGTAGCGCAGAGCCGAACAAATCACAGCCGCAGCGTCACGTCGCGTGACTTGTTACGTACAGCACAAGTGCCAAGCCGCACGTGTGTTTGTTTGGGAAGCAGCCAGCGGGTAATGGAGCCAACGCGTAATGGAGGAAATGAGTGTGCCGACTAGAAAAATCAACCGAGCGTGACCGAAGAGAAAACAGATGATGGTTCCAATGCCGGAGAGATTGTCGAACGGAAGAGCCATAGAAGCTCCGTAGTGTGAAGGTATTTCGGCTATTTCAAGTCTGACAAAAAACAGAGTAGCGTGCACTGTAAATTGTGCCGAAAGCAAGTCTGGAAATACAATAAACTGGTGCATGCGTCACAATGTGCGCCACGTTATTGTTTCGGTGAAATGAATTTCTACAATACTGTTACTGTTAATTCTACTCTCTGCAGTGTTTAAATGCTTACATATACACACAGTTACTGTCCGTCCACACATACGACTCGGTTCTGCTTCTATGCCCCAGCTTTGTTTACTTTTTCCCACCGAGGCTTCTAGACTTCTGATTGGCCAACATTTCTGCACGGTTAGGAATCTAGCGCCACCTGCTGCTTTGGCATGTTCATAGCAGCGTTTTCCTTCATTTCTGCCTTTATGTGTGGACGGGATTATTTTTTAAAACAAAAACGGAAAATCTCCGTTTTCAAAAATACCCGTGTACGTGTGGACGTAGCCTCAGTCTCTGACTGGAAGCGCTAATTCGTCATTCGGCTTTTGTCAGACTAAAGTAACTGTTAAAACTGTTTGAAAAGCTAAGCTATACAACAAGGAGAGATTGAGAATTTCCTTTTAGTTCTCAGTTTATTTGATATTGACAAGTTAGTCAGTTTTGTCTGTTCTTCTGTAAAACAAACTAAGATTTATTTTTAGAATTAATATTTTGTTTCTAAGTGGAATTGACAATTTAGTCTGTTTCGTTTGTTCTATTTTGAAACTTAAACGCTTTAGCGGCTGCCTTTTGTGTAGTTTGCAATATTTGCCTTTATTTATCTGAAAAAGTCTCATGTTCCTTAAGTACATCTACCCTGTTGAACTTATTATGGGAAATAAATATTTAAATAAAAACAAGCTGCTGATTATTTCACATTTTACTTGTGAGCAACGGCACATTTAAATCTTACAAATATAGTTATTTGGCTTATATCGTGATAGATATCGTTATCGCCTGAAATGAAAAAAACATATCGTGATATGAAAAAATCTTATATCGCCCAGCTCTATATGATTTATTTATTACATTTTATGTGGAGTGAATAAATAAAAGTATTGTAACGTTCACAAGAACTAGGCGGTTGGATCTCAGTTTGTCTGTTTATTCGGCAACACAGGCAAACGGGCCGTTAACTCCGGGGAGAGTGCTCTCGTACAACACCTCACTTCAGCCCCGCACAGTCACACAACAACAAGGATCCCCCTCCCCTTCCTGCACACATTAACTCCCTTTTTCCTGCAGCACAACCAAACATGTATCTTAAAGAAATAACAACAGTGTGCAGAGATAACCAACATGTCACTGTAAAATAACATTTAACCATCGTTACACGGCCCCCCCAGCAATAAGTTCCTCGTCCCCGAGGGAACAACACAGTCTCTGAGGCAGGGTGGTCGCCTACGTTCCCTCCTTGACCTCCTGAGCCTCTGGGGTGTACACGGAGCTTCGGGGCTTTGAGGTGAAGAGTCCGAGGGAGGGGAACGCAGCTCCGGCCGGGGGTCCCTCTGTGCAGGGTCATGGGAGCTCTGTACATATCCCTCAGGGAAGGAGGGGAGGGATTGCCCTCTGTAGGGGGCCATCCGGTCTCTGTGCAGCGCCACTTTCCTCCCTCTAGGAGGCAACTGCACCCTGTAAACAACTTCCCCCACTCGCTCCAGGACGCTGCAGGGCCCCACCCAGCTGCTATCCAGTTTAGGACACCGTCCTTTCTTTCTCTTTGGGCTGTAGACCCACACCAGCTCCCCAGCACGGAAGTGCCTCCCCTTAGTGGTGATGTCATAATTCCTCTTTTGGCGCAGGCCTGCCTTCGCCAGCTGCTCCCGGGCGTAGGAATGTGCAGAATCCAGCCGGTCCTGCAGCTTCCTTGCGTAGTTCCGGCCTGGTGGCGCCTCTGGCGCGTCCGGGGGCTTCCCAAAAGCCAACTCTGCAGGAGTTCTCAGCTCTCTCCCTAACATGAGCAGGGCAGGCGTACATTGGGTGGAGTCTTGCACTGCCGACCTGTAGGCCATGAGGATAAGGGGAAGATGGTAGTCCCAGTCCCGTTGGTGTTCTGAGGTAAGGATGGCTAGCTGTTGGGCCAGCGTCCTGTTAAACCTTTCCACCAGTCTATCGCTTTGGGGGTGAAGTGGGGTGGTGCGGGTCTTCTTAATCCCAAAGCGTTCACACATGGCAGCAAATACCTTGGACTCAAAGTTACACCCCTGGTCACTGTGGAGGGTCTCTGCTGTTCCAAAGCGGCTGAACATCCCCTCCACTAATACATCAGCGACAGTCTCAGCCTCCTGATCTGGGATGGCATATGCTTCCGGCCACTTGGTAAAATAGTCCATGGCCACAAGGACATAGCGGTTTCCTCTGTCTGTACGAGGAAATGGGCCCATGACGTCCACAGCTACTCGCTCCATTGGAGCTCCTGCTGGTTGCTGCTGAAGCTGAGCCCGGGACTGGTCCTGTGGCCCTTTGTGCGAGGAACATGCATCACCAGCTGCGGCAAAAGTCCTCCACATCCCTCCACTGCTGACCCCAGTAGTAGCCCTGGAGGAGGCGGCGGAGGGTTTTGGAGACCCCAAAGTGGCCGGAGCCAGTGCTCCCATGGCAGGCTTCCAGCACAGCTGACCTCAGCGACCTTGGCACTACAATCTGCCACCTCTCCTCCCCTGTGGCAGGATCCTTCCAGGCACGCTCCAACACCCCCTCCTTCAGCCTGAGAGCTGCAAACTTGGCCCACAGCCCCCTGGTACAGATGGAAACCCAGTGACCTCATCCCAAAGGGGTTGCTCCTCCCTCTCCAGCCACTGCAGGACTGGCAGCAGGTCAGTGTCTTGTTCCTGCCGTGCCCTCCACTCCGCTGCATCCACCACCAGAAGAGCCCTGCAGGCGAGCTGTGTTGCTCCGTCTATTGTTGTGAGTTCCCGCTCTATCTCCTCTCGCTTCTCACAGTAACAGCAGCCAGCTGCAGCACATGGGCGGCGAGAGAGGTGCGTCCCTGCTCTGTGCTCCACAGTGAAATTGAAGGCTTGGAGCTCTTCCAGCCAGCGAGCCACCTGTCCCTCTGGCTCCCTGAAAGACATCAGCCACTGGAGGGCAGCATGATCAGTTCTGATAACAAATGATGTGCCACACAGGTAGCACTTAAAGTGTCTCACCCCTGCCACCACGGCCAGCAGCTCTTGTCGTGTGACACAGTAGTGCCGCTCACTCCTGTTCAGGACCCAGCCCCTTCTCACCTTCCGGCCCAACCTGCGACAACACAGCTCCCAGCCCCACATTACTTGCGTCAGTGTCCAGAACAAAAGGCAGGGTGGGGTCCGGGGGGCGAGGACTGGGGACTCTGTCAGTGATCTGCGGAGGGTGTTGAATGCCTGCTGACAGTCCTGGGTCCAGATGAAGTCACAGTCCTTCTGCAGCAGGCGGAAGAGTGGTGCGGCTATAGAGGGAAAGCCCTTCACAAACCTCCTGTAATAAGATGCCAGGCCTAGGAAGCTTTTGAGCTGTTTCTGGTCCGCTGGTGTGGGCGACTCAGTAATGGTGTCAATTTTTTCCTCCAAAGTGCTGATGTCCTCATGACCCAGCTTGTGGCCCAAAAACTCCACCTCCCTCCTCATGAAGTGGCACTTGTCAGGGTGCAGCTTCAGGCCTGCAGCCGCCACCCTTCCCAACACTTGTCTCAGGGCATCCAGGGCAGCATCAAAGGAGCTCCCGTGTACTAGAAGATCATCCAGGTAAACCAGACACCGTTGCCGTGGGACGCCAGCCAGCACACTGTCCATAAGCCTCTCGAAGGTAGCAGGAGCGTTGCAAAGACCAAAGCTCAGGACTTTGAACTGCCATAGTCCCCTGTTAGTGCAGAAGGCTGTCTTCGGTCTGGATTCAGGGGATAGTGGCACCTGCCAGTAGCCACTCCGCAGATCCAGGGTGGAGAACCAGGAGGATCCGGCTACTAAATCGAGAGACTCATCAATCCTGGGAAGGGGGTAAGAGTCATTTTTCGTCACTTTGTTGAGTGGTCTGTAGTCCACACAGAAACGCATCCTTGGGCTTTTTTTCTTAGGCACCATCACCACAGCGGAGGCCCACGGGCTATCAGATGGCTCTATGATGCCCGCCTTCATCATTTCACACAACTCTCTGTCAGTAGCCTCCTGATGAGCCAGGGGCAGGCGGCGGGGGCGCACTTTAATAGGCTGGGCATCCCCGGTCTCAATGACGTGCTCTACCAAGTGTGTCAAGCCAACATCACTTTCTTTCAGGGCAAAAATGTCACTAAACTCTCTTAGTACCTGCCATAGACTCTCTTGCTGCTGTGGAGTCAGCCCCTCACAGTTCTTTGACCAGATGCTCCTCACTGCGGAGAGCCTCTCCTCCTCCCACGCTTGCTGTTCTGCTGGCGGGTTTGCGGGGGTCTCCGAGGTGGAGGTGGACGCCGCGGAAGATGCTGGGCAGACTGGGGGAGGAATAAGCTGCACCTTCTTCCCATCAGGGAGTATGAGGAAGCCTTTGCCTAAGTCCAGTACACCACCAATGGCTCGCAAAAAATCCAGCCCAAGGATGCAGGCGTCCGGCACATCAGCCACCCAGGCAGCATAAGGCACACCGAGGTCCCCCACATTAAACTGGAACACTCCCCTCCCTCTAATTGGGGCCAGATCACCGGTCACAGTCTTAAGTCGCACATTAGTTGGTTGCACAGCATCTCCGGTTGGGACGACATCGGGTCGGACCAGCGTTGCATTGGACCCCGTGTCCAGAAGGGCCGTACAGGACACCCCCGCAATCATCACTGGAACATGGCAAAAGTCGCCAACCTGGGTCCAGCCCACAGCGATGACCGCACCGGGTGGAAATGGCGGTGGTGTGGGGATGTCGTTCTCCCTGGCCCGTGTACTCCCACCTACACGGGCCCTTGGGCGTTTCCCTGAACCGCTGCAAGCTTGGGGCTCTGCCTGATGAGGTGTCCGACTTGTCCACATCCCCAGCAGCTCTGTGGTCGGCGGCGTGGGCCGGCCCGAGGGGAAGGTGACTGCAGAGAAGCCGTCTGAACCAAACTGCACAGGCCCGCTGGCATCTCCATCTGCTCCACAGGTGCTGACATAGCCCTCACCACATGTGTGTCATCAGCACCCCCAGAGGATCCTGCAAGCATCACCCTCTCCAACGCTAGCTCCAGGGCTGCACTGAGTGTTGTCGGTCGAGCAAGCTGAGTTTGCATACGGAGCTCTTTAGGGCTCAGGGCCTGCAGGAACTGGTCCCGAGCTAACTCCGCCTTCACTGATGGTGGCATGCTGTCATACGCCCTCCGGCAAAGACACTCGACTTCATGGGCCAAAATCCGAAGGGGCTCTCCTGGCAATCTGCGTCTGTTGTGGAACTCCGACCTCAGCAGCAGTGGTTGGTTATACTACCCAAAGCGCCTCTGAAGTGCCCCAACCAGATCATTATAATCTCTCCTTTGCTCCTCGGTCAGCAGCAGCAGGCATGCAGCTCCATCCTCACACAGGCACAAAGCCAATTGGAGAGCTTTATGTTCCTCAGACCAGCCAGCTGCAAAGGCTAATAGCTCAAACTGTGCAATAAACACTTCCCGTGGCGTCTTGCCGCTGAACTTAGGCGTTTTTATATTCGCCGCAACTTGCTGGGCACCGCCATGTTTGTTTACATCACGTGACGGCGCGCCAAGCGAGGTCGACTCCCTCCCACCGGAATCGCGGCCACTGTGCGAAAAGTTCCCGAGCCTAGTCAAACCTGGAGAAAATCCAGCCTCAGCAGACAGCCTCAGCAGACAGCCGCAGCGCCGTTTCCCTCACTCTATGGGCAGGCGAGCACGGGCGAACCTCCCTCTCCTCCGTCTCCTTCTTAATCTTGTCCGGCAACATCCTCGTGTCTCGTGACGGTCAGCGTCGCCAGCAACAGGGTGTCGGGCGTTTTCGGTGTTTTTTTTTCTTTCTTCACTTCTGACACCAGTGTAACGTTCACAAGAACCAGATGGTTGGATCTCAGTTTGTCCGTTTATTCGGCAACACAGGCAAATGGGCCGTTAACTCCGGGAGAGTGCTCTCGTACAACACCTCACTTCAGCCCCGCACAGTCACACAACAAAAAGGACCCCCCTCCCCTTCCTGCACACATTAACTCCCTTTTTCCTGCAGCACAACCAAACATGTATCTTAAAGAAATAACAACAGTGTGCAGAGAAAACCAACATGTCACTGTAAAATAACATTTAACCATCGTTACAGTATATTTACGGTGGTCCCTAGAGACAAAGCACGTACAAACCCCGAAGCACGTAAACACGTAAAAACACAACAGAAGTGCTCCAGGATGCTAGGGCGCAGTGTTGAGCTTTTGTTACCTGGTGGCTACACAACTCAGGAAGTACCAATGACCGGATTTGGTGTGTGGTAGTAACAGGTAAATGAATAATTTTTTAAATCATTTGAATATATATGAGCGCTTGTGTATAAATACACAAACAATACACATATGCTTTCAATTGTGTAATTTAAGTGATCTAGGTAGCTCTGGTTTGAAGTTCAGTTAACGCTAGTGTTATGGGCCCCAGGAATGGTGCCACAATAACAAAGAAGAAATCCCTGCAAATACAGGTAAAGTTCAGGAGCAATGAAGCAGTGCACTCGGTTTGCCTCTCAGATTGCATCTCTTATTCAAGTTTCAATAAACATGAACAGCATTAACAATATCCATGTGTGCATGACTCTTCCAGTCACAGTGTCCATATCTGTCCATTTTTCCAAAGTCACAAGTAGAAAAATAAATGGATTCACACTCTACACTTTCCACTATTTTACATGTGCTTCATGTGATCGCTCAGTCAAAGCAAAACAAAAGTACACACCTGCTCTTGCTTAAGCAATTGAAAGCCACTGTACTCTACAATGAATTTACAGCAATATACAACTGTATTTAAAGCAAACCACACTCTTATCTGGTTGAAATTAAAGTGGACAACTGTACCGGTTCTGAATACTGAAATTGAGCAAAAATAAACACACATCATTTACAGCACACTGAAGATGAAACTCACTTTTGCATAACATGGGCAACTTCTTTCTATTTCACATGTCATTAACACTCACATATTAAGATAAGATAAGATAAGATCTTATCTTATCTTATGTCATTAACACTCACATATTAAACAGCTTTATACTTTTCCCAACCTCAATGACACTTTAACAATCAAACATCTTTGTATCATAAACTTTATATAAAATAGTAGTGTGCGGGAGTACCAACCTTCATAATGAAAAGAAAATAAATCTATATGAATGACTTTCCTGACTGAGGTCCTTCAACATCTGCCAGAAAATGCTGAGGATTTTCTATGAGTCTGTGGTGGCCAGTGCGATCCTCTATGCTGTTGCATGCTGGGGGAGCAGGCTGAGGGTCGCAGATGCCAACAGACTTAATAAACTGATCCGTAAGGCCAGCAATGTTGTGGGGATGGAGCTGGACTCCCTCAAGGTGGTGTCGGAGAGGCGGATGCTGTCCAAGATAAAGACAATGTTGGATAACACCTCCCACCCACTCCATGACATGTTGGTCAGTCACAGGAGCTCGTTCAGTGAGAGACTGAGATTACCGAAAAGCACCACTGAACGACACAGGAAATCATTCCTGCCTGTGGCCATGTCCCTGTACAACGCATCCACTTAACACACTGTTTGCTGCTACAACTACACATGTTTCTTTTCCAAATATTTATTTATAAGTGACTTATGTATGTATGTATGTATATATATATGTATATATTGTACTATTCTTAGTTAGCGTATTGTCTGTCTTGTCTTAATGTTGGTTTAAAATGGAGCACTGTAACAAAAAATAATTTCCCCCAGGGATCAATAAAGTATTCTGATTCTGATTCTGATTCCTACAAGACAATACTCTGGGCGCCACGACCCACAATACAAAACATTACCGCGACGTTTCTGCTAGCGGCCTGCGCAGCCTGACCCCGCTGTCTCAGACTGATGTGGGTCAAACGTGCGGCTGTGCCCATAAGTGTTACAGGTACTGTCTTACTTCTTTACAACTTAGCATGGAGATGAAACATTGCTATGTAACAAACAGTGGTAGTATTTTTTACCAGGTACTAACCTGCAAATACAGGTAAAGTTCAGGAGCAATGAAGACAGTGCACTCGGTTTGCCTCTCAGATTGCATCTGAATAGTGGGCGGAAGTCCATCCCCCTAAAGCAACTGGGTTGCACCTGCCTTGAAATAATAGTTCCACCTGAGGTGTTGCTCCATTTTTTGTACCTTCTGTACAGTTCATGCGACAAAATAATATACTGGTTAAATTGGTCATGTTACCAAAGTCATTTTGAATATTAATTGCCACAGAAAATAACTGATAAACAAATTAAATAAATTAAATTAAATGATTAACACAAAAGTGGCCATGCATTTTGGGTGTGCCACACTAGAAATGTGCTTTGGAGTTTGCATGTGCTTTGTCTCTAGGGGCCACCGATATATTTATATATAAAAAATATATAAATACAACTTTTTTTTTTTACATTAGTAATTCCTTTTGTGCATAATTTTATATTAATGTTAATAATAAATTAATTTACCAACACAACAACCTGAAGATCTGGTTCCGAGCCGAAAGAGCCGGTTCTCTAAAAAGAGCCGGAAATCCCATCACTAGAATGAAGGAAAGCTGTCTAAAAAAGGCATCCACAAGTATAGGATCTATTCTTGTGATGTGAAGTGATTCAGTAGCTTAAGCATCACCATTGCAGTGGTGCAGGGACTAACGTGGCTGCTTTGTTTTCTTTTTGACCAATTGGCCTCTTTGCTTTATTCGCACGTTGGCCTTTGTTCCAGCTTTTGTTTCAACAGTATACAACATGCATTCAAATACAAACAGTGACTCTTACTTATACAGTAGACAGAAATGTATGTAGCCTTCATGGAAGAATTATCTCTCATCTGCCCTTGGCAGAACCTCCACTTGACGCCTCATCATCTATAAATGAAGCCATAAGAAGCCAGATTTGATGTAGCAGGGCAAAGACTATCAAATGGATGGAAGAACAGCCTGAAGCTATTTACACACATTATGAACTCTGAATGTGATGCATGAGGAAAAAAGTGATTTTGCAATAGTTAACTTTGGTAGCATAAATTGATCTTTTCACACTTCTCTGTTCCTTTTGAAGTAAAAAAAAAAAACTAAACTCAGTGTTTTTGACTGAAGTCAAAGTCAACTTCTTCTCTTTATGTGCGCATTAAAAAACAGTTGAAAAAAGAAGCTCTACTGCAGGGGTGTCAAACTCAATTGCACAGGGGGCCAAAACTCAAGGCACACTTTAGGTCGCGGGCCAAACAAGATAAACATTTATTGAACACTCTAAAACAATGTTTTTTAGACATAAATATGAATAAAAACAGACAGGAATATTATTCCAGATTAAATAAACTTAATTTTAAATATTTTGCTCTTCATAAAAATATATCCTGTCAAAATTATGCAAGTTAGAAATATGAACATGCTGCCAAAACCCCAGAAAAAATAAATGAAAGCACACACAAGGTTGGAGCCGCATGTAGACAGAGCTGGGCATTGCTTCAGGAATGGAACTAATAAACTGTGCGGGCCGTTTAGGGTCATACTTTCCCTTGAGTGCATCATTACACTGCAGCTCCATCTGAATCTGCACAGGTGCAGTTCAGCAAAGTCCGTTGACTTGGTTCAACATTACTTAGCAACAGGGAAAGTAAGGCAGGTTGCACTGGTGCATTTGTGACAGCTTCACTTGAAACGCCTTCACTGCATCATACATGTCCATGAACTGACAGATTTCCTTGCTGAGCTCAAAAACCCTATTGAGAACTTTTCCCCAACTCAGCCAACGGACCTCTGTATGATGATGCACAAACTCTGAATCTATTTCCCACATAAAAGACTGAAATTGACGGTGATTTAAACTTTTAGCTCGGATAAAATTTACGGTCTGCGTTACGGTGATCATTACATGCTCCAATTTTAGGACTTTACCACACAGCCTTTCCTGGTGTGTGATGCAGTGATATGCTGTTAACTCACCGGTACAGTTATCCTGCATCTTTACTCGCATCCTGCGGACCTCCGGCATGATGGCGCCGCTGTCGGGTGTAGCTGTTTTCGCTCTATTGTTGTGTTTTTTCTATCTACTCTGCTGTTTTTTAACTGTTTTAATGATGTTCTGGCTGCCTTGGTCTACGACCGTCTGACGCTATTATCCATCCGTTCGTCAATGACGGCCAAAGATGTTTTTTCCTCTTCCTTTTGTGGGACTTTCCATTCTCCACACTTTTTCCCGCATTCCTCTGGTACCTTCCACCCTCTGCCTGTGACTGAATCTTCGGCCAGCGCTTTCAGCGTTCCCCGTAGACTACGGAGAAGAAGAGGAAAGAGATCAGGCATCCAGGTGAAGTTTAGGCTCCTTTGGCGGCGGGGGCTGATTAGAAAGCGATGTCGGGCGTTTTCTGTTGCCTACGCACATGACAGCTATATGGAGAGGAACCCGTCTCCCAAGGCCCCACTTGGATACAGGGGGCCTGGCTCTCCGAGGTCGTGTTATCTCAGAAGGGTTCATCCAGACTCTTCTGCTGACTGGTTTTTTATCCCCTCGGTGAGTGGAATATATGAACATGAAGGCTCTGATCTCGGGAATTTACGCCCTTTAGCTCGAGAAACTCGAGCTTCTACCAAAAACAATGTTTTCACCCCGCTGTCTATGGCGCTCTTTAATGCCCGATCTTTGGCGAATAAATCGTTTGTGCTTAACGATTTTATTGTTTCTAAAAATCTGGACTTCCTGTTTTTGACTGAGACCTGGCAACGGGGTTCGGATTATTCGTCTACTATTGAAATGTGCCCAAACGGCTTCTCTGTCATTAGCCAGCCTCGAGGATCTGGTCGTGGAGGAGGCCTCGCGGTGGCATATCGGAGCCGTTTAGACTGCCGTCCAGTGAAAGTTGGACACTTTCTGTCTTTTGAGCTGCAGCTCATCAAAATCGGAAAGAAGGATCCTTTTCACTGTGCACTGGTTTATCGCCCTCCTGGCCCAAACAGTTCGTTCTTAGCTGAGTTTAGTGATTTTCTGTCCTCTACTATGAGGTTGTCTAAATTGCTTCTTGTGGGAGATTTTAATATACATATCGATGATGAGTCCGACCCCTTTGCTAGGGGTTTTACCAGCATTATGGACTCTTTTCATTTTATCCAACATGTATCTGGCCCCACACACAACAAAGGCCATACACTGGACCTTGTCTTTTCTTTGGGTCTGAATATTGATTTTATTTGTTCTAAGGACATTTTTATTTCTAACCATTATTGTGTCTTTTTTAATATGTCTTTTTGCAAGCCTATGTCTCCTGTTCATCGGACAGTCATTTCCCGTACCCCTCCACAGCACAGAAGTTCTCTGATTTTAAATTAACATTATCCCCACAAAACGATGTTGATTTTTCTATAGATCTATTCAATTATCATTGTCTTTCGATCTTAGATGAAATCTGTCCGATTAAAATGAGACCTGTGCTTGTTTCTAAGTCTGTACCCTGGTTAAATGACAACATTCGTCTTATAAAACGAAATTGTCATAAAGCCGAGTGGTTATGGAGGAAAACGCACTTAAATGTTCATCTCCTCTATTTAAAGGATCTTTTAGCCTCCTTTAACAGTGCTATTAGAGTTGCGAGGGCTGCTTACTTTTCTCAGTTGGTTACAAAGAGCAGAGATAATCCTAAAGTTTTATTTGATACTATTACTAATATTATTACTCCTGCTCCACCTGCCGCCATTATCTCCTCTGTTGAAGATTGTGAAACTTTTTTTGATTTCTTTTTAGAAAAAATCAGTAACATAAGGAAAAACTTGTCTTTTTCAGCGTCTGCGCTGTCTGCTCCCACGCCAGCTCGGCCTGTTGTTTTAGAAGGTTTTTCACCTGTTTCACTACCAGAGTTGGAAAAAATAGTCAGTGCAACAAAATTATCCGCTTGCTCTCTTGATGTGTTACCTGCATCATTATTCAAAAATGTTTTTTACTCTACTGGTCCTTGCATTCTTACTATAATTAACACCTCTTTGGCTTCAGGCATAGTCCCTGCCTATTTTAAAACTGCTGTTATTCATCCTTTGTTAAAAAAGCCTATGCTGGACCCATCTCTCCCTAGCAATTATAGACCAATTTCAAAAATTCCGGTAATCGCTAAGATTTTAGAGAAGATCGTGGCTAAGCAGCTTACAGCAGTCTTAGATAATTATAGTATTTTCGACAAATTTCAATCGGGCTTTCGTAAAGTCCATTCCACCGAAACAGCCCTTCTTAGAGTTTCTAATGATATTCTGTTACAAAGTGATGCAGGTAATTGTTCTGTTCTCTTAATGTTGGATCTTACGGCGGCTTTTGATACTGTTGACCATTTTATTTTACTTAACAGGTTGAAATACTGGGTCGGTGTCTCTGGGACTGCATTGAAATGGTTCTCCTCGTATCTCACTGACCGATTTTCCTCTGTGGCAGTTTCTAAGTATAGATCATCTTCTGCGTCTCTGTCTTTTGGTGTGCCACAAGGCTCTGTGCTGGGGCCTTTACTGTTTTTAGTTTATTTACTCCCTCTCCAGCACATTCTGAGCCCTTTTGAGGATATTTGTTACCATTGTTATGCGGACGATATCCAACTCTATATATCTTTTAAGCCGGAGGAGGTTTCTAAGCTGCGGCTTTTAAATGTGTGCTTGGAAACCATTAAAGGCTGGATGGCTGAAAACTTCCTCCAACTAAATGATAACAAAACCGAAGTCCTCTTATGTGCCCCAGATAGACATAGACCCAGTATAATAAATGCTCTTGGTCCTCTTTCAGCGTTTGTAAAACCATCTGTCAGGAACTTAGGGATTATCCTTGATCCTGCTCTTACGTTAGATAGTCATGTTAAATCTCTTGTTCAGTCCTGCTTTTATCATTTAAGAAATATCTCTAAATTGAGCTCTATAATATCCTATACCGAACTCGAGATTGTTATTCATGCTTTTATTTCATCACGATTGGACTATTGCAATTCCCTGTTTACTTGTTTAAACAAAGGTTCCTTGGAGCGTCTGCAGATCGTTCAGAATGCTGCAGCAAGACTTTTGACGAAAGTTTTTAAATATTCACATATAACACCGTTGCTTAAGCAGTTACATTGGCTTCCTGTCGAATCTAGAGTCCATTTTAAGATTTTGGTTTTAACTTTTAAGGCTCTTCGACAACAAGCACCACCATATATTATTGAACTTTTGCAGCCCTATGCCCCTAGTAGGTCTCTGAGGTCGAGTAGTCAGGGCCTACTTGTCATTCAGTATACGAGACTGAAAACTAGGGGTGATAGAGCTTTTGCTACTGTGGCCGCTCGACTTTGGAACTCCCTTCCTCAGGACCTACGATCCGTTGATTCATTGATTACTTTTAAAAAAAAAAGCTAAAAACTTATCTTTTTAAAATTGCTTTTTGTTAACTTTGTTTGTTTTTTGTCTTTTAATCTGTTATATCTGTAAAGCACTTTGTGATAAAATTTTACTTACTTTACTTACTAGTCCGCTTTTTTCACCGCACAGCACCGGCGCTCCATCTGTTGTAAGTCCAACAAGTTTGTCCCAGGGCAGTTTCATGTCGGTTACACTTTGACATACGTTTTTAAAAATGTCTTTTCCTGTCGTTGTCCCATGCATCGATTTAATGTTCAATATTTCCTCTCCACGGATGAAGATGGCCAGCCGTGCAATGTCCATCATGTCTGTACTTTCATCCACAGCAAGAGAGTATGCAATAAAGTTTTTGCTTCTTTCACACAACTTTGTGATTTTGCTCTGGTGAAAAACATCTGCTGAAATGTCAGATTCTTCTTTAGCTCTTCTACTTTCTGCATTTAGGTTTTTCAGCTTATCCTGACGTTTTGTCTCATAGTGCCGTCTTAAATTAAATTCCTTAATTACAGCCACATTAGCTTCACTAATAAGACACACGGGTTTACCAGCAATGTCTGTAAACATATATTCAGTCACCCACTGGCGCTGAAAGGCTCTGCTTTCAGAATCAACTTTTCTCTCCACCACTGTGAGCAGCTAGCTTCGAAATAACAGAAGTTTGACTTGATTGACGCGGGAATATTCCCAGTTAGCCTAGCGTTCAGCAAGGAGGCTGCAGCGCTGCATTATGGGATCTGTAGTTTGTGTGTTATTAGCGCCTCATATCGCCGGGCCATGCATAACAATAATAATACATCTATATAAAATGATCTCGCGGGCCGGATATAAATCTACACCGGGCCGGATGTGGCCCGCGGGCCTTGACTTTGACACATGTGCTCTACTGCTTTAGCTAAACTGCCATTTAAATGGTGTAGATAATTGTAATGTAATCATATACTTTGTACTTTTTTTTTATCGTTCCATTGCAGTGGTGCAAAAGAAGGTGGTCTTAATGAGAGACTGGCCAAATTAAAATCATGTAATGTTTTGATCAGTACCCTCAATATTCTAACTTTTCAGAATTTTGGCATTCTGACCCATTGGATATAGGTCCTTATACATATATGACATGGTTCGTTCCAGTTGGTCCACACTAACTGCCTTGGTTTCCATGTGCCTGGGCATTTATGGATAGCTTAAACTAAAAGGTTTATTTAGTATTATGATGATATTTGGTGACTCTGCATCTGTCACCAGACTTTGGTGCATCGAGTGTGGACAAAGAGGTGATAATTTACTTTTACTTGAGTTATGAAAAACATTTTTTTCTAACTCATAATTCTATGCCTTCACATGACACTGCTACCAAGTAATTATTTGTTATTCTTGTAATTGGACCAACTTATGGTGGATCTGTAAAGTCATTATAGAATTTATCCTCTCTGTACAATGAATGCCTTTTACCACAGTTTGTGTAATCCATCCCTGGAACATATTTCCCAATAAACCAGATTACTGGGTCAATAGATGGATGACAATCATTGCCTTCTTTAGAGCTGTACAGCTGGTCTGTGTATAAATCAATTTAGAGATAAATGTCAAGTAATGCTCAGTTCCTCATTCGTTGCTTGAGGTCAAACTGAAATAAAAAACTGACACTTTTAATTAGCATTCAATTACAAAAGTTACAACTATTTCAGTTGATGTCTAATTTAAATGTGACCTGCATCAGTTACTCAGAGTGTTGTTTTAATTGGGAACTTGATTGTCGATAGTACAGGTTTAGTGGAACATATCGCCAGTGGGTGATAGGATCTTTTAAAGAGTACCTGCTTCTGATTAAATATTTGATATGTAATGTTTCCTTGCTGTCACAACTGCTATAACTGAGTTAATGTCTAGTTACTGCTGCTTGCTACACACTGCACATGTATTTCAGACACTTGCCAAGACTGTTTAAATGTAACAGACAAAATTCATCACTTTGAGAAAGCTCTCAAAGTGTTCAGAAACTTCAGTTAAGAAAGACTAATCACACTATAAAATTGGTCTAGAAATCTTGCATATCATTTGCATAGTATGTAATGCTTTCTAAATTTCTTGCTTTCTAATTTCTCTAAAATTCTTCTTTGTGTAATAACAGAGTACTATAGATATATTAATGGGAGAGATTTTATTATTTTGCAAACAAATCTGATTTTATTTTTATTTATTTATTTATTCTAATCCATGGCTGCAGTGTAACTTCAGAAGAAGAGAAGAGAAGGAGGTGAGAATAAAAGCAAATGGAATATTAAAAGCTAGAAGATGACAGCTTTTAAATAAGGTATGTGGCATGCATTTTGTCCTGATAGTTCTGGTAGAAGATTTCTATTTGGGTGGCCAAAAAGGTAAAAATTGTAAAGGTAGATGTAAACATAACAATCTTCCCAGGAGTGCACATCCCTGCAAATCCATGCCAAACTAAACCACACAGTGCTCAGAGAAATTGCAAAAACCCTAGAGCAACATCTCAGAATATACAGGCCTCAGTTAGCAAGTTAAATGTTAAAGTTGATGACAGTACAATTAGAAAAAGACTGAACAAGTACAGTCTGTTTGGAAAGGTTGCCAGGAGAAAGCACCTTCTTTCTAAAAAGAACAAGGCAGCACAGCTTAGATTTGAAAAGTGCAATAGCCTGGAGAACAATTGCTCAAGACCATGTCAAAAAAAATACAAGAAAGCCTGGATCCTTTGAAACAAAATAAAAAGAAATCAGGGGTAACTCCATGCAACACAGTACTTTATTGGCAACATTTAAAACACGGACTTTACAAATTAGGCTGTTTTGTGGTTCAGCATATTGTCAAGGGAATGAGAGGTCAAACCACCGATCTTCTGAGCTTGGCCATCTTCTGTTGCCTACAGTAGAAAACAGACTCATGTATTACATTGTCCAAGAATATAACATTATATATCAGTCAGCAACTGGAGCACACATGAATCATGAATCAGTAATCCATACCCACATTCGCGATATGACAGACTTTTTGGATGAGTATCTGGAAATGAGCTTCAGGTAAGTCTGCTTTCTTAGCTCACAGGTGTGTGTTGGAGGTGTTACGAGAGCTGTCGTGTTATCCACAGCTGGCAAATATAATCTGAACGAAAGGACAAGACAAACATTGATGCTCGTAAAGGGCAGTTACTCTGGCTAGGTGCTTTGAATACTCAGTCTGAGGCAGAGCAATACCACCGGCACATAAAAAACGTTGGTGATATTGAACAATCCTACCAATGGCTGGAGAAAGCTTGACTGAAAAATAGCACAGAAGCACTAATGATGGCAGCACAGGAGCAAGCAAAACCCTAGGTGCAGGCTTTGCAGAGATGCCCCTGAGACAATCCAACTCATAACAGCAGGGGTGCAAGATGCTAGCAGGCAGGGTATATGTGGAATGCCATGACTAAGTGGCTGGTATGGTATACAGGCATAGGGGTGGGTTAAAATAATGGGTGGGTTAAAAAATCGATTTTCCCGATTCAAATAGATTTTAGTTTGAATGATACGATATCGATTCATTCAAACCTGAAACGCCAGAATCTCAGGTTCAAGCACACGGAACTATTTCAACGACAACCAAACAGCTGAAACAGCAAATGAGAGCAGGTAAACACATTCCTCAAAAAGATGTAAATACAAAGTGTGGATTGTTCACCCAACAGTACGCACACCTACCAGGATGCTGAAATCTGATGAAGTCTTACTCACAGTGTCGGCTTTGTTTTTATACATGGATATAAAAATATGGATATGTACTGATAAATGATCAGAATTATACCCTAATTTCTGATTGTCTGAGTCAAATTGAGTTGAATCAATCGAATTGAATCAGTTACAGAAATCAGTGATGATACCCAGCCCTATACAGGAACATCAGTATGGCATGGGAGTACCAAGGTCAAAGTGGAATAAGCCCCCTGGGGCAGGTTGACAGTGACCAGGTTAAGATCCTGTAGGACTTTCAGACACAGATACAGACAACCAAACTGGTGATGGCTAATATAGGAATACCAACAGATATTAACATTTGCATAATATGATGATACATTGTTAAGATTAGGCTATATCATCGCCACAATAAAATAATCTAATTACTGCAAATTTCATTTGTCTCCATATGTTTTAATCTCAAGGTGTCAAAAATAGGCACTAAATCAATATTTGAATCACATATTGTCCTAATCTAAATACATTTGGTAAATGCATTCTTTTTCTATTGTCATATTATTTTTTACCAATAAGTATCAATTGAGGAAGTGTATATTTTTGAATGCACCTTTAATTTTACAAGGTTTGATTGCAATGTTTGAGTCAAGCCTGATATTGTCACATTTTAAGGGACTGACCTGAACCCTTTTCTGTATTTTTCCTACAAAACAAACAGCATTTGCTTAAGACAGGCATTTGATGAACTTAGTGCACAAATGTTAAGCTGGATTTTCATCTTACTTATCATAATCTAGCATCTTATAATCTTTATAGATTGTATTTTATGTACTTACTTTTCAGTACTTTTCCAAAGGGGGATCTCTGGAACATATTTTTTCTACAGGATACATAGTAACCATCATTAACATTTTAAAACTTCCACTTTTTGCAGAATTGTTTTGTCTGCAATCTTAATTTTCGACTACATATAAACCCTGACCTGCTTTTTTCTTCTAAAGCAAACTGATGGCTGTAACTACAGCTCCCAACATCCCCAGGATCACTGTGGTTGTAGTTGCTTGGTATATTTCTGTTCTTTCATACACATCCTCTCAACTCCATTCCCATGGGACTAAGTATGGTGGGATGGTCCATAATGCCCATAATGGCATGCATGGCAGCCATTGATGTGAGTATGGAAAGGAATTTCAAGGATTATAATGTGCATATAACAGTATTATTGAGCCGAGCCCCTACTGTGAGAGGGTGCAATTTGCCACGATTGCTACATGCCAAATAGCTAGGAGAAGTAGAATAAGAAAGTGCGGTAACTGTGACCGAGTAAGATAGCTCAAAGTGCATATCGTGCCTTATAGAAGAAAACAACAAAACTCATCTTTAAATTGAACACATTATCATTAAGAGCTGGATCCACAAAAACTGTGAACTACAGTGGTGATTATTCCTCTGCATCAAAAGTAATGAGTCTTATAAGTAGTTGGTGCTTGGCCTGCCGTACTTGAGATTCAGTGCATCTCTGAGCTATTCATGGGAGACAGCTGTCACAGGTTGAGCTCTGGTTGTCACTATTAGCAGAGGCTCCCATTTATAGAGACACTAGTGCACCAATCCTTGTCAGCATCCAGCCACTCTGATACAGGTTATGTTGCCGCTCAGAATCGAGTGAGTGGTACTTCAACCACATCAAGCATGTGCAGAGGGGGGGAAGGGGCTTGAGCAGCTGCCCCTCTCCTGAACTCTAAACTGACCCTTAAATGTGTCACCAGTGAACTAGTGGATGTAAAGAGTTGTTTTTTTGTTGTTGTTGTTGTTTAAAACCTTTTGACATTTTGAGTTATTTTAGAACCATTATATGTATGTTTCCATATAGGTTGAATATTACATGCTTAGTAGTCTGTTTTCACCCCTTTCTTTCAAATATGTTTTGTCTCCTATGTATCAGCGCTATCTACCTCTGCCCTGATTGGTCCTGCCTGACAGTAGATTGACTCTCATACATGCAGAGCACAGCCACATCACAGAGTGATGTTTGTGCCTACACATTGCTTGTTCTGCTTTGTATTTAGAAAAAGATGCCCAATGAAGAGCTTTGTTAGATTGAAACGTTGATCTGTTAAATTGAACTTGCTGGGAGCTATCAGAGAAGTGTACTGAATATTTTTGCTCTGCTGCTGTTATCTAACCATGTGCCAGTTAAAAGTATAAAATCCAGATTGTATGGAGTAATAATATCATTAACTTAAAATGACTCGTTGAGCAGAGCTTTGTAGTTTTAATGAAAGTCCCTAAAGCAGTCTGACATTGACATGGAGCAGATAACAGTTGAGTAGATTTTGAGTTAAGTGCACCTCTCCTATTACTATTTTATATTACCCATAGGAGAAGAAAAAAAAGAATATTCTACTGCCTTACTTGGCCCAAACTGCAGAAGGATCAAATCCATACTAATAGCTGTAGGCTTCATATTCCTGCTGAGTAAATTTTCTATTCAAGTAGAGCAATGAAGAGTAGTTGTGATGTTGGCCAGAGCAAAAAGGTAATAACATGTCCTTGCAGTGAAGACATGTGTCACAGCTGGTCAGGGGCTCACAGCCAACATTGTAAGGTGAATGCCAAGGGATAGTTTTGGGACTGAAATAGACACTGGCAATGGGCCAAAAAATAGTTTGGTGAGAGTGAAGAGTAGCAGCAATGGCCTATTTAGAGGTGCAGAAGCTGAATAAAACTCAGGCATGGAGCAACCATTTGAAGAGTCTTTAAATAGTGTATAAAACATAATACAGGGTTACGGTTATCACAGATAATGAATTAGACCTTACTGGGTGGACAAAAAAGAGAGCAACAGATTAAGATAGGAGTGGCTATAACAATTATTTACATGTTATTTATCTGAAGTTGAATTTTTTTTTTCCATGCCCTGGGCTAAGAATAGATGACTACTGTCTTAAGTACCCTGTTAATCATTTCCAAGGGAGGACTGGTGCCATGGCAGAACTTGCAGTCTAAAAAGAGTTGTTTTCATTTCATTTTAAGGTTTTTAAATACCTGTGCTTAACAGGTAAAACAATGGACCGCAGACATGAGGGAAAGTGAGCAGACATGGCAGAGTGGAGACAATGTCAAGAGTAAGACCTGCTATGATATATTGTTTGGAGACAGAATCAATGACAAAAAGACAAAAGCTGGCAGAGTTGAAGACAGTGAACAATGAAGATTTTCACCAGGACTGACCAGCATTTAGAAATAAATATATATCAAGGACAGCTCAGGTTTGGAAACAGAAAATTCAGAGAGGCAAGGCTGAGGTAGTTTGTGCAGCAGAGGGATAGTGGTTATACATATGGAGCTGCCAAGCAAGGTGAGAAGCGGAAGACCACAAAGGAGGCTCATAGATGCAGGGAAGAGAGGCATGCAGATGGTTGATGTGACAGAAGAAAACTGGGGATAGAGTGAGCTGGAGAATGCAGTTGAAAGAAGAGGAGGTTATTTGACTGTCCCCTGAGAAGACTGTATGGAGGAGGCCTTTGAGTGTAAGAGGGCATGGTATGAGGGGCTGGTGGCTGAATGCTGAAGTGAGAGGTGGAAGACCCAGTTTTATCCCATCAAGGTTGACTGCAGAGGGTTTGCAGGCTAGTCCCTCTACCAGGCACTAAAGTGTCTTGGCTCCAAAACAGTAGAGCCACCAAAAACAACACAGATACAGCAGAAAAGGCGTTAAAGTGGCTATGGCTCACGCAGAGTCATCCATGGAAGATAACTGCTACTTGGACACAAGCCAGGGTCTGATTACCCCTGGATGGGTCTGATGTTGGTAGACCCTAAACACCGGTTGGTAGACTCCAGGTTACATCACTGATGATGTGTTCAAGTTGCATGAGAAGATCTTTGGAAGACCATTCAAATTATTCAACCTTATCTCAATCAGCAGCTAAATGGTTGAATCTTGGACACAATTGGGTGTTCCAACGGGACAATCATCCCAACCATACACTACCAGTCAAAGGTTTGGACACATCTTCTCATTTATTGTTTTTTCTTTATTTTCATGACAATTTACATTTTAAAATCTCACTGAAGGCATGAAAACTATGAATGAACACATATGGAATTATATTGTAAACAAAAAGTGTGAAATAACTCAAAAAACATGTTTTATATTTTAGATTCTTCAGAATAGTCACCCCAGTCACAAACTGTTCAAACTGAGGCAGGAGGTACTGCAGTATCTGGCGTGAACCAGCAGACTGGGGGACAGCATTTTGAACACTGACCACTGACACTAACATTTCACAGACACTTCACTGTCACTTATCAAAACTTTGACACTTTATATATATTCTTATATTTGTAGATATACTTATTCTTATACTTATTCTTATATTTCTCATATTTCTTTATTCTTATATTTTGCATGTTTCTTGTATTTTGCACACCACTGTTGCTTGTGAAGCTTGCACACAAGAATTTCACTCACATATGCTGTACCATTGTACCAGTATTGGGATGTGACAATTAGAGATGGACCGATCCGACATTACGTATCGGTATTGGTCCGATACTGACCTAAATTATTGGATCGGATATCGGCAAGAAATAAAAAAATGTAATCCGATCCATTAAATATAAAAAAAAACACCTCACAAAACTTGCGACATGGCGTAACTCGGCTCATAACAATAGTGTATGCGCCACGTGATAGAGCGGCTGCTTGTATTTGGAGCCTTGCTACCAAACCAGCATTTCATCTCCGAGAAAGTTATCCCAGAGAAAAGTAAAGCAAGTGTGTAAGTTAATCTCTGAATGTTTGTAACGCGTTCCCATGTTAAGCTTAACAACCGATATATGGAGCGACTGCCCCTACCTCCCTCCCTTCCTGCTTCTACTTCAATCGTGAAACTGCTTAATGATCAGCTGATCGGGTTTTCTGTCGCGAGTCCGTCTCTCTTCTTTGTTTTTGTCTCACTTTGCACCAGAAAGAGGAAACCAGCGGCTGAACAACAGCAGCACGGTTAAGCTTGATCAGCTGTTGTTAGAATTTATTTAATATTACTTTCTACACCAGGATCTTTTTCTACGTAGCTGATGGCTGGTAACTGTGCAGGGGCGGATCTAGCAAAGTTTAGCCAGGGGGGCATGAACAGGGAAAAGGGGGCACAAAGACATACTTTTCTTTCTTATTCTCATTTAAAATGTCGAGCTTTAATAAATAATTATCTGAATCTTACACCCAAAGTTTTAATCTGATGTAAAATATATGGAAGTCCATTACTGCATATAGTAACTGTTAAGTCTAATATACCCTAGTAAGCTAGTACTTTTTCCTTTGGGAAAGTACCATCTGTGAATTCTGCAGTTCTGTTGAAGAAAGATGTTGAATCTATTTAATTATTCTTGAAAATTTTTTTATTTCTGTGCATTTTATTTCACCCTGCATCAAATTAAAGTTGATTACATCGATTAAGCATCATGAGGTGGGGGTGGTTCCCTTTTTTTTTTTTTATCCAAAACCTAGTAACGGTTTACTCATGTTTACCACTGGGTGGTAAATCATCTTCTGATCGGACGATTAGTGGATCGATCCCTGCCTCCTCCAGTCTACATGTCAAGAGTGTGAATGTGTATGAATGTAGTTAGGAATAGGGATGGGCACTGGACACCGGACACCGGTTCTGACATAAACGGTAGTAACCAGACCGAAAAGCAGCGCACATTTCGGTGCTTTATTTCGGTGCTTTTTTTTTCCTGAGCTGTGATACACTTCTAGCCAATAATTTTACGTTTCCGAGGATAGTAGGCGGGCCCAGGTACGTGCGTTCTTTTAGAGCAGAGCTACAGATTAAAAATGCCCAAGGCGAAGCGGTCAAAAGTCTGGCTGTACTTCACAGCAAAATATGCAAACTCAGCAGCCTGCAACAAGTGCTTTAAGCTGATACTGTGATACTGTCAAAGGAGGTAACACCTCAAATCCGATGAAACACCTGGCGACGCATAGCGTTTTTTTTTAAAAGCCCAGAAATGCGCCGTATTTGATAGCTTGCTGCGAGACCTCACACCGAGCACATCTACTGTGCGTGGGTTGCCTGTTATCGGACCCGGAGTTAGCAATATCCCCCAAAAACACGAAGAGGAGAGTCCTGGCCCCTAGCCCTGTCAGTGTAGCAGAAATGATGACGGATGATGATGGCAGCAGCAGCCGTTCTTCTCTGCGTGAGTAGCTTAATGTTGTTCGCGTGTAATTTACGTTTAGTAGGCTAACCACGTTATTACTAGAGATGGACCGATCCAATATTACGTATCGGTATCGGTCCGATACTGACCTAAATTACTGTATCGGATATCGGAGAAAAATAAAAAATGTAATCCGATCCATTAAATATCACGAAAGCACCTCACAAAACTTGCAATACGCCGTAACTCACCTCAGAACGTTAGCACGTTGGAGCAGTATGCATCACGTGATAGAGCAGCTGTGGCATGCGGGACCTGTCGGTGCTCTGGATAGCATTTGGAGCTTCGCTAGCAACCCGGCATTTCATCTCCGACAAAGTTATCCCCGAGAGAAGTACAGCAAGTGTGTAAGTCCATCTCTGAATGTTTGTAAAGCATTCCTGCGTTAAGCTTAACAAACGATATATGGAGCGACTGCTTCTTCTTGCTGCTACTTCAATCATGAAACTGCTTAACGATCAGCTGATCAGCTTTTCTGTCGTGAGTCCGTGTCTCTAGTTTGTTTTTGGCCCACTTTGCACCAGAAAGAGGAAACCAGCGGCTGAACAACAGCAGCACGTTTAAGCTTGATCAGCTGTTGTTAGAATTTATTTAATATTACTTTCTACACCAGGATCTTTTTCTACGTAGCTGACGGCTGTAACTGTGCAGGGGCGGATCTAGCAAAGTGTAGCCAGGGGGGCCGATAGGGCATGAACAGGGAAAAGGGGGCACAAAGACATACTTTTCTTTCTTATTCTCATTTAAAATGTCAAGCTTTTAATAAATAATTATCTGACACCCAAAGTTTTAATTTGATGCAAAATGAATAGAAGTCCATTACTGTATATAGTAACTATTAAGTCTAATATATATACCCTAGTAAGCTATAGTACTTTTTCCTTTGGGAAGGTACCATCTGTGCAGTCTGCAATTTTGTTGAAGAAAGATGTTGAATCTATTTAATATTTCTTGAAAAATAATTGATTTCTGTGCATTTTTTTCACACTGCATCAAATTAAGGTTGATTATGTCGATTAAGCATCATGAGGTGGAGCGTGAGGGGTGGTTCCCTATTTTTTATTTATTTATTTTTGTTGTTGCTGGGAGTTGGAACCCTATTAGTTAGGTTGCTTAATATTTCTGCTAAGTACTCTTTAAAATACCAGAATAGGGAGGACGGTGTAGGTTTAAGTTTATTAGATTGATCAGTATTGCTGAACTATGAAATATTTTTTTTTGCATACAGGTATAACAGAATAGCTTTAGTGTAGTTGTTGTTTTAAACTTGAGTATGAACTTATACAAAATGCAGCAAGATATTTAAAAAACAGTTTTGTTGATTAAAAAACACTATATCGGATTCATATCGGTATCGGCAGATATCCAAATTTATGATATCGGTATCGGTATCGGACATAAAAAAGTGGTATCGTGCCATCTCTAGTTATTACATTAATGCATGTAAGGTGAACTAGCAAACATCATCATAGTTACATGCGGCTGTCTTCTTGTTTGATGGCAGATACTCCCTTCACCCTGGCCAAAAAGGCTAAAATGACCAAAGAAAAAGTGGAAAACAGTTACACATGAGAGGTTTTGGACAAAGTTTGTGTTTTTTCCCATTGATTAAGCACTGCTTCCAGCCAAGAGTGATACCATATATGCCCCATAGCTGCAGAAAAGGCTAACATTGTTATCTTTTTACAAAAAACCAGCTGAACATGAGAGGTTTTTGGACCAATTTTGTGTTCTCCAGTCTTTAAGCACCGGTTTGAGCACAGTTTGAGCACCGGCACCGTTTCAAAAGTACCGATTTGGCACCGGTATCGGATAAAACCTAAACGATACCCATCCCTAGTTAGGAATATGACTGTGAAGGTTCTCATTCAATCTCTAAGTTGCTTGAAGATGTTTCACCTCTCATCTGAGAAACTTCTTCAGTTCTAGGGTCAAATGGTAGAGGGTCCCAGATTTAAGCCCTGTGGGAGTATCCCCCCGAGAGGGATAAAAGGACCACCCAATGATCCTCTACCTAATCACATGAGGCAAGGTGTGAAAATGGGTGTGGGTCACAATCAGCCTTCTAGTCAGCCAAGGTTTTGAGTGAGCTCATAGTGAAACCTCGCCCCACCCTATCATGTGATTTCCTGAGGTCAGATGGTCCAGGATGTAAATTAATCCGTCTGGGAAGGGATCTCAAAACTGGATTATAGATGTCGTAAACGACCGCCTCTGTTCAAAGATGGTCGCTCACAGTGGACGTAAATGGCTTCTTTCACTCCTCTTTCAAACCATCTGTCTTCTCTGTCCAAAATGTGAACATTGGCATCCTCAAAAGATTGACTTTTGTCCTTCAGATGCAGATGGACTGGTGAGCCTTGTCCCGTGGAGGTGGCTCTTCTATGTTGTGCCATACGTTTGTGAAGTGGCTGTTTGGTCTCTCCAATGTAGAGGTCTGGGCATTCCTCGCTACACTGTACAGCATACACTACATTGTTAAGTTTGTGTTTAGGAGTTTTGTCTTTGGGATGAACTCGTTTTTGTCAGAGTTTGTTGCTGGGTCTGAAGTAAACTGGGATGCCGTGCTTGGTGAAGACATTCTCTGATACACCAGCTACATAGGGAATGACAATGTTGTTGCATTTGTCTTTCAGGGATAGCTCAGTAGGTAAGGTGTTGGCCCCGTGATCGGAAGGTCAGGGGTTTGCTTCCCCTGAGCAACGTACCGTCCCTATACACTGCTCCCTGGGAGCCCAATAGCAGCCCTCGCTAGCTGGTGTCTGATCCTCTTTTATGTGCATCTTTGCTGACTTGATATGTAGCTATTCAGAGTTGGGACCAGGAAGCAGAGTTGCAGTCTTACACACCGCTCTGCAGATTCTCTCCTCCTGCTACCCCCCCCAAAGTCCCATTTCCATTGAGACTGTGTCAGCTCCCAAACAGACAAAAAACAAAATAAAAACCAGCAATAAACAACTTAAACATAAAAAATCACAAAGAAAGAACAATACAGTATTCACATCTGAACCAAAGAGTAAAACAGTGAAATGTGGATTATTAAATACAGTATTAGGTCTCTCTCCTCCAAGTCCCTGTTAGTACATGACTTAATAATTGATCAACAAATTGATTTACTCTGCCTTACAGAAATCTGGTTACAACAGGATGATTATGTTAGTTTAAATGAATCAACACCCCCGAGTCATTCTAACTACCAGAAATTTCGAAGCACAGGCCAAGGGGGCGGTGTGGCAGCAATTTTTCACACCAGCCTATTAATCAACAAAAGACCAAGACAGACTTTTAATTCATTTGAAAGCCTGATGCTTAGCCTTGTCCACCCCAGCTGTGAAACTCAGAAAACAGTCCACCTGGGCCTTACACTGAGTTTCTGTCTGATTTCTCAGATATTTTATCTGATTTAGTTCCCAGCTCAGATAAAATAATTATTGTGGGTGATTTTAACATTCATGTAGATGCTAAAAACGACAGCCTCAACATGGCATTTAATCTCTTATTAGACTCAATTGGCTTCTCTCGAAATGTAAAAGAACCCACCCACCACTTTAATCACACTCTAGATCTTGTTTTAACATATGGCATAGAAACTGAACATTTAACAGTGTTTCCTGAAAACCCTCTCCTGTCTGATTATTTCCTGATAACATTTACATTTACAATAATTGATTACACAGCGGTGGAGAGTAGACTTTATCACAGTAGAAGTCTTTCTGAAAGCGCTGTAACTAAGTTTAAGAATATAACCCACCCACTGTTATCATCTTCAATGCCCTGTACCAACACAGAGCAGAGCAGCTATCTGAGGTCGATTATCTTGTTAATAATTTCACCTCCTCACTACGTACGACTCTGGATACTGTAGCTCCGGTGAAAACTCAGGCCTCAAATCAGAAGTACCTGACTCCGTGGTATAATTCTCAAACACGTAGCCTAAAGCAGATGACTCGTAACCTGGAGAGGAAATGGCGTGCCACAAATTTAGAAGATCATCATTTAGCCTGGAGAAATAGTTTGTTGCTTTATAAGAAAGCCCTCTGCAAAGCCAGAACATCTTACTATTCATCACTGATTGAAGAAAATAAGAACAACCCCAGGTTTCTCTTCAGCACTGTAGCCAGGCTGAAATTAGAAATATCCTGTCTCAGAGTGACGCTGAAAAACTAGTTCATGCATTTAATACTTCCAGGCTGGACGACTGCAGTTCATTATTATCAGGATGTCCAAAAACTCCCCGAAAAGCCTTCAGTTAATCCAAAATGCTGCAACAAGAGTCCTGACAGGGACTAGCAAGAGAGAGCAGATTTCTCCTGTATTGGCTTCCCTTCATTGGCTTCCTGTTAAATCCAGAATTCAAAATCTTGCTCCTCACATACAAGGTCTTAAATAATCAGGCCCCATCTTATCTTAATGACCTTGTAGTACCATATCACCCTATTAGAGCACTTCGCTCTCGCTCTGCAGGCCTACTTGTTGTTCCTAGAGTATTTAAAAGTAGAATGGGAGGGAGAGCCTTCAGTTTTCAGGCCCCTCTTCTGTGGAACCAGCTTCCAGTTTGGATTCAGGAGACAGACACTATCTCTACTTTCAAGATTAGGCTTAAAACTTTCCTTTTTGCTAAAGCATATAGTTAGGGCTGGACCAGGTGACCCTGAATCCTCCCTTAGTTATGCTGCAATAGACGTAGGCTGCCGGGGGATTCCCATGATGCATTGAGTTTTTCCTTTCCAGTCACCTTTCTCACTCACTATGTGTTAATAGACCTCTCTGCATTGAATCATATCTGTTATTAACCTCTGTCTCTCTTCCACAGCATGTCTTTATCCTGTCTTCCTTCTCTCACCCCAACCGGTCGCAGCAGATGGCCCCGCCCTTCCCTTAGCCTGGTTCTGCCAGAGGTTTCTTCCTGTTAAAAGGGAGTTTTTCCTTCCCACTGTCGCCAAAGTGCTTGCTCATAGGGGGTCATATGATTGTTGGGTTTTTCTTTGTATCTATTATTGTACGATCTACTGTACAATATAAAGCGCCTTGAGGCGACTGTTGTTGTGATTTGGCACTATATAAATAAAATTGAATTGAATTGAACTCGATGAAAGCCCAATTAGGATAACCGCATTTTTAAGAGCTTCCTTTACATGTGTGTGTTCCTTCTTTTTCCCTTCGGAAACATTCTCTGCCTGGTGTTGTAGGGTCCTGATTACCCCAAGTTTGTGTTCCAGAGGGTGATGGGAGTCAAAGAGGAGGTACTGGTCCGTGTGTGTGGGCTTCCGGTAAACTTCAATGTTGAGGTTTCCATTCTCTTCAATGCGCACAGCACAGTCCAGGAAAGGCAAACAGTTATCCTTTGTGTCTTCCCTGGTGAACTTGATGTTTTTATCCACAACGTTAATGTGTTCAGACGCTTTTCTTTCCAAGCTCCTTAGACAGTGTAGTTAGGAAGCACTCAGTTTAGAGAAAGCGTGTGATGCGGTGAATGTGGCATGTTGTTTAGAGCACTGTGAGTAATCCGGCTGAGTAGAAAACCGCTACTTTGGTGGAACCAAAGATCTCAAATTTGGACTCATCAGACCAAAAACACAGATTTCCACTGGTCTAATGTTCATTCCTTGTGTTTCTTGACCCAGACAAATCTCTTTTGTTTGGTTCTTTTCCATTTTGATTTCAATAATATGAATTCTAACAGCTGTCAAATAGGGCCGTCAGCTGTGTACCAACCTGACTTCTGCACAACACAACTGATGGTCCCAACCCCATTAAGAAGGTAGGAATTCCACAAATGAACCCTGACAAGGAACACCTGTGAAGTGAAAACCATTTCAGGTGACTACATCATGAAGCTCATTCAGAGTAAATCAAGGGTTTGCAGCACTGTCAACAAAGCAAAGGGCGACTGCTTTGAGGAATCTAAAAAGATATGTTTTGAGGTATTTATCAATTTTTTCTTTGCTACATAATTCCATCTATATATACATATATATATATATATATATATATATATATATATATATATATATATGGACTGGTCATGCAACACAGAGCACCTGTATAAAAAGCCCAAAGCCGACTGTACTTCCTCAGGAGGCTGAGGTCTTTTAACATCTGCAGGAAGCTCCTGAGGATGTTTTACCAGTCGGTGGTTGCTGGAGTACTTTTCTATGCTGTGGTGTGCTGGGGGAGCAGCACAGCAAAGAAGGACTCATCCAGGCTGGAGAAACTGATCAGGAGGGCTAGCTCTGTGGTCGGCATGAAGCTGGACACTCTGGTGACAGTGGCAGAGAAAAGGACATTAAAGAAACTGATGGACATTATGGACAATGCCAGGCATCCTCTGCACACGGCCATTAACAACCAGAAGAGTCTGTTCAGTGACAGGTTGCTTCTCCCAAAGACAAGAACTAACAGACTTAAAAACTCCTTTGTCCCACACGCCATCAGACTGTTTAACTCCTCTCTGGAGGGGAGAGGGAGGGGAAACAGGAGGACAAAGGAGGGGGGAACAACTAAGCTGTAGTGCCTCTTCACCTCACTGTACAATACCTTTTGTGCAATACTTTTGTAAATAGTCAACAGTGCAATAGACCTCAATACTTGAAATGTGCAATTCACTTGTATTTTTATTTTTATTCCTATTTATTCTATTTATCCCCTTTGTATATTTTATTTATATTGTCTCTGTATTTATATATATGTGTGTGTGTGTGTGTGTGTGTGTGTGTATATATATATAATATTCTGTAACTTCTGTCGGTGCTGTGCTTTTTTGGAAATCGAATTTCCCAGAGGAACCCACCCGAGGGATTAATAAAGTTCTATCTAATCTAATCTCTAATCTAATATATATATATATATATATATATATATATATATATATATATATATATATATATATATATATATATATATAATTTCACTTCATATATTTGATGTTTTCAGTTTGTATCTACTAGGGGTGGAGCCGAACCCAAATATGGTATTCGGAAAGGCACAAATAACGTATTCTTTACAAATACCTATTTCGAGCAAATACTTTAAAAATATTTGTATTCTGGAACAAGAAAAACTTTATATCAAAAAGCTGAGTTTCCTTATCAGACCGCCGTGCATGACCGGATGAGTGAGTGACATGTGAAAGAGGTTACTGACACCACCGAGCCTCTTTGTTGCTGTTTCACACAGCAACAAAGAGGCTCGGCTGAGCGAAAAAAGTCTGAACTGCATCACTATTTTTGTTGAATAGATTTTTTTGTACCTTAACTGGGTTCTGGAGGCAGTTTATAACTTTCGTGAAGATCGGGAGATTATTCATTTGCACTACATTACTGATGTCTGCATGCGCATGCTCTCATGTTCGCTCTCTTTACGCAGCTCTGTTAGCTTGGTAATTTAGACAATAGGCTGTTGACAGAGTAACATTGAGGTTCAGTTTAAAAGGTTAAAACAATGCTTGCATAGTTGTGTCGAATTGTATGCACTTGCGGGAGTTATATGGTACATTTAAGTTACTTTGTCTTTTGCAGACAGCAAGATGTAGACTATAGGCTAGTTAACCTTAGCATAGCTTCCTGTCACTCATTAACTTAACTGAAACTCCCCACATGGATTTGGGCAACCAAATGGAAAGGAGTGTTGCTGCTGCTGAGCCACCTCTTGGTCCTCCACCAGCCAAAAACCTTGCTCAATTTCTGTGTGCAAGCATTTTACAGTTATTGCTGCAGATGAAACCAAAGTGATATGGAATGTCAAATCAGCAGAGGCAGATATATCAAACATCTGTCAACATCTGTTATGCATAATCACATGCACTTAAACTATCCTCTCCTAGTACTGTCTGTCGACTCCCCCCCACCAGCACCAATTTATCATCACAACCATGTTCTGCCCCTGCAAGTCAGTTTCGTTGTCTTTTCAGCGTCCTCCAAGAAGGTAGGGTGGGGTTCATAATGTTTCCAATGGTATTTTATTAGTTGTTGGTTTAACCATGTATGAGGCAATGGCTGTTATGTTATTTTCTTTTCAATGACGTTCCTTGTTACATGTTCATTGCTGGATTTATGAAAAAACATCAACTAAAATTGCATATCCATACTTACTATAATGGATATAATTAAAGAATACTTACACTATAACATTAATTAGGAGTGTAACGCAAAAAACTGGATTTTTACTCCTATTTAGAATTTTATTTGAATACAAATACAAATACTTCCCCCCTCAAGAAATACAAATACAGATGCAAATACCGCCTGCTTGTAAAAAAAACAAAAACAAAAACAAAAACAAAAAACATTGAATGAGAAGGTATGTCCAAACTTTTGACTGGTAGTGTACATCAGAACTGGTTTTGGAATGGATAAAGCAGGCTAGCATTAATCTTATGAAATGGTCTTCCTCAAACCCCAAACTCAACCCTGTTCAAAATGTGTGGACTATGTTTAAATACCAGGTCAGTGCCAAATGTACTCTACCAATTCTGCAAAGAAAGTTGTTCAAATATCCAGCCAGTACTATATCAGAAATTTGTTGATGAGTGTCAAAAGCAGCTGGTTCATCTGCTGCAACATTTGACTAAATATTAGTAGGATTATATATATTTGAGTCTATATGTATGATTTTTCATATTAACCTAATTTAATGCTTATCCTTGTTTTTAACCCCATGTGGTGCTGGTTGTACTTAAATGCATGGTGCAAGAGATTAATAGTTGTTCACACTTATCAGGTAAATATTTGTATGAGTGAATACAAACACACATGATTATACAGCAGATTGTCACCCTTTATCAAAGTGAAGCTTGATCCAAAGCTAAAGTGAACTAGCTTTTCTCTTGTTTTAATGATGATACCTATATTTCATTCTAATCTGGCACATGATCTGTGTAAGCTTTATTTTTACATTTAGTTTATCTACTATAAGCTGCCTGTTCTAGGGTGTATTTGTTTACATGTAGACAGTATATGTATGGACATCATTTTATACAAAGTATTTGTTGCAGCATCAGCACTTTAAGAAAACAACAACTTTCTATTATGTCATTTTTTAAAAATAAATATATTTAAATACGACAATTTTTAAAAAGCCTACATTACAAAATTGACACATTTGCAGTCTTATCAGCAATTAAACTGTGACTATTACTTGAATTTGTATTGGATATTGATTTATTGGTTTTACTTTTTCTGTATTTTATTGTATTTCAAGCCTGCATTGTTCTGTGTGCATATCTGTGTGTGTGTATGTGTGTAACCCTGTTAGGAGTGATGCATATTCATTTGTACAAAGCAGATTCTGGCAGGCGAGAGGAGAAAAGAACGATGGAGAGACAGAATTGGGCCAGCGAGTAGCAGAGCTCCCCGCAGCCAGTCAGGGCCTGGATGTCTGAGGAGGGACTGAAGGCCCTTGGGCAAGTACTGACATCACCAGCTTGGATTCTTTGTCTGGCAAGACAGCCTCATGTAAATATTACATCCAGGCCCACGCATCTTCTGCTTCCACACCCACACTGTAAGTCTGAGTGCAGCTTTTAACTGCTGTGACGTTGTGTTAGATTGAACTATCACCTGTGCTTACTCATTGTTAAAGAAAACAAACTGGAGCAAAAAGATTTCATACTGACATAACATGTTTTTTGTTCTTTTTCTACTCCAGCAGTTCGATTTTAATCAAAACTCTGGGTGCTTTACAAAGACTTGGTAAGGGCCTTGAAGGTGGTAAGAGAGATACTCCCATACAGCTTATGACAAAATTTAATCCGAAGTGATTGATGGCCCTAATCACGACCTTTTGACCTCCCCCCTCCCCCCCGGAAGTGTGTAATGAGCGTGACGAATTGCATCCGGAGAAGGGGGGGGTGAACCCCGGAAGCGCGCCATCTGTCGCTAAGCGTGTCGAATTGCATCCTGAGAAGGGAGGGGGAAACCTCCAGAAGCGCGCCATCTGTCGCTAAGCGTGTCGAATTGCATCCTGAGAAGGGAGGGGGGAAACCTCCGGAAGCGCGCCATCTGTTGTTGGGAAAAAAAAGTTTTTAGAGGGAGGGACTGCAGCAGGGGAGGAGAATAAAAAGCAGAGAGGAGGAGTCCGTCACAATTTCTAAGTCACAGACACACAAGATGGAACCTTTCATTCTGCAGCCCAGCAGCGTTCCTGTGTCCGATGAGATCTGCTCTCCCAAAGAAGAAGGCTTTGAATATGACATATTCAAATACAACATATTTACTAAGGAAGGCCTCGATCCGGACCTTATGACCCTACCGGAAATACTCCGGAAGTGTCTAGTCATTTTCAGACCTGATGCGTCATGTTCCATAAACATGAGGGGAGGGGTATGGTTCCTGAAGCACAGCGGTGATGCAGCAGCTGATTCTGTGCTGTATAGAGAGACAGAGCGGCAGCTAGTTTTCCGCAAACTCATAGTCTGAATTCTGTTTCAATATTATGACAATTTTCTCTGTTTTTTTTACAATAGCGGGTGTAATTTTACTTTCTTAAGCTGCACCGGCGTTTGTAATGGAAATAAAGAGTGACTTCCTGTAGAGATTTCAATAGTATTTTATTTTCCTATAATACAGACGCTGTAAAAAACCTTTAAGATACACCATAGCTTGTGATGAAAAGAAGAACTTTCTATCCGCTTGTAACCTACAGGCTGCCTACCCTATATGTGTAAAAAATGAATAAATATCCCTTAGTGAATACTACTTTTCCTTTTGAGAGACTGAAAAACAAACCATAATTGCCGCGACAGGCGATCTTGTTTCACACACACACACACACACACACACACACACACACACACACACACACACACACACACACTGCGGGTCAAGGAGGAGTGAGACGGCGGAAGAGTTTTTTCCTTCATTACTTTTACAATGGGTTTTCTCAATAGATAGAAAATGCTGATCCGCTGAGGAGTCAACAGCCGATATTATCATTGCTTGTAACCCGGTAAATAATTTCGTACATCTCCTCCCCTAAAATAAGCCTTAGCGGAAAAAAAAGCTCATTTTCGAATAAGTTTATTAAAGCACCCCCCTCTGTGGGAAAGAGTCAACCATGAGGCGAGTTTTGTCAACAGCAAGAACAAGGTCAGACAACTGTTGCCCATTTGGTAAAACAAATACCCGTCTCAAAGTCATATTTTACCGTTGCAGAATGTGGAAAACAGACGGCGTTCGCAAGAAGGCAATCAAAAAAAAACCAAAAAAAAAAAAACAACCCTCTCTAACTATCGGTATTGTCAAGAGAAAGATGCGAAAAACAGATGCTTCGCTAGACTAGGATAAAATGAGAGAAGAAACGGGAGGGGAGTCGATATCTGCTCAGCCCCTACTGTGACAGTTCTACCAATCGCGAGGAAGAATCCGTGAATATTATGTCAGCATTCCGTTCAAACAACGCCGCCGATCAGAGCGCCAGGGCCATCTCGCCAGAACTGTTCGTACCTCACCCCGGTAAGTTTTTTTTCTTTACGACTTTAAATTATATATCAACAGAGATGTCAATAATTTGATTACTTTCTTTTAGATTTCTACATCAATGATTTCACGCAAGTGGACTACGGTACGATTAAATAAGTATATACCATTTTTTAAATAAGTTTAGATAGACTTGATTTAACCAAACTCTGTTACTTACAGAGGCTATCGATAGTGCAGAGAGTAGCAGCAAAAATCCGGCCGTTTTCCGCGGCGAATTAGACGCCATAATCCCCGCAGAACCTCCGCTGCCGCCGCGTCGAAAAGAAGAACGAGAAGACGGCGCTATTTTCGTCTCCGCATACCGGGAGAACCGCGGAGAAAAAAGTTTTAAAACCAAAGGTAAACAATATGATGCATTATCCGCCATTTTGTTGAATAACAGGATGTGACGGAGTAATCCGAGTGTGCTATACCGCCCCTCCCGACCCGGAGCAGATTTTTAAAAAGTTTTGCTTTATTTCTCGACAGAGGTAATCGAGAATATACAGACCCCGCCGCCGCAGCGAAAAGAAGAAGACGACGTTATTTTCGTCAACGCATACCCGGAGAACTGCAGGAAAATACCTTTTAAACCAAAAGGTAAACAATATGATGCAATATCCGTCATTTCGATAAATAACAGGATGTGACGGAGTAATCCGAGTGTGCTATACCGCCCCTCCCGACTTGGAGTGGTATAAAGCGTGCTAGAAAGTTTTTATTTATTTATTTATTAAATCTTTCTCTTTTTGTTTTATTTCTCGACAGCCGAGACTGCGGCTATACCTATACAAACCCCGGCTACAGACAATCGCGCGGAGGAGCGAGGTAAATAAAAAGTTTTTTCATTCTCAAAAAAATAGGAAGGAGGAGATTGTTTTCTTAAATCTCTTCTGTTTTATTTCTCGACAGCCGAGATTGCGGATATACCTAACCAATCCCCCGCTACAGACAATCGGGCGGAAGACAATCAGGCGGAGGAGCGAGGTAAATAAAAAGTTTTTTCATTCTCAAAAAATAGGAAGGAGGAGATTGTTTTCTTAAATCTCTTCTGTTTTATTTCCCCGACAGAGACCGATACAGAAAATCAGGCGGAAGAAAATCAGGCGGAGGAGGAACCGTCCAGAGCTCCTCCTCTCAGGAGACTGAGAGCTCCTCCTCTCAGGAGACTGAGAGGTAATTGACGGGGGGATGAATCGATCCTATTAAACTTCTCCGCTCTATAAAAAAAAAAAAAAAAAATGTAAGGTTTAAAAATACATTCTGTCCGTCTTTTCTTACAGCTCGACGGCTGCTTCATAAGAAGAGAATCCTTGAAGACCTCGCTTTCATGTACGCCATAACAGTTCGCACATATGCATCGATATACAGACACAAGGACCTGTAAAGTAAAAGCATACGCATGTAAAAGTCTGTGAATTAAGAAATAAAGAAAATCATGTCGGAAGAACGCAGCATTCCTGAGGCTTTGTTGGAAGCCGTGGCAGAATTAAACAGAAACGATGAACATTTAGCCCCACCGATAGAAAACAATATAGCCCCACCACCGAACGATCCACTACAACCTTTAGAAAACGCATTGCAGGTCCTCCTTCAAAACATTGAAAACGAACGGCTTGCCGGTCTACTGAACTTTGACCCTCTGCAGCCGATAGAAAATGCTCTTCAGCTCTACGACCAGCAGCAGGGGGAGGAGCAGGTGCAGCAGGTGCAGGTGGAGCAGCATCATCAGCAGCCCAGGGAGGAGGACCGGTCTGCGGAGCATCAACAAGGAGGAGGATCTCGGGTACAGAACGATGCGGTGACTCGCCGCGAACAATTTAATAATTTCGAAATAAGGCGAGTATTTAACATTCCCTCTCCGGATGAAGCGAGCGACCTCGCTCAATTTTACCTCGACGTCAGGGATAATTTTGTAGATCTAGCGGATAGGGTCAGACCGGAAGTTAGTCGTAACGACCGGGTTCAACTGGAGATCATCAGCGAGCACGCGCGAAATCACTCTGTTTTTAACGTCGACGAAAGCGTTGAAAACATTGTACCGGTTTTTGAGGACCTGCTAGCCAGGCTGATACAATCAAACGGAGCGATCGTCACAGGCTCTCCCCTAGAAATTGTCGTGCAAGTAATTAGAAATCCTAGAGGCGGTGGCAGTAATGACCCGCGTAAAAAGATTCGCAAAACGTTAGATGATGAAATTCTAGTCAAAAAGCGTCGCTGTCTGTACGTGGTAAAAAACAAAAACGATAATCTGTGTTTTGCCATCAACCTGATTCACCTCACTCAACCTCATTTCACAGATAAACAGGCCCTGGAACGCGGCAGAGAGCTGCAGCGTTTAGCGGGGTTGAGCGATCGCACTCAGGTAACTCTCACCGACATAGGTAAATTCGAACAAATACTAAATCGTAAAATCGTCGCGTTTTACCGCCCGCCCGAGGACAGAACTCTTTCATTAATCGAAACAGACTACCCGAACACGCCTCACCCGCTGTACTTATTCTTATTCCAGCATCACTATTACGGGATAAAAAATCTAAAAACATTTTTAGGAATCCAGTACATTTGCGAGGAGTGTCACCGCGGGTATTATAAAAGAGAGGAACACTTTTGTCAAAACCGCTGCAACCTCTGTTTTGACCCCGCATGCCCCTCTCACTTTCTGGACTCTGTAATCTGTACGGATTGTAACAGATCATGTCGCACACGCGCGTGTTATTTAAAGCACAAACAACCTAGAATTCACTCCGGTTCAGGCCTCAGCGTTTGTCAACAATTGTATAAATGTCCGGACTGCAAACTCCTCTCCCGTCGCGAAAAGCACAGGTGCACAGCCGCCAGATGTAAAATCTGTCGCGCGGAGCTTCCTCCCGACAACGATCAACACCTGTGTTACATCCAACCTTTGAAACATGAAAACTCTGATAACGCTTCCATAATCTTTTATGACTTTGAAACCTTCCCAGACAGGGAGGGGGCGCACGTCCCTTACCTAGTGTGCACAAAATCTCTAGAAGGAGAAGAGTGGCACGCTTACGGTGTAGACTGTGTTGAAAAGTTTCTCCAAAGATACAGAAGGAAAAGATATATCTTTTCCTTCTGTATCTTCTGTATCTCTATAGAGAGACCACGTTCGTTGCGCACAACGCGAAAGGGTTTGACAGCTATTTAATTCTAAATCACCTGGTGGGGGAGGGGATGACGCCCTCTCTCATCATGCAAGGCAGTAAAATTATATGTTTCACAGAATCCGATTTCCTTCTCAAATTCATAGACTCGCTTTCTTTTCTCACCATGCGTCTCAGCGCTATGCCCAAAGCTTTAGGCTTCGAGGACAAATCCAAGGGATTTTTTCCTCACAAATTCAGCTCGCGGGACCGATTAAAATACTTGGGTCCGTACCCTCCTCCTTCAGATTACGGGGTGGAGCGCATGTCACTCTCCGAACGGGCGGAGTTTTTGCGTTGGCACTGCGAGGCCTCCCGGGGAGTGTTTAACTTTGAAAAAGAGTCCCTGTATTACTGCCGAAACAACATTAATATCCTGAGGGAGGCGTGCGTAAAGGTCAGAGACGGGTTTATAGGCGAAACTAAAGTAGACCCTTTCAGCTGCGTCACTATAGCTTCAGCCTGCATGAAAGTGTTTCTCACCAATTTCCTACCCGAAAACAGTCTGGCCATTCCCTCGCCCGACAACTACGGGCGCAGGTTCAAAGCCTATTCGCACGCGTCCATTCAGTGGCTGGAGTGGGTAGCTCGCTCTCAGAAAATTCCCGTTCAACACGCTCTCACAACCGGTGGGGAGAAAAAAATAGGCCCGTACTTTGTCGACGGATACGCGCTGATTAACGGGGAAAAGCGGGTGTGGGAATTTCTGGGATGCTTTTATCACGGCTGTCCAAAATGCTACAGGCCTGAGGAAATCTTCCCTTTGACCCGCGCTCCTTACGGGGACCTGCACGCCTCTGCCGAGGCGAGGCTCCGGGAGCTGAGAAACGTTTACAGAGTCCGCACGGTCACTCTGTGGGAGCACGAATGGAACAAGATGAAAAAATCGAACGAGGAGGTTAAAAATTTTATGCGGAGCTACGAAGCCCCGGAACCTCTGTCTCCTCGCTCGGGACTTTACGGAGGCCGCACTTCGGCCTTGAGGCTGCGTTACAGCGCCTCGCCAGGAGAAAATGTGTATTACGTAGACGTCACATCCCTGTACCCTTACGTCAACGCCAAGCGCGCTTACCCTCTGCATCACCCCCAAATCATCAGAGAGAATTTTGCAGACCCTCGCAGTTATTTCGGGCTGATCAGAGCCACCGTTTACCCGCACAAAACCCCCGGAGGTAAATTAATATTCTCCCTCTGTCGCACCTGCGCCGAGACTAATCAACAAAGCGGTCCGTGCCTTCACAACGACGAGGCCAGAGCTCTCACCGGGGTCTGGGTCACCGTCGAGTTTAACAAAGCCTTAGAATTAGGTTACAGAGTGGCTAAAATCACAGAGGTCTGGCACTTTGATAGCCGCAGCAGCGATATTTTCGCCGGTTATATTAACACTTTTCTCAAAGGCAAACAGGAAGCCTCCGGTTATCCTCCGGAAGCTCGCGACGAGAATGAGAGGAACAAATACGTGGAAGAGTACCACAGGCATCAGGGCATACGTTTAGACCCGTCAAAAATAGAGGTGAATCCGGCCAAAAGACAAGTTTCGAAATTGTGTCTCAACAGTTTCTGGGGAAAGTTTGCTCAGAGAACCAACCTGACTCAGACCACTCTGGTCAGAAAGCCGAGTCAGTTTTTTAACTACGTCTTTTCAGGACAGTACGACTTTAAACACGTCTCTTTTTTAAAGACCAAAAAACAGGAAGTGGCTTTAATTCAGTGGAGCTATAACGAGCGGTGCGTGATACCTCCCGGCGCGACCAATAACGTTTTCATCGCCGCTTTCACCACAGCCTACGCCCGTCTAAAACTCTACGAGTATTTAGAAAAATTGCAGCGCAGCGTTCTGTACACCGACACCGACTCTCTGATCTACGTAGTGAAAGAGGGGGAGGAACCTTTAGAGCTGGGCAACTATCTAGGGGATCTCACGGACGAATTAGACGGGGACACCATCCAGGAATTTGTCTCCGCGGGTCCAAAGAGTTACGCCTACCGGACCAGAAACAAAAAGAAACTGGTGGTAAAAATGAAAGGAATAACGCAGACGAGAGAATGTTGCGAACGTGTCAATTTCGACAGTATGAGCGGGTTGGTGGAAAGTTACCTTTCTGGTATGAAAGAGGCGGAGCTCGAGACCCCTCAGAACGGGATTCAGAGGGATAAGAGAGGCTTTGTGCTCAAAAACAGAACATTTCAGAAAAAGTTTCGCGTGGTTTACGACAAGAGACGTCTCTTTCCAGACGGCACAACTCTGCCTTTCGGGTACTAGTGTTTTTGTTTTAGTTTTCTTCTAAAAAAAAAAAAAAAAAAAAAATGGAGGAAATTGATTTTGATCACAGACTGAAAGTGCCTTTTTCCTGTCTCGTTGTGGGTCCTAGCGGGTGTGGGAAAACTTATTTTGTAAAGTGTGTTTTGGAAAACTGTGAACGCGTCATGGATACTGTGCCCGCGAATATTGTGTGGATTTATACTTCTTTTCAACCCATGTACGAGGAGCTTTCAAAGACCAATAAAAACATTAAATTTGTCGAGGGGCTGCCTGATTCTTTCGAAGATTTCCGAGACATTCTGGTGGTGCTGGATGACGTCATCTTTCAGGCCTCGGATCACCAGGAAGTGGTTAAAATTTTCACTCAATACCGCCACCATAAAAACGTCTCGGTCATGATGCTGACCCAGAATGTTTTCCATCAGGGTAAATACAGCCGCACCATCAGCTTAAACTCCAATTATATGGTGTTGTTTAAAAACCCCAGAGACAAGCTGCAGATTGAGATTTTGGCCCGTCAGATTTTCCCTTCGCAAAAAACATTTTTCTCCGACAGTTTCAAAGACGCCACCGAGGAGCCCCACGGGTATTTAATCCTCGATCTCACTCCCTCGTGCCCAGAACGCTACAGAGTGCGCGCCGGTCTGCTTCCGGGGCAGTACCCCGTCATTTACCTGCCTAAACCCAAGTAGCCATGTCTCAGCGTATAAAAAGAAACGCAGTCTTACTGCAAGCTCTGTACCACGCGTCGCCGCAGAAACGCAAAGACATTCTCGCTCACAGCTCCCCGGATTTCCTCCAGGCGCTGTGCGAGATAGCTTTAAATCTTTTAAAGGGAAACATACCTCTTTCCGCTTCTCAATACCAAAAACTGAAACGCCAGAAAAAGATCATCAGGCTGCTGGCAGACAAGAAAACGAGTTTTAAAGAAACAAACGGGCGGGTTTCTTTTCCCTCTGCTGTCCGCAGCCGTACCCATTCTGGGGAACCTGCTGGGAGGAATATTTCAAAAACGCTGAGATGTTTAAAAAAATGATTCTCGTTCCCTCTCACGAGTTGAAAAAACTGACCCGACCCACCGAGCCTACCGTCAGAGAAACTGCCAAAGACGATTTGGACGAAAAGATGAAAGCCATACTGGAGGATCCGCGGCTAAATTCGTATGAAAAAATCAAAAGATACGAGTCTCTGCTGCGGAGATATCTCACACTCTCTAAACAGGGCCGGGACGAGGAGAGTAGGGTGACTTTCCACCTCCCGCCCGAGGAGGCGCAGCAGCAGCAGGTGCAGCAGCAACAAGTGCAGGTGCAGCGGCCCAGAGAGGAGGATGATGAAATGATGGAAGAAGTATTAAAATCCTTACCCCCTCGAGATCGCAAAAACGCCCGCTACATTATGCAGAAATTAGCTGAGGGTGGAGGAGGATGGACAAAGAGGGGTGAATTTGTTTACAAGGGGGATGCGGTGCGGGGTTCGCACATGATCGATCTATTTAAAAACCTCTCCCTCTCTTTTAAAAGTAAAAACCAAACGCGACCGAAAGGATGGAACGCGTTTTTAACTACTTTGGTCGAAACAAACATTCCCTCATCCTCAATACATAACCGTAGAGCTCGCGACCAGTATGCGCGTCTTAAATCTGTGGAGGAGGAGGAGGAGGGAGGACAGACACCTGCGCGAAGGGGGAGAAAACCTTCTCGGGTCAAAATAACGCTTTCCCCGACCTGGACCTCTATGTAAAATCAAATGTTTTTTGTTTTTTACAAATGAAATAAAAAACGCTGCAACAAACTTTTTTTTTGTTTACGTTTCTTTATTCGATACACGCATCTTTAAACTTTTGTAAGGAGCACGCCCCGTGATGACCTCTGCGAGAGCGAGCGGGGCAGCGTCCTTTCAGAAAGTCAGACACCATGTCATCATTTTTAAACACATCGTTATAGTACAGAGAAAGTATTTTACCGACGGATAACCCCTGAGCCTTGTGACATAGATAAAAAATGCAATGTTGCCCGCAAACGACAGACATAGGGTGCTGAAGTTGACGATCGTGATAGAGTATTTTGTCAGAGCGGCCTTCCAGAAACTCTGAGATGACCGAGGGATAGTGAGCAAAGTCGGGAGGGGATCCGTAAGAGTCAAAAAAAGTGGAGGAACCGTCCCTTTCCAGAGTCAGAGCCAGCCAGTGTTCTCCCCTCAAGTGCGAGGGGTGAGTGTTTACTATAAAGTAGGCGGGGGGTTTAAAGTCGCGCCTCAAAAAGGCCAGCTGGTCCGAGGCCCAAACCCCGCAGAAAACGTCTCCCAAGGCGCGATGTAGAATGTGCTCCAGCTGAAGGTTATCCATGTATATTTTTTAGTAATAATCCACCAGCACCTGTCTTTTAGAGTCAATCTCCAAAATGGAGTCGTAGCAGGCGTACACTATGAGAGTGGTGGTCTGAGGCAGAGGAACTCTGAATCTCATCTCCAGCCTCAAATTCCCGTTGGAGACGGGAGACAGGGCGTCAGCATCCTCGCTGGGTTCCAGATTAAAGGCAAACAGGGCGTACCCCTCGTTAAATTCCCAGCGGTCGATGCTCAGAGGTAAATCTTTGAGGTGTCTCCCCGTGGCGGAAAACATGTGATAAAACTCCCTGACCGAATTTCCGCGGTCAAACTGTGGCTGGAAAGCTTTGGCGGGCACCTGCCTGCCGTCCTGACACAACGCCAGATACTCCACATCGTTGTGTCTAAAGTTGAAAGGCGACAGATCCCTCCTCCCGGTGAAGGCGTCGTGATGAACCATGCCCAGGACCACGTATTTGGGCATGGCTCCCAGAAAGAGATTCTCTTGGTTGCAGATCCTGGAATTTTCAGGGATGGAGTAGGTTTTCACAGAAACGCGCGAAAGAGGATAGAGGGCGTTTCCTTTCATCAGGGCCGCGGCGTGCCCCAGCCTGACGGCCGGCGAGACCGTGACCTTTTTAACAAACAGAGAGGCCGAAGTTATTTTCAGGGCAAACTGCGAATCCCGAGTTCCCATCAGACTGAAGGCGTCGCTGTTGCGTATCAATTTAATTCTCAAATCCACAGAGTTCAGCAGGAGCCTCTCGCAGAAGAAAATATCAGCGTGGAGGGGACCCAGCAGGTCCACTTCTCGCGACTCGGCCGTGAAAACGGCTCTCTGTTTTATCCCTTTGTTCGGCCCGTTGCTTATAACTATAGAATCCATGTCTCCGGCCGTGTCTTTGTAAAACAGACCGGCGCTGAATTGACTCTTTAGAGTGTCTTCTGAAAAGTTGAGCAGCGTCTCGATCATGGCTCTGTAAGGATGGGTGGCGCTGGACTGCGAAATCAATCGATCCCCCAGAATAACGTCGCACTGACTGAAAATTGTGTTGAGAGGATAATTGATGAGGGCTACCCCTGCATCGGGTGGGATGTTGCTCCCGTCCTTTTCCGTAATTTTCACTCTCAGATGGAGCATGGTGTCGTTCAGATCGAGATACTTTTCCCCGTCTCCGGGGATGAAAAATTCAATGGGTGAGTTGTCGTTCAAAGCAGAGAGGGGCTGACATTCTTGATATTTTTTATCCTCTATGGATAGCTGGGTCATGGGAGCCGAAAATAGATCCAGTTCGGCAAGGGTGCATTCGGCAGATTTCTTGTGTAAGAGAGACATTTTTTATTTATTTATTTTCTTCTAAAATATGTCCGAGCTCCTCTGGGGCTTCCTTCTCTTCCCGTCGCTGGTCTTGACTGATTTACTTTTTACTCCGGCGCTTTTATTTTTAATCCGCTCGCCCGGAGGGCGTTTCCTCTTCCTGCGGGAGAGGACCATCATACCCCCCGCCCCCTCCTGGCGAGGCTCGGTCAGCTTACCCATCACTCTTTTCACAGCGTCTGTAGCGATATTGGTTGCGGCCGTTTTCAGGTGAGGTTTAGCTATGGCGAACCCGGATTTGAAGAGAGGAGACACGAAACGAAACAGTCTGGAGAAGATGGATCCTATCCCTCTGCCGTACATCACGGGCGCTCCGTAAAAACCCGGAAGGGAACCTCCCACCTGCCCCTCATAATACCTCACAAAACGGTGGGGGTCCTGTGGGAGACGCGCCGCCATTCTCAAGCCGGTTTAAAGTGCAGCTTGACTATCGTTTTCCCGTAAACAAAATCCACGAATCTGTCGCGGTCCGTTTTAATTTCTACGCGTATGGTTTTAATGTATTTTTTAGATACGCGCAAGTAATGGACCGTATTATGTCTGATGCTGATCACGTCTCCGTAATCGCCTTTCACGTTAAGGACGCTGAGCAACGGTGAGTAACTGTCACCGACCGGCTGGTACTGAACGATGTCGGTGTAGAGAAACAGGTTATATACGCCCGCGTTCATATCGCACGGATACGGAGTAGAGCGCTTCGACAGAGTCCACCACTCGTTCGTTTTCAATCCCAGCATGTAAGCCAGAGGAGGGAAGACCTTTATTTTATGGCTCCCGTCTCCTTTGACATCCAGACGTTTGGTGATGTTGTTGAAAGAGGCCTCGAAGGAGGGGTCGTACTTTTGGATCGCCGGCACCAGGTGATCCAATAGATCTTTAACGCGTCCGTAATGACCTCCCCTGCCGAATTTTAAAATCACCAGGGGCTGATCTTCCTCCGTCGTCTGCATCAGCTCCAAGTAGGAGGCGTCCGGTGGTAGATTGTACCATGTGCGCGGATAAATGAATTCGCATAAGCCCACGCTCCATTCTCCGGTCAGCTCGAGGGGTTTGGCCAGATCCACCGTGTAGCAGCCGCTGGTGTTATCTTTAAATAAGTCCTTGCTGGCGTTGGAAGGCAGGGTCACGTAAAACCCTTCGGACTCCATGATGAATTTTAAAAAATGAGCCGAATGATGCGAGGGGTCTCTTTTTTTATACGCCTACCACTTCCGAGGCTTTCACCCAGCTGTTGAATTTATCCGGCCAGTTTTTCCACTTGACAAAAACCTGTTTTTCCCCTCTGACTGTGCGCCGCTTTAAAATCTTCTCCACATGAAACGCTTTGTCCTCGGTCAGTTTCACTTTCTGCAGCTCGGGCTCATAAAACGACCCTTCGATAGGCTCGCCGTCATAATCTTCTAGCTTATACACGGGTGGCGATCGGTGAAGGACCCGGATCACAGTAAAGATTTCGTCCGTGAAACTCTGTTCGTATTTTTTATCAAATACTCCTCTCAATTTGGATATTCTCACCAGATCCCCCCTCTTAAATTTCAACTTTATTTTAGGACGGGTGGGTGTCTTTCCATACAAGTTGCGAAACACCTGATCCGCGTTCTCGGGGCGCACCTCGGCAGGTGCCATTTTAATGCTGCTGTGATAACTGCGGTTATATCCTTCTAACAGGTCGGGCAACACCTCCAGATAGCGTCTGGTATTGTGCACGGTGAAATATCTCCACATCCTCGTTTTCAGGGTGCGGTTAAATCTCTCCACCACCGAGGCCTTTAGGTCACTGGCGGTAGCAAAATGGGAGATGCTGTGATTTTTCATTAGAGCTTGAAAACTCTTGTTGAAAAACTCTTTTCCCGCATCGGTCTGTAAATTTTCCGGTATTTCACTCTCTCTCGACACAGATTCGAAAGCTTCAGTCACTTCCGAACCCGTCTTCTTTTTCAGGGGGCGGGCGTAAGCCTTTTTTGAAAATACGTCTATGACGGTTAATAAATAATTGAATCCGTCGTTGTATTCAGACAGGTGTCTCATGTCGCACAGGTCGGCCTGAAGCTGCTTCAGGGGTTTGGTCACAAACACTCTATTTCTCTTAAATCTTACTCGCGCCGGCTTGTGTAGAGTATAGGCGTCCTGCTCGGATAAAAAATTCTGCACCTTGCGGATATCAACTTTTTTACCAGTTTCATCTTCTAAAGCACGTCGGAGTCTAGTTACTTGAAAAAAGTCATCAGTAACTAATTACTGATTACTTCCAACAAAAAGTAATCCCGTTACGTTACTGATTACTTATTTTCAAAAGTAATTCATTACTTATTTACTTTTTAAAAACACGATTTACAACCTGAATAGTCAAGTCAAGTCAAGTTGGCTTTATTGTCACTTCAACCATATAAAGTTTAACAGTACACAGTGAGGCGAAACAACGTTCCTCCAGGAACCAAGGTGCTACATGCAACATAAATTTACAACATAATTTAACAGAAAAACTCTAAACTAGCTAACTAAGAGGCCTAGTTAGCTGGCTAGCAGAGACAAGACAGACTGACCTAACATAAATTACAACATAAATTAGCAAAAAACTATCTAACTATCTAAGGATGACTTTTTTTGTTATCAGACAGCAGACAACAAAGTGCACATGCAATTGTGCAAACAAGAGCAGCAAGTGACAGTGTGACAAAAAAAAAAAACACAATGTAACATAATAATAAGGCTTTGTGATGATGAGTTGAGGTAGTGGAGGAACAGTAAACATTCCTTAGTGTAGCAGCAAAAATTAGGAAGTGCAGAAGTTAGTGCAAAAAGTCCAGTAATAATATTGTGCAAAAGAGCATTTACAGGTTGGTGTGTACGATGGTTTGGTGGTGTAGGTCAGCGTGTTTGCGCTTGTGTTGATTAGTCAGTCCAGTCTCAATGTTTTGAGGTAGTTGAGTTAAGCTGAGTGATAATGTTAGTGTGTGTGTGCGTGTTTATCAGTCAGTTCCTTTTTGCTGAGGAGACGGATTGCTTGTGGAAAAAAGCTGTTGCACAGTCTGGATGTGTGTGCCCGAATGCTTCGGTACCTTTTTCCAGATGGCAGGAGTGTGAAGAGTGTGTGAGAGGGGTGTGTCCGATCAGCCACAATGCTGGTGGCTTTGCGAATGCATCGTGTGGTGTAGCTGTCCTCAACAGAGGGGAGAGAGACCCCAATGATCTTCTCTGCTGTTCCCACTATCCACTGTAGGGTCTTGCGGTCTGATATGGCACAGTTCCCAAACCAGACAGTGATGCAGCCGCTCAGGATGCTCTCGATAGTTCCTCTAGGTGATAAAGCGATAGATCTTTCAGCCCAATTCTACTTTTTCTGCATAATCCATCATACAAAATGTAATCAAATGGAAAAGTCGCTTTTTTAAACTTGTTTTATCAGTTTTAATCTTTTAACTTTATGCATCAAGCAAAAATTTAATTATATGCAACATTCTCTGACTGGAAGAAATTAGTTTAAAACTTAAACCTATTTTCTGCACATTCCAGCACATAAAATAAAATATTTTTTGTGTTTACACTCAGTCTTTCAAATAGATGCAAGTAAAACACAGCAGAAAATAAATAAAGTCAAAGACTAGCGGTCCTGTTGCTCTATTTTCACCAGTAAAGCAGGAGTGGGGCAGGCGGAGGTTTACCCTGGTGCAGGTGTGCCGCAGCGGTCAGTGGAAGAATCCGCGAGTTTCTCTGTGAGTTTCTCATCACGTGGTAGCTACTCGGTGCTTGCTTGGAAGTTTAAGTGTTTTTTTTCGCTGTAAAAAGAAGTTTTCTTCCCACGCACAACGGACACTAATGTTTTTGTCACTTTTTATGGAATCAAACTCAAAGTAAGGTCAGTACTTCCACGCTTTAAACGCTGCACGCTCACACTCCCTCCCGCTCTCGATATGTGATCCATTGTTGATCTGCACACAGCTGTTGTCACGAACGTCGCACTCGCTTACGTCACTGTCATGAGACATTTTCGCAAATAAATCACGGATTTAGTAACGCAGTAACGCAGCGTTCCTACGGGAAAGTAACGGTAATCTAATTACCGGTTTTGCAATAGTAATCCCTTACTTTACTCATTACTTGAAAAAAGTAATCAGATTAAAGTGACGCGTTACTTCCCATCTCTGCCCAACACTGCATGTGATACACAGTGATTATGTTATATTGTTACATTGTAACACACTCAGGTGTACAACACTGCAGCAGCAGCAGAGGATGATGTAGCTGACCTTTGTGCATTGTCACTAGAACAGCAACATTTCTTTCAACTGACTTTGAGAACAGTGTCAGAGGACTGAATATGTCTTTAGGTAAGATGATTATAAACTTCTGTGAAACTATAGATTTTTGCACTATTACTATAAACCAGTTGCTCTTGGTTTATTTGAGGTAAATGGTAAATGGTCTAGTTCTTTTATATTGCTTTTGCACTCTATCTGAGCACTCAAAGCAGTGTGTTCGTGAGTTGCAGTTACGGCTTCAGGAGCTGAGAAAATGCCTCAGCAGCATGGCTAGAGGTGACCATGTGTATTGAGTCACTATTCTGTAGTTCAGTGTTTCCCAACCTTTTGGAGCCACAGCACATATTTCACATTAGAAAAATCACACGGCACCCCACCAAAGAAAAATGTCACAAAAAGCATGTTAATAATTCATCCCTGTGCATCAGGTATAGTGGAATTGGCTCAGTTTGTCCCCAGTATACATTTTTTGCTTTCTTCTGACCACTGCTCATGCTAGGGCCTTCATCTGGGTGAGAATTTTCTCCAGGACCCAGGTCAGACTGACTCTCTTTTCAAATATTTATCTATTGCTATTACATGCTGCGTCGTCTCACGGCATGACTATTACGTAATTTTTTCTTCGTCTTCTTCTATTTTACTGGCAGTTGGCAAACCATTTAATTAGTGGAGGCCAGTTGCATCTAGTGGAAGAGAATGTAATTGTTCTGCCTGTTACTCACACCAATCACTTAGCGTACTAATCAGATGGAACCATATAATCTTCCATGGCACACCTGATCATTTCTCACGGCCCACCTATGCCCAGTGGTTGAAAAACACTGGTCTACATTAAATTTAATAGACTATAGAGTTGTTAACCTGTTTAGCAAAACTGCTCCATAATGATGTAACTGTTCTGATGTCAACACACATTTCCCAACATTATTTCATGGCCCCATATGTATAACATGTGTCAAATATCATTCTTATTGTAATGCATTACTTATAATTAGAGATGGCACGATACCACTTTTTTATGTCCGATACCGATATCATAAATTTGGATTTCTGCCGATACCGATATGAATCCGATATAGTGTTTTTTAATCAATAAAACTGTTTTTTTTATATATTGCTGCATTTTGTATAAGTTCAAACTCAAGTGTAAATAAACAACAACACTAAAGCTATTCTGTTATAACTGTATGTAAAAAATACACTGCACCCAAAATATTTCATAGTTCAGCAACACTGATCAATCTAATAAAGTTAAACCTGCTCAATCCTCCCTATTCTGGTATTTTAAAGAGTACTTAGCAGAAATATTAAGCAACCTAACTAATAGGGTTGCAAACTCCCAGCAAAAAAAAAAAATAGGGAACCACCCCCTACCCTCCACCTCATGATGCTTAATCGACGTAATCAACTTTAATTTGATGCAGTGTGGAAAAAAAATGCACAGAAATAAATAATTTTTCAAGAATAATAAAATAGATTCAACATCTTTCTTCAACAGAACTGCAGACTGCACAGATGGTATCTTCCCAAAGGAAAAAGTAGTATAGCTTACTAGGGTATATTAGACTTAACAGTTACTATATGCAGTAATGAACTTCTATATATTTTACACCAGATTAAAACTTTGGGTGTAAGATTCAGATAATTATTTATTAAAAGCTCGACATTTTAAATGAGAATAAGAAAGAAAAGTATGTCTTTGTGCCCCCTTTTCCCTGTTCATGCCCTATCGGCCCCCCTGGCTAAACTTTGCTAGATCCGCCCCTGCACAGTTACAGCCGTCAGCTGTAGAAAAAGATCCTCGAGTAGAAAGTAATAATAAATAAATTCTAACAACAGCTGATCAAGCTTAACCGTGCTGCTGTTGTTCAGCCGCTGGTTTCCTCTTTCTGGTGCAAAGTGAGACAAAAACAAAGAAGAGAGACGGACTCACGACAGAAAAGCCGATCAGCTGATCATTGATCAGTTTCATGATTGAAGCAGCAGCAGGAAGGGAGGGAGAGGCAGGCGCTCCATATATCGCTTGTTAAGCTTTACAAACATTCAGAGATGAACTTACACACTTGCTTTACTTCTCTCTGGGATCACTTCAGCGATGAAATGCTGGTTTGGTAGTGAGGCTACAAATACACACAGCCGCTCTATCAGGTGAGCAAACTGCTCCGACCTGCTACGGTTATGAGCCGAGTTACGCCGTGTTGCAAGTTTTGTGAGGTGCTTTTTTGATATTTAATGGATCGGATTACATTTTTTATTTCTCTCCAATATCCGATCCAGTAATTTACGTCCTTATCGAACCGATACCATACGTAATATCGGATTGGTCCATCTCTACTTATAATGTCAGATACACACACATTGTTAACATAACACTAAGCCTACATGACAACTCGTCAGTATAAATCCCCAACCTAAAGAGGAGGACAGGCCGAGATGCACTTCACAGAAAATTTCCTGAAGAAACAATTCTATAAATTCTCAATCCCTGTACTGTTGAGCTTTGCTTTTGCTACCTGTTTATTAAAAATCAAATTTTCGCTGTTTGGTAAAGTCTGTCTTGAAAATGCCTGAGTTTGAAGCTCTTTATGTCATACTACCTTATCAGGCTTTGAAAGTTTGTCATGTTCACAGCAATAGATAATTGTGTTTCAGTGGACAGGGGATGTTTCAGGAAAGGGTCGAGTTTGAACTTCATTGTCACTGTCCTTTTGCACAATAAATTCAAAGCCAGTGTTTATCTCCACTCAGAATTTCTGCATCTTTCTGGTATTGGTGTCGTATTTCCTACATAAATTAGGCTCACATAACTGTTGTGCATGGAAAGTATTCTATCTTCCCATTAATCAGAGAATGAAAGCATGTGCAAGTAAAGAAATAACTTCAGTTATTTACAATAATGTAATTTTTTTGAATGTGATTCCTTTGTAATGCATCACACATAGTAGTTCCCGCAACAATACCAACACAGAGAAGACAAAAATAATCATCATTACCAATAACTTTTGGTGTTAGCTGGCTGTAGGCTTAACAACTATACTCAGGTCTAATGTCATTTCCAATCATCTGCCCTCTTTGTACCTTACCAAAAGACAAAAACGGCCGCACAGAAAATTCCTAGAGGAATTTTCCAAAAAGAATAAAAGAAGAGTGACCTCTTAATCCTCTTTTATATAATTATAAAGCTCTGATGCCTTTTACCACATCTGGTAAAATACCTCAAGGTCATGGATCTTTTACTTAAAGATGGCTTTCAGAATTATAGTGCAATACTCCTCATGTTAGAGATTGGTTGACAGCTGATAGATGTTATTAGTGTATGAAAAATGAGAACTAATCACATTTCACGTAGCACTAACAAATTTGTGTCATTTGTTCTTTGATGAAAGTGCCTTGTCTTATAAACCACATGTAAACATCAGTTGCTGATCTCAATAAAATTTGCATTCACATTTTTCTGTTATTTGTAACATAGTAACAAATCTTCCTCATCCGACTATTTTATGGCCTAACTTATGGTTGAGAGATGAATAACAGACAGTGCACAAACCAAAAAGGACACAAAACCCAACAGAAGTGATTTAGTGGAGACAATAACAGGACTAAACAGCCGCGGCAAACAACCAGCGGCAAACATATCTACAATATTATAAGAATGAAGTAATTAGAACACACTCCCTCTCACCATCAATGAAAAAGCATGTCTCAGTGCAGTCCTTCACCTGTTTTGGTTTCTGTCGCTTCCACAGCTGTTCTGTCATATTATTGTTTCTCCAAAATAACTGTAATTGTGTTTTTCAATTTGCTGGTGTTTTCTCAGGTTGCAGTGTGTTTGATCACCAAGAGCCACCATAAAGAACTTCCTCTTCTTGGCAAAGTTCATTTATTTTCTTTGTGCTTGAATATGTAGATCTAAAATATACATTTCCCACAACTTTAATTTATCAACCTCAGACACTGTATTACCAGTGTATTTTTTTAAAGACTGCATTTAACAGCCACAACGACGTTTTCACGTTGTGAGTCTCTGGCTGTGCCTTTCTGTGTGTCTGTGGCAGAATGCAACACCTGCTGTTGTGCGCTGGGACTACTACAGAGGTCGGCTGTACCCTATGATAGTGTTTATGCATTTTTAGAAATGCATTTTCCCTTTAAACTGATGGTGTGATATAAATGTGTCAGCTTGAAGGCATGACGGCAGTGTTTCCTGGTCAGACCTACACAGCAAAATCTCCAGTGTTAAATTAACACTGGAGATTGTCTATACTGGAAAATAACTCAAAATGTTAGAAATATTCCAGTGTTAGAAAATCAGCACTGCTCAGTGTTAGCCATTGTTAATCTTCAAAACTGACTAGGTTACTTTTAAACATATAACACTCTCCAGTGTTAATTTAACACTGGAGATTTTGCTGTGTAGTAGCTTCCATTTATGACTTTCAAGCAAAGCAAAAGTCTTAATGATACAGACACATTAATGGCTAGAAGTGCACAAGATTACCACTGCATATGCCTTTCATACCATATAAATTGCTCAGCTTAACTACTTAAGTGAAGGGTAAGGTTGAGATTTGCTTTTAGCCACATGCTAAACAAACACATTTTTGCACTCTCATATATATGGGCCTGATCTCCGACAACATCGAGACGGCCTACCTGGAGGAGATTAGGAACCTGGAGACCTGGTGCCAGGAGAATAACCTCCTCCTAAACATCAGCAAGACTAAGGAGCTGATCGTGGACTTCACTACAAAGCAGGCGAGGAATTACAAACCCCTCATCATCAGTGGCACGCCAGTGGAGAGAGTGGACAGTTTCCGATACCTGGGTGTCCACATCGCTCAGGACCTGTCATGGTCCTGTCACATCAACACCCTGGTTAAGAAAGCCCGTCAGCGTCTCTTCTTCCTCAGAAGACTTAGAGACTTTCATCTGCCACTGAAGGTGCTCAAGAACTTCTACTCCTGCACTATCGAGAGCGTCCTGACGGCAAACATCTGCACGTGGTTTGGGAACAGCACCAAGCAGGACAGACGAGATCTGCAAAGGGTGGTGCGCTCGGCAGAACGCATCATTCAATCAGAGCTCCCTGACCTGCTGTCCATCTACACCAAGCGGTGCAAAACCAAAGCTAGGAAGATTATGATGGACCTCTCCCATCCCAACAATGGACTCTTCTCACTGTTGAGGTCTGGGAAGCGCTTCCGCTCCCTTAAGGCCAAAACAGAGAGAATGAGGAGGAGCTTCTTCCCCCAGGCTATTCGGGGCCTGAACCAGGTGTAGGACTGGACTCTCCCAAACACGTCACTATAAGACTGGACTCTCACACACGTCACCACACGCACCACCACACATTTCCTATAATCCTATAATTCCTATAATTTATAATCCTTATCTTTATAATCTCTTCTGCTATTTGCACATTCTTTACTGTAAATTCCTAAGTTAATTTGTAAATTTTGTAGTAAACTGTAAATTGTAAATATTGTAAAACTTTTCTTCTGTCATTTAATGGTCGGGCATTGTACAGCTACAAGCATTTCACCCCCATGTCATACTGTGTATGGTTGTGTGTGTGTGTGACAAATAAAATTTGAATTTGAATTTGATATGGTTGGCCTTCAGTTACAAAAATCCTAATAGGATGTACCATGTGTGTGGCAACTGTATGAAAACTGTATATAAAATAGTTGATGTGAATCTTACTCTACATCTAAACATGTACAGGTCACTGGCAACCTGGTGGATGTTCACTTTTAACTTGCTGCCTCTAATTGCTCTTTATTAATGGTTTTTAAATGTTCTCTTAAGTTTTGGCAACCGGCAGACATGCAAAACAATCACTTTAACAGGCACACATCAAAAAAGTCCATTAGTCATTGTTATTTTTCTCCAGGATAAAATCAGGGATAGTGTTTGGAGATATGGTTAGGATCGTCATGATGATTTAGACCTCTGATTAACCGCCAAAGCTTCTTCACCTGGATAGCTGTAGATATGTTGGGTAGAATTCAGAAGCTTGATGTCATAATACCCTTAATGAATTTTTTCTGAGGTAAGACAGTGAACACACAACTTTTTAACCTAAAATGTTTGAATCCTAAGGGTATAGAGTGTCATCCTTACAGCACAACAACTATATCAACTTTGATCCAATAGCGATAAAGAAATATAACTGTTTCATACCAGCACCTGTGTATGTGCAAGGTAGCTCTTTCCCTTTTGCCGTAGCACTTAACAAAATGTATATGGCATGCAGCCTGCTGCATACTGTCCCATTGCTCTTGCTGTCTCTGTGGCTGGCTTGTTCAGTCACACATGGCCACATATCTAATTTCACATTACAAGTAACAGCACAGAAAATTCAATTTGTTTTTGTTTCCCTGCCATTTAGTGCAATTTCCATAAAATGAGAGTGGCTGACATCCAAAATCAATGGCTGTTTCCAAACCCCCAAGACTAATGGGGTAGATAGCTAAAACCGCAAGTTAATTGTTCAGGAATGTCCTTGAAAACTGTGTGTCAGCCTCTCTCCCTCTCTCTTTCTGTCCTTAGCCCTCTCTCTGCTATTTACACTGCACTCCTGACTGCTTCTTGAGGAATAATTTCATGCAGGCTTTGTAATGGCATGGATTTGGAAATTTAGAAGTCATGCTTAGCTGAGCCCAAACTCAAGAACTGGGTATTCCAGTATTCATAATTCACATTGCATTTGTTAAATTTTTTACCTTGTAAAGCTACACAAAAGTGTGTTACTTATCGTGTATCCACCCTCCTAGTGGGTACACCTGCGGTATCAATTTCAAAATCCTACATCGCTTTGTTCTCAAGTTATCGCATTCCGAACATCTGCAGGAAACCTGACCTCTGACATTGACCTTGAGTTCTACGTCACTGGGATTCAAACTGGTGTGATTTCACAGCAGCTGAATCTATGTTATCGCTTTCAAAATCCTAGATGACTTGCTTCTTGAGTTATCATATTCATGAGATTTTCAGAGTTGACCCTGGAGTTATCGCATTCATCCCCGCCCATCCGTCACTCTGCCGAGTGTCTATAATCACCCAGAACTCTTTTACAGCCGAGGAGTCAAATTCACTGAGATCATTCAAACATGACAAGAAAAAGACACATTTTTACAAGTTTTTTTCTTTTTTCTTTTTTTTTTGTAACAGTAAAATCAATAACATTATTTGTGATTGAAAATTATTTTCAGGTATTATCGTCTACTTGAAGCAGTGTAAAAATGCATTAAAAAAACTGAATTTGAACTATTCTTTCTTCTGGGTTTATTTGGCCCTCATTCAGAGAGCTCTAAGCTCTTGTATAGCAAGAGCAATCGTCAAACTGATGTCATTCAGTCCCATTTCAGTAATCTAATTTCAGTGTACAGTTTAAGTCTACAATTACTGAAGCAGCATCTTCTTAACTGACCTCTGTTGAACTTCCATTCTACTGGAAGCTGTTGTCTTTTTCATCCTGCATAGTGCGATAGGTGTTGCTTGTACCTTCCAAGGAAAATGAGACTTTGCTGTAAATACATACAAGCTGTTCACGATGAAAAAAAAAATGCAATCCATGTTAAGTTACACACAAGCTTCAAATCTCCACTATAGAAACTTTTCAATAACGCATCTAAAAATGTCATTAAAAAATAATATGTACAGGGTATTTTATGGTATTTGTTTCATCAGAACTACTTTACTACTATTAAATTTTCTTAATAGTTCTTAAATTGTGCCGATGTTTGTCATTATTTGCAGAGTCATAAATAAAATACAAAGCACATTTTTAATTCTGAACCTGTGAAGCCCGGTTGAGCTAACTGCTCTAAATTGACTGGCTTTCTTATTAATATGCATTACCCTTGTCAAACACTGACCACCTGTTCACAGTGTGTCCTCCAGCTGACAGAGGCACCAGAGTCCTGCTAACTTACAGGCTGTGTGGGTATAGATAATTAATTACTGCACTGAAATATTGATGGTTCACATTTTTATTTCTGTGGACAACCAGTGATTATGCTGTATCTTCACTCAAGAAAGGCAACATTGAACTATGAAAACAACATTTTCATCCTTTACACACAACCTTGTCCAAAGGTCACGTCTGTTTCAGTATAACTGCAGCCAAAACACTGACAAAAGGTTTTCTAAATTCTGCATTCAAAGACAATAGTTCATATTCACTCTACTCTCTTCTTTATGTGTTACAGCCTCCTGGGTAGGGTGTAAACGCCCTGATATTTCTAACAAAGTTTGAAAATACATTTCACATTAAATCATCATGTTAGCAATTTCATAAATTTTTAAGCACTTTAACAAGCTCCAGCAGTGCTATGGTACTGGTCCACATAACAAAACAGCTGGCTTTCAACCAGCAACAGATTAATTAACTGCGCTGTCAATCCAGAATGCTGTGCAGGGCATTTAAAATGCTCTTTATCTATAGCAAGTAAACCCAGTGACAAATGTGCTACGATGTGAAAGCAGCTGATCTTAACTTTTCTGATGTGATATATTTTATAGGAAGTTTGTATAGCTGGAAACTCTTGGTAATCGATATAGCATGGCTGTCACTATGCCACTGATACTTGATGCCTTTCATTTCATTGTTCTAATGTTAGACTTGCTCAGGTTGCTTTTTTACTTTTGGAAGTTCAGCACTGATTTCTTCTAAATTAAATGGTACTGGCAACACAGTAAGGCACTTAGGTACTAATTGCTTATTAAAGCCATCTTCTTCAAGAAAGATTCTCTCATGCTTAAGTAAAGCATTTCCTTGTGCACCCAAACAAAGATGGCAGCAATTTAAGGGAGCAACTATTTTTCTTTTTTTATGAACAAACGACAGAAAACATCCAAGGAAGAGCTTTGAAAATTCCTTTCAAGAATGGCGGAGAACTCTTTGTAGAGGCTATTTAAAGAAATCACAAAAAAAAAAAAAAAACGGTCTAAGAGACTTCCTGCTGTATTAAACAATAAAAGTGTTCATACCAGTGTGTGAATGAGTGTGTGAATGGGTGTATGTATGTAGTGTAAAGCGCTTTGAGGTCTTTAGGGACTAAGTAAAGCGCAATACAAATACAGGCCATTTACCAAATACCAACCAAATAGTGACTTTTACAAACTTTAGTTTGCACAACAATTTTTATGTTTACATGATTCAATAAACTGCTACAGCTATTTAGCTATTCCCGTTTCCCTAGGAAAGCACAAATAAAAATATTAAATTACAAGTGGCTCAAGACCACAATGATCACTAAGCACATGACATTAACTTGTTCATGATTTTGAAAATATGACAGTCATGATGATATGTCGTGTCAAGTGAATACGAGACCAGGTCCTACAGTTCCAGGGTAATCGGGCAACCGCTGGACATGAGGGAAGAATGAGTTTTCCCCAAACGGTTGTGAGTGGTTGTTGGAGGTTGATGGCAGTCGGTGGGAAAATTATTTCTAAAGCCCCAGACACACAAGCCTACAAACCAGCCAGCGTCCCACTGAAAACCCCCTGTCCCAAGGGAAAGGTGTGTATTTCCAATATGTTGGCAAAAACCTCCAAATGATCATTTTGGGTGTTAGCATATTGCTGTAGTCTTAGTTTGAATGAAAGTCACAGACTTGTTTGCTAACACTACCAGCCACTTTACTCAGAAAACACAAACCACAAATGCAGACCTGAGGCAAAACCTGCACCACCTGCACGACTATGTTACTCTCGGGTAGCATAGCTAAACTGTGTGAATAAGGACATTGTTCAAAGAATGTTACACTGCAACAAACTGATCTCTATCTGTTAACCATCTATGGTTGAAATCGTCATTGGTGATGACTCCAGCACTAGGCCCAAACCCTAATTCTAGACATTTGTCATGGTCCTGGGTGTGTGACCCAGTGTTTTGTATTTTTTGATTAATTTATATTCTTTGATTTAGTGTTATTCTAGTTCTAGTTTCTAGTCTTTACCCATGTGGAAAAGAAATAGAAAAAACTTGCATATAGAATTGCATAAAATCTGGCCTTCTTCATATAGTGAATCATAGAAGGCTTATATGATTTACTCATGAAAGTGGCCACTTTCTCATTACTTTCATATATTATATTAGTAAGTATCCAAAACATACAAGTTTCATTTATATCTGCTTTCACTCTTGTATGCTTTTCATACAAGTTTCACGCAAGACAGATACAAACTTTATAAGGTTTATATATATCTTTTTCATATGGGTAGGTTTCTGTTACTGTGCTTTTCCCCACATTTGTACGTCCATACGTTTCATGTCTAGTCTTCCTAGTCAGTTGTGTTTCCTGGCCTCGCAAGTCCGCATCTTAGTCTGTATCTCATGCTTCCTGTTTTATTTTGATAGTCCCTTGTCTAGTGTTTAATGTGTTCAGTTTTGCTTCCTCCCCATCTCCTGATGTTTGATCTCTCCCAGCTGTGTTCCCCATTTGTTTCTACTTCCCGTGTTTCTCCCTTGTGTATTTCAGCCCTGTGTTGTTGCATTGTCCCATTTAGCTTCTAGTCTAGTTCCCAGCATTTTGGTGTTAGTTTGTAGGTTCCCAGTTATCAGTTTTACGCTAAGTTTTCTTATTTCTGGTATTTGAGTTTTGTCTCATTATAATAAAGTTCATCCCTCTGTGTCTTGTGAGTCCTACATTTGGGTCTGCATCCTGCCTGCATCAGCATTACATGACACCGTTTGGTTTTGGAGACACGTTAAAAGTACGTTTTTTAAAGTAGAAATAAAAAGATTTTGCTGATTTTGTGTCAATTAGATGGACTCTTTTTTTGTTGTAGTTGTTTTTGTCATCACCTCATCATCTTTATTCCTGCATCTCCCTCTGCTCTTTGTCATTTTCTCCCTCAAGGTTGTGTCCTTCTTCGTAGTGTTTTCCTAGAAGACTCTTGAGTTTTCAAATATTTGCTCCTCATAAGTACTCAGCAAAAAAGCTGTTTTTGAGTTTCCTGGCTGGCACACAGTGGACCCTGACATTTTTTTGTACTGTTGAGAGAACATTTTTTTAAAAAGACCAAAATTACACATTCTGGTTATGCTTGGGTTGTGGTCGTAACTGATAATGACCTCTAAGGGATAAATTTAATGAAATTGTATGACTATGTTTCAAAGGAATCGACTCATATAAAATTTAATTTTTTTTCTGAAGCAAAACTCCAACTTGGTCTAATCTTAGGTTCAACCTCCAGGAATCAAGACCTTGTCGATGGATGTTGCAAAGCCAGCAGTCCCTGGATCTGAATGGTTCTGCCTTCAAACATACCATCCCATCCTATCCTGTCTTGGCACCTACATTCTATAAAACCATTCTTTTCTCATCTTGTATATACATTAATAAAGTGTCTCTCCTTTTCTCCGTCTACCTCCCTCAGGTGTTATCTGCTCTTTTCAAAAGGTTCTTTAGAAACCAAAGTCCTCAGGTCAGCTTTTGCATGAGTCTTATTTTCTGCTAAAAGCATGACAGATTGCAGTTATGCCTTCTTCTAGAGTTTGTGTGTGTGTGTGTGTGTGTGTGGTGACACAAGAGGTTCAATGTTTCTGACAGTTCTCAAGAGGGTCTGATTTTGTTCCCAGTGCCAACTTCAGAATGTCCTTGGGCCTTCTTTACCCTTCACCAAGCCTGACCTACATCTCATGTTTTACACGACAGTGATGATAAAAGGCATTTATCATTCAACCAAGAGCAGGAAAGTAAAAGTGTCTATTTTCCCTTCTTCCTCTTTTTAGTTGTAGTTAATTAAATTGCACTTCTCCTTGCCTGTGTTTTGAAAAAGTGAGAGAGTGTGACAACTCTGGCTTCGACATAGAAATGAATTAGTTGCTGCTTGATTGTGCCGAACACTTGAAATAAATGTGTGCTTTTTCACAGAAATCAAATCTACCACAGAGAAAAGGTGTAGTAGTTATTTTCTGGTTAAATGTGATTGTGAGCTTTCAAAGGACATGATGAAGTTTGGCTGCATAATCCTATGAACATTTCTGTGTTAATATAAAGTTCAGAAAATTCTGAAAATAGAAGACATACATGGATCAGTTTTTAAAGACTGTTCACCATTTTAGGAAAGAAATATTACTGGGTTAAATTTCTAACTGTCAGAAATCTGTGGTCCTTATTAATTGATTTCTATTCCTCAGTGTAAACAGATGTCATGCCACAAGCATCAGCCCTGCTGACCGATAATATTTCATAATAGTTAAACAGGGAAATGACGAAACAGGAAACGGGTAATATTTATGTCTTTATTAGGCTGATTCTGCCCCTCGGGCCTTATGTTTGACACTCCTACCTTTATTAATAGACATTTATATTTTAATTATACATGTATAATTAATTTAATTTAATTTAATTGTAAATGTAGAAGATTATTTTTTCATCAGAATCATTTTCAGATTATTTAAGAACAAAGTTAACATCACAGTAATTAACTTATTCTAATTTCTGAGTATGTACACAAAATGATCTTCATAAACTCAAATGAACTTTTAAGATGCACGAAAGTCTTAAATCTAAATATGGCAAACACACCTTTGCCTCACAGTCTGTGCATTGAGCACAGACTGGTTTAGCAGCAGGATTTGAACTCTTACATTTCAAAGCCCAAAATGAGAAACTTACACTTCTGAGATGTAAGAATTGTCTCTTTTTGTCTGGTTTTCCCATTGCTTGATTGACTCCCTTTGCAAATTCATTTTCCTTTCCCTGCTCTTCTATCAGTTTTTCCTTAACTGTTGTACCTACATGCATTTATGACTGTCTCCTTTTTCTTTTAATACCTGTGGGTGTTTCTTGGCACTGCTTTGAGACAAGAAAGACTGGGTCTGAACACTTCATTTAAGGGCTCACCAAGAGCATTTAAATGATTTTTCACTTACTATGTGCTTACACACCACTCTGAATGTAATCGTTAGCCATTATTAATCTTTGCCTCTCTTCCACTGTATGTCTTTTGTCTCGTCTTCCTTCCCTCACCCCCAACCGCTTGCAGCTGATGGGTCGCCCTCCCTGAGCCTGGTTCTGCAAGTTATTTCTTCTTGTTAAAAGGGAGTTTTTCCTTTCCACTGTTACCAAGGGCTTCCTCATAGGGCATTGTTTAAATGTTGGGGTTTCTCTTTATTATTGTGATTACCTTACAGTTTAAAGTGCCTTGAAGTGTCTGTTGTTGTGATTTGGCGCTATGTAAATAAAACTGAATTCAAAAATGTAACTGGACATAAAATGCATCTTAGAGCTGAGACTCAGTGTTTCTCCCTCTTGAAAAGAGCAGATAATCATTGTTAAGTATACTATACATATACTATTTGCACATATGTTTTCATTTGATTGAAGACGTATTCTAGGTTAGCATTAGGCTAAGGGAATATTAGTATAGTGGAGAATTGTGCTGAAAAGTGACAAATCTGACAGAATTATTATTGCACCAATTAACCTGAAACAATTACTGTGTGTATATACGAAATGTTCTCTGCAAGCATATAATGGGAAAGGTTTCTCAGGTGTACATTAGCAAACAAACAACATGAAAATCATCTGAAGCCTAAATGTTTGCGCTTTTGTAACTGGGATTATTTATATTCAAAGGTTTTGTTTTTTGTTGTCTGTTTTTTACGCTGCGTTGCAGCAAACTGCAAGTTTTTTTGTTTTGTTTTGTTTGTTTTGTTTTTTCCCATTTCAAGTTGATAAAAATGTTTTCTCTGTTCAGGGGTTTTGGCTGGTGGCAATTTCTGGGGTTAGTCAGTTGGGAAGGGAGAATGATCACTCTAAAATGCAGGAGCACTGGTTCCAAATTATTGCTAATTTTCTCGCAAAATGACAGGAAAGTTTCTTAGAATAATGACATGGAATATAAATGGATGTGGTAGTCCTGCTAAAAGACGTAAAATATGGTCTTATTTAAAAACAACACAAGCAGACATAGTATTTCTACAGGAGAAGCATTTAAACCAAGGTGAAGAGTCAACATTCGAAAGCTACTCCATTTGATGTGGCTGAGCCAGTCTAAAGATACTCCAATAGCAGCTTTCTCCTTAGATGCGGAGAAGGCTTTTGACAAAGTTGAATAGAGCTTTCTTTTTCTCTTTCTTTAAGCCCCCTTTTGTTCTTAATGTTTATAGAAACATTGGCAGTGAGTATCAGATCAAACAAGGAGATTAAAGGCGTCATAGGTGGGCAGCAGGAACACAAACTCCTCCTCTATGCTGATGATACTCTTGCCATTATAACAGACCCACTTTTATCAGTGCCGCATTTAATGGACACCATAAAGGCATTCTCTGAGGTGTCAGGTTATACTATTAACTGGGGAAAGTCTGAAGTAATGCCACTATCACCACTATGCTATCCGTACATGGTAGAAAAATTCAATTTTAAATGGGTACCTAGAGGGATGAAGTATCTTGGGATTAGGCTAAACCAAGATATGGAGGACCTACCCCAACTTAATTTTGACCCAGTCCTTCTAAAAATAAAAACAGATATAGAAAAATGGGACAAATTAAAAATCTCATTGTGGGGCAAAATAAATATTGTAAAAATGATTATAGCTCCCCAATTTAACTATGTAGAAATGATGTTACCAATTGCGATACCTCCCGGTTTCTTTAAACAGTATGAAGACTTAATTAAGCAGTTTCTGTGGGATGGGAAAAGGGCAAGAATCAAGCTAAGTAAATTATATGCTCCTAGAGAGAAGGGTGGTTTAAGTTTACCCGATCCAAGATTATATTCAGTCTCATTCGAGATGGCAAAATTGATTAATTACTGGGCAAAAATAAAGCCGGACAGGAATGGCTAAGTATAGAGTCTGAGATTTATACTCCTTTTGATCCAAAAGGTATGTTGTCTCAAAGCTGCACTTCAACGAACCCAATTTTGTTTCATTCTAGACGGGTTTGGCTCAATATACATAGAATTCTTAAAATATCACCTCATGTGCAGTTTTACTCATCTCTTTGGAACAATCCAGCTATTCGTATAGGGAAAAAAATTGTGTTTTGGATATTGTGGCAGTCTCATGGCATAAATGTTATTAGCGACTTATTTAAAGATGGGGAATTTATGTCCTATAGAGACCTTGTTCAAACATACAAATTGGAAGTGAAGGAAAATTTCTGGAGATATTTGCAAATTAGACATTGTGTGACGTCGAAGTTCAGAAGGGGACATGAAAATCTAGTTCTAAATTTTATAAATATGCCACAGGAGCAACACACAGCATCGTGTTTTTATAGGTTGGTAAATGATAATAGAAGTGGCAAATGTTTGAACATTAAAACTTTGTGGCAGACAGATTTAAATGCACCAATTCCAAACAAAAAATGGATGGGCATTTTGGCGGGAAATGGGATTTATGTTAAGGAGGCGAGGAGCAAATGCATACAATATAAAATTCTGCATAGATATTATCATACTCCAACAAGATTACACCGTATGAAGCTTATGCCTGACTATCTCTGTTGGAAATGTAAAATTGAGGCGGGGACTTTCCTACATCGTTTTTGGGAATGTTCCCTTATAGCTCCTTTTTGGAAGGAAGTCATCACATTCTTAAAAGGTTGTTCAGGATCAGAAGTGCCCTTAACTCCTGAATTGTGCTTGTTAGGAGACCGTTCTCATATTCCAAGAATTCATAATAATATTTTCACGGTTGTTATGGTTGGACTGGTAACTGCATGGAGGATTATCCTTAGGCACTGGAAGACTACAGTACGTCCTGAACTGAAAGACTGGATCGGAGCAATGGCAGAGACTGCTTCCTATGAGTCCATGCTGAATAAACGTAAACATGATACAGAAGTCAAAGATGAACATTGGGACTACTTTTGGAGCTATTTGAAGCAAACAGGAAATCATGACCATATTATCGTAATTTCAAGGACTATTAACTGTGACCACTGTTCCAAATGTTACTTAACCGTCAATTTTATTTGCCCATGTCTGTGTTTCTTCTCTTGGAACCCATTGTTAGTTAGTTTCTCTTTTCTTTCTTTTAGAAAGAAAAGTGGGTGGGTTTTTTTTCGTTGTTTGTTTTTGTTTTGTTTTGTTTTGCTTTTTTCCCTCTTATACAGGTTTAAGTATATGTTGCAAAATCAATAAAAAACTTAAATGTCAAATGTTTTTATTTCTTTTTTTTTAACCTACAAGCAAATATTTAGACCACAGGGTGTTGTGACGTAGAAATGGAATTAAGTTATCAAATAAGTTTAGCAAGCTTGATTTATGAGCTTCAACCAAATGGTGTACTGGTGCGACTCACATATACAATACCTGTTAATTATTGCTAATTAACAAATAAAATTACCTACTGCATTTTCAGTCGCCAAAATTTAAGCACAAGTTAGATGGATTGTACATCAATACAGGCCAATAGTTCCATTAAACTTTTTTGGAAAGGCACTAATACCACAAACATGGTGAAAAATGTCCACTTTAGTGTCTCATCCCATATGGAAAAGATATTTATAAAACTTATAAAGTTTGTATCTGTCTTGTGTGAAACTTGTACGAAAAGCACTCGAGAGTGAAAACAGATATAAGATCCCTTGAAAAATGATAAGAAAAAAATATAAATGAAACTTGTATGTTTTGGATACTTCCTAAAACAATATATGAAAGTAATGGGAAAGGGGCCACTTTCATGAGTAAATCATATAAGCCTTATATGATTCACTATATGAAGAAGGCCACATCTTATCTTATTCCTTTTCCATATGGGAAATTAGCGAGGGTGAGGCCTAGCAGATAAAGCTGTTTCCGTTGCAACCATGCTGCTAAGTTTTAGTATCTATTACACACTGTAAACCCGAATAAGTTACCAGAACTCAAAAAAATTGAGGCAATCGATTGCCTCAATTTTTTTGAGTTGATCAACTCAAAAGCCAAATTTTTCCAGAACATAAAAGTTTGGATTACATGGTACTTGTATCTTTTGAGAACGGTCAACTCAAATATTTGCAGTTAATATGACTTAAAGTTTCAAGTTTACAAATTCAAAGAAATAAGTTCACAGAACTTATAAAAAATAAGTACACAACTACAACATTTTTATGTTAACAAAACTCAAATGTTTATTAGTTTGTGTTGTCATTATTTTAAGTACACGTTAGTCAAATATGTTGACTACTTGATACTTAAAAACATGTGACCCAAAACTTAAAATTTTTGAGGCAATTGATTGCCTCAATTACACTGAGTATCGGTAACTTAATATGCAAAAGTCATAAACATCTGCCATTGAACAGTATCTTGCCTGCTCCCTTTTAGCACTATGTTGAAATTAAATACATTTAAAAAAAAAAAATTACATAAATTAAAAATAATTAACAAAAACATTTATAAATTAAAATAAGTAGACCAAAAATTGTTTAGTCAGGAAAACTGTCAGAGTAATGAAAAATAATAATTAATAATATCAAAATGTGCTTTTGGCTCTCTGGCTAATATCTGAATAAGACAACAAGGCAGCAATTTGAGTGAATTACAATGCTATTTGTTTTACATTAACCAGTATCAAACAGTGAAATTTAGGTCATCTTGCGCAGCCCACAATGTTTTGGAAATAGTATTACGAAAAACATTAAAACATACAAAACATTAGTGTTGCTTTGCATTATGTTAATGAGAACAAAGGCACGTTGTATAGTTTGGACCTATTGGCTGAACACCTGTAGAGTAATCTAATAATGTTTTGAGGCATTATTTAGATGAAAGGAGAGAACTTTGAACTAGCCTTTTATAATGCTTCACCCTGCATCCTTCTTTCAGATGAGTTCCTACATAACCAAGTCATTCTTGAGGGTCTGTAACCTGGGTGACAGTTTACCACTTTCTAGACCAAATAAAATCTTTTGAGTAAATTCTAAAGTGTTGGTCAGGGCTTTGGGGTAGCTGTGGTGAAGTGCATAGATCAGTCCAAACATTACTAGGAAGGCTTCACCAAATCTGGGGAGACTGAACACGGCATCACTTTCAATGACGACAGAGATTTTCACAGGTTGGTAGTGAACTGGACTTGTTGTGTGATGGTCACTGATGACAGTGAAGAGGGCCACTTCAACACCATCAAGCTCCAACTCATCAGATTCGTCCTGAATTAATGAAAAAGAGATACTAATCACAATCTAACCCAAGAAATACAACAGACGACATATAATTTCTCATTTTACCAACTCCCACTGAGATCCAATACCTCTTTTACAAGGGAGACCTGAGTCTCACTGTAAGAGGTGAAAAACAGAAGATCCATGTTCTGCACACATAAATCAGCTAATTCACCAGAGAATCAAGTGGTGTGAGATAGACTGAAACTAAGCTAAAGGAAATACACAGGAGTAGACTAAACAAAGGTAAGTCCAAACAGTGCATCAAAATACATGTTTGTACTTTGATGCACTGTTTATATACACAGTAGTATCTGTTAGATACTTAAGGACACTCACAGTGCAGGTTCTGAAAAATCCAGAGACATCCTCACGCAGATAGACAGGAAGGGCAGGGAGAACGGTAGTGCACTTGGTGTGGATATCATGGATTTCCTATTTCCAGATAAAAACAGAATTTTATATACTGGTGAGTTTACTGAACAACAACAAAAACAACAGTCAAATCAGAACATATGTCCACAAATAACCTGTTCACATCTTTAATACAGTCAGACAAATAGCAAACACAAAGTGGAGTAATAGCAAAATTCAAAAAGCTCATTTAAATCATTGAACCTGTCCAATGTTCCACTGGTTCAACCTATGAAAATGTGTAACAATCTATTATTACCTGTTCATTGTGAATTCTTAGAATTTCAACCAGGGCATCTGCTGTCTTCCCAGTTTTTGATGCCCTGGCTGAATAAGGTCATCAGTCGAGGAAGATGGCGGTCAAGTTCAGCGTAGAATGTATTGGGCAGGTTCTGATTTGTAATCCGCTGAAACTCTGCATACAACTACAGCAGAAGGACAATACAGTTCAATTTGAAGAATCTCGCACATCTTTATAAAGCAGCAAAAAGCTGCCACATGAGTAAGAATTACAATTTTCATTTTAAACAGAGCTGATCCATATTACCTCAGACTCCATTTTTAGAGCAGGCCAGAGGTCCAAGAGCTCCTTCACAACCCTAACCCTGCACATATAGTTTAAAATATAGCGTTTCTAACAAGAAAACTGCTTGAAAGCACTCTCACTGCAGACAGGCATCTCCGTTGTGTAACTGCAGGGACAACGGGCTTGTTTGGACCCAACTATTCTGAGTCATGAGAGGGGGTTTAAAAATTTAGAGAGATTAAAATACTTTGTTTCATACTAGGCGACCGGGCGCCACCTCTAGAGCAAGTAGTATCTAACTTTTTAAACAGCCTGCGACCCTCATTACAACAACTTAATGCTAGCTCTGCAAGCGCAAAGTTTCCTTCGGGGAGAGCAGCAAAGCACATAAAAAACACGGACCGACATTTCTGCTATTCTTTTCGACACGCACCCAAAATACAACTAAATATTCGTATTTTAACAATAAACTAATATCAACATTGAAAACTTACTGTAAGTCCAGTGATGCTAGTTGCTGCCTTTAGGTCCAACTTTCTCCAGTCGTCCGTGTTGCCTCTTTGGTGCTGTTCCCGCCCATATACCTTTACTTCTTCTGTGTTTCGTATTAATGCTCATTAGCGCCGCCTTCCGCTTCGGAGGGTGAATCAGAGATTAACTCGGAATAAAAATTGATTCCTGCAGCTGCTCAACACTTACGGAAAAAATTAAAAATATATATGTAGGACACAGTGATAAAACAATGAATATTAAAATAAATACATTTTGTCTTCCACTAATGCATTTAAGACAATTTGATTTTACTTATTTGGTGAAACACTTTGAGATTTTATTGTATTTTAGCATGTGCTACATAAATTAAGTTTATTATTAAATCCTACCTACTTGAAACAACAAAAATAACAGGACTTTACCATTCTTATATGTCCTAACTTAACTGTGTTACGTTGTGCTTAAGTTATTATTTTAAGTGATGCTTACTTAATATAGAAATAGTTAAATTCAATCAAATATTATTAGTTTCATTTAGTCAAAAAGAAGAACATGTTATACGAACTTGACATATTTAAGTTAACAGAACTTTTTAAAGACTTTGAGTATACACTACTTAATCTGTTTGATTACTTTGAACATTCGGGTTTACAGTGCAGTATCCAAATGAAAGAGCAGGAAAGAAAAAAACAAAAACAGTTATCAAGGGGTGAAGCATCCACACCTGTGGAGCAACGCACCCTTTCATAGTTATAAGCAGGCTGTAAATAGACTCATTAATTCTTTTAGATTTGACATTTCAACATGGGAGTCTGTGGAGACTGACATGCATTTAGAGCCAAACTCAAGTGGCCACAGGAACTGCAGCAGTTGGCACTTGAACTTTGTGTTGCTAACCACGACGAGCGATCTCATTAAGTAGATAATGCCCCCTTGTGCCATAAATTGTAATTTAATTCTATTTCATTTCTTTCCTACACAGAAACTGTGTGCTGCAGTTTCATAGAGTAACACCAAACACAAACCAATCTGTACAGCAATCACGAATGTAGTCATGCAAATGTGAACATTGTACAAAATGCACATTCCTAGGGTTTTTCCAGCCGACCTCTTTAAGGTTGTTTTCCATGGGATGACTTTGGTTACTGTTTGCTCTGCAGAATCTTACAAAAATCATGATTTTCACAATGGTTTTGTATATAAAAAAATCCAGACAGACAAAACACAAGAAAAAAGGAACACTTCTTTTCTTTGCTGTAATGAAAACCCACTCAGCCCCATCAATGGTCTCACAAGTCTTTCTGTTGTCATCACCAGCTGTCATAAAAATTTGATTACTTGGAGTATATGATCCACTCAGTTTCTCTTTTTCTGCTTCACCTTCTCAGTTTGATAGAGAAAAAAACCCCAAGTTTCTCTTATCTGATTGTGTCTGGCCTGAATTTCTCTTCACATGACACCCCTCTAGAAAACCTATAAATGCCACAGGCTTTCTCCAAACACAGCAGCAGTAAACATGTTGCACTCAACCGAGACATGCCCCCTTTTTGACCTGTAATTGCAGTTTCCCCCCTCGGGTGAATCAGTGTAATTTTGGATTTGGCTTACTATTGCATCTCTGAGCTTGCCTCAGTGCATTTCCATCTTGACAGACCTAAGACATAAACCATGTTTGAATACCTTTAAACAGATTATACTGTACATTACTTTATGGTATAATGAGTTACAATGACCACCACCTCTTTTGCATGAGGCTTCTTTTTTAAATAACCTTAAGATGTTGATGCAAGCTGACATGATTAAACTCCTGTCAACAAATCTGCTTCTGATGATAATGAGAGGGGAGCTTGTGGTTTCCCCCCAACATCCAGAGGGATCAGCAAAGTCCACATGGAAGCTTCATTAAACATAAGCTTCAGTAAATTTATATATTTACGCTGAAGCTCCTGATGGCTCATCCTCCTGCAGGTTATTCCAAAGAGACTTGCAGGAGGAATCAAATAGGATAGAAGAGCTAAATCCTCAGACATAGTACATTTCTCATCCTAAAATATTTGCAGTATCTTTAGGAGACATTCACCATGAAGCTAAGTGTGTGACTGAGCCCCTGAGTCTGTGGGCTCGAAGCAGTCGGTGAGTGTTTCTGCAATGACGCATGAGGAGTGTTGACGTCTGCTTGGTGTTGGCTTCCAGACATGGCAGGGACATTGGAGTCCTCCTGGGTCTTGTGAAGCTGGGTTGTTGCTCTATTAGATCAGTGCACTAGTTCTCTGGTATCATGGCATTCACTTCCTGTGAGCTGAAGGCTAGTTTACCTCAAGCAAAAGACAAACATATCAGCTCTGTTTGAGCTATACTGATGCTTTTTTAACTAATATATAATACACACACATTCCCACTGGCTTCTTTTCTTAAGCCTAAAACTACAAACAAGGCAAGATGAACAGTGTATAATAAAGTTATTAATAAAGTTATTAAATTCACATGTTTGTAAACAGTTTTAAAAGCGTAGAAAAAAAAGTCAAATGTCAAAATGATCAATAAATAAAAATTTAATCATAAGTGCAAAAAGCTGTTAATGAATACTTTATATGAAACCAATTAAAAAATGATAACAGGATGGGAGTCATCACTGGTAATGACCTCCACCCGATGCTTTCAGAGTATTTCTTTATTTATTTTCTTCTCCAAAGTCTTGGAAATGAGGGGACAAAAATAAATCATTCTAACTGACATGTATAAAAAACACGTTTTTTTGGCTTTTCTCCAACATAAACGGTTGGGATTAGAGCTCCAGGTCCTGCAACTACCTTACTTAGCTGTGTTTCCTGTGGGTCAGTGAATGCACTGTAACAAATAATTGCAATCGTATATTTTTGCTTTACGTTCTGGGAGCTATCAAACATCCATCTGAAGTTAAATGGTATGGCTATGAAAAAAAACAAAAAAACTCCAGTAGCTTAATTTTCTTTCTGGTGTTACAGGCTCTGTGGCCTAAGTGCTTGATTTACTAAACAGATCAAATGAGGATAAAATCATGATTGCAAAAGTGCACTGAGTCAAAGTTGAACAGACAATACAGTAAGAGAAAGAAACCGCTTCATTTCAATAATGCCCAGAGTTCTACCAAAAGAGGTGCAAATTAAAGCGTTAAAAATAAGCTGACCTGATGACGGTGATTTCCAGATGTGCTTCTCTCTCGAATTCAGATCAGAGAGAAAGCTGAAGAAGAGCCAGTGTTTTTGGTATATAAGCAAACTCTTCTGTTAGAAAGTGCTGGGAGTGGTGTGCGGACTTGTCGAGAAAGCTGGAGTCAATATTACATATTATAATATTCAGATTTGGGTCTAGTACACTTCAGGTCTATCTGTGTGTCATTAATTGCTACATTTTGACACACATTTCAATTTGTTTTAATACCGTCTTAGATTGCTGTTCTTCTCCGTCTCTCTGGTGCTCCGGAGAGAGGGAGTTCAGTGCATATTCAGTGAAGTTCTGCTCTGTTTCATCAAAATACCAATATTATTGAGAAGCAGAAATAACTGGAGCTCATCTCTAAACATGCAGGATGAAGACTCAGTGGAGTTACAGGACAGAGCCAAAGCTTAGGCACCATGCTGACAGCTCTGAGCATCCACCCATGCCCATTATGCATTCATTCTGACAACTTCTCCCCATCTTCTTTCAAAGGGCTATATGAACACTCCTAGTAGCAACATCAGAACTCTGTCATGCGCAAAGTAAGATCTGTTTTTCTGTTTAAATTCCACCAAATTTGAAGTAAATTGCAAGCTGCAAACTTTAGTAAATCATATTTGTCTGATTCAATTATACCCTCCCCTCCCAAAATGTTTGACTCCGAAAGGAAGAATCTACATATATATAAACACCAGCTGCAAATATGCCTGTGTCCACAACAAACTGACACTGTGTGTCTTTAGTAAATAGTGAGAGTAGCTTTTAATCCTAAAATAGGGCTTTGGGTGAGTGGTAAGAGCTCCAAATGTACAATACGAATCACCATTTCCTGGAGTGAAAATAGTCTCAATGTGATATGATGAAAAGTGCTGTTCCTATTCTTGTTTATACAACTCAACCCTTTGTAGACTATCACTTTGCATTACTAAGTCTATTTTCTCAACCACGTCACCATTAACATCACAGGACACTCTGGATAGATCTCCAGTCCATCATAGGACCAACACAAGGAGACAGACAGCCTACAAAAACTAGGAACTGGGAACTAAAAACAAGCTAGTTGGAGATAACAACTTGGAATTTACAAGGGAAATGTGGCACAAAAGTGCCACACATACTGGGGACGACTCAACAACAGGCAGAGGGAGACTGAGGACATAAACGCAGGATAACAAGAGAAGGGGCAACAGATGAAACGCAGCTGGAACTGATAAAGACTAAATGAACACTCTGTACACAGAACAAGAGACTGTCAAAATAAAACAGGAAGTATAATAAACACACAGACTTAACACAGGGACCGGGGGAAACAAATATGGGGAGATGGGGACACCAAATACAACAACAAGAGATTAGCAACATGAAGAAAAGGCGGACTAAACACTGGAGAAGACTAGAGATCGAGGGAGGAAAAACTCTGAAGGCTCACCGAAACATTCTTTATACATGATGTAAAAATAACCATGAACCTAGGAATCACATAGAGTATTCAAAATAAACAGAATAATGTCCAGAAACACAGAAACACTGGGTCAACAGAACAACGTGGGCCACAGTGTCAGGGTTTTGATGTTTGTCTGCACTGATGGAGCCAGACAGGAATTACTTTTCAAGAACGCTATTCCCTCAACCCCCCATTGTACTGTGTAATATATAATATGTTGATATGTAATCTGTCTGGGGACACATCTGCCAGACAATCTGCAGGAGTTTCAGTATTAATCACCTCCATGCTGAGAGAGATTGTCTGTGGTTTACTTCACCTTGCCTAAATTGCTGTCAGGTTATTGCCATTGGTCAGTAACTCCCAATAACAAGACCTCTTTGTAATGATGTCTGATGCGCACACTGAGGCTATCCCATTTCTCTCTCTGACCTTCGTTGCCACACTTTTGCAGGAATTATGTAAATGAGATGTACCCTGTAGTGAGGACAAACATAGCTCATGGAAATCTTTGTGTTCTACTACTGAGTGAGGCGTCACCGCATCAAGGCAAATCAGGTCTCCCACAGTGTGTGTGAGTGACAGTGGGGGTGTTTGGGGAAAAATGCATCTTTAGATGTGATGGGTGATATAAGAAAGCAGTCGTAGTCCTGTGACGTAGTTGTGTTGTGGTTGATGTTTGGGGGAGCCTGGGTACATGACTCGGTGGGGTTTCGACAACTGAAGTGAGTTTACATCACAGATGTTGACACATGTTTACATTCATATTTCCACATAGTTGGCAAATTTCTTTGGTACAACTATACTGAAAACTGAAAGTGAACAACATAGCAATACATATTTGTAATAATCAAATTTAATACTAGATAAAGACAAATAGAAATTGCAGTTTTTTTAATGGTGATTTCAGTAATTAAGGGTGAAAGAAGAGCTATCCAAACATACCTGGCTGCATATGAAAATGCAGTTTCCAGCAATAAACTTAATAGCTGGATGTCCCACTTTTGGCACCCCTGGATGAGGGGATTCGTTAAAGTAGCATAATGTGTTGCTTCGTCACACAGTTTAAGTGTTTTTTGACTCAGGTCAAGAACAGTTCTGACAGTCTCAAAAACAGAAAGGCACGCAGCTTCGGTGTAACCAAAACCTCAGACACGGACTGAGGCAAAGACCAAGCCTACATCACAAATCAGGTCACAGCTGTATACAAATAAAGTTAAGGAATGTTTCTTCATCGTCTGCTGAGTTCTTTCTGAAACATGACGTCTTTATTCAGTTTTTGGTTAGTGTTCACATCCAGTTTCTTCCCATGATGCTGCTCTCGGTCCTGTGATAAGGTTTCTTCCTGGAAAAACTGCATTTTTAGTGAGAGTTAACATGCTTCCCGATTTCAGTGAAAAACTTGTTCCCAGAAAGATAATGTTTCCTGGTGTAGTAATGATGAATCTACCTTCACCGATGACATTTTCACAATCAAGTCAAATGGCCTACATTGGCAAATATAGTGAAGATATCATTAGACCTGCAATGGTAACATGTTTACTTGACATTTTTACAGAGGAAACGTTTATGTATCTGGAGCTGATGCTTCATAGTGTGAATTTATACCATCGATCATTGATCATTCTTCCCCCACCAAAACTAACTGATGCAGCACACTTTCCCTTTTTGTGTAAGTGTCAGCATGATGTGTAAAGGTAAGGTTTGCTTTTCTGTAACTTTACTTCTATTATTTTGTTTTTACAAAAAACAATAAAATTTAATAAAACTACTTCTTTACATATACGTGAAAACACTGCAGTATGGGAAGCCCCCACCAGCTTGGACCTATTGCATCTTGACTAAGGGAGGATTCGGGGTTATCTGATCCTGGCCTAACTGTTGTAAGCCTAATCTTAAAAGTAGAAATAGTGTTTGTCTTCTGAATCCAAATTGGGAGCTAGTTTCAGAGAAGAGGCACCTGGAATCTGAAGGTGCTGTCTCCCATTCTACTTTTAAGGAACCACAAGTAAACCAGCACTCTAAGAGTGAGGTACTCTATTGGGGTGATATCCTCTTTGAAGCCTGCTGCAAGACTTTCCTGCAAAACCTGCCAGCCCACTCTGGGCCCACTTTCCAAAGTTATTACCTGCATAGAGAATAGAACTCAGTTCACAAGAGTGAAAATGTAAAGTGCTGGTTGTAGGGTATCTGCAGGTTTAAGGAAGCCAAATTTAAGACTTTTTAAGAGCCTTTTAAGGCCACTTTGATCAAACTTAAGACCTTACATTCACAGATCGGGAGAAGGGATGTGATAACCTTACCAATAGTTCTCTCCAAACCTTTAACTGCACTTTAATGCTCTGCCGTGCATTAAAGTGCAATACTAACAAGCTCTGTGAACTAAATACTGGTAATTTCAGTATTTAAATAAACTCAGTTAAGTGTATATTGAAAACAAGAACCATATAGTGAATACTGTATATTCCTCTGTTCCTCTGTCCGTAAAACCTGTGTGAACTTGGAGTTTGTATTTAACATGCAAGTTATGCTGTCCAGACACTGGCTCATTTCAACAGCAGGTGTAAACGCGGTTATGTTGACAGGAGCAATATTGTCTGGGAAATATTCAAGCTGTTTAGTATACACATTGTCACTCTTGACATCAGTTAGCATATCAATACTTTGGATTTCATTGACTGCAGAAGAAATTTGCATGAACTGAAGGGGAATCGCCAAACATACCGTGGAAACTATTTAAACAGCTATGGAAAATATTCATCCCGGTACAATTTAGGTGCGATTTTGGAACTTTCTTAGAAGACTAAAGTCAGAACATATTGTTTCTGTTGACGTCTGTATTTTTGTATAAACTATATACTCCAAACTCCAGACTAAACCTCTGATTTAGCATATGTGTGTAGAAAGCACATTCACCAGGAGCAACAAATGTTCCATATGTACCGAAACCTACATCATTTTAATTTTTTATATTATATTTATATATATTTTTCTTTTGCCGGTCCTGTTGACAGATGTATGAAATGTTCTGAAGTGAGATGGGGAAATCTTTACTTCAAGAAGCAAAGATAACGTCACATTTATTGTTTTTCGTCTTTTCCCAGTCCAGTTGTCAAATAACTGTGTGTCAATACACACTGCTTATTTCCAAGCTGGGTTACCTGAAATGGCTGTAAGAGTTTTTTGTTAATGTTTAGGCTTAAATTGTCATAATCCCTACAGTGCATGCTTATTTTCCTTCTGCCTCACAATGAGACAACAAGCAAAAGCTTAATTACTGGTCACTAACATACATAACCTTCCCTGTACTTCAGATTCTCATTGTTTTTCAGAACTATTCCTGTTAAGTGCAAGCTCAAGCCATCTTTTGCATCAAGGGATTTACCAGCCTAGACTCCATCAGGTTTTCAGTAGCAACCTCCAGCCATTCATTGGCTCTGGGATTTTACCATTCACCCTTTAGGCTCATTTTCAATAAACCTTCTAACTCGGCTTCTTCTGTCCAGTGTGTGTCAGTGTTCAATTTCAATTTCAATTTTATTTCTATAGCACATTTAAAAGTCACAAGTACAACAAAGTGCTTCACAAACGAACCATACTTGCAATTACAACAGGAGAAAACAGTTAACAAAGAATAAAATTATAAAATAATAATATAAGAACAGGCATGAATCAGGGAAAATTAAGCTAAGTAGTTTGAAAAGCGAGCTTAAATAGATGGGTTTTTAACCGAGATTTAAAAGATTGGATAGTTTCCGACACACGGACATCAACCGGTAGGCTGTTCCAGAGTTTTGGTGCAGCAAAAGCAAAGGCCCGATCCCCCTTCGTCTTTAATCGAGACATTGGTTGCATTAGAAGCCCCTGATTAGAGGATCTGAGTGCCCTTGTAGGGATATATAGATTAAGAAGGTCAATCAAATAACTGGGTGCCAAGTTATTTAAGATTTTAAAAGTATATAAAAGAATTTTAAAAACAATACGGTATTTGACAGGAAGCCAGTGGAGGTCAGCTAGAATGGGAGTAATATGATCCTGTCTTCTAGCGCCGCTTAAAAGGCGTGCTGCGGCATTCTGGACTAATTGTAGGCGTTGAATAAGAGAGAGTTGGAGGCCTAAGTAAAGAGAATTACAGTAGTCCAGTCTAGAGGTTATAAAAGCATGAATGAGCCTTTCAAGATCTTTATGTCGTAGGTAAGGCATTGCCTTCGAAATTTGGCGTAGTTGGTAGAAGCTGGTTTTTACCACTGCAGCCACTTGCTTATCTAATTTGAGGGAGCTGTCCAGCATTACTCCGAGATTTCTGACAGTGGGCGATAAGTGGCTGGCATAGGAACCTAAAGTCTCCGAAAGCTGTTTCAACGGCATGTGGCTACCAAAGACGATAATTTCTGTTTTGTTTTCATTGAGGGTGAGCGAATTATGCAGTAGCCAGTCTCTGACGTCACACAGGCAATTAAGCAACGGCAATAGCGGGGATTGAAGATCCAAATCCAAAGGGAAATAGATTTGGATATCATCCGCATAGCAGTGAAAAGAGATATTGTGATTTCTAAAGATTTTTCCCAGGGGTAACAGATAGAGAGAGAACAACGTGGGACTTAACACAGACCCCTGGGGAACACCGCAACGAAGGGGTGCGGGGGAAGAGGAGTGATTTCCCATAGAGACAGAGAAAAACCGCTCGGATAGGTATGATTTAAACCATGAGAGTACTTTGCCTTTAAGGCCAACTACATGTTCAAGTCTTGAAAGGAGAATATCATGGTCGACCGTATCAAAAGCAGAGGACAAGTCTAAAAGAACTAAAACCACAGGGCGCCCTGTATCAACAGTTACGAGGAGATCGTTAAAAACTCTCAGTAAAGCTGTCTCGGTACTGTGGTGAGGTTTAAAACCAGATTGGAATTTTTCATTGATTCCATTTGCCTCTAAGAAAGATTGCAATTGCTTGAGAACAATTTTCTCTAAGACTTTAGCCATAAAAGGGAGTTTCGATACCGGCCTATAGTTTGAGAGGACATTAGGATCAAGATTACTTTTCTTGATTACAGGTTGGATAACTGCATGTTTGAACACGGCAGGGACGCAGCCTGATAGTAGTGATGAATTCATTATAAGTAAAATCCAGGGTCCTACAATATTCAGGGCGTTTTTGATAATGCGAGAAGGGAGCACATCATGACGGGAATTGGAATTTTTCGTTTGAGCTATTATTTCCTTAAGGGTCGGAAAGGAAACAAATTCAAACTGTTCTAGTACCGACGAGGGTTCGGATGTTAAAGATGTGTCCTCAATGGGTAGATATGTGGATCTTAGTGCTATAGTTTTATCTGAAAAATAGTTTAAGAATTTTTCACATAAAGGTCTCGGTCTGAGTGGAGAGTGGATTTATTAACGAATTAAAAATGCCAAAAAGGACCTGCGGCTTATGACTATTAGTCGCAATGATCTCCGAAAGGAAGGAGGCTTTTGCAGTTTTAACAGCCTTCTGATATTTCTTCAGACAATTGTGGAGAATGTCAAAGGAGATCTGGAGTTTGTCTTTCTTCCATCTCCTCTCCGCTTGGCGGCATTCACGTCGGAGGGTACGAGTATAGTCATTCATCCACGGTTGACGGAATGGTTTAAGGCGTTTGGTCTTTAAGGGAGCTACAGTGTCTAAAATAGAAATACAGGTGGCGATGAAGGAGTTAGCGAGATCATTAACCGGTGTAGCTGTATCCCAGTTAATTTCGCAGAAGGCAGTGTTGGTCAGAGCCATAGAAAACTGAGCAATAGTCTCTGAGTTAATCATGCGTATATTTTGCACAGGACCCTCACGTTTCAGCTCCATATTGCACACATTGACATTAAACAAAACCGGGAAATGGTCCGATATCCCAGGATTATAAATGTCCGTAATGCAAATGTCCAAACCGTAGGATAGTACCAAATCAAGCGTGTGGCCTTTAATATGGGTTGGTTTACTGACCCACTGAGTAAGGTTAAAAGAGTCTATAAGAGCAAGAAAGTCCTTGACCAGTTCAGTCTAAAAACCTGCATTTATACATTTTAGATGCTTCAAGTTTGTAGTTTCAATTATCGGGTATGGGTGTACTACGCTGAAAGAAAACCATGTCAGAGCTAATGTCAACTTGACATGAAACTTTAAAAAGAAAAAAGAGAAATAAAACGACTTGTTGGTGTGTTGGAGCACTGAGAAAAGTCTGAAGCCTAAATATTTGGCTCATATGCAGAACTTGTACCTTATTATTTGACTTTTTGGCCACATCTGAAATCAACATCTAAGCATTTTAAAGTATATGCAGACAAGGAAAAGAAGAATTAGGGTTTATACCCCTGTGAAGATTATACCTGTTTATACGAGAGTATTTTGGAAGACTGGTGTTCACTCAAAATCTCACTAAGCGGCTCACTCAAACATGATTTATACATGTTACAGGAATACAGCATATGATTAGAAGATTAGGACAAAAAAAGGGAAAACTAAGAGTTGGAAATAGTTCACTAGAAAGCCTAGAAAGCTGGAAAACTAAGCACTAAATCAAAAGGAAAAATTGTGATTGTTTTGCAGTGGTTAAGCTGTAAAAAAACCTAATGAACATGGCAGCATAGCCTGCGTCAGGAACAGCGTTGGGCAAGTCACTTGAAAAAGTAATTAGTTATAGTTACTAGTTACTTCTTCAAAAAGTAATTGAGTTAGTAACTGAGTTACAATACTATAAAAGTAACTAATTACTATTGCTTAACCCTCTGGGGTGCTGGGTATAATTGGCCGTTTTTGACTACTATTGATTTTACCTCTACATTTAACTATTGACCTTATTTTTTCATTTTGACGACCTATATTAACACAAAATCTATAATCAGAAAAAACAACATGAGAGTAGAAAAAAAGTTAGATATTTTACTGTAACAATCACAAAACATGTTTAACAAATCATTTTCATAACTTGAAATGCAAATATAAACTGGTGTTTGCAAAACCTGTGCATATGTTTTAAAAAATGTCAGTTATTTCCAGCTATTTCCCTAAAAATGCAGCTACAGTGGATTTTTTTAGAACCATTTCAAACTATTTACAGAACAATCAGCTGTTCTGCATCAAATAAGATGCCACACAAATTATTTGTGCCACTCAAAAAATATATAATATATAATATTTTTTGTCCACTATAAGAGTAGGAGAACATCACTACCCTGATACCTGCAGGTCTGAAAGCAGGAGGTGTATCCCTCGTCCTGTTTTCCACCTCGAGACGTTACACTGCAGTCTGCTATTTTTTTTAGGTTTTTTTTTTTTTTTTTTTTTGCCTGTCCCGTTTGGCTCTTTTGCCATCAGAATTGTTGTCTAAAGGCAAAGAAAGATGCCCAACGGATTTACTTTACCAAATTGACCATCCCAGCCTTGCCGTAATGGTCCATTTGATTCACCTTTTATTGTTTATTTTATTTTCACTTACTGAATACGGGACAGACTTGACTGGGGGAAAGAAGGGGAGAAAGAAAGAGGGAAAGAGAAACAGCTGAGAAGAGGGACGGGGGAGAAGGGCAAAAGACAAAAACCAACAGAACGGGCAGAGAAAAAAAAGAAAAAAATGCATATATCAATCACCTGGATCACCTGCTGAGAAAGAAAAAAGAAAACAAGCAGAAGAGAACAAGAGTAATAGAATAAACAACATCACAATGATATATGGGAATATGACAGTAAATACTAAATATTAAACATTATTGTGCAGCACATAAGATCAACAGAACACAGTGTGCTTTGAGCTAGGAGCCAAAAAGGGTGTAGTTTGTGGGTGTGATCACCCGTGTGTACACCTGTGAGCATGGACGCGCTTGTTTTTTGTTTTTTAAAAGGTTCCTTCATGTAATAATCTGCTAGAGGGAGTGGGGGGGCCACAGCCCCGTCCTCCAGGGCATGAAGCAGGTATGGAGGAGATCAAAACTCCAGACATCCAGAGGCCCCCAGAACACAAGAGACCAAGGAAGACCAACAGAGGGGCAGCTGCGCCACTGTCCCAGAAAGAGCTGAGGAGAGTCCCAGATGAGGGCTCACTCAGCAGCCGCGGAGCAGAAGCCAGGGGGAGTTGCGGTGACGCGCCCGTGAGCTCCGCCGGCAGCCAGCTGCGCCTGAGTGACCGAGCCCCAGGCCGAGAGGCCGGGGGCACCCCACCTCCGAAGTGGCCCGAGTGAGCCCCAGGCTCCAGGCCCCGATAAGCCGCCGCCAAGGAGTGAGCCGGTGTGTACCTGGACGCCCATCCCCGGACACAAAGAACCACCAACGCACCGATGTCTGAGGGAGTCCGCCACTGGCAGGGGAAGTGGTGGTGGGGGGAGATAGGCCTCCAAACCTTGGAGGGCCTGAGATGTCCCCAGAGAGGTGGCGCCTGACACCCAACCTGACATATAGACACAGACATACAGGCACACACAGATACAAACATCCATTCCCACCCTCATGCTCTCATGAAAAAAAAAAAAAGAAGCTTTTTTTGTTAGTAACGGTAACGCGTTAAAATAGTAATTCGTTAGATTAGTAATTACTAAAAAAAGTTACTTTTAACGCTGTTATTGCCATCACTGGTCAGGAATATCTGAATTAACTAAAATGCTGAAAACATAGATTAGTTCAGTGGTTTAAATGAGCAAATGTTAGAAAGATGTAAAGAGAAAGCACTGGCTTTGTACGTTCAGATGGTAGTTTATATTTACACCCAGAGGCCAAGCATGAGGTAAGCAAACTGTACATACGTCTGAGTGGTATATTTGCTGCAGGTATTGAAAGCTAATGAGTATTCATTAGAAACTGGTCAGAGAGTTAGAACTTAGTCAGACGAGCTGTTTTCTGATTAGGCTTAAAAGCTGTGAGCTGAGAGTCCAGGATTAAGGTCTCCAGAGTGCTTTGAGCCGGTTTTCACATGTGGACAAGCCAGGAAGTAGACAGTCTCTGCTCCTTTCATCAGGGTGCATGATGACTGAACAGAGGGAATAAAGGTCTGGTGACTCTTCCAGTCACCAGATTAAATGCGGGCAAAAGTAGATTAGAATAGGCAGACAGAATTTCGGAGGGTTCTCTGGGTAAAGGAAGAGACGAGAAAATGAATGCAAGCTTGAGCTACATTAAGACAACAGGTTAATGAACTGGATAAAAATGGCCTTAGCTACACTACTATATGAGTAGTTTAACAATCTAGCAAGGAGCAGTAGTGTAGACTGAGTTAAAGTACGGAGCTTGATTGTGGATGGGTGAGAAGTCTGCCAGGGATCTCCAGAAACCAGGACTGGGACAAATAATCGGCCCGGGCATTCTGACTAGAGACCGGCCCAACAGGTATTATAGGAAAAGCCATAAAGCCTTTGAATGAAAACAAACACTGTTGTGACAGTGATGTACACTGTCGTGTTTGTATATGTATGATTTCTTGACCATTTGATCTCACTCTGTGTCTCTCATCTGCCTTTCGTTTATACTGACACCCACGTGTGTTATCTTTACTCTCTGTTTTATCAACAGGAAGAAAATGAGCTACGTAGAAATATACTCTATTATAATATAATATAAGGTTGAGTTATGCATGAGCAGTTATTAAAAATCAATACCTATTATCCATTATCTACTCCCGCATAATGTTTATATGAAAATAAACTAAACTCCCTTAGCAGTAAATATTGCTCAGAGTGTGAGCTGCCTTGGCAGAGGTTTGCACTCTTGAAGGCCTTCTTGTCCACTGCTTTTTATTTAAACATTTATTTATATGTCTATCGTACTGAATTTGGGTGTAATTGTGCATCGCACTAGCTCTCGCTACCTGAACTCGATTCTGATGCAATTTTATTGCATGAATATAACAAAAATTGGAAGCAACACAGTTTTGACTAGCAGTGAATCCCTATTCCTGCCAAACACACAAACCCACCCACACACAATGCCAATGTGGTCCAACATTGGAGGGGATGGAAACTCATTTTTCTCTGGTAAATATGAAATCTTGAATGTGTCACTCCATCTCGCTGGCCGTCTAGCACCTAGCATCTGCTAACGCTGTTTACATTACTCATGCCTGTCCTCCATGACACCAGGCAGAGTGAAAGAGGGGAACAGTATTTACATAATATTCATCTCATGTCAGTCCTAAGATAGTCAACACCAATCTGGCAATTTGCATTTCATGAGATTCACTCACTTTTCTGGTTCCAGAAGGCCATCTATGGAGGAGCCGCAAGGTCTCAGAAGCAGGATGAGAAGTAGTAAAACATTTGACGAATTAGTAATTAACTGTATAATAAAATGATGTTTTAATGAATTCATTTACAAGTTAATCTAATGTCTAAACAGAATAATTCTAAATAATCATCTGGTATTTTAATGTGTGTGAATTCAGAATTAAATTCATTTTTCAAAATGGATGTGAAAATGCAATTTTAAAAGGGAAATAAATAAATGGAATCAAACTGAATAAGGAACACAGTTCTTTTTACACTTTAAAGTAATTAACTTGTATTTTTCAATTAATTACAAAATCATGACATTTTAAATTTCTATTTTTGGGACCCTGCAGACCAGAAGTTTATCTGGAGGATATCTGAGGAACAAATCACCCTCTACAACACAGCAGTGAATGTAAACCTGCAGTTTAGCATCACAAGGTTCTAGATTCAAGATTCTTTATTTGCCACATGCATAGTTATACAACACTCAGTGAAATGTGACCGGATACGCTCCTCGACTGTGCAAAAAAGAGAGAGAGAACTTTATATACACTGAATGAGTCATGAATAACCATCTATGTGGGTGAATGTTAGATTAAAAACACTTAGAAATGGGTGCTGAATGAGTGTATAAGGCATGTTAACTCTTGGAGCGCTGTGGGAGAATAGAAAAGTGCCATATAAGAATCAGTCCATTTACCAAAAAGCAAGTGAAAACACATTCTGCGAGAGAGAATCACAAAGGAATGGCGAGGAACAAAAGGAAAACTGAAGCTCTTCTTCTTCCCCTTGATTTAATCGCACTTGGCAAACCAGCTTAAGGGTGTATTACTGCCACCCACAGGAGTGTGGAGCAGGATTCTTTTTATTAACTTCATACTTACAAATTTTAACAGTTGACCACGACAGCACATTTTTTAAAGCAAGTTTAATGTAATGTAAAATTTATCTTCAGCTCCTTAAAAAATGGTTATTAATGCCGTGCTTTCCTAGACTTTGGGCCAGCCTTCGAACAATTCATGCTGAACAGGTTCCAGTTTATTGGAGTGTCCACACTGTCCAGTTGGTATTTGCCTATTAACTTTAGGGTTTTATTAAAACCTCTGTGTCCTATAACCTAATGTGAGTGATTGTCATTTCATCTTTCCAGTTTCTATCCACTCTTTTTTCCTGTGACCAAAATACTTTTGAATGGTTTATAAATGCCTTCCTGTTGGTGATATTACAGCGCTCCCGTCATATGCTTTGGATTTGACTATTTATAATACTTTTAACTTCAGCTTTGCTTATTGGTATCTGTAGATCGAGTGATTGTAATGTCATTGAATGTTTAACTGAAGCTAGTTTTACACACGGGGCAAATAAAGGAATGCAACACAGCTAGGGAAACTTAATGCAGACATGCATAACTACCGAAATAACACAGAAAGTAACTGACAAATACAAAGGTTAGACTCATACCTACACAGAGCAACTTCACACTAATGGAAACACTTGGGAAGACTGAAAAACATGTGCCAGAAATTCAAACACTAAAAGCATGAAAATAAAACAGAAACGCTCTAAATATTCACAAAATCCAAAAACTCGAATAATAAACAAAATCAGAAAAAACAACTGTGCCACATTATAACATTATGGAAAGAAATCTCATGAGCTGACTGTGTGGTGTGTTTAAAGTGGACATGCAACATGCATAAAACATAATTTACACCATGCAGCTGTGCTGCCATACATTTAACTATATCAGTAAAGCTACATTTAAGAAATAAGCACTTAAATCCAGTTTAAGTTTTTTAGAATATGTTTTGCACCACCAGTATCAAGTAATCTAAGTTATCTTTATTTTTTTTGTCTTTTTTTTCATTTTTTTATTGTAAGGAAAGGAAGGAAATACTGTATAGTGGTTCTAACAATCCTGTGGGACTTCAAGATGCAGACAGACAAACTGGGGATGGCTAACCAACTGGATACAGTCGTAGCGACAAGTGGAGGAAAGCAGTGGTCGTGATAGATGTAGAAGAAATACCAAGGGCTGAGAAAAGAACTCGAGAAGATGCGGAGGGTGAAGGCAATATCTGTCCCAGTGGTAATCGGTTCTCTCGGTGCAGTGACCCCCAAGCTAGGCAAGTGGCTCCAGGAACAACATCTGAGATCTCCGTCCAGAAGAACACAGGAACAGCAAAGATATTGTGCAGGACCCTCAAGCTCGGGTCCTCTGGTAGAGGATGATTTATATTTTTTTTAAAAGTCAGGCTGAATATATAAATATCTGGGTCTTCAGCTGACTTTTGTTCTCTCACACTGGTCTGGCAGCAGTCAGGAGTCCTATAAAATGTGCCCCATCTGTCTCCATTTGAAGGCATTTTAGGGATGACTGGATGATTTCGGGGCTGACCCAGGACATGCATGAGGGATTCAAACTCCCAGCTGGTCTGATCTTGAAAATGTTGAGAAGGAGAAAATATTTTGGCTTCACTTTGGCAATGCTGTTTTTAATACGTATACAGGGATGTAACGTTGCATGACCAAAATTACTTATGAGTCCAAATATGTTGATTCCTTCACTTGTTACTACACTGTCAGACTAATATGCTAGGTTTTTTCCCCTGACAAAACATGTGCTGCTCATTAAAACAGTGATAATATGATGGAAGCTAAAAATGGATGACTCAGTTTGGTGGTGCACTTAAAGTTAACAGCACTCAGTGGAAAACATGTTCATCTCTACAGTTCTGCTCACTTTTACATGCCTGATACTGACACTATGAACTGCAGTTTAACTGGACTCGGGAATCCTCAGATTTTAGAGATTCTAGAGCGACATTTGGCAAATCTGTTCACGTTCTCAAAATCGGAGCTGCCCCCTTAAACTTTGCAGGTAAAGGACAGGGCTCCACTTTCTTCAAAATCTGTTGTTAAAAACACCACCGCTGATTTTTTAATATTGTCCAAAACAAAATGTTGTGAAAAATTATTTTTTGACCCTTTTCTTGAAGTAAATGTGAATGGATCAAAATTAGGGTTCCGGCCTGATTTCTATAACTGATTTGATTCGATTCAGTTTTGACTCAGTCAGAAATATGATTAATTCTGACGATTTATCAGTACATTTCCATATTTTTATATCCATGTATAAAAACAAAGCTGACACTTGTGAGACTTCATCAGAGGTGTGAGCATCACAGCAGATGTCTTTGTGTCAAAGTAAGTGAGGATAAAACACAGAAAAACGTGATTTTCTGGGCCTGGCTTTTATAGCAGATAACCGCCTTAAAAATATTCTGCAGTAGAACAAAAACAGAAGAAAACAATGAATCAGCATATAAACATTACCTGATGCTGCTGAAGGGAAGCAGAGTTACAGAGGTTTGATTACAGACACAGCTGAACATTTTGAAATCTGGCATCATTTTAAAATGTTTACATTTCTTTGCTATTAAACAGCAGACATTCGGCTTTCTTGCGTGAGGTCATTTAAAAAAACAAACAAACAAATAAATAAATAAATCTCCTTTGGCTGCTGGTTCAGTGAATTTTGGTCAGAGAGTGACGAAACCTGCAGTTTCAGAATCTGTGAGGTGTCAGCTTTCAGCTTGTCTGCTTACGCGCTGTCGGGTGATCGGAAAATCGTTTTTTCAAACCCACCCCTAGTCCGAATTGACCAGTAACACCACAGACATTACTATAGTTAATATTATTAATATAAAAATGAATAAGACAAATGTATTTTAGTGATGTGAGAATAGTGAAATAACAAAACTACTTTTTATTTTTATTTTTATAGAATTCTCTTGAGGTTTAGTTTACCATTTATTTAGACTGCAAACGAGAGGTGTATAGTGTAAAGAGAAAGGCCCGGTGGGCCACAAGAAAAATATTAAAACCACAATTCATGGATCAGGAAGCCCAACAAGTTCACCAATAGGTTACAATCAAACTGAATGATGAATTACTGTTTTGATGGTATTCTTTTGGCTGATTTAAGACACGGGTCAAATCGACACATTAGCATAAGAGATAGTAACAGAAAGCTAGCACAAGAGGAAGGTTAAGCAGACAAAGGCAGTGCCTGAAAACAAGTGAGCTTAGAGGAGGAACACAACTGCTGTCAACTAAGCATTCAGTATGACTGAAAGATTCACCAAACCATGTTTGACATTCTGCAGCCCTTTAAACAGCTGATTCATATGTGAAGTCATGGTGTTTCATAACATTCGCTGATGCAGTCGTAATTTTTGTTTGTTTGCTGTGCACATATGGTGGCATGTCATGCGTTAATAACAAACATTTCAAACTGAGCGTCATTAGTGCTTCTAGTTAAGTATCACATATGGCACTGTTTAGAATAGACGCTGAATAACTTGTCTTCCTCAGGAATTTCTACAAACTCAGGAATATGAATACTTGACATCACATTTCTTTTTATCAGTACAATAAGAAATACACAAAACTTGTCCATGTGTAACTGGACTTACTTTCTTTCATTTAAATTATAAGAGATTGCTTCAGGGTTTTTTTTTGCAGAGTTAACAGCAGTTATAGCAAACCTATGTTACACCCCGGCCTAGGCAACCGGCGTGCAACACAGGAAACATAAAGTAAGGAAAAAATGCCCCCACGCTTACTGCTCTTAAGGAGGGCGAACCAACAAAAAAGACTAATACGGGTCTCCACAAAAATCCCAAAACGACCGTATCGACAACTATTTACATCAAAGCACCAAACTATTTACAACCAGGGGGAAAGATCACCACACTGACAAACTGAAACACAGGGCTTAAATACATAGAGGGAGCAATCAGGGAATGGACAACAGGAGGGAAACACAGCTGGGGCAAATCAGAACTGACGAGACAAGGAAGCGTAAACTGAACACACTGAGATAAGACAGAGACCTTCAAAGTAAAACAGGAAACACATAACAGTCACGCCTAAAACAAAACACTGACAACACCGAATCGTAACACCTACATTTACCAAATTCAGAGGCTGCATCCACCTGAGGACCCGGCCTTCGCAGTGTGGGCCGGGTCCTCAGAAAGTCTGGTAGGCCAGAAGTGAGCGACCGTGAAACTGGACGGTCCAGCCTTCAGAACTACGTCACAAGCTCTCTCGTTGGAGTGAAATTAAAATATTAATCTAAGTAGCGAAAGACCGCGGGAGTTGAACACGATGTGCTGGGAGTTTGCTGTTCACGCCGGCTCAGATATTTGAAGTTTACACAGCTACATTCTCGCCTGAAAAGTCAAAAGTTTATTTTTCGACCCAGGAAGAGTAATAAGAGTAATATTAAAACCAAGTAGCTGCCGCTACTTAGTTTTGCTGTCTGGGTGGAAAATTGGGAGAAATTCGGGAAAATGGTGGCTCTGGGAGATTTTCGGGAGGGGCACTGAAATTCAGGATTCTCCTGGAAAAATCAGGAGGGTTGGCATGTATGATATATATATACATCGGTGTGCATGTGTGTGTGTATGAATGTAGTTAAAACAGTAAATATGAATAGATTTGAATATTTATTTTTATATTATTTCTTTATATTTGTTTTCTGTTCTCATTCTATAAATCACGTTTGTTGTGACTGTCCTCTGAGGGCCACATATCTCTGAAAGGAAAATTTGTATTTTAAAAATCTGATGATTTTGTGTGACATGGTTAACTCAACTTGATGTTTCAGTAAAACGGACATGGTCAGAGATGCTTTCTTAATTGTTGTCATAGTGTTCTTTGTTAATCAGAATCAGAATCAGAATCAGAATACTTTATTGATCCCTGGGGGAAATTATTTTTTGTTACAGTGCTCCATTTTAAACCAACATTAAGACAAGACAGACAATACGCTAACTAAGAATAGTACAATATATACATATATATACATACATACATACATAAGTCACTTATAAATAAATATTTGGAAAAGAAACATGTGTAGTTGTAGCAGCAAACAGTGTGTTAAGTGGATGCGTTGTACAGGGAGATGGCCACAGGCAGGAATGATTTCCTGTGTCGTTCAGTGGTGCTTTTCGGTAATCTCAGTCTCTCACTGAACGAGCTCCTGTGACTGACCAACATGTCATGGAGTGGGTGGGAGGTGTTATCCAACATTGTCTTTATCTTGGACAGCATCCGCCTCTCCGACACCACCTTGAGGGAGTCCAGCTCCATCCCCACAACATTGCTGGCCTTACGGATCAGTTTATTAAGTCTGTTGGCATCTGCGACCCTCAGCCTGCTCCCCCAGCATGCAACAGCATAGAGGATCGCACTGGCCACCACAGACTCATAGAAAATCCTCAGCATTTTCTGGCAGATGTTGAAGGACCTCAGTCGCCTCAAAAAATAGAGACGACTCTGGCCCTTCCTGTAAAGTGCTGTGGTGTTTTTAGCCCAGTCCAGTTTATTGTCAATGTGTACTCCAAGGTATTTATAGTCCTCCACAATGTCAACACTGACCCCCTGGATTGAAACAGGGGTCAAGTGTTTCCTGGTCTTCCTGAAGTCCACGATCAGTTCCTTGGTCTTTGCCACGTTGAGCTGCAGATGATTCTGCTCACACCACGTGACAAAGGAGTCGACCACAGCCCGGTACTCTGTCTCATCATCCCTGCTGATGCATCCAACCACCGCAGAGTCATCAGAAAACTTCTGAAGATGGCAGGTCTCTGTGCAGTGGCTGAAGTCTGTGGTGTAGAGGGTGAAGAGGAAGGGGGAGAGGACAGTCCCCTGTGGTGCCCCTGTGTTGCTAATCACCTTGTCAGACACACACTGTGGGAGACGTACATATTGTGGTCTTCCTGTCAGGTAATCAACAATCCAGGACACCAGAGAAGCATCCACCTGCATCGCTGCTAACTTATCACCCAGGAGGGTCGGCCTGATGGTGTTGAAAGCACTGGAAAAGTCAAAAAACATGACCCTCACAGTGCTCGCCGGCTGGTCCAGATGGGTGTAGACACGATTGAGCAGGTAGATGATGGCGTCCTCTGTTCCGAGACGAGGCTGATAAGCGAACTGAAGGGGATCCAGATGTGGTCTTACTATGGGTCGCAGCTGGTCCAGGATGAGCCTTTCCAGGGTCTTCATGATGTGGGAGGTCAGTGCCACGGGCCTGTAATCCTGGGGGCCACTGGGACGAGGCGTCTTTGGTACAGGGACGAGGCATGATGTCTTCCACATCACCGGGACCCTCTGCAGACTCAGACTCAGCATAAACAGTTTATGAAAGACTCCACACAGCTGGGGGGCACAGGCCTTGAGGACAAGGGGACTCACTCCGTCTGGTCCAGCAGACTTGCCTGAGTGAAGTCTCCTCATTTGCATCTCAACCTGGTATTGAGTGAAGGTGATGGGTGGGGGAGGGGTGTCAGGAATCTCACAGGAGGCAACATGTGAAGAGAGAGGCTGGCACAGTGGTGTGGCTCTGGATTCCAGGCTGACTGCAGGTGAGGTTGTGGGGGTGGGAGCAGACACTGTGGTGTCGAATCTATTGAAAAACAGATTCAACTCGTCGGCTCTATTCTCACCTCCCTCAGCTCCCCTGCTGTTGGTTGGCCTGAATCCAGTGATGGTCTTCATGCCCCTCCACACCTCTCTCATGCTGTTCTGCTGGAGTTTCCACTCCAGCTTCCTCCTGTAATTGTCCTTAGCCTCTCTGATCTTGTCCTTTAGTAACACCTGGACCTTCCTCACCTCCTCTTTGTTGCCCCCTCTGAAAGCCCTCTTCTTGTTGTTGAGGAGGGCTTTGATGTCCTTAGTCACCCACGGCTTGTTATTTGGGTAACAATGAACAGTCTGAGCTGGAACAATGGAGTCGGTGCAGAAAGTTATGTAGTCTGTGATACACTCAGTAAGCCCATTGATGTCCTCGGCGTGAGGCTCACAATGTTAGCAGTTATTAACACGTTTGTCATACTCTACATCACACATGTTGGCCAAGGTGGTTAGCAAGAGGAAACTCATGTTACAGTGCTCAATCATTGAAACTTGTTTACCTGCTAATGCTAGCTGTGTGACCACATGAAGTACGGCTAGTAACTGATCTAAGAGCAGTGAAAGCAGAGCAGCAGCAGGTTGCCTCGCACTCTGGTCTCCCTAGAGTTTACCCTCAAAGACCCACAGAGTCTATCCACAATGTGCATGCCAGTTTCCTGGAACTAAGTTTGTATAATGATCTGATTACATCAATGTGAGAATGATGTTGTTGATTGTCCAGCAAATTTACACAAAGTAAATTGGCTTCATGCGTTCAGGCTCCCGTGTACAGGCAGGAGCCTGCCTTAGACCAATGAGTATTAACTGTACTGAAAAAGCATCTTAAATTGCGTGCTACATTGTTGCTAGAAGGGCCAACTTCATAAAATACTTGGAACCAATTCTTCTGACATAAACTATTTTTACACTTGAACTCTGTCTGATGGAAAAAATAGGTCATAATCATAAATTAAAGTGATGTCTGACCAAGTAGTAGCCCAGCAGACAGTAAATGAAGGTTATATCTGTTGCTGTATGAGACATATCAGACAAATTACACATGTTCTCTAATGTGTGTGTGTGTGTGTGTGTGTGTGTGTGTGTGTGTGTGTGTGTGTGTGTGTGTGTGTGTGGATTAGATAAAAAAAATGTGGGTGAAACACTGTCAAAACAGTTTGAAATTATGTGTCAAACTTGTTGTGCCACATCTTGGTGACATTTCAGTTGAATGAAAGAGCATGTTGATAGTGGAAAGTGCACATGCTCACGAGGAGGGGAAACTCTCACCAGCAGGGAACTGGCTGGATGTAGCAATTCTCAGTCACTATATCTTTAGGTAGTTTATGTATGAATCTCAAGATCAAACTTTTGCCTGAGCCATAACAGCCACTGTATCAACAGGAGGCTGTTAAACAGTAACACCTTTTGCTACAGTCAGTAACTAACCCTTCCTTATCCTTGCAGATGAGTCAATTCTTGACTCCATCTTTGCAGTTTCCACACTACTAGTTCTGCAAAAACAAATAAAGTGCATCCCCAGTGCCTCGAACAAAGTGATGATTACATTGTGGCTTTGACATTTGAGACAGCCCCTTGCCAAGTCGGCCCAAAACTCATTGCTCACCCCGTTCATTGCCTCCCATAATGACCCTATTCAGAGACAGCGGGGCCTAGCCTCGGCCCAGAGGCCCGGCAATAATCCTCTGCATTAATTAGATGACCCCCTGAGACGGCTGCTGCTGCATTGGTGGGCACAATGACAGGTTCTCTGCTTATTGTTTATGGCTGGCTATAAAGTGTCCAGCAGTGGGAGTGATGGGTGAGATCAGGGAAAGGGTGGGTGGGTGAGGTGGTCGGCTGGGGGCCAATCAGGCCAGAATGAGCAGTTGTTTGGTTCCTTTTCTCTCTTCCACACTGGGGTTTTTGAAGTCAGTTTGGACTATAGTAAACTACTTTCTCAATTTTTATTTGAAGATAGGTCAAATGTGATTCATCCTGATGAGGGCACTAGAGTCTTGTATTACTTTTGTATTACTAATTTTATTACTAATTCAGATTTTGCTGAATAGACAGATGTGAAATATGGAAAAACAGTGAAGGTGACAAACCCATCAGGAGATGCAAGACCATGAAAAATGTAAGGAATTCCACAGGTACCAAAACTCTTGAAGCTAAACGAGCTGCAGCACCAGGTGTAGCTGGTATGATGGAGTTCAATAACAAGGCCAAATGGTGAGCTCCAAGGGTAAAAGTTTTTCTCAAGTCTTAATTAGCAACATCACATAAGGTCAACGTGACAGCAATCAAAAACATGTTCATTACCAGACAACATATACCCAGCTGCTTCAGCAAAGACATGTCATGGACAGGATAATGGTCAGGTCCTCTCTCTGTTACATCCACATTACAAACCATGAGATTTTGTAGACTGGGGGAGAATACGTATTATGCCAGAAGCCAATGAAAAATGGCACCGAACGGATTCTTTGCACTTAAACTGAATGTGAGACACATGATTTCAATAAAAGCATCCAAGCAATAATAAATTAAAGTGCATCATGTCTCAGCTGTCAGTTTAAAATAGTGTTTAAATTTTCTAGGACAGCCTAGCCGTCATCGTGTGTTCATAAGGGTGGTCTGAGGCAGTTCCAGATTTGTTTGTAGAGTACTATCAAATATATATGAATGACAAAATTGAGCATTAAACTTTTATATGTTTCCAGACATATTTGCACAAAAGCATTTGGTGTGAATTAGGCCCAAAGAGAGGCAGATGAAGAAGAACTGTTCTAGGGACAATGTGTGGGTAAATGTGTGGTGTGAATAAATCTGACAGCTCAGGTGGAGAAACCAGAGAGCTGCATTACTACAAACTATCCAACATATAAACTTGAAATCTGTGTGCAGCCGATGATGTGTAGGAGAAGACAAACATTTCCTGATCCTGACCTATCCATGCGTTAATGTCACAGAGTTAAATGAGTGCCTTGTTCTTTGTTACTATTTTAGCAGGCTGTGTGAGGCTGCAGGTATTTATTAAAATCAATGTTACAAGATTTAACACGAATTACATGAATTACTGAAATACATGCTAATTTTTCAGTTTTGTTCATAACAGATCTGATACCAGGGAATAAGAAACAAACAAAAAGCCATCAGTGTGTCTGTGAGAGCACTGCTGAGAAAACAAATGATACATAACCTTTTCACTGCGTACTGAGCTCTGTGCAGAAATGTGACGAAAAACCAGAAACACTCAAATCCAGCAGCTCAGCGTAAAGAAGAACCTGGCTGCCTGGAAAGCAAGACGCATTTTCTATTCGTCTGATGCTCAGTTTAATTTTGCCCTTTTCATCAAAATACCAATAATGAATTTTATTAATGAGGGGAAATAATTGTTGCGGATTTGTAGAAATATGTTCCCAATATTCAGGGTCAAAACGTAACGAAGAGCGATATGCAGAGCCAAAGCTTTGATACCACACTCACTGCTCTGAGCCATCCATCCAGTTATGCGCTCATTATAACCTGTGGCCCAGCATCAGAATAAATGGACAGTACTGTATAACACTGAGCTACAGGTAAATCTGTGGGTACCTTCACCATATAAATTCATTGTGTTCTTGCAGTTTCTTGACCTGACTAATGAAATAAAGAAATGCAGAACGCATGCTCCGGTGGCTTAGTAGTCCCATATGTAGAACCCTAATGCAGTTAGCAAAGTGGTCCTTCCAGGCTGTGTTGTCTCTGTTTACTTTCTATCAGGCTCATAAAAATAAGTAAGAATAGTCGTTTTTTTGACATCTCGATAGAGCTTGTGTTGGAAGATTTGAGTTTTGTGTTATGTTTATTTGTAGCTTCATTTAAAGGAAGAAGAGCTTATGAGTTGTACAACTGCAGAATATGTTAAACACCTTTTTACTGTTTCAACAGATAAGCTAACGGTCTCTCCTTTTAAGGAATTGTTATTGAGTTCTGTACATGCCACACCTACCAGTTGTGAAAGTGTTTGAGCATAAATAAAGGATGTACGGACAGCCCCGCGCGATTCTCTCTGTGTCACATCTGTTGTGCACACGTTAGTGCAAGAACAGATCGGACCGTGTCGGGGCATCGCCCATGTGCATGTAAAAAATCTTTGAGTCTGTGTTTCTTGCCTCCTAAGAGTTTAGTCTTAGGAGTTTAGTCTATTATAAAGTGAAGTGGTTACTATTATATAATAGTAACCACTTCACTTATTTACTTTTAAATGTTTATGGTTGTTTCTAGGACTGGCAAAACTTTGTTGACTTTCTTGAAACCTTTTTTGAATAGACAAAAATGGAAACGTCCACAAGCACACAAAGCTTTACAAAACATTATTAATACACTGTATGCTTATAGTTTATATTCCCTATATGTAAAATTTCTTTTCTCAGCCAAAGTCTTTCACAAATATATAAAGGTGCAGCATATTCCTACATTAAAATATAAAATTATTTAGAAACACCAATTGAATATTCCCCTGTAGTCTATACAATTCTCATTAACTCGTTTGGTTAGTTTAATTTGTTTACACCATTTTAGCAGTTTTTAATACGAGTCAAATAACCTTACCTCATCATAGTTTAGTCTTTAAACTCCGAATGACACTGAATCAAAATCCAAGCACATTAGCAGTTCAAATACTAATTCAAATTCAAAATTTGTATTTTCTTCACACTGCATATTTTGTATGACTTGGACATATAAAGGAAATGGGAAATTCCGTTTTTGGGATGAAACAGCTTATAACGATTCTGACTGAGTGTCCATTGGCGTACTTTCAACATCCACCCCAATCACCACATGGTTTCTGTGAGACATTTCAGAAATTCAGACTCATATCTAGTTATTCTGTTAGAAATACATTACACTCAGTACCCAGATTTGGATCTGGAACTGGGCCCAAAACATGCCTGTCATTTACACAGCTGACCAAAGTTTCAAATGAGATCCAGTTCAATTAAATTCAGGTTTAGTGATATAGTGTAAAATTAGAAGAAGAGCTGCCTCAGTTCACTTTATATTGTAAGGTGAAATCCTATAGAAAGCCCTCTCAATCAACCAAGCCATTAATGAGCAAACATTTTGCAGTGGTAAGAAGAAAAAACTCCCTTTAAAGAGGAAGAAACCACCAGCAGAACAACCCCCAACATACCATGACCAGTTGGGGTGAGAGGAAATAGAAACTAAAAAAAGCAGGACTTAACACAAACTAAAGGAGAGAGAAGGCGACGATGTAATGACAATAAACACATGGAGAGTGAAAAGACGTGAGTGTGTCTCAGCAGCATAACTAAGGGATGGTCTCGGGTCATCTGAGCCAGCCCTCACTATAAACCCCAACCCTATCAAAAAGGAAAGGTTTGAGTGTGACCTTCAGACTACAGAGGGCATATGTCTTATGGGTTGCACAGAGTGAGTAATTCCTGAATGCCAAAAACACAGCCCCATTTCCAGGGGCAGCCAATCAGAAGAACAAAGAAAGAAGCTAAAACAGCTGGTTTTAGACAGAGGACTGGGGTATGAGAAAAAGGCGGATTATTTTGAACTGACTCGTGCAAAGCTAACCCAGTGGAATCAAACAAAAGAATTCTGGAACTGGAAATGAGCAAAATGGAAGGTTTGGTGTTGCGGATAAATGGTTTGTGTGTCTTTCTCCTCCTATACCAGAATTGCAGCTCACTGTGAAACTGAGATAGCTCGCAAAGATCAAGAATTTAAAAGACATAATGTCACGGTTTGCCAGGGCAAGCCGTGGGGGATGTTGGAGAAAGGACCCAAACGCTGGACTTAGTGCAATGAACAGTGCATTTATTTACAGTGGGGGTAAATGTACACTCCAGAGTGCTCCTGTGTTGTGCCTTCTCCCAAGTGCTGGTATTCCGTGCTCTCTGCTCCTGTGCCCACGCACACCCCATGTGTCATGCAGTCCCGTGTTCCGCTCTCCTGAGGAAAAAACAACAGACGCAGCCGTTATGGCACCAACTCCAGCAGGCATACACTTAACAGTACTTGCGACACTGACATGGAGTCTAACTCAACGATCCTGCGCCGGAGGAAGCTCCATCGCACTGTTAAGTAGCTCCCCCGACGAGCCCGATCAGAAGCAGGTGTGTGAGAACTTAGGCGTGACCGGCAGCCGGCAGGGCCACGCCCATCAGGCCTGCAGGTGGCTGTCCTTCATCCTTCAGCCACACCCGCAGACACCCACACGTACACACACCAACATGGAACACAAGAGCACAGTGCAGCAAACATACAATAACAATAATACACTCAACAAAAATATAAACGCAACACCTTTGTTACTGCTCCCATTCCCCATGGGATGGATGTAGAGACCTAAAATTCATTCCAGATACACAATATAACCATCCCTCCCAAACAGTGGTCACAAATCAGTCCAAATGTATGGTAGTGGGCACATCTGCTATATAGAGATAATCCATCCCACCTCACAGGTGTGCCACATCAGGATGCTGATCTGACATCATGAGTAGTGCACAGGTGTACCTCAGACTGCCCACAACAAAAGGCCAGCCTGGAATGTGCAGTTTTGTCTCACAGCAAAATGCCACAGATGCCACAAGCAATGAGGGAGCGTGCAATTGGCATGCTGACAGCAGGAATGTCGCCCGTGCATTGAATGTTCATTTCTCAACCATAAGCCGTCTCCACAGGCGTTTCAGAGAATATGGCAGCACATCCAACCGGCCTCACAACCGCAGACCTCGTGTAACCACACCAGCCCAGGACCTCCACATCCAGCAGGTTCACCTCCAAGATCGTCTGAGACCAGCCACCCAGACAGCTGCTGGAACAATTGGTTTGCACAACCAAACAATTTCTGCACAAACTGTCAGAAACCGTCTCAGGGACGCTCAACTGCATGCCCGTCGTCCTCATCGGGGTCTTGACCTGACTCCAGCTCGTCGCCGTAACAGACTTGTGTGGGCAAATGCTCACATTCGATGGCGTCTGGCACGTTGGAGAGGTGTGCGCTTCACGGATGAATCATGGTTCACATTGTTCAGGGCAGATGGCAGCTGAGAATGTCCCAGTTCTTGCATGGCCAGCATACTCACCGGACATGTCACCCATTGAGCATGTTCGGGATGTGCTTGACCGGCGTATATGACAGCGTGTACCAGTTCCCACGAATATCCAACAACCTCGCACAGCCATTGAAGTGGAGTGGACCAACATTCCACAGGCCACAATTGACAATCTGATAGACTCCATGCGACGATGTGTTGCACTGCATGAGGCAAATGGTGGTCACACCAGATACTGACCGGTTCTGGGTCCCCAGACCCCCAATAGCGCAAAAAACTGCACATTCCAGGGTGGCCTTTTGTTGTGGGCAGTCTGAGGTACACCTGTGCACTACTCATGATGTCAGATCAGCATCCTGATGTGGCACACCTGTGAGGTGGGATGGATTATCTCAATATGGCAGATGTGCCCACTACCACACATTTGGACTGATTTGTGACCACTGTTTGGGAGGGATGGTTATATTGTGTATCTGGACTGAATTTTAGGTCTCTACGTCCATCCCATGGGGAATGGGAGCAGTAACAAAGGTGTTGCGTTTATATTTTTGTTGAGTGTACTAATAATACTAATGACAACAGCAATAGTAATACTAAAGGTCCACACTGCTCACGGACCCCAAGTCCCCGGAACCGGGTCCGTGACACATAATCCCAAGTCTCGTTTGTTTGCTGCTAAATATACGACAAAAAATCTATTTACAAGAAACATGTTCTGTTGTACACTGTTAGAAAAAGCATCTTGAAAAAACTGTGATATTCCGGCAGCTGGGGCGCCAAAATATGACCGTATAATTACAGAAAATAACTCCCGCATAAAAATACGGTTATTTCCAGTAATGAAAATACAATTAGTTGCGCTAATTTGACATGGGATCTCGCCTTTTCCAAGTGCTTTTAGACATTAAATTAGGAACATTTAAACGTGATCAAACAATATGAATATGAATCATAATACGTAAATGTACAGCAATATACAGTTAACAGTTGGTTTAAATAATAATGGATTGCATGCCCTGGGACAGACTGACAGAAGCAAGGCTGTCATTTCGCACCATCGGCCCCTCTGGCTATCGCCAGTAGGTGAAGAGTCTTGACCACGGACACAATACTGAGAGTGTCCGAGCCGGGGCTCGAACCGGCAACCTTCTGATCACAAGGCGAACTGCCAACTCTTGAGCCACGATCGCCCTAACTAGCAATGATAATAATACTTATGTGATGTAACACAAGCTTATAGGAATCATGTTATATATTTTTCCATAGCATTACATTTGAATTCAACAGTTCAATCTTTCAAATAACGGACAGATATTTGTGAAATCATGATACATTTGTGAATGTATTTTAATCTAAATATGCATATGTACAGACAGATACATTTAATAATCATGAAAATTATGTTGTATTACATTACAGTGATGTAACGTTAATTTACATTCAAAATGTGAAGTCAAAGTCTATTTATGTAACTTTAATGATATTCTAGAAGAACAGAACATTACTGTAAAATGCAGTAAAATACCTTCATATTAGGGTTTTTCCTACAGTCGCAGCGTTACCCGCGACCTTGTGGTTGTTAGTTCACATTCATTGGCCGATGCTTAGCGTCATGTTATTTACATTACTTGCAATTCCTACCTCTACATTTCTTTTTCAAAACATATAACATTAGCAGAGCGTGTCCGTGCAATGTTTTACATTGTGACATGCAGAGAAATCTAAACAAAGAAGCTCACAGACAGAGATTGAGCTTGTTATTCAACCCCAAGCTGGTAGGGGGAGCTCTTTATTAAAACACTTTCTGGTGCTATAATGTGCCTCAATGTTCAACAACAGCACAACAGCAGTCACTCATGGTACAGCACTCTCTCTACCAAACAACAACTGACTCTGCACCACGGCGTAAACACAACATTCAAGATAACAGTTAAAAGTAACGTAACCATAAACAATAAAACAAGAACATCTAAACAGCAGCACGTGTCCCAAGGCATGATGGGAGAGAACTAGCTGTTCCCCCAACATGCCACAATATATTGTTTTTTTTTAGTTTTTATTCCTATTAATTATATTTTCACTTGTTACCTCTGAATTATTGAATCAGACCTAGGTGACACGAAATTTTCAGCAAAATTCTAATTCAAATACTCCTTTAATTATTGATTATTCTCATTAATTTTCAATCATTTTATATATTTTTCCATAGTATTACATTTGAATTTAACAGATCATTCTCTCACATAACAGACAAATATTTGTGAAATGATGATACATTTCTGGATGTATTTTTACAATCTAAATATGCACATGTACAAAAACATATATTTAAAAAACAAGTAAATTGTGTTTTACTATATTTACAGTGATGTTATGTTATTTTACCTTTGGCATGTAGGATCACAGTCTACTTATGTAAATTTAATGATATTCTAGAAAGACAGTACAAAACTGTAAAATATACAGTAAGATACTTTGACATTACTATTTTTTGGAACAGTGTAGCTGTGGGAAACAGTTATTTTAAAGTGTTAGTTTTTCTTTCTAATAATAAATTTTAAATATATCACCAGTCATTAATGATTGGGGAAGCTTTTAGCTTAGGGTGCGTTATTCAGTCTGAGTTCTTTGTGAGGATGAGGTAATGCTGCCAAGCAGCCAATTTTATTAAGTAAGTAAAAGTTTTAGATAATAATACCATAGCTATACCACACACTGAATTCATAACAAATTCTACAATACACAACACTACTCTAAAATTAGTCTGATTTGAAAAGCTAAAACACTGGTGTGGTCTTCAAGGAAACAGAAGGAAACAAAAGTATGGAATTCAGCCACGAGGCGCCCCAGTCATGCTGAGCTGATGTGGAGTAAACATGTGTTTTACAAATAAGATTATTTCTGTTTTATGGTCATCAGACGTGGATTTGGGACCATCGCTAATACCTAACACAGCCTTGAAGAGAGGAGTATGAGAGCATGAATAATTGTAATTGGCCTCAATGACCAGCTTTGGTTGTAAAAAGTACGTGAGGAGGAAAAGGATGTATGATTTTCAAGCGCACATATTGCTTTTTGTTTTCATTCACACAATTAAGCAGGAATACTAAAAGGTTTGTAGAATTAAATGTGATCATCCTGCAGAGACAGTATGCATTATTTCTCAGGCTCTGGCAGACTTTCATCAATAACTAAATCTAAAATATGCGAGTGGGCAATGACATTTGTGCATATAAGTGAAAGACAGGCAGGCTGGAAAAGGAGCTTTTTACATAGTTTTTACTCAACATTGGTAACTTGAAACCATGTATAACTAATCATGTATAGTAACACCTCACAAATAGGTTACTTCAAACTGCATTACCGCTGTAAACGGTCTACAGGCTGTTAAAATGGTGGGATTTAAGCACTGTTAAAAACTGTCAGCTGGCCCAGCCATCTTAGCTAATTACAGACCAACATTCCTATTATGTCAACAAAGCTTGAGTGAGCTATACAGATGATACCCAGTATTATCTATCAATGAAGCCAGATGACACACACCAATTAGTTAAGCTACTTCTAAATTCAGATGAAACATTCAGATGAAACGGAGGTTATTGTACCCAGAAATCTTACAAGCATGGTGTCTAACCAGATACTTACTCTAGACGGGATGATCTTGGCCTCCAGTAACACTGTGAGGAATCTTGGAGTCATTTTGAACAAGATATATCCTTTAATGTGCATATTAAATAAAGAAATGTACCACTGCTTTTTTCTAAAATTACTGTCTTTTTTTTAACTTTTAAGCCTCTTGAGTAAGTCAATTGTATCCTTAAATATTAGTATTTAGTTAACAGCTGACAGATCAGGACAGGATAAATGACATGACGATGGATTTGTAGAAAGCTGGAATAAATACTCTTTAACGGCATAAAAAATGATGGTCTCATGAACAGCAGATTGACTATGAACAACATGAATATGACTAATAACTCACTATTAATGATGATTAAATCTTCCTGATCTACAATCCTGATAGTTAATGGGGTTGAACATAAACTAATTAATGCCTTTTTATGCACAGTCACAAAGTTAAGAATGATCATTCTCGTACCTTTAACATAAAAAGTTACCTTATCATTGGTGTAAATGATAGAAAGTCGGAAAAAGAACCATATTATGTTTTTTTAACATCTTTCTCCACCAACACACATTTAGTGCTTTTATGTGAGCAGCTGTGCCCAGACAGGGAAGGTTTAGTCACACTAATGAACAGAGATCGTTCTCCTACTGTAAAACATTATCCTAGATCCCGAGTACAATTCATTTGTATAGTCAAACACAGGATCTAAGCAAACCAACAGGGCGGAAACGTCATGGTATTGTCCACAATCCTTCATTCCAAAAATCGACACTGACAGTTTTTATTTTCCAGATGTTGTAAGCAGTGCTGTTATGTTTTTACCACTGTCTGTTATATTGTCCTCATTTTGCTTTGAACCAAAGCAATTGGTTCGTTAAAGCATTCATTAATGAATTGCTATTTCTTAATGACAGCAAGAGTTTACTTTTATTTGCACGTAAGGCTTTCCTTCCAGTTTGGAAAGTTACCCTCAGCCATCACTGCAAAAAAACAAAAACAAACAAAAAGAGCAGGTGCAAACAAACAAGTAAAACTTTATTGTTATAGTGCATTTTTATTCCAAGTGCACACAGCACTTCTCCCCCACTCCCTAATGTTTTTGTATACCACTACTGCATGTTATTAACTTTGTTCTTGCACTCATTTTTTATCCTTTCTTCCTTATTTAGTACATTTCATGCCAATCTTCTCATAAACTTGGGTTTTTTGGTTTTGTTTTTACTCCAGTGTGTTGAAATATGTTGTCCTAAGTGCATTATAGCGTTAATTAAAATCATTCTTCACTCTCAATTATTATATTTTTATATGTAAGAAAAAGAAAAAACAGAGAAAACGGTCAAGTTTAAGCAACAGTTGCTTATTTTTTAAGATTAAACATTTATTCATTGTGTGCACACCTCACATAATTATGTTTTGTTTTGTGTTCATGTTTGAATCATACCTGCACTTACAAGGTGTTCGCTCCTTCATGCAACATTACAAGTGCTTCATTTACTTCTCATTAGGGATCATCAGAGTGAAACACACAGAGATTCTCTGAGTAGCTGCTCAGCATGGACACACACACACCTGCTACTCCGACGTCCTCATAATTCACCGCTTGTGTCATCCGTCGCCGTATTATCACGATCGGTGGAAGAGACTCAGTGAAGCATTAATACGAAGCTGTGGTTTTTGTGGAGCACTAGATGACATTTGGTGGTGTGTCCCAACATAATTGAATGTACTCAGAAATCCCTCTTCACGGCCTAATAAAGCACAGAACAGATTTTTGACACATTTTATGATTACATTAAGCAGAAAAAAATGCTTTATGGTTGCACCTCGGCACAGGCTAAAGCCATTAATTGTTCAAGGTTTCACCTTGCAGTAATGAAGTAGTGCAGGGTTTAATGGGCCCAGATCTGCAAATGTTACAGCAGCATAAAATTGGAACGTAATTATTTTGGCCCAATTAAAATATGACAGACTTATTCTGTTGAAATTAGGCAGTGATATTTGAGAGCCTGGAGAGATGTATAGCTCTATTCAGAACCACTTTTATTCATTGCTGAGGATTGTAATATATAGCTCAGTTAAAACCAAGGTGTGTAATAAGACAGGCAGCTCAACCTCAGGCTTTATTCTTCACCTTACACCCCCACAAATTTACATGAATCACAGGAAGAAATGGTCTTTCTTCATGCATACTTTTAATATAAAAGAAATTTAAATGAGGATAGACCTGAAAAAGCAGTTGAATGTGTGGGATGGCAGCAGTGCCAGTGTGACTGCAGACTAACGGTCAGTCTTAATGCTACAGGTGTATTTAGAAGCTCTCCACACAATGATTGGCTGATCAGGGATGCACAACTCTTCAGCTACTGTTTGCTCTACTGTGGTTTAAATTGATTTCTATTTCGAACTGAGCACCTCGCCCTGACAAGAAAAGTAAACTTGAACAGTTTGCAATGAATTAAAGACATAACCAGTTCTTTGTATCTGTTTTTCTTGTATTGTACACACAAATACACAAAATACACAAGAAATGTTACTTGCTCTGCAGCAAAAATCCCTTTGTAGAATATTAAACAGTTAAAGTCTGATATTTTTTACAAGCTGGTAGAGACCAAAAACAGAGCTAAAGAAGCTACCATCCTAAAGTTACATTTTCAATTTCCCTAATCCCTTCAAAGGTGCTATTTCTAGGCTGCTCCCGGAAATCCCGAAATGTGTCTGTGTCAACGCAACAACTTGGATTTCATTTAGCAGATAATGACAAATTCGCATCAAAAACAAAGTATGACAGGCAAAATATGATTTTCTTTTTGTAATGCATTTTGCGATGGGATATGATGGCATGTGTGCAGTTTTTTTTTCAGACACTCTTTCTGAGGCTCTTTGGGAATGATACCTGAGAGAAAGGTGGGTCTGTTTGACCTGCATCTCTTCCAGTTTGACCACTAAGATCATTTGCAGGATTTTCAATGTGCCAGTAATTTTTCTCCGTTCCAAAGGGTGACACCTGTGACTGAAATTTGGGGGGACTTAAAGGTAGTCCAATCAGACAACAGACTAAACATAAAGGCGTCCTAGCACATAGCTTACACATAGTACAATACTGGAAACATACACCTGTCCTACTTAAATTGAAAACAACTTCCATTCCATAAGATACAGCCTTTTAATGGCAATGGCATTTTGCCATTAAGATAACAATAATCAATTCTCCAGCCTGATCCAATGCTGCTTGAGATGGCTTATTGCTGTCCTCACATTGCGTGGAGCAGAGATGGTGCTGCTGGTGATTTAATGATAGATTGACTTGCAGGATGAAGCTGGATCCTTCCAGAATGCTAAGTGGTGCATTTAACCTTTTCATAGCTGATTCGTTTTCTCTCTTGTGGAAACAAATTCTTAAAATAAATCTTCAAGTTCCAAAGTTAAAGCCTCAGCATTAATGAAACAGGGAGCATGGCAAAGGGACGGAAAGGCCACAGATAATTCAGACAAGAAAGTCACTTACAGTAATTGCAGCGTGAAGAAATTAACAGACTGAAATATCTATATGTAATTTACAGCTGGGTAGGTTGTTATTTTTTCACTGCAACATTCTGTCATTGTCCTCAGCTGTAAGGTGAGTCACTGACTGTTGTCATGAATCATCCCTGCTTGCCCACACAGAGAACACACACACACACACACATACAGTACGCACTCATCAGCACTGCATGTTGAAGTTTCAGGGCCAGTTGTTTTAAAGTCAGCACTGTGCTTATTATTGTGCTATCTTGTTAGGCTGTCCTCCCTCTAGTTTTGCCAGCATTCAATCAGAAAGTAAGGTCCCAATCTTTAGTCTTGCAGGGCATAATTATCATAGCCACTGTAACAATCAGTTCCAGATACAGTTGCTGAGAATATGTTAGGCAGTGTGTCAGTGTGTGTGGGTGTGTGGTGATCACACTGAAGAAGAGAACGATGCTTTTGTGGTGCAATTTTCACTTTAAATGATTTATTTTATCTGGCATTAAGAAATAAGAAGCCTCTTATTGACATGTGTAGATAATCATTCACTTGAGCAGATGGCTGAAAACACCATATTTATTTTTAAGTGACCATAGTAATTGTTATCATACCAAACGGAGGACATCACTTGTTACAGAGCCACAAAGGCGTTAACATGTTATTCATGTTTGTGCCATCTTGGGTCGTGGTGAGCGAGGCCTGGCTTTTACAGTGAAACTGCACGCAGCATCTTTCTGACACCCAGTTCACACTTGAACATGCACGCTGTCTTGTTTACCGCCAATACATTTACCTTTGGTGGGTAACTGATGAAGGTCAACAGAATGTCCTCATTTAATAAATGCATAACCAGTGGTGAGATTGTGTGGAAATTACATTTAATTATTTTTGTAGAATCTTCCTGACACATAAAAGGACCAAAATGTATAAAATGGGCTGAATGTTTAATTCTGTATGACGTGAAATGAGCGACGGAGCCCATGAACTCTTCAGGCCAGGGCTGTTGTTGATATTTTCCTTTGATAGGCATTTAAAAGAATAGAAATTTAGGACACTACAGTGTTTGTGTTTGCATCATCTTGGATTTTAATCATAAAAATTCATATCAAACAGACCATAATCATAAGCAAAATGTGATTCATATTCAAGACATACACCTGACCTGCTTAAGTTCAAGGTGATTTTGAAAGTGGCGTGGTTGCTGGTGCCGGACAGGCTGTGCTGTACTTCAGAAACTGCTGATTTACTGGAAATATCCAACAAAACCATCTTTAGGATTTTCATAGAAAAGTCAGAAAATCAGAAAATATATTGTTCAGAGGTGATGATGGTGGTTTAATTGTGTGAGGAATATTTCTCAGCCTGCTTTGTATCAGTTGTGCATCATTTAAACAACACAGCCTACCTGAGTATTGTTACTGGTGTGTGTACCCATCTTCTGATCACTGCTTCTAGCAGGATAACGCAGCACGTCACAGATCTGGCGTCGCTAGAACATGTCAGTATAGAACCAAGATTGTTCTGTGTTCATATCCACCATCAGGTCTTGTTGAGTTTGGATGTTTTCTGAGTGCCTGTGTGGATTCTCTGTGTGTTCTCTGTAAAGCCTCTGGGCTCCACTGTAATCACAACATGAACAGTTTTTCTTTCATCTGATGTTTAGTTTTGTCATCTCTTTCTTAGTCTTACACTGGACGGATGAAAATGATGTGCACTAGCTTGTTTCACTAAAGTGAAACTAACTGAGTAGAAATAATTTGTGAAAGACACGTTAGAGTCATACAAATGATTATAGGGTGTCACTTGTAGCATTTAGCCGTAAAACAACAATTTTACCGATGACTGAGCACAGCGATTGTGCAGATGCTCATGGGCACTCTGGTCACCAAAAGAAAAAAAAAAGTTCAAAGTTCAAACTAAGCTCATCCAACTTAAAAACTTCAAAATTAAAAAAATAAACCTTTTATCTTATTAAGTCCTGATTAGGAGCTTATTACTGTACATGATGACAGCTGGACTAAATTAACCATAGATTAGTTCTTTGTGATGTTAATAATATGATCTGAAAATAATGCCAGGATTTCACAGCAGCTCTTAACATGTCCAAACTTTTGACCATAAAATTCTTATGCAAACTGGAGATGGTCAGGCAGAAGGCCTGTGTTAACTTGACATGTAACATAGTTGTAGTAGTTTAATTATTAACCTTTAATCTTTTTGTGATTAAACTGCTTCTCACTGGAGGTAATTAGCAGATATTTTTCTTCTGTTTCCAAATTGTCTATTTTTGTTTCTCGTTTGCTGCGACTGCAATTTTTTAAATTTGTCAGTAACTTGAAAGGCGCATCCCTATGGCAAAGGTTGTTCAGCAACTCATACTGCATATCTTAAAAAAACCAAGACCATAAACTAATAAAACTTTTTAGTTATTAGTTATTAACTAATTAGTTATCTTTGAATACATTTAAATATTATACAGTACTTGTTAAATACACTTGTTAATTGTGTTAGGTTATGGTGGTGGATACCAGAGCTGGCTGGTCAGCGCAGGCATTAGCTAACAAATCGACTGAGAGCTATTTATATTTAACAAAAATGTGTTTCTGTGTTGAACCTTTCGTGTTAGTTCGTAGCTAGCAACCTTGGCTGCTTGCTCTGTAGATCCCTGTTGCTGGGCTTAGATCAGAGCAATGATATGAATCCATTCCTCTCTTTTTAAAAATGAATTAATGAATTCAAAAATTGGTGCAGCTCTAGTCAGATTAGTGACAAGAGATCAAAGGCTGCAAAGTTGAGGTAAGGGCCATCACTAAAATGAACTTCTTACCACTGCTTGATACATGGTTGCATCATTTTATCCTTTTTTTCTCTTTTGTTGGGAAGGTGGATTAAATATATAATAAGATACAGGAGAGTCCTGCTATCATACGTAAGTTTAAACCTTAATGGAGGAGCCCTTATTTTACCTAGTCTGTCCCCATGGACACCAATCTCCCTGACGATGAAAATACTGTTTATTAAGTCTGTACTGGAATGGAAAATTAATCAATGACATTGCGATGATTGTTATAGGTCGTGTAGTTCTTTTATTTTGGATGATTAAGTTATTATTTTTTTAACATTAAAGCAAATCTTGCTTGGAGTGCATCTTTAACTTTTTGCCTCATCTGCTGAATCCTTGTCTTTAATGGACAGCAGGGGAGGCTGTGTGCTTATCCTGTACAAACGACAGTCTTCCATCTGTTTATCTGAAGCTGTGATAGATGGGCTGTGGAAATTTCCTCCCCCTTGTGTAGCTGCAATCAGTCTCCCCATCACTACTGATAACACAGCTTGCCAAAAACACAAGCTCACAGTGGCAGCAGGTCTTCACAACAAACTGGGTTAATGATTCAGGAGGACTGCCTGTCACCCTCTGGACTCACAGAGGTCCAGCCTTGTATTTGTCTGTCTATCACAAGAATTTTATTCTCTACCCCATTAGTGTGCTGGCCAGAAAGAAGAGAAATGGAACTTTGTTAACACTGTGCTGGAACATGGACACGTGCTTAATGGCTTCTAAAACTGGGAGGAATAAAAGTCAGGCTGAACTGTATAATGGTGAATTAAGATCTCCTCTCTTACACTGGTAGAGTTAAATGTGATGGAATGTTTGTTTGGGTAAAAGCCAAGTTCAAAACCCAGGAACAGACGCATGAAAATGTGGCAGAAAGATTGTTTTCTGTGCTTTTTATAATGCAATGCAGCACCAGTTGGACTGCAGTTTTTCCTTTGCCTTTAGAGGTATTTAAACAGTTGGACTTGTCAGAGTTAGATCAGTACAGATATACATACATGTATAAATATAGTAGCACTGAATCATGAGACTTCTTCTGCTGCAAGCATCTGTCTCCTATATCAGGTCACAGGTTAAAATCGTTGTGAACATGCTGCATGTACAGAAGTCAACAAACGGCTGTGGTCATTTTTAGAGTTTACATTGAAAAGGGTAAGGTTACATTTTTGGCTTCATGAATTTTGTCTTTTTGAAATATTCACTAAGTTTGCATTTTCTTTCTCGTATATGGTGAAACCTCTTCTTTTTTTGTCTGGATTCATTATTTTATTTCATTCCTCTTATTTACTTAACCAGTGTTGGCCTGATTAATCATACAGTGGATGGATGGACTATGACTGAATGCAGAAAATATATAGACAAAAGCTGATTTTGCTTAATACTGCCAGTGTACTATTTTGTTTTATTTTTCAGTGTAACTAGTTCTATCTCAGACTGAACTTCTTCAGATAAGCCCAATAAGACAGTTTTTCTCCCCCGTGGGCCCCAAAAAACATTTGGCTAATAAATGTTGTTGTTTTCTTCTACATGCTGTTTCATATTATTTCATTAAACACACACCAAGCCAAAAGCCTTGAGCTTACAACCCAAAACTAACAAAAAATATAGCGGGCTTGCTGAAATTTACCACAGTGAGACAGGTAATTAGTATTAACTATGCAATTGTGTCACAATTTTCATGCTGCTATTAATTATCTCATCATTTTCATTGGCTGGGAGAAACATAATGCCTAAATTTGTCCCTCTAACTTTGCTGAGGAGATTATTTATCATCATGGGTTGTAATTATACCTGGGGCTCAGCGCATTCAAATGGATTTGCTGTGGTGCTGATAGCATAAATGTTTGATGAGGTGTTTTCATTGATGTGTGACTGGCTCTGCACTATTGCCAGAGAGAGGCTAACAGGTTCCCCTCATCGCTGATAGTGTTTGCTTCAATCACATCTGATAAGATCACCGACTTGAAGAGAGAGTTTTCACAATGTACTGAGCTCACACAAATATCTCATTTGTCAAAGGTCAGTGGTGTGAAAGATGTCTCGAGCAGTTGCTTTCTGCAAACCTGCATTCATTTAAACAAGCCTCCACGGTCATTAATGTGCAACTCTAAAAACAACTGTGTCCTGGGGTTTGTCTCAAACAAGTCAATTTTATTTATAAAGTTTGGTTAAAACTTTGCTATGGGTACCACAAAAAGGAAGAAATTTCAATACAAATAAAAAAGAGCATCGTTGTCTCTTTCAGGGCCATGCTTCAAGCAACGATAGTGAAATTGCTTCCGGGCAGAACAGAGAGCCTTTATATTTAATACACAAGCCACTCTTCCAAATACACTGGCTTCCCTGCTATCAGACCCATAAAGAGTTTTTGATGAGCATCTGTTCAGCCCAACTAATTAACTGTTTAGGAAGCTTTTATTGTGCTTACAGAAGGCTAACATCAGGTTAAGTTGCTCTCTTTTGCTACTTGGAGAAGCGTGGAGTACCTCCCAGCTTACACAACCACAGTCTGACTGGTAAATAAATGTAAAATGCAGTATACTGCAAAGACTAAATAAATGAATTAGCTAAGATGAAGAATAAAAAGATGTTAGATGTGTGTGTGTGTGTGAGGGGGGTTCCAGCTTAGACAGGACTGGAGATTTGTGTAAAAGAACGTTACACAAACTCAAAGTCTTGTCTAATTACTGAAGTGATACCTTTGTGTTCAGAAGTTTACATAAACTCATCATGGGCATGGATGTCCTGATAATTTTGGACTTTTAATGATTTCTTTGAACTGTTCCTTTTGCAAGATGAAAAGATTTTGCAGCATGCATCTTTAATGACTTCAGAATTCAAGAACTTGGTGCATAATTTGACTGAAATTCTCAGCTGCCCACATGTAAAAACCAGATGTTTCTGCAGGAAAAAATTCTGGTTAAATTACACAAAGTTTGAGTCATCTGTTAACAATAACAAGTGTATGTTTTAAGGAGTAAAGGTGAGGCTTTAAACACAAGAACAGGTACCAACTGTCAAGCACGGTGTTAGCATTATGTTCTGCGGCTGTTTTAGGGCCAGTGGTGTTGGTACATTGTGGATGCAGAACGTACCGTGCAAGTTATTACAGAGAAATCTGACACCAGTGTTCTCATGATCTCATGTCATTGAAATTCAATTATTAGGTATTATTTCTGGAGTGAAAAGTGAAGAGGGAAAAGAACAGTGGTGGTGAGTACTGGACCCGATGACCAGCGTGGGACAACGTAGAAATTGGTTTGGGGTGTTTCCCAGTCAGGAGCAGTAAGTGTCACTGTTCTGAGTTTTAATCAGGGGCGATTCTAGGCTCAGAGCTTTTCGGGTGCTGAGCACCCAGAGAGCTGCCCAGCCAGGCCAGATAAACCTGTCTCTGTCAGTCCCTGCATCCTTAAATGTTGTCCCGAGTTCTCTCTGACTGTCACTTTGGTGCATTTAAACCCCTGTACCTCCCTGTCCTCATCGTCTGTTGTCTTCGTCTCCATTATCATCATAATTTTACCATCTCTGTGCAACTCTGCAAATTTCTTTATTAAATCATAAGATTCTTAAATTCATCACGTCTCTCTGTGCCTGGGTTCTCGTCACAAAACATGACATCACTGTTTTGTACATTTTAACACAATTTAATCCCACATTTGTGAAAGAAAAGCAAAACACTTTATTTGAAAAGTCTGTAACAAAACCATCAAATCTGATAAAGGTTATTTAAATGCTGCAAAAAATGCTGGAATAAAAAAAATACATATGCTAACCTTAATTACAGCGTGAGAATAATGAACGATGCTCATAGTGAGTAAGAAGTAAACTGAGTGCATTTTTTGGACAGAGATTCACTTTTAATGTGTATGTATAATATAATACAGATACATAAAAAATACTCCCAAAACAGAATAAATTATTACAAAATATTAATAAAAACTATAAAAATGGAGGCACCTTTGCCTGTGGTAGAATGTATACAATGTATGAAAAAATCTTTACTGCAGATACTAATTTTAAAAAAAAAAGTGTGAGAAACACTGAGAAGTGTCTGTGTGCTTTTGGAAAACATTTAAAGCTGCTGTACAGAATCTTTGAAACAAGCTTAAAACATTTTTAGAAACAGAGCATCTGCTTCTCTTTACAGCTCCTCACTCCACCAGGGCTGTTTGGCTCTTTCTGATAGTGCGCAAATGTGATGTAGGTACTGCAGCAGTCATACAGACAACTGGACGGTCCAAAAGTTGGCCTACCTATTACTGGCTGAGGTTTTAGTAGAGTTGTGGCTGAACCACAGAAAAATATATCATGAATTTTAATCTCCCCAATCAATGATAATGTTATGTTGGGATGTTGTTAAAGAGGGTCAAAATGTTTCAACCCAGTTTGTTTAGCAGATTCTGTACAGCAGCTTTAATATAGAGAGAACACAACTTCCAGATTGTGAGTAAAATCAGGTTTTTCCTCTTTGTCAGTTTAACAGTTTCTGTTGTGCCTGTCACTGCTCCCTGTCTGTTTGCTTACCTGGTTCTTCCTGACCTTGTACTTTCTCCTCATGTTCTCCTCTTTCCTCTCTCCCTCTTTGGACTGACAATCATACACAAATAGATTGTATTCAATTAGATGAAAAATTACATTAATATGAAAAAATTCTATTAAGATCGCTAACAAAAAGTCCTCTCTCAGTGTACTTTTAACCAAAAGGCAAAAACCCAAACCACACGAACATCTGATGAAAGATAGAAATATTGAAACACCTGGTGTAATGTTTTTCAGCTAAAAAGAAACATGGTCTGACTCCTACCTAACTATATAAAGAGCAACTGAAGGTTAAATGCAGCTAATATGTCCTGTGTTAAGCCAGGTACTTACACCTCCACTCCGCTACGTCTCAGACACCATCGGCACTCTGGACGACACCATCGACACTCTGGCCCCACAGAGTGTGGGGCACTCTTATGGGCTCAAAATGTGGTCATAAATATTTTGTACTTGTAAAAAAGATTTGTGTGTGCGTAAAAAAGATTTGTATGTGTAAAAAGAATTTGTGTGTGCGTAAAAAAGATTTGTGTGTGGACTTAGAAAAAAAAAACCCTGCAAGTTACAAGTACGGATTTTGACCCTATTTTTCTTCCTTTCATCTGATTGGTCAATGTCATGTCAATCACAAATGTAACAATCCAATCAGAGAACAGATGGTTTGGCTGTCGGAGGGGCGCTTTTTTGAACTGCAGGTCCTTGAAGGGTGATACAGTTTGAAGCTGGAGGATCGCTATATAAATATCCGATAGCAGCTAGGTCCCCTAACTTTCAGTAGCTGTTGAAAGGAAAAAGTTTTGGTATATCAGTGGTTAGAAATACCGTTATTACTTTAGGATTAGTTTAACACAAAGTCAGGGCTGACCCAGGACCATTGCTGTGAGTCACAGTGCGCAGCATAAAAGTCCTTTCACATCGGACGCAGGACGTGCTGCTAATGCTAACTGCTAACTAAAAGCAAAGGATCCAGAATTTGTTGCTGGCTGCTGGGCTCTGTGGGTTTTTGCAGCAGCTCTACCTGTACTAGATGCACCTGCTCCTTGTCTTTTCTATCTCTGACTTTATGTCCTCTACAAGAGTTTGTTTTTTTTCCTGGTTCTTCAAATGTTCAATAAAAACATGTATGTTAATTCATAACAAAGAAAGCTTTGTAATGAAGACTGTCATTTTCAAAACACTGCCCCCCACCCCGCGGTCCGCAGCGCTGTTGAAAAGGCTGTGGAAGTCCCTGTATTAAACACGTAGACAGGGCTGGACTGGGACAAAAAATCGGCCCGGGCATTTTGACTAGAGACCGACCCACCAAAAATGTGACGTCATTCAGGGGTAAAACCGCAAAGGATTCTGGGAACTTGTGGCAAGAGGTACTAGCGCATGCAGGCATGCATGAATATGACAGGTGTGGTTGAACTGCATGAAGACTCTGAAGCTTCTCTTTTCTTCTGGCAGGACAGGAATGTGGCCTTGTCCTGTGAGCCACTGTAAGGATGTACTTAGAGTAGAACTGGACTGTCACCGGCCTCAGGCTCTTCACCCTTTTCAAAGACAAAGCAGTCATTTAGATAAAATATTAGATATTGTTTACCTGTAAATGCACAAAGTAAATTTAGAAATGTAATTATTGTCAAGAGTGAACAAGCACTGATAGTGTAATCTACAGCTGTGGCCAAACGTTTAGAGAATGAGAAGTGTTGTTTGCTTATTTACAAAGTTTGCTGTTTCAGTGATATTTGTATATCACATTATACCACTTCAAACAGAGGTGATCCAGTAATGCTGCACTAATGAATTAGACTAACTATTCACTTTAGCTAAAGTTATTAAGTTAGCTAAAGAGTTGGGATGCTGTGTAAGACATAAATAAAGCTAAAACACAAAGGTTTGGACACCGTTTTGCATGTTTCCCTACTGTAGGGGTCTCTGCAAGCATACAGAGGGGGTACTCTGAGAGGGTCCAAGATGACAGCTTTGGAATTCTACTAGAAACAGTCGATCATATTTGTTGTCAAAGCTGAATTCAGGGCAAACTACGCTAAATTAGCGTTTTTAGCTAGCAGCTACAATAAGCATAAAAGTTACCGTACGGCTATCATTTGTTAACATGACGCTTGTTCTTATACATGTAGTACATTTATTACCAACCTGAGAGTTTATCCGCTGGTCATTCGACATGACGAATGACTTCTGAAGTCTTAATTCAGCTCAAGACGCTGTAGATTCCCGTCGGTAACACTTTCGGTCCGCTAGTAAAACGTAGTTCTATTAATCTGCGCTTGAACCGGAACCGGATGTAAGTTCCAAAAAACTGAATTTCGGAACTGAAATTGAATTGTAGAACTGAAACTGAATGGTGAGAAGTGAAACTGAAATTATTCGAGAGCTGAATTTTTAAAGGATAAAATGCAGTTTCAAAGCAAATCAATTCATTTTCAAAATATAAATTCAATTTCAATTTAGTGATGATCATTTTCAAACCATAAATTCAATTTCAAATTAGACTAATTCAAATTCGGTTTTCAAAAGCATTTATTCAAGTTACAATTCAGATTGAGCAATTCAAATTCAAATGTAACTTATTCAAATTCAGTTTCTGATGGCACAGATTTCTGCCCATAGTTACCGTCATAGTTCATTGGTCCACTTGTGTCTTCACCCCCTGTGTTTAACCTCCTAGGACCTGGACTCTTTCATGGCATGCACTTTTAATTTATCTTTCTGTCTGGGCTGATTGGGACCTGATGAATGTAAAAACAAAGAATTACCTGATTATTTTATTTTACTTGATTTTTGTTTTTGAGAAAAATGAGAGCCACATATGAGGACATTCATTTTAAATTTTGATAGAACAGTGGCAGTATAACATCCTCGTAAGTGGATATCAGGCCCTTGTAGAACAAAATTTTGTATTTTGGTCTAGACCACCCAAAATGTGATGTCCACATATGTGGACGCCAGGTCCTAGAAAGTTACATCTCCCTCACTCTTCATGTGTTTCATGTCTGCATGTTCTAAGTGTCAGGCTCACGTTGCCATGTCTGCGTCCTGTTATGTTTGTTTTATTTTGAAGAGGTCTGGTGTCCCATGTTCATTGTGGTCAATTTCACTTCCCCTGTGGTGTCATTATGTTCATTCTAATCAGCTGTTTCCCCATGTGTTTCCACTTCCCCTGATCACCTCCTGTGTGTATTTAGTCTGTGTGTTTTCATTCACTCCTAGTCCAAACGTCTGTTATCCTGCCTTGTTTCCACGCCATGCCATGACTTCATCTCAGAGTTCTTTGTTCTATGTTCTTGTTCATGTTCCATGTTTTTTTTTTTTAATGTTTAACCTTGGTTCACCGAGTTTAGGTTCAACTTTTGCCCTTGCCCTGTGTTTGTTTTATTTTTGCCAGCCTTGATAAATGCCTCGTTTTTGTTACATCAAGTTTTGTCTCTTTGCGTGTCTGCACTTGGGTCCACCTCCTCACCCCACACAGTGAGCCAAACTGTGATGGTAAGAGCAAGAGTAGTTTTTGTGGTGTGTGCTGAACAAATGTGGTTGGTGGTTTCACCATCTGACACCATCACATCACAGAATTTGAAAACAATACTGATTTTCCCATTACAGTTTGTCTGTTAAACTGAGACTACATTTGCAATGAAAGAAAATAAGTAAAATGTTATTTCTGTAGTACGTTTCCAGATGAACATTAAAGTCCTTCACAACAAAATGACTGATTATAAAAACAATAGTTAACCAAACGTAAGTCTAAAAAGACGAGTTTTCAGCTACAACAGATCTTTAGCTCAGAGGGAGCGAGTTCCACAGTCTGCAAAAGCTCCGCCTCCTGTAGTTTTCAGCTTTGTGTGATGCACAGCCAGCAGGCTCTGCCCAAATGAACTCAGGGACTTGAACTCAGGATGCATGCATGTAAACGTTGACTGATGTATGCTGGTGCGTGTCCCCAAAGAGCTCTAAAAGTCAGAACTACAATCAAGAGTAACTGCAGCTGGGTCGCAGTAACAGTGTGACATGCAACTATTTGGAAAACTGAAATCTTTGCTGTGACTCAATGAAAATGAACTTGGCAGTTTTTCTTAAGTGATTAAAAACAAGAGCAAACCAGAGATTTGATATTAGCATTAACTGAAAATCATTTGCATAGCAGTGATAGCAAATGTATTTAAGTGGGTTCAAAGTGTTGCTGTAAAGGGAGCACCATGAAAAGAGAAGCGGAAGAGGACCTACACTTGGAAGCAGCCACAGAAAAGGATTGTTCAGATAAATATGATGTGAACCACTTCAAAGCAGACCCAGATACACCCACCAAACATTTCAGCCTACTGAGCATAATGCGATGGTCAACAGTGTCAAAAACAGAGGTATGGTTCAACAAAGGTCAGCAGAACAAAACATTCTTCTGCATCACTTTGCATCAAAATGTCGCTGGAGACTCTGAGAAGAGCTGCTTCCTGTGCTCTATGAAAGCCAGATTTAAATTTATGAAGAACGCTGTATTTGTCCAAGACAGCATGGAACTGTTTAGCCACAATCTTTGCTACAATTTTGGCAAAAAACAATAATTCTGAGATGGAGATAGCTGCTAAGAAGAGAAGGGTCAAGCTTTTTTCTTTGGGTGGATGACAGCATTCTTAAACTAAGCAGTGACTTGACCAGAGACTACTAAGGAGTCTATTATAGCGACCAACAGACTGAAAGTCATGTTTGAACAGAGATGCGGGTAAATGTCGAGAGAGCAAAGGGTGGCTCTCATTAAATTTTCATGTAATTAACACATTTGGCCTTCTCAGATAAATAACTGCAAAAGCTTCTAAAGTAACAGAGTTGGATCAGGAAAAGATATTTCCTGATCAGTGCTGGTGAAGAAATATTATTTCTCACATTAATGATTTTGTCTACTAAGAATAAAAGAAAACAAAGAAGGAAAAGGATCACTGTCATGGTGAAAAAATAAGCCCAGCCACTACCAATCAGATGCTTTCCAGATGATACTCCATGGTGGATAAAAAGCTGGTCGTATTTTTGCTTCAGTTTTCAGAAGATCCCCAACACAGCTGTCAGAAATGCAGCCAGAAATCATGACAGAGCCTACACCATGTTTATAGATGGTTGTAAAAACTCGCTCTTGTACCTTTCTTCTGATCGTAGATATGGATGAAAGCTTGAAAAGAAATGTCAAATGTAGACTGCTCAATCCATAAGACTGCTTGCCAGTGACTTTCAGTCCAGTTAATGTGTAATTTGGCAGAGCTCGGCCTTTTCAGTCCTTTTCTCTTTCTTATAAATGGCTTATTGATAGCCCCCCTTCTCTTGAGCAGGGGACCTTTGGGATGCTGCAAGATTTCAATCATCGTGTCATAGTGTGTTACCAGTGGTGTTCTTGGTCACTGTGGTCCCAACTGCCTTCAGATCACTGCAAAGCTCGTCCCTTGTAGTTCTGGCTGATTGCCCAACCTTTTCATGATCATCCTCACTCCATGAGGCCATACACTGTTACTTCAGACTGCAGTTGTTCAGCAGCATTACTTGAAGAAAGGGAAAGATAGCTTAAAAATAGGGCTGTAAACAGGCAGTCCTTTAATGGCAATGTCTGCGACTGTCACTTGAACTAGAATACAAAGACTCTTTTCTGTAACTTATGCAAGAACCGCCATTCTTAGCTAAATACGAAAGAAACTCTTTTACAAGGAAGACTTGAAAGATGAACAAACACATAAATGAGATTTAAGGATGCGCTTCACATTGAAGAAGAATACGGAAAAGAGAATCTCGACATTTTCCTTAGACAGCATGTAATGTGAGAACAGTTATGAACACATACAGGCTAAATTTGAGGCTAACAGTCTGCTTCTATTGGTTAGAATATTAGCCCACCTTTGCACTGCACAGATGATGATGATGAAAACTAGGAAAACAATTATTTCTGACAGGGACAGATAGGATAGCAGGAGTAGTTAGTCAAGTTAAACAAGCACAGCACATAGTAAGGATTCAGTTAGTTTATATATGAAAACTGTTTTTATTAGTACTGATAGGTCAAGGCAGAAGATTTATCAGAAATCTGTGAGAGATGTTTTCATAGGATATGCACTGGGGTCTTTACTATGAAGTATCTTTAAAATACTCTGGATATGGCCAGTCACAAACATGGACAGCTCTACTAATTATATTTACAATTGCACATTGATTGATTGATTGATTGATTGATCATACTTTATTCATCCCGAGGGAAATTGGGTTAAGGCTGCCATCTTACCCTACCCTTGGTAGTGAGGCACTTCTTGTAGTCCTATGATTATGTTGCCATTTAGCCACATGATAAACAAGAAAGCTTTTAGAAAGTAGAAGATGGCGCTTTTTACAAATCATGTCTCTCACATGCATTTTTGCCTTCCAGTTTTTGTCTTATACAATTTCAGTTTGGGTATTCAAAATAGGCAAAAATTCCATTTAAAGGGAAAGAGGCTGCCTAGCAAAACGATTGTTTACACAGAGCAGAGCAGCAGGAGAAACAAAGCTGGACTGAACAGAGGTTGCAGAATGTGGAGAAGTAATCTGAGCAAAAAAAGAGTGAAATCCAGAGCAGAAGGATGTTAAACTCTGAGAGCTCTAACTCATCATCAGCGATGAACTCAAACCTCATGTTTCAGAGACTAGCTGTGACAAAGTGGGTGAGAACTCCATTTGCCCAGAGTTGAAGCTTGCTATTATTAGTTAACATTCTTGTTTTGATTTAACCATATCTTTATTCTGCAGTTTGCAAACATTTACTATCCCGAGTTTATGTTTTGCACTTTTACAGATTACGTAATAGAACATCTTGGTTTAAATCAAGTTTGTTAAGTTAAAATTTTATTTATTCCAACTGGGAGGTTATCTAGTTTACTGGGTTTAAACTCACCTGACTTTAGTGTGTTTCAGCAGCAAAAAGAGGACGCGCTGGCTCACTTCCTGTATTTATAGCTTCTTGTTTAGTTTGGATGTCACAATTTTAGGATTGAATTTGTTTAAGAGATATTTATTGATGCAACATGTACTGGCTACACCTTAGTGTGTTTTATTGCTAGTAAAGATTAGCATCATAAGATTATGAGAGTGGTAATGTTTATCTTATCTCCTCTGGATGAAATAATAATAATATCCTCCTATATTGTTTGGATAGCTTGAGTATTCAAGCAGAAGAACTCAAGAGGAGAGGACTGAGTCAGTGTACCTGAGTATTTTTGTTGGTTTAAGTTCAGTTATGTATTTTTTTTATTTTTGTAAATATTTTTGGTCACAAGATGGTAAATACATCACTTGCTACACTGGACAGCATCCGTCTCCTGCCCTTTTTTAGCCACTTTGGCCAAGCTATCTCACACTAGCAAAAGCAATTTTTAGTACAAGAAATGTAAATAAAAATTAAAATGTGTTTTTTTTAATTTTCCACAAACATGTTCTGGCACTACAGTATTCATTCACAGTACATGTTAATGCCTGGAACTTTTAATCTGTCTCAGTCGACTCACTGCTGTGAGTCAGTGGTGTTACTGGGTAGAATGACAGGTGTGGAGTTGCTCAGTTAAAGACGAGTTCGCTAATCCAGCAGTGAAGGTGGTAAAGTGGAAGACTTTAAATCAAAACCTGAATGTCAAATTGTAGTCTGGGTATCTGTGAAACACAGTTCAAAATGAAGCAGCTACAAGGAGGACAACATAAAGCTGCTGTAATTTATATTAAAAATGAGTCGTAGGCATTTTTTTTTTCCAGTGGAAAATGAAAATATCCAATCTAAAGGCTTGTATTGCAGTTTTGTCAAATAGGATTTGCCCACTTCACATTTTTGCATATTTGTCACAATTACATGTTTCACATCATCATCATCCTTTAATTTAATATTAGATAACAATATCTGAGTTAAATAAAAAAATCCAGTTTTCATCATTTCATTTCTTTAGTCATTCAGAGGGAGATTCGTTTGTCATCGTTCCATCAGTTATGATAAGTTGTTTAGTCAAAGGAGCTTGCAAAGAAAAGCGTCTGGACTTCTTTAAGTTGCTTGAAGACGTTTCACCTCTCATCCGAGAAGCTTCTTCAGTTCTAAGGTCAAATGGTGGAGAGTCCCAGATATAAACCTAGTGGGAGTGACCCCCCCACAGAAGGACAAAAGGACCCCCTGATGATCCTCTAATTGCCTGAGCCAAGGTGGGAAACTGGGCGTGGGTCTTCAAGCAACTTAAAGAAGTCCAGACGCTTTTCTTTGCAAGCTCCTTTGACTACGATGACCTGGATGACTGAGAACCTTCACAGACAGATAAGTTGTTTAGCTCCATGCCAGCACCATGTTTGACTCTTGGTAAAATGTTCTTTTTATAAAACGATGTTACTCCGGATACAAGAGGACACACATCTGAGTATTGTTTTTGGTCAACAGTGGTTTTCTGCCTTGGATTCCCATGGATGCCATTTTTGCCCACTTTCTTTCTTATGAGGAAGAAACTGTTGTTTTTTGTCAACAGTGGTTTTCTGCCTTGGATTCCCATGGATGCCATTTTTGCCCACTTTCTTTCTTATGACTTTTTGTAATTACTTTTTCACAATGTTGGTTTGGATGTTTTTTTTCCCTTTAGAAAATGAAATCATCAATTAAAAACTGCATATTGTGTGCACTCAGTAATCTTATAAGATTACTTTTATGTCCATCAATCTTCATCCGCTTTATCTGGGGCCGGGTCGCGGGGGCAGCAGCCTAAGCAGAGAAGCCCAGACCTCCCTCTCCCCAGCCACCTCCTCCAGCTTATCCGGAGGAATACCAAGGCGTTCCCAGGCCAGCCGAGAGATATAATCTCTCCAGCGTGTCCTGGGTCTGCCCCGGGGCCTCCTCCCGGTGGGACATGCCTGGAACACCTCACCCAGGAGGCGCCCAGGAGGCATCCTTGTCAGATGCCCGAACCACCTCAACTGGCTCCCTTTGATGTGGAGCAGCAGCTGCTCTACTCTGAGCCCCTCCTGGATAGCTGAACTTCTCACCCTATCTCTAAGGGAGAGGCCAGCCACCCTTCGGAGGAAGCTAATTTCTGCCGCTTGTATCCGCGATCTCGTTCTTTCGGTCACTACCCACAGCTCGTGGCCATAGGTGAGGGTAGGGACGTAAATTGAGAGCTTCGCTTTTACACTCAGCTCTCTCTTCACCACGACGGACTGGTGCTGCGGCCAGTCGCAGCACCAGTCTGTCTATCAATCTCCGGCTCCCTTCTCCCATCACTCGCGAACAAGACCCCGAGATACTTGAACTCCTCCACTTGGGGCAGGAACTCATCCCCGACCCGGAGTGGGCACTCCACCCTTTTCCGGCTGAGAACCATGGCCTCAGATTTGGAGGTGGTAATCCTCATTCCCGCTGCTTCACACTCGGCTGCGAACTGTTCCAGTGCAAGCTGGAGGCCCTCACCCGATGAAGCCAACAGAACCACATCATCCGCGAAAAGCAGAGAAAAGATTCTGAGGCCACCGAATTGAAAGCCCTCCGCCACTTGGCTGCGCCTAGAAATCCTGTCCATAAAAATTATGAACAGAATTGGTGACAAAGGGCAGCCCTGGCGGAGCCCATCACCCACCGAGAGCGAGTCCGACTTATTGCTGGCAATGTGAACCAAGCTCTTGCGATGGTTGTATAGGGTATACCTCTCCGAGAATCACTACCTTATCGTGATGGAGGGGTTTGTGTGTCCCAGGGATCCCAGGGGCTATGTTGACCGGGAGCTTTAGCCCCCTGTAGGGTCTCCCATGGCAAATTGGTCCTGGGTGAGGGACTAGACAAAGAGCGATTCAGAAGACCCTTATGAGGAAAACATTGAGGGAACATGTCTGTGAAGGTTCTCAGTGAGGGAACAGTTTACCCTGCCCAGGATAGGGTTACCGGGGCCCCGCCCTGGAGCCAGGCTTGGGGAGGGTGTCCGAGGGTGAGCGTCTGGCACAGCCCGAAAAGGGGACATGGGCCCATCCTCCCGCAGGCCCACCACCCGCAGGAGGCACGGTAGGGGTCAGGTGCATTGTGTGCTGGGTGGCGGCCAGGAGCGGAGGCCCTGGCGGACTGATCCCAGGCTACCAAGACTGGCATCTTATTTTATGTCTCTAACAAAAAAAAAGAAAGAACAAAAAAGTGTTTGAGTTAAAGTTGAGAAAGCTTTGATAGACTTTAGAGCAAAGCTTAATTATTGTCTATAATTATTATCTTAATAATAATTTCTGGCTCAAACGTAAAACTAAATAAAAAAAAAAATGGTTATCAGTATTCCCCTTACCTAAATCAGCCAGAAAGTGCTCAAATGAGCTGATGTTGACCCTTGTTGATGATTTTGAATGAAACCAAAGAGAGAATAAATTAAACTAGAAAGTGCATTTTCTGAAGAAACTGCAGTGTGAATGCTTGAATCTGAATGTATGCATTGAAATGAAATAATTACTGAATTTAAGTTAAAAATTTTGAATGAGATAAAAAAAAAAACCCGAATTTAACCTGAAAACAAAAGTGCTGAACTGCTAAAAGCTGAAGGTTACACAGAAGAAGAAGTTGGAAAAAAGCTGAAAATGTTTTAATTGTAAATTAGAAAAACCTAAGAAATGAGAAAAGAACATTTAGAGTCAGAAAACATCTGAAAGAATATTAAAAGGTCATATTCTTTGAATCACTGAATGACTAAAATGTGATCCCTCCACTTGGACCCACACAGTTTAAAAAGTTTACATCTCTGAGCTTTGAAAGACAAGATGTTGGAAAAAGAACAACGATGGCGACGTTTTGAGGGTAAAATGATGGCTTTAACACTGTGGACACAGCAGCAGTTGAAAGAGAAGTGTTTAAGATGAATCTTGGCAGAGTGGCAGGCAGAGCTCGTTAAGCAGGCAGGTGTGAGCCTGGTTGCTATAGTGACCGCACCCAATGGCTCCATACACACGACACAGACATGCACCTCACTTTTGCTGCTTAAAATGAACAGAAAAGTCAGGCCGAAACAAATCGTTCCCAAATGAAAAGTACATGTCGTACTGACAAAATTCTTTCACCGTGAGCGACAGCCATGTCTAGTCTACCTAATTCTCAGTTTTCATGCCTGTGGAGCTTATTATATGGACGTGGTGACAGTGTAAAGACACCATGCTCTTCTGATTTTCAAACGAACCTTCTGAGCCATTTTAACATTAGAGTCTATGGAAGAGTTGGAGGGAGGAGGCTGTGCATTGGTGACATTTATGAAAGAACCATAACACCTAGTACAATAGTAAACACATTGGATGAAAGAGGACAGCCATGGCTACGTTTTGAGGGTAAAATCATACCTGTAGAGCAAACGCTGCGGACACAGCAGCAGTTTTAAAAAAGATTTTAAGATTATTTTTTTTGCTCCTCTCACTCTAGCAGTTGAGCTGCCTCACTCTAGCCCCAACATTCCGTCCCATACACACCCATTATAAACTCTGAAACGGGTGAAAAAACATCATGAAACTTAAACTGGAACTGAAGAAAAAGTATAATAGATATTGAAAAGATAAATACAAGTTGAATAGTTGAATGTCTTGTCTTCGTTTTAAAGTTTGAATGGTGGCTCTATGTCAACGTATGTGGAAGTAGTAAGAGTTTAAAAATGAGTGAGTTGAAGGAGAATTTGAAGGGTCTCCCCATTGAAATACATTATAAATTTTTGTTGAATAAAGTTGAATAAAATTAAAAATATAAATGTTAAAAATGAGAAAAATAGAAGCACACCATTCCAAAAGAAGAGGAATCTAATGGTGTTTGAATGGTTTTTCTAAGTTGAACGGTTTTGAAGGAGATAGTCGGCGAAAAACGTACGGAATAGAAAATAATAATAAAGATTAGAAGAACAATACTGTGAATGCTTTTCAAGCATTCACACTAATAATGAGTGAATCTAACTAACTAACTTTACTTTTATATTCAATTCAATTCAAATTCTTCCATCCATCTTCTTCCTCTTATCCGGGGCCGGATCACGGGGGCAGCAGCCTAAGCAGAGAAGCCCAGACCTCCCTCTCCCCAGCCTCCTCCTCCATCTTGTCCGGGGGAACACCAAGGCGTTCCCAGGCCAGCTGAGAGATATAATCTCTCCAGCGTGTCCTGGGTCTGCCCCGGGGCCTCCTCCCGGTGGGACATGCCTGGAACGCCTCACCCAGGAGGCATCCAAGTCAGATGCCCGAGCAACCTCAACTGGCTCCTTTTGATGTGGAGGAGCAGCGGCTCTACTCTGAGCCCCTTAATTCAATTCAATTCAATTTTAATTATACAGCGCCAAATTACAACAGCAGACATCTCAAAGTGCTTTATATTGTAAGGAAGACCCTACAATTCATATGTTTGTTTTAAAGATTTTTTTTGTATTTCATCTTTCAATATCAGCGTTACTGTTAATTCCATTATATGCACAACACAACACTTAACTAAAAACTACAGTGTGATGAAAATGGCTGACATTCAAGGACATTTGGGTGTGTCAAAACTAATTATTTACTACATCATGGGATGCAGTATCCCAGTTTCAACTGTAGAATTGCACAGATTTCATGCCAGTAATTTAGAGTAAAATACAAACAAACCATCAAATTATTATTTGCTCATACTAAGACTGAAAAGGTTTGAAAAAAACATTTCAGATAGGATTTCAGTGGTCGTATGACCATTTCTCCTGTTTTGGCTTCCCTTCATTGGCTTCCTGTTAAATCCAGAATTGAATTCAAAATCCTGCTCCTCACATACAAGGTCCTAAATAATCAGGCCCCATCTTATCTTAATGACCTTGTAGTACCATATCACCCTATTAGAGCACTTCGCTCTCGCTCTGCAGGCCTACTTGTTGTTCCTAGAGTATTTAAAAGTAGAATGGGAGGCAGAGCCTTCAGTTTTCAGGCCCCTCTTCTGTGGAACCAGCTTCCAGTTTGGATTCAGGAGACAGACACTATCTCTACTTTTAAGATTAGGCTTAAAACTTTCCTTTTTGCTAAAGCATATAGTTAGGGCTGGACCAGGTGACCCTGAATCCTCCCTTAGTTATGCTGCAATAGACGTAGGCTGCCGGGGATTCCCATGATGCATTGAGTTTTTCCTTTCCAGTCACCTTTCTCACTCAGTATGTATTAACAGACCTCTCTGCATTGAATCATATAATAATAATAATAATAATAATAATGGATACTTTATTGATCCTCATGGGGAAATTACTTGTTTTTCTCTGCATTTGACCCATTCACTCAGTGAAGCAGTGGGCAGCCCACTAAGCAGGCGCCCGGGGAGCAGTGTGTAGGGACGGTACCTTGCTCAGGGGTACCTCAGGGTAGCCGTTAAGTGGATTCGAACCGCCGACCTTCCGATCATGGGGCGACCACTTTACCTACTGAGCTATCCCTATCTGTTATTAACCTCTGTCTCTCTTCCACAGCATGTCTTTTATCCTGTCTTCCTTCTCTCACCCCAACCGGTCGCAGCAGATGGCCCCGCCCCTCCCTGAGCCTGGTTCTGCTGGAGGTTTCTTCCTGTTAAAAGGGAGTTTTTCCTTCCCACTGTCGCCAAAGTGCTTGCTCATAGGGGGTCATATGATTGTTGGGTTTTTCTCTGTATGTATTATTGTACGATCTACTGTACAATATAAAGCACCTTGAGGTGACTGTTGTTGTGATTTGGCGCTGTATAAATAAAATTGAATTGAAAAATTGAACTAATGTGATATTAATACCTATCAAAATTAATTATACTATATGAAAGGTATCCTTTTAACCTACATGTTGGTACCAGACTAATGACAGTTATGCAGAGTCTGGTGTATGAAACTACCAAGTGTTCCTTGAAAAACAAGTTTTAACTTCCTGGTTAAGCAAAGGTTTAATGAACACATACAAGTGTTAAATTTGTGATTCTTTTTACTCATGGTACATGAAAATACATCTTCTCTGTCTGAAAAAGTTAACATACGCTTTGATTACATGTTGAAAGGGTGTTTTGTGGTTTTCAGTTTGATTGAACGGTGTGACCTGGCGCTGCTGCCATGAGGGATTTTCATCTCAAACGGATTTCCCCCTGCCTCGAGCAGCCAACAAAATAACAGCAAACGCAGGTGTGAAAACAACATGGGGAATTACAGTTTTACAGTTTAAGGTTTCACACGATGACTAAAGCCAATCACAAGTCAAATCCCTTGTTCCTCGGTGGCTGTAACATTGCTTTTGCTGTTTACTCTGACCTTGTCATAGACCCCTTAAATACTGAAGCTGCGTCATTGCTCTCTCATCATGCTGTTTCAGGAAGAATGTTACACTTTGGTTGTAAGTGTAAGGTTGATGATGATAAGGAGTGAGAATGATCCCGCTTGAAAAAAGATTAGCATAATGAAGCACAAAATAAGCACCAAAGGTAAACATATTCCCACCTTAATACACTGAGTCCTAAAAATGAAATTCTAAAGAAGATAAACTGCTTTTTTAGTTATATGTTTGGGGAAACATATTCTATCATCAACACGAGGTGTTAGAACTCAACATACTGACAAAGTACAAATGCTTCATCATTGTACTTATTGTGTATCCATCACTGGGCTTTACAAAGTGATGAAAAAGGCCAAACATATTGTTTATGCACACAAATATACTTACTATTACTACTGCTATTTCAAACTGTACAGCATTTGTGATGCAGATTTCCAGTTGTTCTCAGAGAACTTCAGCATCTAGCTACCTCAACAGAAAAAAAAGAAAAGAAAAGAATTGACTTTTTAATTGTCAGGTAATTTTAAAATGCAACTGTCAAATGTCTTAAAAAATATCAGCAAACACACACAGTTATTAGGCAAGTGCAGTTTATCACACAATGTGTTGCTGCTTTATTTCCCAAGGAGACAAAAGAGATAACTTCACTTTTAGAACGACTGGACAGGAGGGAGAAGAGAGATTATCAGTGACATTTGATAAACCTGAAATAAAACACAGTGACTGGTCAGAGTTAGGTTACATCAAATGTAGCACATGTTCTTAAAAAGAACAACTTTATTCTTTCTCATTTTAATACTACTGTTTAAGTAATGAAAGCCTGTACCTTTGCCACATCTGACCAGCAGACAGATGTGTATGGCTTTCATCCTGAACACTCGAGTTCAACTTTTAGGTAGAATGTTTTTTAAAGTTAGGATACAACAGCAAGGGTAAATGACCTGTATTTGTATAGCGCTTTGTATAGCGCTTTACTTAGTCCCTATGGACCCCAAAGTGCTTTACACTACATTCAGTCATTCACACATTCACACACTGGTGACGGCAGCTACATTGTAGCCACAGCCACCCTGGGGCGCACTGACAGAGGTGCCGGACACTGGCGCCACCGGGCCCTCTGACCACCACCAGTAGGCAACGGGTGAAGTGTCGTGCCCAAGGACACAACGACCGAGACTGTCTGAGCTGGGGCTCGAACCGGCAACCTTCCGATTACAAGACGAACTCCCAACTCTTGAGCCACAATCGCCCCAATGGACTTAGACGGTATCAAGTACCAGTCTGGTACCAATGCTTTCACTGTGAGGAAACAATTTTGAATCATTCTTTTATGTGTGGTGCAAGACCAGGTCTGAATTAATCGTTGTATCATAGATCCAAGAATAAAAACTAACTGAATTGATTCATTTACTTATTTAAGTAAACAATAAGTGTCATAAACCTGGCAGCTTTGCCCAAGGGATGGACTCAAACGCAAACTCATCGGTGAACTATTTACAGAGATTTTATTCAACTGGGAAACTAAACACACACGGAAGGAAGGAGGATTAGGGAAGGAAATAACTGCTGTGACAAGACGGCGACTGGCACTGGATTTGAGGAGAGGAGTGTGGCGACAAGGAACGAAGGAACAAGGGAGGGTCTGCAAGGAGATGGAGAAACTGTTATTGTCACGTGGTAGGAGCTGACTGAAGGGAGTCTGCTGGTGAGTTTTGCTGTCCTTACCTTGCAGGTCCAGTTTTAGAGAGTCCTGAGGAGGGTGGTCCGTGGGAGTCAGCTCACAGCCAGCGAATGTGAGGTGTAGTGGCAGGCCGGAGGGCAGGCAACCAGGTAGGATCACCAGGGCTGAGGAAACTAAGTTCACTCCTGATGGTTCCGTTTATGGAAACTTCAGCCTCTGCACACAGGGAGAAAAGGGTTACTCAAGGAAAAGGCAATTAGTTTAGTTACATGAAAGAGTGGCCTAGTTAACCGGTAGATGGCACACAATGGACTGGCAAGGCATGGCAGACTGCCCTGCTGCTGATTCCATGTACACAAGGCCCAGGTGAGGTGTAGGAGGCTCCACCCAAAAAGGGTGGACAGGATATCGACAGCCACAGATGGCAAACACCCCGGACACTCCCACTGACCATGATAATAAGTGGCAATAGGACCTTATGTAGATTTAAAAAAAGCAAATTGACTTCACCTCAGTGTCAGACTCTGGACTGCACACCGCTGTCCTCTGGATTCACCAGGTTCCTCATTCTCTGCTTTCAGCATAACATGAATGTCCTCACACATGCAGCTTGCATTTAGAGAGGAGCAAAGAATATTGATGGCGTTGACGATAACATATGATGACACTGTAAGTGCAGTAAAAGCTTCTCAACAAATGTTAAATTGCACAATGAGAGTGAGGCATAGAGAAGGAGGCTGGCAGAGAAAGTGCCACTCTGGGGAATTTGAATCATGTAAACTCTTGACCACAGTTTGTGGTTAGGTCAGAAACTATTGGAAAACATACAAAAGTAAAACTGTTGACATCACAGCAGTGCTAGCAACTGCTGCATCGCTGCTGATGTGTGTGTAGAAAGAAAACAACATATAACTGATTTACACAGGTTGACCCACAGATGAGTTTGTTATCACAATGACCTGCTAACTGGCTAGCATGAAGAATCATGAAGAATTATTTGATTTCAGAGTCAGATCTTCCACTCGGTCTTGTGCAAAAGCTCTTCTTGAGGCTTCAGATCTGGCCATCACAAATGAATGTGTAATGTGATGGTGCATAGGTGCTTCTTTCATGCTTTCATGCTATTAACTTATTGAGTGAGCCTACCCTGGATAAATGTAAAACTTCAAATGGCCATCATTGACAAAATGCACTTAATGTATTACCCAGCATGACCTTAACCTCCTAGGACCTGGCGTCCACATATGGGGATGTCACATTTTGGGTTGTCTAGACCACAATACTGCCATACATGCCATGAAAGAGTTGGGACTGAGCCTATACAGTTGAGGATAGTCACTTCACCAATGCACTGTATTAAGGGACTGTTGTCCATGCAAGTTCAAGTTCATAATGGATTATCTGGAGGAAGCTGCTTTAGTTTGAATGTTAAATTGTGGACGTCATCAGAATGGTGAGCTGCTGGGTTGTAAAATGACAAAACCATAATCTTTATTCAATTTTTTATGTAGCAAATGGATGGTTGTTATATAGTGCTTTTGTACTCTGTCTGAGCACTTAAAGCATACATTCACACAAACACTTTCTATCTAACCTAATGTTTAAATGAAGAACCGTTGTTTTTTATGCATTTTACTACATTGCAAATATCAGAAAAATTGTACCACATTAGGTAAAAGTGATTAAAACCTCATTAGGAAGAGACATGTCCTATTCAAACTCATCTGGCGTCTGGTGTTGTCTTTGTCATTGACCTGTGTGGTGTTTAAAGAGCATTATAAGGGCTTCACAATAAAGGTTGTGTGCGTCTAGTCGGGGGAAAGGTGCTTTCTGTCTAACATTCACACACATTCATACTCTGATGGATGCATCGCAGAGGAACTTGGGGTTAGTATTTTTACCAAAGATATTTGGCATGCAGACTGGAGCAGACAGGAATTGAACCACTAGGCTTCTTAGTAGGTGACTTGCTCTACCACCTAATTTACAGCCCCCCCTCCATATATGAGCACATACACACTGATTCTTAACACAGATTTAGAGACTGCTTCAAGAACGAACAAGTCAGATTACACACAGACTGAGACATAAATTAGCACAGTTGTAGCGTCTTGATTTACAACTAATTCTGCTGCTGTTTCACTCAATGCATGGTGTCAAAAGGTTACTGGGAGCTTTTGGGTCTTATTGGTATGCTCACAGTTCTCCACAATCAGATATTATTACCATGAAACCTTGGGAGGCAAGATCACGAGAGATGAGACAGTTTGGTAGACAGCATTATTATTGTGGCAGTCACATTAATGAACATTGCTGAATGCAAAGGCAATTAATTACTGCTTGCATCATCACCCTGGAAAAAGTGTTTAATTATTTTTTGATGCACTCTGTTGCACTCAGTGAGCCTTGTGGAGTGTGCTCAGGCTGCAAAATGGATCCTGGCAGGGAACCAGCTAAACTGTGGTTTCACTGCCTAATGGCTATTGTACTGGCAGTGCAGATGGCGTTTCTTGACAGAGGAGATGCACTGAGGACTGCTATAGCAGAGGTGACACCTCTTCTTTTTAAAGTTGTTGATTTTTCATGTTAATGATGAATATCTACACAGCAGTTCAACGTCAAGCCACAAGAAAATGGTATACTGTCTACACTGCTGAAAGTGAAAGAAAAAAGTCCTTCAGATAATAAAGTATAATAAAGTACAGTGGATTTTATGCAGAATAGGGTCATTCATCCGAGTCCCCTTTACTACCCAGAGGATACAAAATTACAGCCTGTGAAATGCTTTATTTATTGCTTTAATTGTTGTGGTATTGTGTCTGCGTATTTTATTCTGTTTCAATTCTTGCGTGCAGGACTTTTTAAAGTCCTACGAATATATGCAAGGGCACAATGCTCCCAACTACTGTGCAAATTTTTGTGTTGTTGGGGTTTTTTTTTATGCCTTTTCACTCCCTCGTCCTGCAATGCACTGATCACTTTCAGTCCCCAGGAATTGATAGACACTGGCCTCAGCGTGAACCTGGACTTTACTTTAGATCGGACTGATAGTATCCCAACTGAGATTGCAAGACCACCATTGTTTTTCTTGTGACATTACCAATAAGTTTGATGTGTCACATGGTCCTCTTCCTATTGAAAAAACAAAAGTTGTATCCAAGATGGCCGACTTCTAAATGGCCACCATGGTCACCACCCATCTTGAGGAGTTTGCCCCCTCACATATACTAATGTGCCACAAACAGGACTTTAATATCACCAACCATTCCCATGTTATTACGGTGAATCCATATAAATGGCCCACGCTGTATATATCCACAGACACACCAGCAAGCGGTTGATGCAAAACCATGTAAAGGGAAACACAAGGACTGAAAGAGATTACTAAGATCGTGTGCTTTGTGTTAAACCCTTTGAATTTAGTGTGGTGCTATGATTAGTTTGCTCATAACCCAACAATAAATTTGATCAAATATTCTATATCAAAGCAGAGGGTTACAAATGCAGATTTCCACATGACCGTTTGGAAGAGGCTTCCCTGTTCTCACAGCAGGGCTCCCAGATTTTTATCTGGAAAGAATTTCTTAGATCTTATTTTATGAAATATATTTTCTATTACATGGTTGCAAATGATTTTCCTGGAGGAGTTTTACAGCACAGTTAATGAACTGTCACGCTATGAACTGAAAATGGAATGAGTGGAACTTTTTTCCCTTGTTTTAATTAAATTTAAATTAAGTAATTTCCTAAACAATGACTTAAAAAGCTCAAGAAAATAGGCAGCCAAAAAGACAGCAGCAAACTATAACCCACTATCATTTATCAGAGCTTACTCCACATTATACTCTACTTTGTTGCTTTTATTAAACTAAACATCAAATGTATTGAAACTTGAACTTTGTTCTGAAACTCTTATCAAGTGAACTAACTGTGAGCTGCATTAGAAACTTTGCCCCCAAAAAGCAGATGTCGAGTTTCTTCTCTGTTCACTCGGTGATACAGCGAACTTCTCAGCCATAGCTGGAAATCAGATAACATTGTGTGCTTGCCCTGCTTAGATGACTTTGGCATGACAGACAGCAGAATCCGTGAGTGGTAACTAGTTGTTGCTTCACACTGGGGAGAGTGGTGGAGTACAGCCGACCACTGCATTGACTTTGCTGCTGTATACTCACTCACAACTTAAAAAAAGAAGCAATTTTCTGACGGTTCAAACTATTTGAAATAGAACCGGCGATGCATCCCAGACACAAGATGTTTATTTCATGTCCGGACCTTCATTTCCTCAAAAACGCCACACAACCCACACAAAACAAATCATTATTTTTATACCATTAATGTATTTTTTTTTTAATAAATAAGTGTCATTGATTTTTGCACATTTTTGTTTCATTAAGAAATCAGAGCTTAGCGTGTAGTAGGTTGATACTGTGTACTTTGTATACATTTTCTATTCTTACACATAATTCTGCCTCACTCTGCTTCTGTACTGATTTAAGTAGCCTTTGAGTCAGCAAAACATAGATCAAGAGGTGCTGTACATCACAGCGCACAGTGATAAAAGTGCCGTCAGTATATTGAGGCTACTTAACAGAATTTTTTTTTACAAACCTTTTTGCAAATTGCACTCTAATAATATACTTAGGTGGTGGATGTATTAAAAACAAAACAAAATTACAAAATGTTTATCTATTTGAAATCAAAAACCAGTTTAATATATAACAGTGTTTTGTGCCTTATTAATAAAGGCATGGTTTGTATGTTTTATGTTTCTAACACAATAAATGGTTACAGAATTGCTTGTAATCTTTTCCATTCACACTTTCCTTTAAGACACTCAAACCTTTAGAAAAATCGACATACCTGCCTCAATTATTATTATTTTTACATTTAATATCCAAACACAGTAGCCCTGTTAGTAGCTGTAGCTCTTCATCATTATTTTGGTGTCATTTCAGACCTCACATGAGACAAAATCAAATTAATGTAAGAGTAACAGTAGATATTCGAGTGCTTAATCAGCACATAGGGTGTTGGAGCTGTGTAGTTAACGTCCACACCAAACACCAACGTTTCCATGATGAGGTTTGATAAAGACTAATGGAGTCTGAAAGTGGGGGACCTCGAATTCATGTTAAATCCAGTGAGTTCCGTTTTGTAATGATGATGTTAGCACACTGTGTTGCTTTAATAGAACACCTGTTATGAGCTTTTTTTCTGACAGTAAACAAATGTGAATTATAATCTGTGTAGCATGCAGTCTCAACAGGTGTATACTAATGTATTGTCTCGCACACAGTGAGTAAACACACCAGCAAAGCAGATGGGAGTAGAAACATTTTAGCCAAAGCAACAAACAACCTGTATGTTGAAGTGCGGCTAATCAGGCTTCCCCATATACTACACTGCCAACAGAATCTTTACACTACATTTAGAAGAACCACAATAAAGCTTGGAAACAGAGTGTTTTCAATTTTACAGATGAATCTGAGCTTAGATGAATAAAATGATTCTGTTAGTACGTCTAATTTTACAGATACAATTATGTGACATAGTTTTTACAGGATTGCAGAGCATGCTGTGAAAACTAAGCAATCAAATGCAGCTAGCGTAACCACCTTTATAAAAGCTGATGTGTGGCCAGTTTGCAGATCTGTAGCATTTAGGTCTGTCTTAACAGAAAGCCACAATCTTCCCAGGATTGGACATTTCAGCAAATTCAACTTAAGAGCAGACTGTGCGATGTTTAGAGAAACTAAACTAAAAGACACAGCAGCTCTACAGAGATCGAAGAGTGAAAAAGTATGGCATGTTTGGAAAGGTTGCCAGAAGAAAACTTCTTCACTCTAAGAAAACCATGGGAGCATGCCTTAGATTTGCAAAGTTCCAGCAAGCCACGAGCGATCTAATACAATGTTCTTTTTTCAGACAAGATCAAAACGGAGATGTCTGGCCCTGATACACAATGCTAGTATTGGCAAAAACCAAACACAGCATAGCACAAACACCTCATAACAACTGCAAAGCACAGTGGTGGAGAGGTGAGGATTTGAGTGTGTTTTGGAGCCAAAGAGCCTGGACATCTTGCAGTCACTGAGTTAAATGTGAATTATTTTGTACACCAAAGATTTCTAAAGCCAAATGTGAGGCCATCTGTCCAATAGCCAAAGGCTGGCTGTAATTGGGTCATGCAACAGGACAATGATCCAAAGCACCGGAGCAAATCTACAAGAGACTGGGAATAAAAGGAAAATGGGCTAGTCAAAGGCCAGACCTCAACCTAATGATTACCTGCAAACCTGAATAAACTGAGGCAATACTGTTAAGAAGAATGAGCCAAAATACCTCCACAAAGATGTGACGGACTGATAATGTCAAACAGAACAAATATTAATTACTGCTGGTAAAGGCGGTGCCACAAGGTACTGAACCGCGAGCTGTACTTAACATACCTGTATCTGTTTATTTGTTTTGGTCTGCTGTCACATCAGAATGACGTGGTCAGACAAACCTCTAAAAAATAAGTCTAAAAAACGTACCAAGCTTTTTACAGTGAATTACCGTGAAGGATTTTGCCCTGTGACCTCTTACAGATGATCCATTAAAAACAGCACTGAGTTTAAACATCAGCAATCTCTTATCACTGCTAATTATAAAAACATTTAACATTAATGAATAATTGTATCAATGATCAAAATCAGCACAGGATAAAATAACGTACAAAGCTGGATGAGTAATACCTGATTTCATAACATTTTTCTGAGGGATAACTCAACTAATCTCCAGTGATTGTAGATATTATCTGAGGATATTTATTAAAAAGATCTTCTTTGGCTTTGTATGTAAGTTCTGTAGCTAAGGAAATCGTTTCTGGCCTTTAGCTGGACTTGGTAATATCTTTATTGTGTGTTATATCATTTGCTTTATTTTTGCTGCTTTCATCTTTTTTATAGTTGTTCTATAACCTTGTAATAATTAACTTTCTTGGTGAGGTACTCTGAAAATGCAATTTAAAATATGAAGGACCCTCCCAGTCAAACGAATGTTGTATATATAAAATAAAATAAAAAAATTATAGAATTGAATATATATATATATATATATATATATATATATAGCAGCTGGATAGCGTAGTGGTTAGACTACACGCCTTTGGAACAGAGGATCGCAAGTTCGATTCCTGCCTGGGGCGTCTGTATCCAGTAAGGGTCCTAAGGCTAGACCCCCTATGCTAAGCAAGCCTACCGCAGACATGAGCGAGACAGATAAATATGAAGGCATGCCGGCTCGGACGTCGCCCGGATCAACAAGGTCCGCGTCAGGTGTTGAGGAACCAGGGCACCCTGACGAAAAGTGGGCTACTGGAACAAGAAGGCATCGGTGGGCAAGGGACGAAAACAGGGCGTTGTTGGAATGCTACTACGCAAGTAACCCCGGCGGAAGGGGCTACATGAATAGGATGAGGGACCTATGGATTCTTCGATACCCAACATCCACAATGACGGCGAAACAACTAGTAGCTCAGTGTTCCAACATTCGAAAGAAGGGACTGCTCTCACAGCTAGAGATTGACGAGGTACAACACAAATGCTACGGCAAGGAGGAGTCAGGACGCCAGGTCATGGGGGAGATATCATCACCCCCACCCGAGATTGGGTACATAGCCCCAAGTGTGATAGGAGAAGGATCGTTGAGTGCGAGAGGAACTGACCTGAAAAATAGGATCATGGCCAAGCTTGAAACCTGGATCCCCCGTAGCCGGTTACCAAGATTACGTGAAGTACCCTCAGAAGGTCTGCTAGATGATGTTAATGCAGCACTACGGGCAATACCTACAACCACGATTACCGACACTAACAAGCTGATCTACAATACGGCAGCAGTGATCAGTGAGATGCTTGGCTACAAGTTGAACAGCCACAAGGGGCAGTACCCTCCATGGAGAAGGAGGCTAGAGGGCAAGATCAAAGTAGCACGGAGAGAGGTTAGCCAACTAACGGAGTTGCAGAAAGGTGCGACGAATAAGGTGCCTAAGAAATACAGCAAGCTGTCCATACCTGAGGCCTTGGAAACTGCCAAGCAAAGACTCACAGCCTTGGCCAGCCGCTTGAGGAGGTACACCAGAGAGATAGAAGGCAGGAGAATAAACCAGCTGTTCTCCACAGAACCAGCAAAGGTGTACTCTCAGTGGCAAGGGAACAATAAGAGAACAGCACCACCAAGGCTGGAGACGGAGCAATACTGGAAGAGCATATGGGAGAAGGATGCAACCCATAACGGCAATGCTCAGTGGCTAGAGGATCTGAGGGCAGACCACAGCGACCTCCCTGAACAGGGTCCAGTAACCATCACAGTGGCGGATATCCAAGAAAGGGTCTCCAGTATGAAGAGTTGGACAGCACCAGGGCCCGACATGGTTCACGCCTACTGGCTGAAGAAGCTAACTGCACTCCACGAGCGTCTGGCAGCACAAATGAACCAGCTGCTAGTTAACGAGAGACACCCGGAATGGCTAACCGAAGGTCGGACGGTCCTGATCCCCAAGGACCCCAAGAAGGGACCGGTCCCCTCCAACTACCGACCAATAACCTGCCTCAGTACTACATGGAAGCTCCTGTCAGGCATCATATCGGCTAAGATGAACAGGCACATGGGTCAATACATGAACGGGACACAGAAAGGAATTGGCAAGAATACCAGAGGCGCAAAACACCAGCTACTGGTAGACAGAACAATCAGCCGAGACTGCAAGACCAGACTGACCAACCTGTGCACTGCCTGGATTGATTACAAGAAGGCCTATGACTCAATGCCCCACAGCTGGATACTGGAATGCCTAGAATTGTACAAGATCAATGGGACCCTAAGAGCCTTCATCAGGAACTCAATGGGGATGTGGCGTACAACACTAGAGGCCAACTCCAAGCCCATAGCACAAGTCACCATCAAGTGCGGGATCTACCAAGGAGATGCTCTGTCCCCACTGCTGTTCTGCATAGGCCTGAACCCCCTCAGTGAGATCATTAACAAGACTGGCTACGGATACCGACTACGGAACGGAGCAGTTGTCAGCCACCTCCTGTACATGGATGACATCAAGCTGTATGCCAAGAGTGAACGAGACATCGATTCACTGATCCACACTACCAGGCTATACAGCAATGACATTGGAATGTCGTTCGGACTGGAGAAGTGTAGTCGGATGGTAACAAAGAGAGGGAAGGTAGTCAGAACTGAGGGGATTGAACTACCAGAAGGCAACATTGCAGACATAGAGGACAGTTACAAGTACTTGGGGATCCCGCAGGCGAATGGGAACCATGAAGAGGCCGCTAGAAAAGCTGCAACCACCAAGTACCTGCAGAGGGTCAGGCAAGTCCTGAGGAGTCAGCTGAATGGTAAGAACAAGATCCGGGCCATCAACACGTACGCCCTGCCCGTGATCAGGTACCCTGCTGGGGTAATAGGCTGGCCAAAGGAGGAGATAGAAGCCACTGACATAAAGACAAGAAAGCTCCTTACCATGCATGGAGGGTTTCACCCCAAGTCCAGCACCCTGAGGCTGTACGCTAAGCGGAAGGAAGGGGGCCGGGGACTGGTGAGTGTCAGCACCACAGTCCAGGATGAGACAACGAACATCCAAGAATACATTGGGAAGATGGCCCCAACTGACCGAGTGCTCAGTGAATACCTCAGGCAGCAGAAACCCAAGAAAGAGGAGGGAGACGAGGAACCATCATGGAAGGACAGAGCCCTGCACGGTATGTACCACCGGCAGATAGAGGAGGTGGCTGATATCCAGAAATCCTACCAGTGGCTGGACAAAGCTGGACTGAAAGACAGCACAGAGGCACTAATCATGGCAGCACAAGAACAAGCTCTGAGCACAAGATCCATAGAGGCTGGGGTCTATCACACCAGGCAAGACCCCAGGTGCAGGCTGTGTAAAGATGCCCCAGAGACAATCCAGCACATAACAGCAGGGTGCAAGATGCTAGCAGGCAAGGCATACATGGAACGCCATAACCAAGTGGCCGGCATAGTGTACAGGAACATCTGTGCCGAGTATAACCTGGAAGTCCCGAGGTCAAAATGGGAGATGCCCCCAAGGGTGGTGGAGAATGACCGAGCTAAGATCCTGTGGGACTTCCAGATACAGACGGACAAAATGGTGGTGGCTAACCAACCGGACATAGTGGTGGTAGACAAACAGAAGAAGACGGCCGTAGTGATCGATGTAGCGGTTCCGAATGACAGCAATATCAGGAAGAAGGAACACGAGAAGCTGGAGAAATACCAAGGGCTCAGAGAAGAGCTCGAGAGGATGTGGAGGGTGAAGGTAACGGTGGTCCCCGTGGTAATCGGAGCACTAGGTGCGGTGACTCCCAAGATAGGCGAGTGGCTCCAGCAGATCCCGGGAACAACATCGGAGATCTCTGTCCAGAAGAGCGCAGTCCTGGGAACAGCTAAGATACTGCGCAGGACCCTCAAGCTCCCAGGCCTCTGGTAGAGGATCCGAGCTTGAAGGATAAACCGCCCGCAGGGGCATGCTGGGTGTTATATATATATATATATATATATATATATATATATATATATATATATATTAGGTAAAACGTTTATGACAATTATGAAACCATGATAAATGTTCTTGATTATCTTCATAGGGCATCTAAACATACAGTGCATAAATGAAATGTACAGTACAGAATTTAATCAACTAGATTTTCTAAATTCAACTTTTCACTATAACAGTATAAACACTCACTTCAGAATCACTATATGGGAGAAAAAAATCCAACACAACACCAACAACTGATAAAGAAATAAATTAGTAAATATTCTTCTGTGACATTTTACGTAAAATAAATCTTCTTAGGGAACCGTCTAACAACTAAGAACAAAACATATTGTGCACTATGTTATGAGAATGAATTGTGTGGCACTTATATAACAGCACTTTGCTGTGTACAATAGTATACTAAAGTAGCAAAACATTGCAGAATCACTGGACGACCCGAATCTGCGGCCAATAAATGGATCGCCATATCTAGAAAGAACTTGTATTTCATTTGGTTCAGGAAGTTTAGCAGGTCATCTACTAATGGAAGGATTGGCTGTTCAGTCACTGCCTCCTGCAGTCCAGGTGCATCCATTAGAGGTGACTGTGTGAGTGTAACTGTTATAAAAATCACTTAAAGGCACAGAACAAAAATTGTGTGATTTGGTTAATGTGAACTTCAAGTTGAGCTTCGAGTATGTCTTACATGCCCCCTGTCAGAAGCTGAAAAAGAAACATTATCTGCGTTCAAATTGTAGACCAGACACATTCAACATGCTGCCCTGGGAGCTGGGATCTTTTAATAAAGATCCCAGCTCCCAGGGGATCCTGATGAGAAGTTGCTGTTCCTGATGAGAAGATGTGGGAAACAACACTGTGAGATGTACAAATCCACTGAAAATATTTCTAGAAGTGTAGAAGTAAATTTATATGTCGTTTGATAAACGAAGAGGTGTTTATGAGGGTTATAGAGCTAGTTATTTACCCATTTGGTGGTTACATGTTTACATATCTGAATGTTTGCACGTGCACTTTCAAAACAGTAACAAGTATGTGTTGAACCTACCTAGTTAGTTTCCCTGCATTTATCCGAATATAGGATTTCCTGGCTTCTGATTGGCCAGTGAAGTATCATGAGGAATGTACAGGAAGTGTTTTGTTGTTGTCGAGGTGTGCAGAGAGTAAAGGAAACATCCACATAACGAACCTTCAAGTGTAAGATATAAGTATAATCATTTAAATCATTCTCCATGTTTCATAGTTGTTTTGTGCCCTGTACAGTAATCTCACTACTTTTAGTAAGACAGCAATGTAATGTGTTATTGTATTATATTCAGTAAAAACATTGCAGTTACAGTTATGTTGTTACTTGCATTACAACGATTCTTCAGTTACCTGCAGAACAAAATAATTCATTTAATTGATTGATTGATTGATTTATACAGCAACAAATCACAACAACAGTCGTCTCAAGGCCATTGGAAGATCAACTCTACAATAATACATACAGAGAAAAACCCAACAATCAGATGACCCCCTATAATCAAGCACTTTGGCGACAGTGGGAAGGAAAAACTCCCTTTTAACAGGAAGAAACCTCCAGCAGAACCAGGCTCAGGGAGGGGCGGGGCCATCTGCTGCGACCGGTTGGGGTGAGAGAAGGAAGACAGGATAAAGACATGCTGTGGAAGAAGAATAAAATAAAATTCAATACAATACAATAAAATACAAGCTCGCCATCCGGGAGGGGCTCAGAGTAGAGCCGCTGCTCCTCCACATCGAAAGGAGCCAGCTGAGATGGTTTGGGCATCTGACAAGGATGCCTCCTGGGCGCCTCCTGGGTGAGGTTTTCTGGGCATGTCCCACCGGGAGGATTATACAGTGGGGCAAAAAAGTATTTAGTCAGCCACCGATTGTGCAAGTTCCCCCACTTAAAATGATGACAGAGGTCAGTAATTTGCACCAGAGGTACACTTCAACTGTGAGAGACAGAATGTGAAAAAAAAATCCATGAATCCACATGGTAGGATTTGTAAAGAATTTATACGCAAATTAGGGTGGAAAATAAGTATTTGGTCACCTCAAACAAGGAAAATCTCTGGCTCTCACAGACCTGTAACGTCTTCTGTAAGAAGCTTTTCTGTCCCCCACTCGTTACCTGTATGAATGGCACCTGTTTGAACTCATCATCTGTATAAAAGACACCTGTCCACAGCCTCAAACAGTCAGACTCCAAACTCCGCCATGGCCAAGACCAAAGAGCTTTCGAAGGACACCAGGAAAAGTATTGTAGACCTGCACCAGACTGGGAAGAGTGAATCTACAATAGGCAAGCAGCTTGGTGTGAAAAAATCAACTGTGGGAGCAATCATCAGAAAATGGAAGACATACAAGACCACTGATAATCTCCCTCGATCTGGGGCTCCACGCAAGATCTCATCCCGTGGGGTCAAAATGATCATGAGAATGGTGAGCAAAGATCCCAGAACCCCACAGGGGGACCTGGTGAATGACCTGCAGAGAGCTGGGACCAAAGTAACAAAGGTCACCATCAGTAACACACTACAATGGCAGGGAATCAAATCCCGCAGTGCCAGACGTGTTCCGCTGCTGAAGCCAGTGCATGTCCAGGCCCGTCTGAAGTTTGCCAGAGAGCACATGGATGATACAGCAGAGGATTGGGAGAATGTCATGTGGTCAGATGAAACCAAAGTAGAACTTTTTGGTATAAACTCAACTCGTCGTGTTTGGAGGAAGAAGAATACTGAGTTGCATCCCAAGAACACCATACCTACTGTGAAGCATGGGGGTGGAAACTAGAGATGGACCGATCCGATATTACGTATCGGTATCGGTCCGATACTGACCTAAATTACTGGATCGGATATCGGAGAAAAATAAAAAATGTAATCCGATCCATTAAATATCACGAAAGCACCTCACAAAACTTGCAACACGCCGTAACTCACCTCAGAACGTTAGCACGTCGGAGCAGTATGCATCACGTGATAGAGCGGCTGTGGCATGCGGGACCTGTCGGTGGTCTGGATAGCAACCCGGCATTTCATCTCCGACAAAGTTATCCCCAAGAGAAGTAAAGCAAGTGTGTAAGTCCATCTCTGAATGTTTGTAAAGCATTCCTGCGTTAAGCTTACCAAACGATATATGGAGCGACTGCCTCTTCTGGCTGCTACTTCAATCATGAAACTGCTTAACGATCAGCTGATCAGCTTTTCTGTCGTGAGTCCGTGTCTCTAGTTTGCTTTTGGCCCACTTTGCACCAGAAAGAGGAAACCAGCGGCTGAACAACAGCAGCACGTTTAAGCTTGATCAGCTGTTGTTAGAATGTATTTATTATTACTTTCTACTCGAGGATCTTTTTCTACAGCTGACGCTGGTAACTGTGCAGGGGCGGATCTAGCAAAGTTTAGCCAGGGGGGCCGATAGGGCATTAACTGGGAAAAGGGGGCACAAAGACATACTTTTCTTTCTTATTCTCATTTAAAATGTCTAGCTTTTAATAAATAATTATCTGACACCCAAAGTTTTAATTTGATGTAAAATGAATAGAAGTCAATTACTGTATATAGTAACTATTAAGTCTAATATATATACCCTAGTAAGCTATAGTACTTTTTCCTTTGGGAAGGTACCATCTGTGCAGTCTGCAATTTTGTTGAAGAAAGATGTTGAATCTATTTAATATTTCTTGAAAAATAATTGATTTCTGTGCATTTTTTTTCACACTGCATCAAATTAAGGTTGATTACGTTGATTAAGCATCATGAGGTGGAGTGTGAGGGGTGGTTCCCTATTTTTTATTTATTTATTTTTGTTGTTGCTGGGAGTTGGAACCCTATTAGTTAGGTTGCTTAATATTTATGCTAAGTACTCTTTAAAATACCAGAATAGGGAGGATGGTGTAGGTTTAAGTTTATTAGATTGATCAGTATTGCTGAACTATGAAATATTTTTTTTTGCATACAGGTATAACAGAATAGCTTTAGTGTAGTTGTTGTTTTAAACTTGAGTATGAACTTATACAAAATGCAGCAAGATATTTAAAAAACAGTTTTGTTGATTAAAAAACACTATATCGGATTCATATCGGTATCGGCAGATATCCAAATTTATGATATCGGTATCGGACATAAAAAAGTGGTATCGTGCCATCTCTAGTGGAAACATCATGCTATGGGGCTGTTTTTCTGCCAAGGGGACAGGACGACTGATCCGTGTTAAGGACAGAATGAATGGGGCCATGTATCATGAGATTTTGAGCCAAAACCTCCTTCCATCAGTGAGAACTTTGAAGATGAAACGAGGCTGGGTCTTCCAACATGACAATGATCCAAAACACACCGCCCGGGCAACAAAGGAGTGGCTCCGTAAGAAGCATTTGAAGGTCCTGGAGTGGCCTAGCCAGTCTCCAGACCTCAACCCCATAGAAAATCTGTGGCGGGAGTTGAAAGTCCGTGTTGCTCGGCGACAGCCCCAAAACATCACTGCTCTCGAGAAGATCTGCATGGAGGAATGGGCCAAAATACCAGCTACTGTGTGTGCAAACCTGGTAAAGACCTATAGTAAACATTTGACCTCTGTTATTGCCAACAAAGGTTATGTTACAAAGTATTGAGTTGTATTTTTGTTATTGACCAAATACTTATTTTCCACCCTGATTTACGAATAAATTCTTTACAAATCCTACCATGTGGATTCATGGATTTTTTTTTCACATTCTGTCTCTCACAGTTGAAGTGTACCTCTGGTGCAAATTACTGACCTCTGTCATCATTTTAGGTGGGGGAACTTGCACAATCGGTGGCTGACTAAATACTTTTTTGCCCCACTGTATCTCTCGGCTGGCCTGGGAACGCCTTGGTGTTCCCCCGGATAAACTGGAGGAGGTGGCTGGGGAGAGGGAGGTCTGGGCTTCTCTGCTTAGGCTGCTGCCCCCGCAACCCGGCCCCAGATAAAGCGGATGAAGATGGGTGGATGGATGGAAAATACAATGAAATAAAGATCAAACATACCTTTTTTTTCTTTTCCTACACTAAAAACTGCTTATTTCACATGTGCAGGGATGAGGAATATGGCAGAGCAGTCTATACAACTTTTGCGGAGTGGAAATGCGGATATTTCTTTACTCATTGCACGAAAGAACAAGATCAGGATGGTAAAGTGCAAACTGGGCTCATGACAGAAACAATGGCATTATACTGTTAACACTGCATCAGCTCATTGCAAGCATCTGCACAGACAGTATTGTAATATAAAGCTAGAGAAGAACCCAGAGTGATGTTATAACTGAGTGCATGCTGAGCCCAGCAGCCTGATCTTCAACAGGTAACAAAGGCAGTGATGAGCAGTGAGGCTTACAGCACTGTACCCTCCATTTCTACTTGGAAGTCTTTGAAGTCTTTTGGGGGCTGCTTTTTTTTAAACATTTCTTTCTGTTGTTGGTTATGTGTTCATACTGAAGAGTAGAAAAAAAAGGTCATGTGTGTATGCTGATTACGATATGGATTTGTGTAATTGTGTGGGACTAGAGCCTCAGCTTTATATGTTTTAAGGCATTATTTTCGAGTCACAATGGCAACACAGTTAGTTTTTGTAGTTGTGCAGCCATCTGTAACGCACATGTAATGTGTCTGTTTTTTTGCTGCTTCCACTCGCTCCATATCAAACAGGGCAACAAGTTGATCTGCAGTGATACATGGACATGTTTGTGCTCTTCGTCTTTACAAAGGAAGGAATTCTGTATAAATGTGAGTGAAAATAATCAGGCCTCACTGTTAAGACTGTGTTTCAAACAAATGACCAAACATCTTTATTGCTGTGATTGACAGGATGTCGGAGGAACATTGGGAGAGCAGCAGCCTTTGACGTATCATCTGTAATGTCTTGATTCATTTTTAACTCTTATAAGAAACAGGTTTTACCGATTGAGAATTTCAACTCGTGGGGAAAATACCAAGGTGACTGAGAAAAAGCTGTAGTACACTGTGAACAGGTAACTATTGCTAAATGAATTCCAGTGTTGGGCAAGTTACTTTGAAAAAGTAATTAATTATAGTTACTAGTTACTTCTTCAAAAAAAGTAACTGATTTACAAGATTCTAAAAGTAATTAATTACTTGAAAAGTAACTATTGTGATACTTTGAAAAAAAATGTTTAACATTTTTCCCAGGGTATAATTTTTACTACTTTTGATGTTTCCTCTACATTTCACCTTTAAAAACGTTTTAGTTTGCCTTGTTTGGTATCATCAGCACAACCTCACGTGTCTGAATTTACAGTTATGTTTACATTTTGACAAACTGTATTAACACAATTGATTTAAAATCAGACAAAAAACATAAAATCTGAGTAGAAAAAGTTGTATTTTTTACTGTAACCACAAACATGTTTAATGCATCATATTTCATAACTTTAAATGCAAATATAAATTGTTAATTTTAAAATCCTATGTACAAGTTTTGCAAACAACAAAGTTATTTGCAGCCATTTACCTTTTACCCTCTTTTTTAATAACCATTTCAAACTATTCACAGAACAATCAGCTGTTCTGCATTCACTAAGAACAGCGGTCCCCAACCTTTTTTGCGCCACGGACGGTTTATGCCCGACAATATTTTCACGGACCGGCCTTTGAGGTGTCAAATACAACAAAATAAAACTAGTACCAGTACCGAAAAAAAGAAGATTTATTCATAACACACGTGAAAAGACCCAGGAAAACCGAGTTAACGATAAAAACGATAACAAAATAACGCTGAAAATCAATAAAAACCCTGAAAACCCACACATTTCAGACCTGAGCCTCAACTCTCACGGCCCGGTACCAAACGACTCACGGGCCGGTACCGGTCCGAGGCCCGGGGGTTGGGGACCGCTGCACTAAGATATCACACAAATTATTTGTGTCACTCTAAATATTTGTGTCCACTATAAAGGAGAACATCACAGCCTGATACCTGCTGGTCTGATAGCAGGTGTATCACTCCTCCTGTTCTCTACCTGGAGACAGCCATCACCTGATTGTTCTGACACCAGTGTTGGGACTAACGCGTTATTAAGTAACGCGTTACAGTAACTACGTTATTATTGTGGTAACGAGCACGGTAACTAATTATTATGCCAAAATCAGGAACACGTTAGTCATTACTGGGATTTAGATAGGGTCGTTATTCGTTACTTCGTGTGGTGGCTATCGCGGAGCTTCCACAGATTCAGTAACATTAGCAAGTGGTGGAGGCAGCAGGTGGATGAAGGAAAAGGGACGCAGAAGGAAAAGAGACCCGAGGCGGCCGAGTGTCAGGTGAACTGAACTTCAGGTAAGAAGTTATGACCTGCAGTCTATCTGGGTCAGATATAAACCAAGTTTAGGTGGAGTTTATTTTCGTTATGCTGACTTTTTAGAGTCAGTTACAATAACTCGTACTGCGTTCTAGCTAGCATGACGGAGTTTCTATACAGCTGGGTGGGTGCTATGATGTTACTGATAGTGAACTTTATTTTGTTCATAAGGTTAATTATTAGAGTTTCCAACCGTCCCCTAAAAAACGGAATTCTCGTATTCAGAGAAAATATTATTTTTGTATTGAGATGAAAAAGGAAGAGTTTGTCCCGAACTTCAGCTACAATGAAAAAGACACAAAGCTGGAGTTATTCTGTCGTTATGCTGCACAGCTGCCTGTTCTTCTCTCATTCTCTCCCTCCCTCTCCTGTTTCTACTTCAATCAAGAAACTGATCAATGATCAGCTGATCGTTTTTTCTGTCGCAAGTCCCGTCTCTCTTGTTTGTTTATCGCCCACTTTGCTCCAGAAAGAGGAAACCAGTGAATGTCGCGTTAAACAGCAGCAGCACGTTTAAGCTTGATCAGATCTGTTAGAATTTATTTAATATTAATTTCTAGTATCAGCTGATGTTTGCTGGAGCCACAGCTGTAAAGCTGCTGGTCATGATGTCGGTTTGGATATGTGGTGAGAGGAAAAACATGAAGATGAAACCAGGAGATGTCCTTACTGAATCATCAGAGCTGAACAGGTGATGGAGAAACAGGTTTACCTTTTAGGTGACATGAATGAGTTGAAGGGAAGTTATGAACTGTTTCTGAGAGACAAATAACACCAGGATCCTTTTTTAGGTAGCTGACAGCTGGTAACTGTGCAGGGGCGGGTCTAGCAAAGTTTTGCCAGGGGTCCAGGTGGGGCATTAACAGGGAGAGGGGGGCACAAAGAAATACTTTTCTTTCTTATTCTCATTTAAAATGTCTCACTTTTAAAAAGTAATTATCTGAATCTTACAACAAAGGATTGATAGATTGATTCATATATACCATCAAAACAGTGTACATCACTGTCACAACAGCGTTTGTTTTCATTCAAAGGCTTTATGATTTTTCCTATATTTTTTTGTCCCAGTCCAGCCCTGTATGCAGCTCATCTGCAGTCTGGTGTTACCTACATCTTCCTACAGAGATTGAAAATGTGACGTCATTTCCGGCGTAAAACCGCAAAGAATTGTAGGTACGAGTGGCAAGCGGTACTAGCGCGCGCAGGCTTTCACAAGAAAACAGTCACACAGCGATAAAAAGAAACACAAAAAATGGCAAGAAGCTGTTGTATTATTAACTGCAATAGCCGGTCGCACGACAGCCACGGGAAGCCGACGGGTAAAGAGATCGGTTGTTATCGGATTCCATCGTGGAAGAGAAATTGTTCAAGCCGTGTTACCGAAGTAACAAAGAGGCGACGGATGGCCTGGATTGCAGCCATTCAAAGACCAAATATAACGTTCCAGAACACTCCAGCTCACAGGTTAGTCTGCTCCAAGCATTCCCACAGAGGTACGTCTTCTGTTGTAGTTATTACGTAATTTATCATAACATTGCGCTATGCTGCTTTGTTCACTGTGGCTTTGCGGGCTAATGTTTGTTGTGTTTTGTAGGAAAACCAGCCTACAAAATGCAGGAATGCGATCCAGACTGGGCCCCTCTATCAGCCTGGGTCAGACCGAGTTTAAAGCTGCTACCACAGCCAGATTTGATCGGTTAAGAGAGAGAGCGAGATCAAAACACGAAACGTCACGCATACATGTGCCCAAGTGTTGTATTGAAGCAAGCAAGTGATGAATAACCATTTCCCAGTATGTTGTTTTGATATGTTTTGTTTTTTTGTTTTTTTTGCATTGTTGATTTGTTTTTCACTGAAGCAGCTAATAAACCACAATGGAATACAATTTTGACTCTTTCTTGTGAGATTCAATAATAGCATGAAGCAATAATGCTAGTTATAAATAATGACAATAAATTGAGTGAATTATGAAACACTTATTTTATTTCTATTAGATCTGAAAATGTTGTGTAATACTACAACCTGAAACGTCAAATACATGCGTTGGCCTGTACAGGAGATAAAGGAAAAGAAATTTAACAACAGCTGTGAGATGGAATCGTCCAAATCACCAAAGTAAACTGCACCTGGGCTTGTTGCAGGGATCTGAAGTTACTAAACATTTTGGACCATATAATAATAAATATGTGTGTGATGAAAGTTGGGCAGTACTTACTCCACTCTGTATGCTCGTATGGGTCTGACTCTTTCAACTCCTTTGATTTTTTCCTCGTACTTTTCTTTTGCCTTTGCGTGAACTCTGTCTCTGTACGGAGCTGCCGTGTTCTCCGTCGTTTTGTATATAACTGTTTTTGGACCAAATAAAATGCAAATAGGGATTAAAACTGCAGAATTAATGATTGCCAGCACTGGAAATGCTAGCGCTTGATGGAGTGTTTTGATTTTGTTGCCACTCGTACCCACAATGCAATGCGTGAATGTCACGTGGTCTGTCAATCTCTATTTGGAAGGCAGAATTTCTGTTCTGAGTACATCGAAAGCACCATGACTGCAGTTTTATTGTTGGATGTAAAAAGCGCACATGACGCTGTGACGTAGGCTAGAATCATGGCGGCGGTCAACGACGGTCCAGGCGTGGGATTTCTCTCGTGGAAATGTGCACATTATTTTTTCCTTTCTGTTGGTAGGTGGCACAGTGCACTTGTGGCAAGATCGTGCTAACATGTAAGCAAGCTAGAAGACTGGCATCCTTGCTGGGTATCCAGTTAGGGAAGCAACACAATATTAAAAACAGAATTCTGAGTAAAAACAAAGTTACTTTCCCTAGTAACTAGTTACTTTGAAAGTAATGAGTAACTTGAAGTAACTGAGTTACTTTTGATAGAAGTAACTAGTAATGTAACTAATTTACTAATTTAAAGTAACTTACCCAACACTGTCTAACACACAACACTACACACCAACTACACAAGACAACACATTAACTACACGCTCCAAACAGCTAAAAATCAGAAATCTCTCTCGCTCTCTCTCTTTTTCTGCTGTCTTTCTCTCTCTCTCTCTCTCTTGCGGTCACTCCTAAAACTTCCCCCTCTTCCTAAACAACCAAATGTCATGTTGGCATATCATTTTTGATTGGCCGACATGGTGCGTTTTTCCACCAACAGGAAGGGGCAGGTTTTTTTTTTTTTTTTTTAACTCTAGCAAGCACTCTCATAAGCAGAGAGTGCTCACTGCACTGTCCTTAGACAGTAAACGTGACGAAACTATTCAGGAAAAAAATATGTATATATTATTTAGCATTACTCTGGTTTTAGGTGGCCTATCAACACAATTTAAAAACTGGTATATATCACCTTGTTGCTTTGTTATCTTTAAGTGGTCAAACAGCAGCACTTATGCGATTGTTTTGCTCCCTTAGCTCCAGGTGTTGTGCCAAAAAGTGATCATCAGACATCAAGCTGCCCACTGCAGCTTAAGCGGGCGAAAGTGATTGTCTACCTAGATTGTCTATCTAGCTGTCTACTAGATTTTCTAGTAGGCAGCTACTTCTGATGCGGTAAGGTGCGATAAGCTGAAGGCAGCTTCAACCGTCTGGTTGTTGAAAAATAGTAAAGCGACCACACCGCATTTTCTTGTTAGTAAAGGTAACGGCGTTGTAACGATAGAAATAGTAATTAGTTAGATTACTGAAAACAGTAACGCCATTAGTAACGCGTTATTCCCATCACTCCTGAATTCTGACTTTATGCCAGTCGACCTATACACACCTGTCCGCCTCCCCAAAGGATGAATGATCTCCATTCACGTTATGAGCAGACATTAGTGGTGCCACGATATGTAAGCACTGCATCAAAGGCCAAAATGTTCTCACTCTTTCCGGGAGACTAATAGCAAATTCCAGCAGGCTCTCTTTTAGCTTAATGACTCGGGACATGTTATGCTTGCCCTGCCATGACCCACCTCCAAACTGTCATCTTTCTTATTTGCTCACTTGTGAAGCTGCAATATTTAGACGAACTCCTGACTGCGTGAGTGCACCAGATTTTGACACACCCACATTTAATACGCGCTCTTGTGCATGTTAGACAAACTTTAAGGTTCTCTTTCACAAAACTGAAGTTTTGTGAATAAGTAGGACCTTTAAAAATCTGTATTCGCATCATTTGGGCATCATTTGCAAAAATGTCCAAATAAAATAAGCTCGTTAAAAAGTAGTAACTGTAAAGCAAACGCTCGGTGCTGCTTTTGTTTAAATTAAGCGGTCAAGGTGACAGGAAAAAAGGGCCGGATGAGGACTAGATTTGCAGAGGTGTGGGGAGAGTGTGGATGCCACAGTGATCCACTAGACTGACGTCTCTCTGGTAGCGCAGAAGAAGACCGCAACACGGTTATTTCACAGACTTCAGTGCAACCAGGCAGTCGACAGTCTCTCCCGCAGAGAGGCACAGAGAAAGAGAAGGAAGGAGAAAAAAAGAACTTCGGCAACGACAAGCTGTAGCTTTCCAGCATGTTCAGCCTTCTGAAATCTCCGTTTAAACACACTCGCCCAGCAACTGTTTGATTTTGCTGGTGTGCAGGATTTTTCCCCCCTCTTCGCCCCCTTGGAAAGATTCGTCTTTTTTCTATCCTCCTCCGGCTGATGTAAAAAGAAAAACGAGCCCCTTGATCTTGGAATGATGTGGACCTCACACGATACTGTTGGATTTGTTTTCTTAACCGGATTTTGCGTTCAATTCGGATTCTCTTTTGAAGGTAAGGATGGCATATTTTCTTAACCAAAAGGGGGGAAAAACAATGTTGGCGTGCGAGCGCGATCGTGTCTGGCTTTGCTGCCCTGCACTGGTGGGAGAAAGTGTTAAAAGTGCGCAGCTTTGCTGGCGGAAAACGGGGAAAAGAGGCTGTTGTGAAGGGATTTTTTTAAGTGACTGGAGAAAAAAGAAAGGGAAAGCGATCTCAGAATGAATGTTTCTCCTGAAGCTGATGACGAAAAAAAATGCAACTGGTGATTGTTTCAGATCAAGTCGTTTCACGTCGCGCTCAGAAGAGAAGGGGGGGCTCCTTCCCCCTCTTCCCCCCCTTGCACCTCTTTCACAGCGACGCTTGATGGGGAGATAAAACTTGTCTTAAAGGCTGCCTTTCATGAGAAGCTTTCAGCACCGCGGACAGCTGCAGCTGCCTGCGTCTGTCCGCGCTCCTGAAAAGCTGACGCTCCGGATTCCGTGTGGCTGCTTGGTGTCGCTCGCCACTTTCAAACTGCGTCGGTGCGGGCTCTCTCACGCTCGCAGCTACAAAGCTCTAAACAGTTTAACCGGGAGTTTGTCGAAAAGGACGTAAACGACGGTTTGGTTTAAAAGTTTACAAATGTCATGTCGTCACCGCTCCACAGAAGGCTATCTTCAAACCAAACTCTTTTATCAATCTGTGCTTTAAAAAAAAAAAAAAAAACACCCGTGGACTGAATCACACTCAGGCAAACACCACGAAGCTTAGTTGGAATTTTTAACGCGGTTTCAACCAGCTCCGCCGTGGCTACAAAGATACACGCATGTATAATAGGAAAGGTTTTTTGCGGAGGGGGGCATGGCTGCTCCAATTTAGTTTGTGAATAATGTAGCAGGAGTGCGTTACGTAAATTCCAGATGAAGACGCGTCATTATATGTGACGGTGGTGATGGTGGTGCTGGGGAGTGTGTGTGTGTGTGTGTGTGTGTGTGTGTGGGGGGGGGGGGGGGGGGGGGGCTCTCTAATTAAAAACAAGAAGGCACCTTTCGTCAAACGTGTGCCTCAGTAACGCAGCTGCTGCGGCCATCAGCGAGCAGGAGACTCGAGTGATTCTGTGCGTGTAGACGACGCACAAACTAGCCTCATCATTATTACCCCCGCCTCACCCCCTCCTCCCCCCGCTCCTTCTCTCATCCGCAGGTCGGTTCACGGACCTGCCCTCCAACATGACCGTCAAAGAGGGTCAAAACATAGAAATGGCGTGCGCGTTCCAAAGCGGAACCGCCTCCGTGTATTTGGAGATCCAGTGGTGGTTCGTGAAAGCGCCGGAGCCGAGTGACAGCGAGGAGGACATCGATGCTCAAGAGGTACAAGGGAATCTCTCCCTCTCTCTCTCTACATCTCTCTCGGCGCGTGCCCTTTCCCTGTCAAGAGTTGTGCGAGGCTTGCTTGGAGCACACCCACTCATGAAGGAAATAAGGGCATCCAGTTTGTATCCCCTGCTATTCCGCACAAGCACCTTATGCTATCAAACCTCGTCCCTCTGTAGCCGACAGAACACTAAGTTTTTGGGTATTTGTTTTCTTTTCTGTAACTTTTTGTTAGCTTCATCCCCCTACCCCCAGCTGCTTCCCCGAAGCGGTTAAACATTTCTCATTTCCATAACTTTTCAATCCGTGGCTCTAAGTTCAGTTCGACTACTTGGGCTTCCAACTTTTCCCTGAAACAGTTAAAAAAAAGCCCTCCGCAATCCAAGCAGGACGCAGCCCCATCAAGAAGAAAAATAAGAGCATTAATCAAAGAAAAAAGTGGAGGGTGGGAAAGGGAAAAAATGAGCTCGTTCTGGATATTAATTACATGATAAATGAAGTAAATGAGCCCAACTATTCATGGATGGATAAAAAGTGGCTGAATCAATACAGCCAAAGCATATTCCTGCACGCTGCCTCATTTAACAGTGCATTGGAGGCTCTTTGGCATTTTGTTATGTATTGCTGCTGCATTACTGCTGGTTATGACAGCAAATAATGATCAGCTGCTTAGTGAATGAGAGTGTTTACTGCATTCAAATGAATGGAAATGACTTGCTTCCATGTTGTGTGGTGAGGAGCTGCGTTTCGTGATGTGCGAGGCCTGTTGTCATGACAGACATCAAACGGTGATCTGTACATTTCTATGACAAAGGGGAAGCGAGAGATGTGTGTGACGGGAGGTAGCTGGATATCCATGTGGCTTTAATTATTGTTCCATTGTTGCCCGGCTCTCACAGCAGCGTCGGCCAGGCTTTGATGTGGGTTTGATCCCACATGACTCTTGGATGTTGGGTTGAAGTGGCCTATTGATGCAGACATCACATTGTTACCCATATTTCTTATCAGGGATGGCTGTGTGACTGAAAGCTGCTGTGTGTGTGTGTGTGTTTGGCCTGCAGTGTTTCACTTTGAATGGCAGTGTGCGTGTGTGTGTGAGAGAGAGATAGTAATAGAGAACGAAGTCACTTGGTCTCCTGGAAATTTAGAGGAAATGAACACAATGTCTTAGAATGCAAATGTTTATGGAAATCCAAGCTGCATGCACGGAAAGTAAGACTCGGATGTTTGAAAGGATGATATGAAAAGACTTGAGAAGACAGACAGCAGCTCAGTGCTGAAATAGTGCAGAGGAAGGGTAGGTGGGCGGACACTTTATCTGCAACTCTTAACGACCCAGGTTTAATTCTTACCCGCACAATTATTCTACTGTGAGCTTTTATTTTTTTAATGCAAATATGCAGTTATTGCCTGTAGCTTTTATTGTGTGACAAGTTTTACAATAGTGGTAAAGGATGGGAAAAATAAAAGAAGCAAGGACATATACACAGAAACACTATATGAACTACACGTCTTGTTTTTTGAACTAAGTCCGTCTGTTTGTAAATGTAGACTGCATTTTGAGGTGCTGGATTATACAGACCTGTGTATAGGCACTGAATTTAAGCCTGGGACTGTAGTAGATTGTCACCATTGTAACAATTCAGTCTGTAAAATTTTCTTCCATCCTAAATGATCCACAATTGAGGGTATTGTTGCAAAGTGTAAGTGTTTCCGCAATTTCACACGCAGTTCAGCCACAAAGTGTCAAAAGTGTCAGGCCATGTAACTTAGAAGTACGTATGTGTTCCAGGTAGGGAACAGGCATCCTAAATACATAGTTTAAAACATGTGCAGAATGTAACAAATGCACTGCTTCTTTGTGATTGTTTTACATGTTAATATATGAGACTGGGCTGGTTGTTGTTCCACCATGGTGCAGTGCTGTTTGAAAGTCATTTTCTATCATTGTAACATTGTGGAGCTTCCTGTAGGATCAGTGTTGGGTTCCTTCATAGAAAAAATGAATAATGCATTTTTTTAAACTTACATATTGGATAGGTAACTCATTACACTGCTAGTTACATTACTTTCATATTACTCTGCAACAGTCTGTCAAGTCGTAACATTATAACCCTCTTCATAAGAGTGACTCATATTTCAGTGTTTGAGCTTTTATGTTATATTTAAATGTGTGGTTTCAGTTAGCACATGCATCTCTTCCTAGATGCTCTATCATGTAAAACAACTAACATTATCAGTTTTTATAATACTTCAGCCATTGTAGAAATAAAAGAAAGACGAAATCAGATGACTTTGTGAGTGTGAAAGTAGGTGTGTTACCCAGAGGCAACACTGCAGAGGGATAGTATCGACTATTCCTACAAATATACATTCAGTGAATAAGTAGAAAGTGGATTCAGGCTGACATGTAGACACTGAAAAATGTAACACAAATCCACAAATTTATGTAATATTTCATAGTAAAACTCAGTTCTTCTGAAGCATTCCCAGGTCCACTCAAGTCAGTAAAGAAAGGAGTTTCTGCCTGCATCAGATCTAACGTTTGCCATATGCAGCAGGATTTGGTAATGGGTATTTTTTGTAAAGCACTAGAATTAACTTCTAACAAAATGCTAAATCAGGTCATTTGTGTACCCACATAAGCACAGTTTTCTCTATTTTTGCTGTTGTTGAAATATAAGTTAAACTTAAACATGTCAGCAGTATTAAACTCAGTGCCATCTATAACCAACACATTATTCAGTTCAATTCTATTTTATTTTAGTGCCAAAACCATAACAACAGTTACCTCAAGGTGCTATATATTGCACTTGTGTATACAGAAATTCTATATGCACAAGTTCTGTCTAAGTGGTGCATTGCTCCACCGATCGCCAGACCTCGTTTTTTTCAGCAGTGCTCACAATAGTGGCTTCTCTGCACTGCAGTATGAGTCCAAGAAACTGGACAGTTCGATTGAATGAGTGACTAGCAGCAGGATCTCCAACCGCTGCACCACGTCTGGTGGTGATTTTGAGGAGCTTTTTCACTGGACAGAGTGCACATGTGGCCTTAGCAGCTCTGAAACACCATCAAGGACAAACTGGTCTGGGATAAAGCAAGACGTGCGCCTCACACATGAAGGAAACACCTTTATTAGAATTCTGCAGTCTACTGAAGAGTCACTGGTGACCCATCTAAGGTCAGGGTTTGATTAATGCCCGCCTCTTTTTGATGCAATTTTCAGCCCATTATCACTCACAGTGTTTAGCACTTGATTTTAAATAGATAAATACCTTTTGTTTTATTAAAATTCATGTATCCATGTAGTATATGCCAAACCCAACCCTAATCACAGAATGGTCACTGTTGAGGTGGTTATTAAATAATGCATCAAAAGCACTGAACACCAAGGCGCCCTGGCAATATTTAGTCTTCTGGAGATACCTGTACCAAGGCCAGCCTGTGTCTGTTAATAGAACTCAAACAGCTGCCATTTTAAAAGGTAGTAGAGTGATGCACTCAGTGAAGAGACCACCTAGTACTACTAGGACTAAAGTGCATCATTTGTGTAACATCATATTTTGCAGAGTTGCAGGCTGAGAATTTTTAGAACACGTTCACAAACCGAGTGACTCCTCTTTATTAGGATGCTATTCATTGGCTCATGTATATTTTTGATATGCGGTAAAAATATATATTTGTGCGTTGACTTTTTCTGATCTTTCCCTGACCCTGTGATGGGGTCTTATTGTATTTCAAATTTTCCCAAGTGTCGCGGAAGCACAGAGCCCACGGTTGTTCATTTTGGCCTTGCAGTCGCTGAGCTGTGACAGAGTGCATCTGAGGCTGCTTTTTCAGGTGAAAATTTAAAGGAAAATAGCCCAGGGGTTATGATGGTTTATTATGGGGGAAATCGTTTATAAACTGCGAGCTCTGATTGCACTGAAGACTTGTTTGGAGTTTTACATGTTTTGAAACTGGTCTTTCGCTTGATTTCGTTGGTGGGAAAGTGGCAGTATGGAGAGATTATTTTAATATTTTAAATGGATTTGAAACATTTTTGACTCCATGAACAGAGTCTCAGACGATAAACATGTAGCAAAAAATGTACAATTGTGTCAACTGCACTTAGATCACTGCCGATAAAATAATGATCTGTCACAGGGCTTCTTCCTGCGCTTTCTCTGTTTGTTAAAGGACCAACATGTGGACTAAGAGTAGATGTAGGGGGCATGTGAATTCTTTGGTGAGATAATCCCTTCAGAAGATGATAACCACTTCTGCTTCCCCCCACTGTTTCCCATTAATATTAAATTGATGCTGCGTAATAATATTTTCGACTATTCATTTGGATCTTCTAAATAATTATTTCTGCATGAGGGCAAACTGTGTTGTAATATAGTCTATAACAATATCATCAAATCCAAAGAATAAAAAATCAATACATCTGATCATTTTTAAAGCTCTGCTTAAGGTTTGTTTAGATTCGTGTTTGACTAGGGCTTAGTAAAGACTATTACATACAGTTAACTGTTTGAAAAGCAAGGAACGATTGTGGTTTGGGTTAAAAGAGATCAGTGTTGAGTGTCAGATGAAAACAGGAGGAAATGGTGCATTTGATGGGGACTATTTTCAGCATTAATCCGCATTTGCTGCTCCAATGGTTATTTCTGACAGAGACTTCTCAGTTAGAACATTTATCTACTTGCAGGTTTTTAGCACCGTGATTAAGATAAGAAAAAATAAACTATGCTCAATTTGTTGCCGTTTTCACTTATCAGCTTTTGGAATAACAAAAAAAATAATATTCATGAAGCGTCTGTGCTCATTGCTTTTCCAAAATTCCCCGAGCCTACCTTGGACACAGATTAGAGTAAAAGAAAGGAAAACAAACATGTCAATAGAGAGAGCTGTTTGGCTTCAGCTTCCACAACAAGTGCTAAATGATTCTCCTCTCAGATTATAAATGACGAGCTGCCAGTTCATAATTATGCACAAACACAGACAGACAGAAACAAAATATTCACACCTCCATGACAAAGAGGAGTCGTGCCGCTGACGGGATTCGCTACACTTGTGATTTTGTTGATTCAAGTCAGAGAGTAAAGACACACAGAGAGGAGGAGAGCGATCGCAGAGCATGAGTGGGAGCTAAACATTTGCTGTTACGGAACAGGAGCAGATTGCTGTGGAAACACGGGGTCATCAGTCTATACGACACTTTGGCTGCCGTTCTCTAACAGAGGCTGTCTCGCCTGTCATTTCATCTATAATTATGCAGCATTGTTTTCAGAATGTTGGGTTATAATCCAAAAGGACTAAAGTGTACCTCTAAAAGAATATAATATGCTGCACATTTATATGAATGGATATGTGGATGCAAGCTTTTAAGCTAAGAGCAGAGGAAAGTAGTTTACTGGTGGTCTTGTGAAGCACTTCTGCCATTTAAAAAGACCAAAGTGCCGCACCAGTGAATTTTTTATTTCAATTTCCAATGCAGGGTACATTTTCCAAATCAGCTCTCCAAGATGGCCATAATGAGCTGGAGAGGACTGGCGTGAGAGTTGTGGTGCATCATGCAGATTTTTCTTCATAGTTCCATTACTCTGCTTTTCATGAATCCAGTTGAACTAACTTCCACAACTGCTTTATTTTTAGTCTCTGAGGCTGTTCTTGAGTTCCCACCAGTTAGCCTCATTAAGACATTAAAACCACATCGCTTTGCTCTACAGGTGCCCTTAGAGTGTCCCTGACCTGGAGGATAAAGGAACCCTGTTCCACTGTGTTTGACAGTGTTGAAAGATTAAAACATTTTAGGAAGAAGTCACTGTGGCGTGAAAACATGCACTATATGGACAAAAGTACTGGACCTTGTTTCTCATCCATTTTTAATCCATTATCACTGGGACCACTTTAGAGTTTTTTGCTCTTCACTGGGATTTCCACATCTGCTGTCTTCTGTTTTTTATTAATTATCAATACGTCTGGTTGGCTGGCCATTTATTACTGTGTAATCATACATTGCCATTAAACCTATTTGTGTTTTACGTATGTAGACCCTACAGTAATAGGGAGAAGCCCCCAACAATCACACGACCCTGTTTGAGCAAGCACTTGGTGACAGTGAGAAGGAAGCCTTTAAGCAGGAAGAAACCTCCACACTCAGAGAGAGGCAGCCATGTACCACGATGTGAGCAAAGACAGGACTAAAAATCCTGTCGTTGCTCACATCGTGGTACATGTCAAAGGTAGCCAGAGATTAATAATACCTAATGATTAAATGCAGAGTGGTGTGCAACCACACAGGGTTAGAAACAATAGAAGCTCCCCCAGCAGCCTAACAAAAGGGGGATTCAGGATCACCTGATCCAGCCCTAACTATAAGCATAATCATGAAAGTAGAGATAGTCCTCTGAATCCAAACTGGGAGCTCGTTCCACAGAAGAGGGGCCATGTACGCTATCGGCTCTGCCTAAGACCGAAGCGCTTTATTGAAATACTATGAATACTATAAATTTGATATATTTGAAATATGTTGTCTTTGTTGTCCCCGTCAGGACTCTTGCTGCAGCATTTTGGATCAACTGAAGGTTTTTAGGGAGTTTTTAGGACATCCTGATAGAAGTAATAAATGCATCAAAATCACTCAGAGACAGGATGCTTCTAATTTTTTAAGGTATTGAGGCAATGTAAGAAAAAACTCCTGCGTGTTGGTTTAGTGTGTGCACTGGAGCACAAAAACGACTCTCCTGTGACGAGTCCTTTTCATCACAATTTTTTTTACAGCTTATTGACTTTGGCGAGATAGATCCGCTTCATTTGGTTCATTAAACTAAATGACCAATATTGCTGTGTGATACGCAAATGTTGGTATCAACACAGACTAACTAAAACAGTTTAGTTAACAGTTAAGGACATGGATACTGTGGGTTTTTTTAGAGACATGGAATGTAAATGTGCCTCCCTTTAACTGACTGTTGGTCAGCTTCTGTTGTTTAAATGTACTTTGGGCTATAAAGAATTAACATGACGATATTTTTCATAAAAAAAGTATATAACACAGTTCAGTGGGATGCAGTGGGGTTAAGTTAACTGGTGATTCTCTGCGTCAGGGTATACACACTCTAAGACAGCTGGGATAGGCTCCAACTCCCCAATACTAATTGCATTAGTATCGTTTAAATACCAGTGTTGATGTCGATACTATCGATATTTGGATCAATCTGCCCACCTCTAATGACCAAAATGTAGCATCACTGCATCAGTTCAACCTCTTGATATTTGAGAGGTTGTTAGTAATATGCTTATGGTTGTGGCTAGGTTTTTTTATATATATATATCCACCACTTTATGTTGATTTTTAACCCATCTGCCAATCTTAGAACAATCCTGTCATGGTCCTGAGTCTGTTGACTCTGTGTTTTTGTTTTGATTAAGACTGTTGTGTGTTTTGGATTAATTCTTGCTAAGATTTGCTTGTTCTTAGGTTTTGGTTTCTGTTTAGTGTCTAGTCTGTGTCTCTGTGCCTGCCCTGCTCCCACGTCTCCTGTCTAAGTTATCCCTTTCCTTGTGCTCTCTCTATACTGTGTCAGTATTGCGATCTCAGTCTGTATCTGTAAGTTCAGTTGGTGTGCTTCCTGTTTTACTAAGGTCCGTGTCGGTATTCTGCGTTGCTTCCCTTGTCTCGTCCTGCCCAATTAGTCCCAGCCATGTTTCCTTTCTGTCTCCCATTTCCTGATTACCCCGCTGTGTATTTCAGTCCTCTGTCATCCCCTGCTTGTTGTCGTGTCGTACCCTCTCCATGCTGTGTCTTGACCTCCGTGTTATGGTAGTTTTCTAGTTCTCCGTTCACAGCTTAGCTTTCTAGATTCTCCAGTTTCCTTGCTAAAGCTTAGTGTTTTGTATTCATGAAGAGTTCTTCTAAAAGCTGCATTTAACTTTCCTTCTCCGAGTCCTGCATTGGGTCCCATCTCCTGCCTGCCAAACACACCTGGACAAGATCTGTAAGACTCAAAAGCTTGTTTAGCGTTTTTTAAATTACACCTAGCATTTTGATGAAAGTGGATATTTCAATTAATACTTAATACCTAAATATAATTCATACCATTATAAAACATTCCAACAAATGTGAATAAGCGTGCAGGCTTTGTTTTCAGATTTCTGACTTCAGCCAGTCATTGCTCACAAAGGATTTGAATTAAACTGCTGAAAACAATATTTGTATTTCTAATTATTTTGGTTTGAGAATTACTTTTGAGCCTCTGGAAATGGAAGCACTATGTATAAATGGTTAATGCAATATTTTGTTAAACCCCTTAAATTAAAGCTGAAGGTCTACACTTAAATGACATTTTGATTGCTTCATTTCAAGTCCATTGTGAAGGCGCAAATTTAGAATATTGGATCTTTGTCTGAATACTGGCTGGAAAGGCTGCTGCTTTGACCTTCCTCATAGATGTACAAAGCCTACCTGAAGGTTATGTCACGCATGACGGACAGGGCCTCATTTCCATGCATTTGAATGTTAAAAAATACATTAACGATTTTATTTAGTTTTAAACTCTAAATCCCTCTTATTCTGAAGAGGTGGATATAAATCTTTTCAGGCTTTGATCTCTTCTTTTTATCCAGCTAATCCGCCCACTGTTGTTTGCCATAAGATCAATTTATTGAGTAAATCTTTACCACCCCGTCCACTGGTAATTCTATTTGGTGTGGGATTATGTTTGGATAAAAGTGAGGGAACGGGAGAAAAGCTGAGTTTTATCTGTGGAGGTAACTGTTCCGATCATTTCAGCCACTGCTCTGTGAGCTCTCGGTTATGTATTATTCCCACAGACGTTGGGAATAAATACATAAAAATAAAAGCAGCTTAAAATCAATGTAATTCTGTGTGTGTGTGGGGGGGGGGGGACAAACATCTTTGTATATCTGGAATATCATAAAGGCCACACCTTGACAGTATGAATTTCTAAGCTGAAGTAAAGGTTTAGAGAAAAAATCGGAGATGATGCTGGAGACCTGGCGCAGATGTGTGCTGTTTAAAAATGTATACTGCATTTCATTACTCAAATACTGCCTGGAGTGCATGAATGGTGAGACTGCTGCTGGATTCAAACCTAGATCTCCATGAAACACATCACAGCACTGGCATGTCTTTCTAAAAGCGAGATGTTTTTTTTTTTTTAAGAAAAAAAAAGGAAGTGGACATGATATGAGGTCACCCTCAGCCGCCAGAGAAAATAGAGATCAGCTGAAGCCTGGGGTAAGAATACAAACGACCATTATATAAAGCATCCACCTGCGCACTTTGACCAAATAACACTCAAACCACTGCGAGCTTTACCTCTCTTAACAAGTGAGTTTATAAATCCACTGGGTGTAACAGCAAGGAAGCATAAAATCCATTGGCAGCCATGCTCTTTGAGTGACCTTACTGTCTGCCTCCCTGCCTCTCCATCATAGTCTGACTGCAGCTTATGCAGCCTCCTCCTCCACTCAAGCTGAGATAACTGCACCCGGAGTCAATACCATGCACCAGGTATAGTCTGCTGACTGCTCTCCTCAGCCATTCTGGCCCCTGCCATTCCCGCACACGCCTGTAATGATCTGCAGTGGTTTGTAAACAGCGAACATGAGTTCTCCACAGGAGCCTGTTGTGTATGTGTGAGCATGCACGAACACATGAAAGAGCTCGCTGCTTTGTTATTCCACCTGTGGACTGTCAAGCGATCCACTGACAGGCTCAGCTGCAGCGGCGGAAGAAAACCAGGCTTTTGAAATCACTGGAATTCACTGCAGAAACGACCGAGGGCTGTTTCCAGTATTGGTAAGGGGGTGGCAGGAGGTTGTTTAAGGTGGGGTGAGTGTCTGTGTGTGTGTGTGTGTCTGTCTGTGTGTGTCTATTTGTGTACCGGTTTTTCCTACCTTTGTGGGGACCAAAATTTGAAATTTACTATACTTGTGTGGGTCAACAGCCCATGGTCAGGTTTGGGGGGGAGGGAAACTGCATCAAAGCTCCTATGGATGGTACAGTATGAGCCGGCACTTGGTGACAGTGGGAATGAAGAACACCCAAGAAGTTTATGTTCTGCTTTATTTATGGTGAGTGAGTTTCTAACATATTTTTAGTCTCTTACTTGCCCAAATTTATGGATGCAGCTTGCTAAGCAAGCTAGTGTTAGCTAATGGCTTGTTTTATTGTAGGGTCTACCTTATATATACAAAGCACCTTGAGGTGACTGCTGTTGTGATTTGGTGCTATATAAATAAAATTTAATTGACTTAATTGGTGTGTAAACGTCTTCCCATTTCTGTGTCCAGAAAAACTAACATGGTGTGAGCAAGAATGCTAATACTAAGGCTTCAAGATGTAAAGTCCAAAACCATTGGGCAAGTTTATAGTTTAAAGCATCAAATGTGAGGTAAGAGAGCCAACAAAATGAGATGGCAAATAAATGTATTTCATTTTAGAATGATGTTAAATGGTAAACCAAATCACTGAGACCTATATAAAGCATGAGAGTGTATTTGTTTGCATCTATAATTACCACAAAAGCCCCCTGAGCCACGGTCGCCATTGGGGCGACCGTGGCTCAGGGGTTTGGGAACCGTATCTGTAACCGGAAGGTCGCCGGTTCGATCCCCGGGCTCTCTGTCCTGGTCGTTGTGTCCTTGGGCAAGACACTTTACCCTACTTGCCTACTGGTGTTGGCCAGAGGGGCCGATGGCGCGAAATGGCAGCCTTGCTTCTGTCAGTCTGCCCCAGGGCAGCTGTGGCTACAACCGTAGCTTGCCTCCACCAGGGTATAAGTGCGAGTGAATGAATAGTGGCATTGTAAAGCGCTTTGGGTGCCTTGAAAAGCGCTATATAAATCCAATCCATTATTATTAAATTCAAGTGACTTAATACAATTGACATGTTTTCTTCAACTTTATCTTTGTTACTGTCAGGCCAATTTTAAGCATTTCTGCTTAGATATTATGAAATGAAAATTATGAAATGAAATAATGTGATTTCTCAAAAAAGACATAAATCATATACGATTTGTTTCATCATCTTGAACATCAGCTTTACTAAACAGAAACATCTGAACATTTAACTGAAATGACAGGTGTCCTTCCTTCTTGGAGTCAAAATTCATTTTCTTGAGTTTTTTTATAAAACTGAAAGGATGAAAAAAATAAGATCTGAAATGAGAGATTGATCCAAAATAGTCCTTTAGGGTCTGAAGCTCAGGTGTATCTGTTTGACTGACAGCTGACAAGGGCATGGAGAGACAGTGTGAAGGATGCTACACTGAGAAATTCCACCAGCAAGGTAAGCAGCAGGGCTGAAGGATAACTGACAACTGGTTTAAGCTGCAAATAAAGATTGTTACAACAGAGCAGGTAATTAGCCATGGTAACATATTTGCTAATGTGGTATTTTTGCCAAGTCCCCTGAGAACTTGTTGTTAAAACTCTGTGACTGTTGTTCAGATTTGTGCTGATATCTGAAGGCAAGCGTGTCTGTCAGTCTTCCTACAACAGAACATGAATGAGTCCAGTTCTTCACGTACTGTGTCCTGCTCAGTTTATGCACACAGAGCTCTTGGTTCCAGGGCTTATTATATTTGCTTACGGTATTTAAAAGTGAATTAATAATTTTTTCCCCAAAATACTGTGTGAGCTTTAATCCTGGTGTTTTTATGCAAATGTATTTGAAGCTCTATAAGCCTGTTCTGCATGTGTGCTTTCAAATATGCACAAATCTGGTTTAAATGGTTGTTACCATCTATGTGTAACACACAAAAACCAAGTTAATTTGGAGGAATTCAATAATACATTAAAAACTGTTTAGTCAGAATTTGTGTGTATTGATCAAGTCCTTTATGTGAGTGTATGAAAGCATGTCCATGTGAGTGTGGGAGTACTTTTTATACTGTGTTGCTATGGTGAGACTATACGTAATGATAATGGTTTCTTTCATGTTTACTCATCTCCGGTCAGCGCATGTATAGACCTGGATATGTTTTTTGGTACTGCTGCGAACTGGTTAATATATTTGTAGCATTATTCCAAACTTCAATATTTCTAAGCTGTTTTTATAATATCTGTTTTTATGAATTCTGATGTAAAGGGTACAGACAGTGGACTTGAGTTAGCACACACTGAGTACACGGATGTACATGTAAGTCAGGGGGGCTCAGCTCCCAATCATAATGTCATGCATCCAGTGACTTGTAATTAATATTAATGGAATATGCTGTTTGCAGATGTAATCAACGCTTCTCACATTTGCAATCTTCAATACAATTGGATAAAAATGACAAGGATACATTTAAAAGCAACCTAATTAATTGCATGACCTGTTGTAGTGTCTAAGAATATTTCAGAGTGAATAATCATAGATTTCAATCTAGTCCACCTGTTTTAGGGTGGAGCCTTTAGTTATCAAACCCGAGGCAAAGTGTCAGACATTAATCACAACAACGCCAAATCACAACAACATTCGCCTCAAGGTGCTTTATATTGTAAGGTAGATTGTACACAGTGTTGGGAAGGTTACTTTTAAAATGTATTCCATTACAGAATACAGAATACATGCCCCAAAATGTATTCTGTAACGTATTCCGTTACGTTACTCAATGACAGTAACGTATTCTGAATACTTTGGATTACTTAATATATTATCATGCTTTTTACAACTACGTGAATGTCCTATTGCTGTGTGATTTATTACTATTACTGAAGGTCCGCAACTCCGAACTGTAGGAAAGGGACCTCTGACTAATACGGCGGGGTCCCTGTTGTCTTGTAGCCGAAAACTAGCTTTACTTTGTTGTGTGGGTCAACTTTTCTTACGAGAGACAGAGAGAGGCGTTGAAAGGCTGCTCCAACGGAACTTATTGTTTCGGAGGAAAACACAAACACAGCGTACAGTCGAGTCTTAATAGCTTACTTACAACTGGGCTCGTCAGGCTCTCTTCTTGGCTGAAGTGGTTATTATTATATTTACATGCTTCCAGCTCCCGTTTTTCCTCGATGACAACTCGTACCTTTCCACTCCCCTTTTTCTCCCTCCTCGCGCTCACAGACACATAACGTGTATGGCAGTCCATTCTCCCTGCAGCACGGACTACACTGCCCATGATGCTACATTCTTTAGAGCTATGCTTGTAGCATTCTGCCTGTTAGCTTAGCACAACAACAACAACAACAACGAAAAGGCGCTCTCTCACCCAGGAAACACACAGTCGCAGAGAGAGAGAGAGAGCGTCGCCCTGTAACCATGGCAACCGTAACGCTGCCGCCTGGAACAACAGAACGTAGCTGTCAAACAAAACCCAAACAGTCCTGTCCCACGACAAAATGAAACAGGAAAGTACCGCAGTGTAATCCATTTATTTCAACAAAGTAACTGTATTCTGAATACCACCTTTTTAAACGGTAACTGTAACGGAATACAGTTACTCATATTTTGTATTTTAAATATGTAACAGCGGTACATGTATTCCGTTACTCCCCAACACTGATCGTACAATAATACATACAGAGAAAAACCCAACAATCATATGACCCCCTAGGAGCAAGCACTTTGGCCACTCCCTTTTAACAGGAAGAAACCTCCGGCAGAGCCAGGCTCTGGGAGGGGCTGTGATTGGTTGGGGTGAGAGAAGGAAGACAGGATAAAAGACATGCTGTGGAAGAGAGACAGAGATTAATAACAGATATGATTCAATGCAGAGAGGTCTGTTAATACATACTGAGTGAGAAAGGTGACTGGAAAGGAAAAACTCAATGCATCATGGGAATCCCCCGGCAGCCTACGTCTATTGTAGCATAACTAAGGGAGGATTCAGGGTCACCTGGTCCAGCCCTAACTATATGCTTTAGCAAAAAGGAAAGTTTGAAGCCTAATCTTGAAAGTAGAGATAGTGTCTGTCTCCTGAATCCAAACTGGAAGCTGGTTCCACAGAAGAGGGGCCTGAAAACTGAAGGCTCTCCCTCCCATTCTACTTTTAAATACTCTAGGAACAACAAGTAGGCCTGCAGAGCGAGAGCGAAGTGCTCTAATAGGGTGATATGGTACTACAAGGTCATTAAGATAAGATGGGGCCTGATTATTTAAGACCTTGTATGTGAGGAGCAGGATTTTGAATTCAATTCTGGATTTAACAGGAAGCCAATGAAGGGAAGCCAAAACAGGAGAAATATGCTCTCTCTTTCTAGTCCCTGTCAGGACTCTTGCTGCAGCATTTTGGATTAGCTGAAGGCTTTTCAGTGAGTTTCTTGGACATCCTGATAATAATGAATTACAGTCATCCAGCCTGGAAGTAATAAATGCATGAACTAGTTTTTCAGCGTCACTCTGAGACAGGATATTTCTTTGTTATTTCTTTGTTTCGCAAATGGAAGAAAGCAGTCTTACATATTTGTTTAATATGTGCATTGAAGGACATATCCTGGTCAAAAATGACTCCAAGGTTCCTCACAGCGTTACTGGAGGCCAAGGTAATGCCATCCAGAGTAAGAATCTGGTTAGATACCATATTTCTAAGATTTTCAGGGCCGAATACAATAACCTCAGTTTAATCTGAATTAAGAAGCAGAAAGTTAGCGGCCATCCAGGTCTTTATGTCTTTAAGACATTCCTGCAGTTTAACTCATTGGTGTGTGTTATCTGGCTTCATAGACAGATAGAGCTGGGTGTCATCTGCATAGCAGTGAAAATGTATGCTATGTCTTCTAATGATGCTGCCTAAGGGAAGCATGTATAATGTAAACAGAATTGGTCCTAGCACTGAACCCTGTGGAACTCCATAATTGACCTCAGTGTGTGAAGAGGACTCTCCATTTACATGAACAAATTGGAGTCTATTAGTTAGATATGATACAAACCACTGCAGTGCAGTACCTGTAATACCTACAGCATGTTCTAATCGTTCTCCATAGACCTGTAAATGAAGCAAACTGGTAAGGGATTTGTTTTATATTAAAGTTTTCGAATTCATACCAACCCTCCCTTTATTATGCAGACTCAGCACAGAGCATCATGTCAACCAGTTTCTCGACTGCAGAATAGATTTTTTAGTCTGTCACATGAAGGTAGTGACAGCCATCCTGTTTAGAGTGGTATGAACCCTGTACAGTGCTGCCATTTCATATTAATATGCTCTATTTCGTCCACTGGCATTATTTAAGTTTGCTACTGGAAAGCATACAAAGCATCCATGAACTACATAAAAAATAACTTTTGTTTTTCCAGCTAACTTCACTATCTTTACTACTTGTACAATCTCTCTATTTCTCCATCTCTCTCCATCCTCCTCACTCAACTAGACACTAGAAAATGACTAAAGTATAATTTTATAATAATTATTATAACAGCAAGTGGGGGATCCACAATTGACAACAGGACAACAATGTCTAATTATGTGAAATCATCATCAATCAATGTGGATAAAACAGAAGCTACAGTTTTATCATTTTTGATAAATGTAAATGTTACAGTGAATAAAAGGAATAAACTGATCCATGCCAGTTTATTGCAATATTCCAAATGAATACAGGCGCTGCTGGACATAGACGGGTAACATCATTTTGACTTCCTGTCACCTGGATCTGGAGCTGGACGGCAAACAAAAACTGAAGCCAAGTTTGATCAGAATAGGAATAGAAATTTTTAACAAACTAAAATAATAAAGTACAACAGCTGCTTGGCTGACAACTCATGATGTATTTAGAGAACAACTAAAAGTAAGCAGACACTTTATAAGTCACAGCAATATCCCCGCATTATCGAAACAGTTTGAAACTCAGAACTTTTACTGTATTTCAGTTAAAACGTGTTTTTAATCTGCATCAAAGATGTTTGTCATAAAATTATTTCTGAGTCTTCTTTCCGCCGCTGCAGCAGGAGTCTATTATTGATGACAAGCCACGCCTCTGTGTGAGCACGCGACATCAACAAGACATAAAACCTGTTTTCATCCTGTACTGTCGCCAATAGAAAGGTTAGGAAAAAATAACATTTGAAGATAATTCCACGAAATAATGCTACAATTATTAATACTATTAATAGCTATTTTTAGGCGTGCTCTGATAAAATTTGAAGGCTCTTGAGCACCCCCAAAAAGGGTCTAAACTCACCTAAGATGTAAGTATATGTGATTGTTCCTGTTTATGTGAAGTTTTTCCATCATTTTTAATTCTAATACACAACACAGAGTGACTCACATATCATACTTGTTACAGTTTGGGATGGGGTAGAACTCCTCACACTTTTTTTTCCATTTAAACCCAAAATAATTAGTTTTTTTTCCCCTTACTCTAACCAAAATTTTTTGTGGCTAAATTTTACAAAATTGAGTGAAAATTATTAATTAATTGACGTTAATTCTTAAAAGTAATTGGGAAGAATAATCAGACATCTATGTCTTTACCGCAGCATCTGCCATCCTGCACGAGCTCAGCTATTTTATACCAAATATATTTCATTTAGTTACCCACTTTCCAAATAAGCAAGAAAGTCCAATTCCTTGGTGCATAGTGGGATGTATCCAATTCTACAGCTGTGTCAGTGCTCATGTTAAAGTCAGGTGGAAGTCATGCTGGCCAGCTGTTGAGATAAATATCTGTTGCTGCTTCATTATATCTGTTTTTTTCACCTGCAGGTTACATTTGGCTCCAAAGCACTTGCATTAAGGCCTTTTGAAGAAGAGAATGATGCCAGTGTTACAGCTCCAAAACTGCTGGCTTTTACCTCAAACTGTTTCTCCAGTTTGAGATAAAAGCCAGGATTCTTACAAATGGACAATAATTGTACAGCAGGCTACACATGCTTCTGGCCAGTAAAACTTATATGACTAAGCTAAGTGCAGAGTGGAGTTTATTTTTGGTTCTCTAACAAGCTGTTGTCCACATGACTCCTTGTGTTACATTATATTATGGATTGCATTTTAATGGTAGTAATCTTGTAATGTAGCAAACGACTTTGAAAAGAAACATTACCCAACACATAATGTATATACTGCTGTTTTCTACACATAGACTTAACTTGAAGGGGTTACTCAGGTTCATGACCACCCACTGGGACTCATTTCAGCTGTCGGGGAAACAATGCCAATCGCGATCCACTTAGTAGTAAACCATTCTCTCACTCTTATTTTGAAATCCCGGTCTCTGCTAACCAGAAAACCTGGGTCCTTCCTGTGTTTCCTTACTGGCCAGCTGCTGAGATGTCTTGAAAGTGTCTTGCCTCACAGTTGGACAGGCTTCTGCTCGACTATCTTTGGCTGCAGCTGGTGACAGTTGTCTGACTGGTTATGAGCTGGAGGACCACTCTAACCAGAATACTTTGTAGATGGTGAACTGGCTCATGTGCTCACTGGGGCTGCAGAGCAGCAGAATTACAACCAGCCGCAGTTCAAGATTATGATGTTTGAGTCCTTCCATGGGACTTGCTGAAGATGGAGATGACTATTGCATCATTACTTTTTGTCACAAAAATGCATATTAATTTATTCAAGAACGTGCTGGAGTGTATAACTGTGGCAGAAACTGTGCTGTATCGTGAAAGTACACATTCCAGAATTCATGAATGAGAGCAAAAACTTTCAAAGCAGAAGCTTTGAAATATGGGAAAAGGCATTTGCTGCAGGGTGTATGCCTTATAGTAAGTTCAGCAAACTTAAGTATGCAAGTCCTAAATCACACCGGTTTAACAAATAGTGTAATTCTCTGCCTTTGAAATGAAAACCTCGTGGCTGTTGCAGTTTTATGATGTACGATTCTGAAAACACACAGACTTGTGTACATTCAGCAGAGCCCCAAACTAAGCTAAATATACACTGTTAGCTCCTCTTCCTACATCACGGTGGTGAAGCAGCAACAGCTTGCATCAGTGAAGCATTAAGTCCCAGCTTTGCGAGTCTACGCTGTTCATGTCATACAATCTGGCCAATATACAGGGCCATTCAGAGACACACGGGACAGTAAATGAGGATTTGTTTTGCATGCACGTATGAATCTCGCCCACATATTTCCCCGGAGGCTTCCTGTATCCTTATTGCATCACACCTCCCATATGTTTTTTCCATCTGCCCATCCCTTTTATCCCTCCCTCCATCATCTCACTGCCGCGGAGCAAATGAATAGACTCAACATGGCTGAAGCCACCCTGGCTGTAACAACAGAGCCATTTAAAGTTCCACATCAGGGTTTTCCTGTCACGTTGGAAAGGAGAATTTAAAGGAGAGTGACACAGCTGGCAGAAGCAGAAAAACCCTACTTTACTGGTTAACCTTATTTACTGGTTCAAATCTGTGATACGTCTGCAGTTTCTGAATAGTTATCACTCATTTTGCCATTCCTAAGCAAAGACAATCACATCTTCACGAGGGACCAGAGCCTAATAAGACAACCGCAAGGCTGGAAAAATGCCCAAATAATTCAAACGGCCAAAGTATAAGGGACAGCAGTTAAAATCTTTAAAAGAGCAAAAATCTGCTCTGTCACCTTCACATTTCAAAACGCATCATGTTTATATTCTGACAGTCCAATGAGTCACTCCATCCCTTTGATTTTCCAAGAAGAGAAAAGCAGGCAGGCATCTGAATCTGATTTATCGATATGGAGGAGTAGAGCTGTGGATTTTTTTTCCCTTGGAGATATTGCAGAGTCGCTGACAGAGCTCCTATCATTCTCTTTGACACCAGAACAGTCAGTCATATTCCCTATCGCTCACTCACAATCCCATCATGAAAGAATAAATGCCCACTAAGGAGAAAACCTTGGCCTAGCTTTTATTCTGTATTTGCTTTGTATGGTATTCATCATTTATCAAATATTAATGTGATTTTAATTGTTTGGTTATTCTCCATGTAACAAAAGAGTCTGAACGTTCAGTCATTCATTGTTGCAGTGTTCCGCTGCAGTATGGTGCATGTACAGGTCCATACATGTTTGGACAATGACACATTTTATTATTTTGCCTCTGATCTTTTTTTTTTAAACTGCTGTGGTGATGTAAAAGCAAACTGGCACACTTGAAGCTTAAGCTGGTGTAATAGCTTTAGTATGCCATTTAACATATTGTTGCTACCAATTTCTGACACTCACCGGTCCACAGCCCCCTTCTGTCCACTGAATTTTGGGTGAATGGTATGGTGCTTCCTTGTCTTGATGTCAGTAGCTTCTATCCTTTCCTTTGGCCAGCTTATTTTCCCAGCAGGGTGTCTAATTGCAGGTGTTGATTGCCCAGATCTTCCTATTTCACTTACTCCTCTGGATTTGCCTTCATCTCTGCAGGTATCTCGTAGTTGTGTCTTACAGTACTCTTTATGGTTCCCATTTGCCTGTGGGATTCCCAGGTAGCTGAACTCAGCACCTGCAATTTTGCCTTCTAAGAGTGCAGTCCAGTCAATTCAGACTACATTCCCTCTCTTTTTTACCACCTGACTGCACTTCTGCGGTCCAAATGATGTTATTCCTGTAGATTCTAGTGGTGTGGATCAGTGAGTTAGTCTCTCATTGACTGCAGCTATACAACAAGGTGGCTAACGATTGTGCCACTCCGTTGGAATTCAGTTGGTACCCATATCCAATCTTGTCAATGATCTTACTGAGGAGGTCTATGCAGAACAGCAGTGGGACCAAAGCATGTCCTTGGCAAATCTGCTCTTGATGGGGACCTGTGCTATTGTCCTCTAGTGTTGTTCGCCAGATCCCCAATGAATTCTTGATGAAGGAGTCCCTTTGACCTTCTATGGCTGTAGACATTCCAGGATCCATGTATAAGGCACTGAGTCATAGACTTTCTTGTAGTCAATCCAGGTGGTGCATAGGTCAGTCAGTCTGGTCTTACAATCTCAAGCAACTGCTCTCTGGCCCTCTGGTGTTCCTTACAATTCCTGTGTGTGCCCTGCTCATGTATTGAGCCACGTGCCTGTTCATCTTAGTTTCTATGATCGGTAGTTGGATCGGTCTGGTGCCTTGTAGGGATCCTTGGGATCAGGACTGTCCACTCTTTGGTTAGCCATTCTGGGTGCATCTCATCAATTAACAGCTGGTTCATTTGTCCACAAATTACCATCAGGTAAAACTATGTAAATCATGGTAAATTGGATCCTGATTTTTCTGCATTTTATTTTCCAAATGTACTGATAGGCACTAATAATGTCTAATGACCCAGTGGATCTTTTGTCTGTCTCATCTACATTAGCAATATAAATGCATAATTTCCTGGGGAAGATTTGCTAGATAACAGTTCCGGACATCACCAAAAAAAAAAAAAAAAGAAAGAAAAGAAAGAGTTTCTTGGAAAAGTGAGGCTGCTGCAATAATGAGGAAAGGAAAGGAAATGACAATGATGATTCTTTGGGTTGTTTTGTTGTTGTTGTTTTTATTGTTGTTATTTATGTCTTAAAAACAACAGCAACTCTTAATTCCAACCACTTAGCCTTTGATTTAGCTACTTCTTATTGATTCACAAACAAAAAGTAAAAGTCTATGCAATGCACATTAATCACCACTCCCCCATGTCTGTACATTCACTGCAGCTAATACAGAGTATTTACCAACAGCTTCCCCTTAATCCACCATATTCCTTTTGGTGCTTTAATCAGCAGCAGATAATGACCAGTGATGACAGAAAAAAGGGCTTATCTACATCACAGTGGGACCGGAAATTAAACATGGATTAGGTGGATGGTTTATCCTTGCTGTTTGATAGGAGAGGCAGATTATAATACATGCCTAATGATGGAGGTTTTAAGGTTGGCTGTAACTTTAACATCATGGAAATCAGCTTTTATACACTGGCGTTTTTTCAGTGTTGATCTGAATGCATGAGCTCCGCTTTCTGTCTTTTATTGCCACTATGGGAGTCATGATTATATTGAAAATAGGACCTGCTCCTGCTACTTGATCACATGCACATATTCATTCCAAAAGATCATTGCTTCTCTCTTACATTGGTTTTAGCTCCACCTTAACAACCTTTGGATCTTTTTCCTTTTCAATAGCAATAATTATGAAGAATGTTTGAAAAGTACTTGTCCCGTGTTGCTAGTGCATAATCAGAGCAGAGCTACACACATTCTGTTCTTTTTGATCTGACACAGACTTGTTATTTTCCATCTGAAGGGTGACATTACATTTGTTCTTATCGTACACAAGGGTGGAGAATCCAGAGTCAGACACACGGTCATCAATAGCAATCGGACTTTATTGCTTTTTGTGTCAGGGGGGATATGGGGATGGCGGTGTGTGGTGGGAGATGGCATGTGCCGTTTTCTAACAGTAGCCCCTGATAATTCAATCAGGCGATCCTTTGCTGTCACTGGTCTTCTTGACCTCTCTGTTCCACTATCACCAAAAGGATATTGAATTCATTTGGTGTCACAACAGCAGTTGTCAGACACAGAAGTACTTTTTCCAATTGAATCTGATGTTTTTCTAAATGCCGTCAGATGATGCCTTTGATCTCAGCCCTATTGGAGTGCTGTGCTGGAAACATTGCCAGATTGCAGGCCTTTATTTGCTCTGGCTCCCCATTTTTGCTATATAACAGAAAATGTTTATATGCAGAATGTGTTCTTCAACATGGCCACAGCCAATTTGGTTAAGAATATGACCTATTAATAATAATGCAGTCTTATGGTGAAGATTTGTTTTCAGTACCGTATTTTCACGACCATAAGGCGCACTTAAAAGTCTTAGATTTTCTTCAAAAAGTGCGGCGCGCCCTATAGCGCGGTGCGCCCTATGTGTTGTAAGGAGGACGTAGTAGAGAACACCATGAGAACGTTAAAGGGTGAAGTGTGGGCGTTGATCGTATATACCGGGACAATCGCACATACCTGTATAAAAGGACAGGTATGTGCATTATGCAGGACATCGTTGTTTTAACAACCCTGAAAATGGCAAAGAGACACGCTTACGAAGCACAGTTTAAACTGAAGGCCATCAGCTACGCGGAGGAACATGGAAATCGAGCAGCGGCGAGAGAATTTAAGATTAACGAATCGATGGTTCGCAAATGGAGGAAGCTGGAAAACAAGCTCCGGCAGGTCAAGAAAACGCAGCTGAGTTTCCGCGGACATAAGGCGAGGTGGCCCGAGTTGGAGGAAAGACTCGAGCGGTGGATCATCGAGCAAAGAGTGAGCGGGAGAAGCGTTTCGACGGTCACCATTCGGCTAAAAGCAGTTTCACTAGCTGAAGAGATGAACATTGAACATTTCCAAGGAGGTCCGTCTTGGTGCTTTCGTTTTATGAAACGGTGCCATTTTTCCATCCGGACCAGGACTACGATAGCGCAGCAACTTCCAGCGGATTATAAGGAAAAGCTGGCCATCTTCCGCTCCTACTGCAGCAAACACATCGGCGACAAAAACATCCAGCCCAGCCACATCATAAACATGGACGAGGTCCCGCTCACTTTTGACATCCCGGTGAGTCACACTGTGGAGAAGAAGGGGACCAGCACGGTAGCGATACGCACAACGGGGTATGAAAAGTCTTCTTTTACTGTTGTGCTTGGCTGCCATGCTAATGGACAGAAACTGCCGCCTATGGTGATTTTTAAGCGAAAGACTTTGCCTAAAGAGAAGTTTCCAGCAGGAATCATCATTAAGGCAAATGAAAAGGGCTGGATGGATGAGGAAATGATGAAAGAGTGGCTGAGGGAGGTGTATGTAAGGAGACCAGGTGGTTTTTTCCACGCATCACCATCGCTGTTGATCTGTGACTCTATGCGTGCCCATCTCACAGCCGATGTGAAAAAACTTGTGAAGCAAATGAACTGTGAGCTTGCTGTCATTCCGGGAGGCCTGACAAAGAAACTCCAACCGCTGGGCATCGGTGTGAACCGCCCGTTCAAAGTAAGGCTGCGAGCGGCCTGGGAGCGATGGATGACCGATGGGGACCACAGTTTCACTAAGAGTGGAAGGCAGCGCCGGGCGAGTTACGCCACAATTTGCCAATGGATTGTAGATGCTTGGGCTAACATGTCTGCTGGCACTGTTGTTCGAGCTTTCGCAAAAGCTGGCATCATTTCCGAGGAGCCGCACGGCACGGAAAGTGACTCTGACGGTGAAGACAGTGAACCTGGCATGTTTGATGGAGATTTAGCGCAGCTGTTCAATTCAGACACAGAGGATGAGGACTTCGATGGGTTTGATTGATGATAAAAATGTGAGTACCAAACTTTGTTTTGCTCCTGCTTTATTTTTAAATACGCACACTTGTATGCTTGTGTGTTGTTGATGATGACGATTACTGGTAATAGAAATGTGAGTAAGGTACCGAACTCAGGTTTGCTCCCGCTTTATTTTTAAATACGCATACGGTACTTGTATGCGCCCTGTAATCCACTGCGCCTTATGTGTGTGTTAAATACAGTAAGGGCACACATAACTGAGACTGCGCCTTTTAGCACAGTGCGCCTTATGGTCGTGAAAATACGGTATATATTTTATTGACAATGAAATTCCAGCTGTACATAGTGGGAAAGCTTAGCTGCAGCCATTTTTCCACAAATATACACAGCGTCAAATATACACCCTATCATATTAATCTTGTAGGTGGTTCTAATTAACACTTAAGTACATGCAACAAAGCTATGGTAAGGTTTCTCACTCTTCTTTTCAAGCAGCAACTTCCTGGTTCAAAAATGAAGAGTCAAAAACTACAGTTTGTATAGTAGACACTTGAGGGTAAGTTCAAAATCAAGTCAGTCCCTACAGTCTCTCATATTAAAAGGATTGAAGTCATAGAATTAACATTTTAATTTTAACATACAGCCATAAACCAATTTCAAATCTTTATAATTAACTAATTATACATTTATTACTATTTAAGGTCAAGATTGATTTTGACAGCTGTCTGATGCTTCACCTTTGCTATTTTGAACCAATGAGCTACGTCTCATCCATGTTTGTGCTTTTAGTGCTCATGTTAGTAGCTTTTTTAATGGAATTGCTCAACAAGTTTGGCTTCCTGTGAGGTAGACACAATTTACAGAAAATTGTGCTTTAGTTTAGGTGAGTGAAAATCTAATTGTTGGTTTATTGTCTGTGACATTATTGGCATTAATTATCAGATATCTGTGTCTTTACCCATAAAGCTTATGGATACAACTTTCTAACAAAGCTTGGTGGTATTAGGCAGTAACTTTATACCATTATCCGGTCAAATTATCTAGCCAAAAAGCTACCATTAACAACTAGAAGGCTGTTAATATTAGTCAGTTTTATTTAAATATCCAATCCAATCCAATTTTATTTTTTAAAGCACTTTAAAATACCCAGCACAGGAACAAAGTGCTGTACAGAAAATAAGTTAAAACAATAGAATAACAGAAAACTGCAAAAATACATAAATAAAGCACATAATACATAAAATTAAAACAGCCCTGTATTAAAACAAAAACAAGATAAAACAGCATAGAAACACCTAAAAACAACTAAAATAAAAACCAACATCTCACGTGGTGTCAAAGGCCAGGGTAAAGAGGTGGGTTTTCAAGAGTGACTCAAAAACAGGTAAAGAACTGGCCTGTCGAATCTCTAAACGAAGCTCGTTCCACAGTTTTGGAGCTGCTACAGCAAAAGCACGATCTCCTCTAAGTTTATGCCCAGTCCTGGGTACATTCAGGAGCAGCTGATCAGCTGACCTGAGAGAGCGGGTGGGTGTATAAGGGTGTAGCAGCTCAGAGAGATAAGATGGGGCTAGGCCATGGAGAGCTTTAAAAGCAAATAAAAGAATTTTAAAATGAATCCTAAAAGAAATGGGCAGCCAGTGAAGTGAAGCAGAAATAGGGGAAATGTGCTCAAACTTTCGAGTGCCAGTTAAAAGATGAGCTGCGGCATTTTGCACCCTCTGTAGATGACTAATATATGATGCTCTGACCCCAATATAAAGTGCATTACAGTAATGCAGCCGAGTGCTAACAAAGGCCTGGATCACTGTCTCAAAGTGCTGCCGTGAAAGAACTGGCTTTATTTTTGCAGCTGCCTGAGGTGAAAGAAGCTAGATTTTACCACTGCCTTAATTTGACTGTCAAGCTTCAGTTCACAGTCCACTTTGACCCCCAGGTTTGCGACAGTTGGCTTAACATACTGGGCCAGGGAATCTACATACACATTGGGGGTCTCAGTGGGGCTACCAAAAACCATCACCTCGGTCTTTTTATTATTGAATTTTAAAAAGTTAACAGACATCTAAGTCTTAATGTCATCGAGACACTGAAGTAATGGCTGTGTAAGGTATCTGCCTTTTTTCTTTAGAGGGACATAGATCTGACAGTCATCAGCATAAAAGTGGAAAGCAATGCCGTGCTTTCTCAGTACAGAACCAAGAGGAAGCAGATATAAAGAGAAGAGGAGGGGGCCTAGAACTGAGCCCTGTGGGACACCACACAAGAGGGGAGCGGAGGACGACACATAGTCACCGAGGCTGACACAAAAAGTTCACCCTGCCAAGTAGGACCTGAACCACTCCAGTGCTGTGCCCCTAATGCCCACCCAGTGCTCCAAACGAGAGAATAAAATGGCATGATCCACGGCATCAAACGCAGCTGTCAAATCTAAAAGCACAAGAACAACACAGTCCCCAGCATCAGTCGCTAAAAATATGTCATTAAAAACTTTTAAAAGGGCTGATTCAGTGCTATGAAAGGGTTTAAAACCAGATTGGAAAACCTCTAACACATTTTGCTTTTCCAGGAAGGCTGTTATTTGGCTGTAAACTACCTTTTCAAGAATTTTGGAAAGAAAAGGTAGTTTGGAGATAGGCCTGTAATTTGCAAGAACCGTAGGATCAAGAGCAGGTTTTTTAATCAGGGGTTTGACAACTGCATGTTTAAAATCTTTAGGGACAACACCTGACATCAGACTATGGTTTACCAGCTCAAGCACCAAAGGACCAACTGTAGGTAACACCTCTTTTAAAAGTCGAGGAGGGACAGCATCATTTGGAGACCCTGCAGGCTTAAGATGACCAACAGTCTCCTTTAAAAAGGACAGAGTCACAGGCTCAAACCTGTCAAAGACAGCAGAGCAGAAAACAGAGACTGAGAGGTCATAAGCACAAGGACAGATTTGAGCCCTTGTGGAGGAGACCTTCTCAATAAAAAAGTGTAAACAATTTTCACAGGCTTCTGATGAGGGCTCGATACAGTCAGTATATGGTGCATTAAGAACAGAGTTAATAGTTTTAAATAAAACACGCGGGTTGTGACAGTTTGACAAAATAATGTCAGATAAGTGTTTTCTTTTGGCATCTTTTACAGTTCTTTGTATTGACGCCAACAGTCCTTCAGCATCTGGAACGACACTTGTAGTTTGTCCTTTTTCCACTTGCGCTCAGCTCGACGGCAGTCGCGTCTGACAGCTCGGGTCATGTCGTTCAGCCAGAGCTCAGATTTAGTTTTAGGCAGTCTGTTTTTTAATGGAGCCACAGTGTCCAAAGCTGAGCTCATGGTTTTATTCTACCTGTCGTCCGACAGGTAGAATAAAACCATGAGCTCAGTTCCTCAGTCTGGCTGCATAAAAAATCCGGGATCTTACAGATCTGGTCAAAGATTGTTGAAAAGTGTTCAGCAGTGGACGAGTTAAAAACACGACAGCGCTGAGCAGCAGCGCGAGATTTAACTGAGGCACAGGCGAGAGGAACTTCAAACATCACAGGACTGTGGTCAGAAAACAGCATCACAAATTTCTATGTTAAAAACAGAAAAGCCATGAGAGAAAAACCAGATCAAGTGTGTGTCCACGTTCATGTGTGGGACCTGTCACACATTGCACCAGATTAAACAAATCAATAAGGTTTAAAAAGCCCCCATCGGCATATCAGGACAACACACGTGAATCTTAAAATCCCCAACAATAAGAACACGATCATATTTTGGCATGAATTCAGCCAAGAAGTCAGCAAAATCACTCACAACAAAGTCCTTATTAAATTTTGGAGGCCGATAAACCACCGCACACAACACTGTGTGAGAGCAGCCCAGCTCAAACACAGACAGTTCAAAGCTGGTGAATGACGGGGTTGATAGTTGCTTACATTTAAAATGACTTTTAAAGATCGTAGCTATTCCTCCTCCTCGGCCCAACATACGCGGGGAATTAAAATAGCAGCAATCTCCAGGTAGAAGATCTGAGAAGATGCTGCACTCACCGGCGCTCAGCCACGTCTCGCACACACAGAGAAAATCCAGTCCTCGGGATGTGAAAAAATCCTTCAGGATAAACGTTTTGTTCGCTAGGAACCTAGCATTTGCCAGGCCAATCCTGGCGGTAAGTGGCGGATCCCCATCGCTAGCCGTCCTAGAAGCCCGACACAGAGGCCGCAGGTTCTGCAGATTCACACCACGCCGGCGGGGAGGAGAGCAGGGTTTTCGGGACTGGAACATCCCATCCAGGCCGATGACGGGTACCAGCCAGGCACAGACAGGTTCCAACGATCGCCGAGAGAAACAGAAGTTTGGCACCGCTCCTTGTTTTCTGGATCAGGGCTTAAGCGAATACCTTTCAGCTTCACCAGGAAGCAAGCCCGGCGACCCCGGCGACAGCACTTATGCCGGAGTGGTGGATCTGGAACACGGCACAGGTGAGCCGGGATCTCCGACATTAGCGGGGGCAAAGTTTTATGTCCAGCTTGGTTCCACTTTGCCCAGCCTTTGGCAGAAGGTCGGAGATCCAGTAGGGTTAGGCGATCATACACCAAGAGAGAGTTGGCATTTATTACAATAGTCAATAAAATCAAAACAAACAAACATAACACTGGCAGTGACAGATGGCAAGCCACACGCACCGGCGCCATCTTGAAACATCATAGCAGAGAATCTAAAGATTCACATTAGCAACACAGCCTTGCAACGCAGCCATCCGTTCCTCTCGACACATATGCTGTCTTGCCAAAAGTATTCACTCACCTATCCAAATCAAGGTGTTCCAAACACTTCCATGACCACATGTGGGTTTTAATCGAGCATCTAAGGCATGCACACTGCTTCTACAAACAGTAAATTCAAGTGTGGTACTGCGATAGGATGAAACCTGTCCAGTTGGTCCAGAAACACTGGACACACACACACACACATATATATATGTATGTATGTATGAGGAAGACAGTATTGCTTTACGTTTTACTCTAGATCATAATGGTAACAGCGTATTGCCAAAGGAAAAGAGGAGGATGATTTGTTTCAGCTTACAGGACTCATGGCCCATAATGCTTTCCCTGAGGAGCTTAGATCTAATGTAGTGGACATTTATTGGCCATCATGATTAATTTCTCTAATGGCTCAGAGTCCTCTTATTCACCTACCATCACTGAGATTTAGATAATTACATGCCAACTGCCAGATTTTAGATCTCCTACTCTATTGTTCCTTATTTAGTAGAAAGAATGACTTTTAACCCTTTACATTCCACCTATACCTTTTGAACATGATATATCTTAACTAAAATGGCTACGTCATCTGAATTACAATGAGTAGAGAGGTATAAACAAAGTCTTGGCAGTAAGCCTGCTGTTAAAGGTTTCAGGATAAAGATTTAAATTTTTTTCCAAATCCAAGCAAACATTTACATAATTATCTTTGGCTTTGTCTAGACAAGTTTGAGACAGTGGAGCCATAGAAAGAGACCTACCACAAAGACGCTTTTTTTTTCTCCACATGTGCCCCAGTGACTCAGTGGAACCTTTAGAGATACCATAAATAGTGCAAAGTCATTTCTAATGACTAACAGAAGTAGAGCTGGATTGACCCAATGGGGGGGCTGGGACTCTTGGCCTCAATTGATCATCTGGTTTTCTTCCCCTCTGTGTGAATTGTAGGAGTGTAACTGAACAGGAATACATTACTGAGATAATGTGTTCTGAAAAGCATTCAACTGATATATGAACCTGTGTAGGGAAATGGTAAATGGTAAATGGCCTGTATTTATATAGCGAAAGGTTCACATTATCATTATTATTATTATTATTATTATTATTATTATTATCATCATGCTCTTGGGGGTGGTATGTGTGTGTTTTGCCAGCTTGGGTCCTTGAGGAGAGGCCTGGGAGTTTGAGGGTTCTGCACAGTATCGTAGCTGTTCCTAGGACTGCACTATTAAACACAGAGATGTCTGATGTTGTGCCTGAATTCTGCTGGAGCAACTCTCCTTGTTTTGGGATTGCTGCTTCTATTCCCATTGGCGCCACTTTGGACTTTACATTCTACATCTACTTTACTATTTTCTTGTGCTAATTCTTCACGAAGCTGTCGGCTGGGATTTCCAGATTTTTCACTGTTCCAGTCTTTTGTTTCTTGTCAGGGGCCACGATGTTTAGTTGGTAGTGGTTGGTGGGTGTGTAATCATATATCACTGATTCACCTAACTGTTCCTATTTCAGGTGTAAGTTCCCAGGTGGAAATGTTATGACGGAAAAACAGAAAAAAAAACTTTGAGGGCAAAACTTGTTTCGTGAGTTAAACTCTTCCAGTTTCTGAAACTACGAGAAGCCCTTAGCATAATTTTTTTACAAAACACAAACCTAAACATTGTGTAAAAACAGAACAAAGTGATGTGAAAAACACAAAAGCTCCTCACATAAATATGAACTGCAGGCTTGTGATTGGCATGTCTGCAACCTACAGTACTTCCTTATCCATGCTTTGTCACTCTTTCAAGTAAGAGAATTTGCAATTCAATATTGTGTCTAATATTTCCAAGTCTGGTACCTCACAGCTCCAGAGAACACCTTTTGCAATATGTCAGTGACATCAGTGAATTTGGAAAATTTCTGCCAGGAAGGAGAACAAGATTTACAAGCCACATGTAAACTGCAAGGATAAAGCCATATCTTTGATGAAAAACGTCACTGTTTTAATCCAATTACTTATCTTTATATGGTGCACGTAGTTTTACAATATTTCTGTGCATGTGTCATTGAACTTAACTAAATAATCTGATATGTTCTGCAAATTTAAATTTGATAAAAGATTTGACTTTTTGAGGGTTTAATATCATTTAAAAATTACAAATTGGGCTCAAATCAAAAGCAGCCAATGATTTTAGCAGAAATCAGCAGCTTTTCAGGTTCGTTGGAAAATCTAAACAAGACCACTTTACAACCAAATAAAATGTCAATCAAATGTTATAATAAAAAAAATAAAACAAAGACACAATTCTTTCTTTCTTTTTGTTAGCATGCGTCACAGTTTTTTAAACAACAGCTGGTCAACTTAAACCAATGATTTTAGACAGCTTTTAGACATTTTGCCAAATGAAAATTTGCTCAGTTGGTAAATAGGAATAACTAAGTAACTGAAATTAGATCGTATTCATGTCTTTGTAATTGGCTGAAAAAACCTTCAACCTTTCACATTTCAGCCAAATTAGACGAAATGTAACCCAGAAATCATGGACATCTGGCATCCAGTTGTCCATGAACCATCCAGATGGAGGGCAGCAACCCCTCCTCCCTCCCTGACGACCTCAACGCTTTCTACAACAGGTTTGAGACAGACAACATCATCCAGCTTGAGGAGTCCAGATCCTCACTCAAACCTGGTAGCTCTGCACTCACCTTCAGCACTGAGGACGTGGTGAGAGCGCTCAGGAGGACCAGGGAGAGGAGCTCTCCCGGGCCTGACAACATCAGCAGTCGAGTTCTGAGACACTGTGCAGGGAAACTAGGAAGTGTGTTCAAGACTCTATTTCAACACTCAGTTGACAGTCACACCGTCCCCCAGCTGTGGAAACACTCCGCAGTCATCCCCATCCCCAAAAGAAACAACCCAAAGTCTCTGAATGATCTTCGTCCTGTGGCCCTCACCTCCCTGGTGTAGTGGAGATATCAAAGATAGGCACGGCTGTGGCACTGATTCAGTCTTAGAGCAATACGGTCACCCCGGTGTGTCGGCCAGAACACCACTTAAGGCCAAATTGTCCCAGAGTACGAAAGAAGGAGGGAGCTTGAGGTTCCGTTTGAGGCACTTTATTGTCACCACTGAATGTCTGGGGCTGTAAACACAGCGGGTGTACATAAGTGTGTGTCTGTGTGTGTGATTTCCTACAAAGGAAATAAACAAGGGAAATAACGATAAATAAAGAGAATAGACAAGTCAAATACTCAAATATAAACATAATACAACATAGTTAACATAATGACATATAAAGATCAGAAAAATATAATACACTTCAAACTGCTCACACTATGCAACTAAATCCGGTTGTTCAGTGATGACGCGACGAATCCTACTTCCGGGCCTAATGTAGTCTGCGTTTAATATGGCTTTTGTGTTGTTAACATGTTTAATGTTATGTATGTTCTTCTATTTGATCTCAAAAAGGCCAGCCCACCTTACTAACCGGATGATGTCACTAGAAGGTGGGCTGGCCCAAACAGACAGAAGACTGAATATTAAATGAACTTATATAAACTTATAAGATAAGATAAGATAGAACTTTATTAATCCCTCAGGTGTGTCCTCTGGGAAATTCGGTTTCCAAAAGCACAGCACCGACAGAAGTTACAGTTACAGAATATTATATATATATATATATATATATATATATATATATATACACACACACACACACACATATATAAATACAGAGACAAGTATAAATAAAATATACAAAGGGGATAAATAGAATAAATAGGAATAAAAATAAAAATACAAGTGAATTGCACATTTCAAGTATTGAGTCTATTGCACCATTGACTATTTACAAAAGTATTGCACAAAGGTATTGTACAGTGAGGTGAAGAGGCACTACAGCTTAGTTGTTCCCCCCTCCTTTGCCCTCCTGTCTCCCCTCCCTCTCCCCTCCAGAGAGGAGTTAAACAGTCTGATGGCGTGTGGGACAAAGGAGTTTTTAAGTCTGTTAGTTCTTGTCTTGGGGAGAAGCAACCTGTCACTGAACAGACTCTTCTGGTTGTTAATGGCCGTGTGCAGAGGATGCCCAGCATTGTTCATAATGTCCATCAGTTTTTTTAGTGTCCTTTTCTCTGCCACTGTCACCAGAGTGACATATATATAAATACCAGTAAAACTATTCTATGAACTTTGGGGCCTTTTATACACCTGGTGATGAAGGCCATGGAGAAGATCATAAAACAGCACATTGTAAGAGCAACTGACCGCCTGATGGACCCACTCCAGTTTGCTTACCATGCACGCAGAGGTGTCGATGATGCAAAAATCTTCATCTTGGACTCCATCCACAAACATCTGGAGCTCCCTGTCTCTGCCAGACTTCTGTTTGCTGATTTCTCATCAGTGTTCAACACTCTGCAGACTCATATCCGGGCAACTAAACTTTCCTCCCAATTTCACCTGGATGATCAGCTAATCCTGTGGATATTGGACTTTTTGACCAACAGGACTCAGAAAGTTCAGGTCAACAACTCTCTTTCCGGTCTCCGTTCCACCTCCACTGGCTCCCCCCAGGGCTGTTTGCTCTCCCCCCTGCTATTCATCCTCTACACCGATGACTGCAGATCCACACAGCCCAACTGTCACCTGGTTAAATATGCTGACGACACAGTTCTCCTGTCACTGCTGTCAGGCCCTCACAACACCACGGGCCCGTTCTGCAGGAGTTTGTAGAGTGGTGTGACAGCTCCAAACTTGAACTGAACGTGAGCAAAACCAAAGAAGGTGACCTTCTCCAGTAGGCTGGGGGATCTGGTTGCTTCAGTCACCACCACCATCCACGGAAAGCCAGTGGAGGTAGTTGAGGAGTACAAATACCTGGGAACCATCTTTGACAACCTCCTGAAATTCTCTGCCAACACAGAGGAGATTCTCAGGAGGTGCCACCAACGGCTACACCTCAAGAACAAGAACAGACTGCAGCACACTGCATCAATGTGCTCTAAAATCATTGGCCTGCCTGTCAGAACTCTGGCACAGGTTTCCAGCCAACAGGCCCTTAGACAGGCATCAATGACCCCTCTCACATTCTTCACCCTGCATTTCAATGGCTCCCCTCTGGGCTGCAGGACTGACAGGAGGAGAGCCACCTTTGTCCCCAAAGCCACTCTGCTTTTTAACTCCAGCCGATAAGAACATTTCCCACACCAGAAACATAAACTACACTCTTCTTATACTACCGACACTTTATTCACTTTTAGTCACTTACAGTTATTTATTCACCTATTCAGTCACTTTAATTTTAAAGCTGTGTAATTTTAAAACTGTATATACTGTATATTCTGTGTATGTATTATCTCACTCTTATTGCCTGTTCTTATTGTCCTCATCTTCAACGTTATGCTGCTCTGTTGTTTGTTAATTGCCCCTTGGGGATAAATAAAGTCTTCTGATTCTGGTGAAAATTACAGCTTTAACCCTAGAGCTGTGATTTAAATACAGCTTTAAGGTTACACAAATAACTCTGACAAATTTCACATTTTAAGATATTTCCGTGTGGACTAAAGCTGTGAACTCTGTCATCCCTGGAGCTGCTATATGAACCTTTCCACATTACTTTTCATTCTCTGCCAAAGGATAAACTAAACTTTTCAAAATGTATCCAAATGTAGACGGAACCATCAGATTCAATGTGTTTTAAAAACGTTCTTGTGAAATTTCTGCACATTCTCATTGCATAATTAAATGATCTCATCTTCCTCAAGCTTTGAATGGCATGAGGACTAAAACAAAATTGGTTCTTAGGATTGCACATCAGTAAACACTCAACATCACTCTGTGTTGTCACTTGTGTGAGGTGTCTCTTGAAGAAAGGAGACAATAGACCATCATGCTATCAATGTGGCAGGATGGAACGTTTTGAATGTCAAGCAGGGCGTAACTTGAGCTTTCATCAGAGATGCTTTTTAAGCTCACAATACTCACGTGTGCGGTGATGCTGGCAGCTGCAGGACCTGATACACTTCATTTGAACAACCAAGTGACAGCTGAGTGACAAAAACATGTAGGAACTCTGCATTAAGTATTCCTTCCTGAGGCAGCATCCTCATCAGTCATTCCTGTCGATCTGCAAGCATTAGGCTTACCGACAGCTCTGACGCCTTACTGTGTTGATGGACTGCTGAGACAAAGCAGCACAGGTGAGGCGAGATGAACATGTGTGCCTGGTATTGGTAATTTTACATTTGATACACTTGTTCGCATGTTTGAGATAGCTATTTTCCCATCAAGAAGCATGAATTTATGCATATTGTTTCACAGTGGGTGAAGTGATACTGGAGTTTGGCCTTCATTTCAGTGAATAAATGGTGTAGAACTTGCAGAGGGATTCGATGGGATATTCCGCCAACATTTACATAAAATACCTCTTAAAATAGATACGACAGGAGATATTAACAATTTAGGAAAGTAACTGCAGAAAAAAATGCTCAGACTTAGTATGTCAAATTTGACCTGCTCTACGACATATTCAGGCACTGCTGGGCCTTTGTCGAGCATCTGTGGCTGATTGCCGCCTTCGGCTTTGGCAGCATGTTTGGCATTGTCTGTTGGCTGTAGTCACCCCTCATCAGTGGTCATTTTGGCAACCCATTATGTTGAATCAGCAACAGCTGTCCTACTGGCTTTTCAGCACAGACAGTTTACAGATTTGTGAAATTTCAGAGGAAAAATGTGAACAACATGTTACACAGAGCTCTGTTTAACAACCGCCAGCTCACCTAGTAGAGTTCAACAGCACTGAGCTTTTCTTTACTTCAATTTAAGTTTTTTTTAGCTGTGCCAGAACTACATAGTGAGGTCTGAGGCAAAGCCGCTTTGGTACAGGTATAAAAACTGAATAGATTGAATCCTAATGACTTTTTGATTCCCTTTACAATGTGGCTGGCATTTCCAGCATGAAATATGTCAGGGGCTTATCACTCTTCTTTAAGAGATCATTTTAATTTGAGTAGGATGCCACGTATGCTGATAAACTACAGTCAACATTAAATTTTATAACCTGTGCTTACAATGGCATTTCTTTTTTGTGTCACTTACTTATGGTGATGTCTTGTCAAATAAAGGTTAACCTTTCTTAATAATGCCCTGGTTAACTGTAACGTTTGATTCGTTTTAGGATAAACTGTGGCCCATATGCCGACAACATATGACAACTACAAATGGAACACATCTCACCACCATGATTACATGCTGCATGTGGGTCAAACAAAAGTAGTAGATGTGGGCCAGTGCAGGACAAGAATAACTTTGCTATCTTGGGACTAATGTATGAAGGTATTCTTCTCTGGTAGCATGCAGGGCCAAAACACCAAAGAAGGTGAGAGACAAATGGATAATCTATTTGCTTTAAGTTATCTCACATGCATGTATCATTATGTATCTATGAGTAAAATGAGCTCAGATTATTTCAGTTGTGGCTGTGCACAGCCACTTCAGTTAGAAATTTATGCAATAAAGTGTAAGAAGAACACTACTGTAGATGGCTTTTTAAGTCACTATAAATGAAATAATGCTCTCAAGACAAGGAGTTACTTTTTTAGGCATAGTGTAGATTGTTTTATCTCCACTCAGGTTCAGATAAAAAAAATTGTTCTTGTAGCCTGTTCCAGTGGAACTTCTAACAAAAGACACAACAATGTTGGTTCCAAGGCTGCAGTTAAAGCCTTTGAGATACCGACCTTTTGAACATCTCCTTCCTTCATAAAATAAAGATTTAGAACATTACATATACTAGTAAAAAGCCATCATAGAGGTGGTTTGTGCCAGGCCTGCAGTGCCTTTAGTGGATTCTGGATGCTAATTTTGGTGACTGCTGAATGTGGTATGTGAAACAAATGCAAATGAGTAACATAACATCACATTCGTGGAGGATGATGAATATGAAAATCAAAATAAATGGGATTTATAATAAAATTTAAAAAATATATATAGATGTTTTGTTGCTGTATGTGTGACAATGTTTGTGCAAAGGCAGAGATTGTATACACTACAGTCATAGTAGTAGAGAGAGTAGTACGTTGACTTTCCTGTATTTCTTTGAGTTAAACACTCACTATATTCCAAAACACCAAAATTAAAATTGCAGTCCTGAAATATTTAATTGCATTACTTTACAGGTATCAAGGGTATCCATCCATCCATCTTCTTCCCCTTATCCGGTTCAGTCACAGATCCCATAGGGTCAGAGGCGGGGCTAACACAGAGAGAAGTTAGAATCACCAATTAACCTAACTCCTCTAAGGGCATGTCTGTGGACTGTTAAAGCAAGCCGGAGAACCCAGAGAGAACTGGACACAGCACGTAGACTCTGTAAGAAAGGTGGTGGATTTAAATGCAGGACCTACTTGCTGTGGCACAACAGTCCTAACCACAATGCCACCATGCTACCCGGTATCATAGGTAATATTTATTTATTAAAATGTTTTGTAAAGGGAAAAAAACTTCAGATATATTATAAATGCATATATAGAAAGAGTATAAGGTTTGAGACCACAGTATAGAAATATAGAATATAGAAAACATCACGAAACAGTAGCTTTTTACATTAAGATTATTGCATTAATATAAACCGTATCTCTTTTTTTGTCCTAGCAGTGCACAGACCATTTTCTCTATATATACAGCAATTGCCTGGCTTTCACAATGTGACCCATTCGAAATGAATGTGCAGCTGTTAAAATAAAATAAGGATTCATTAGTCCTTTGATGACCATGTGAAATGTCCCAATTAAAAATCTTTTTAGCGATTCTCTTTCCAGACATCTTCACAAGTCTATTCCACAGCTGAGAGACGTGACATTTATATCTGATTTATGTCTCCACTAATGGCCAAAACTGAAGTCAATTTATGGACTTGTGAAAAAGATAAATAATGCACAGTGTAACAACTTAACTTGGTCACAGTACTCTGAGTCACGAGAGGCACAGTGAGACACAGGACACACTTAACTATGTTCATCACAGATCTCAGGGCTCTAACATAAGATTTATGCAAAACTCTGACAGTCATGTCGTGTGCTTGAGCATCATCAAGCCTAGAGATATACTCTTCAGCATATGCTTGTGGTATTAAAGCAATGCACCCTTTTTTAAAAACGAGGTTTCTCATTTGTGTTTGGCATGATTCTCTGATGATCACCATCACGTTTGTGCTGCAGTGTTTAATATTCAGATGATTTTTTTTTTCCGGAAAAATAACATAATAAAAAATAGTCAAACGTGAGCTTATACCAAAATTTGTTTGACTTATACTCAATGACTAAAAGGTGTTTTTAGTCTTGTTTAAAAACACAGTATAGATGGAAGTAATTTCATAAAAGATATGACAAATACAAGCCTTATATGCTGTGTTGTCATATATTTCTCTCTCTCTCTCACACACACACACACACACACACACACACACACATGCATCACCTCTCTCAGCAAGAAGGTCCTGGGTGGACTTTGCATATTATCCCCATGTCTCTGTGGGTTTTCTCTTCATCCCACAGTCCAGATACATAGGGTTTAAAGTAACTGGTGACTCTAAATTGCTCGTGCGTTTGAATGGTTGTGTGTCTCTATATCAGGGTTGGGCAACTCCAGGCCTCGAGGGCCGGTGTCCTGCAGGTTTTAGATGTGTTCTTGATCCAACACAGCTGATTTAAACAGCTAAACAACCTCCTCAACATGACCTGAAGTTCTCTAGAGGCCTGGTAATGAACTAATCATGTGATTCAGGTGTGTTGACCCAGGGTAATATCTAAAACCTGCAGGACATCAGCCCTCGAGGCCTGGAGTTGCCCGCTGTGCTCTATATGCTACCCCTGCGACAGATTAGCGACCTGTAAACTGCATTGCACGCTGAGGCAGCTGGGGTAGGCTCCAGGGCATCTTTGACCCTGAACTGGATAAGTGGAAGAAAATGGACATATATGTTTGCGTGTGGTGATATACAATGTTCACTGTTAGATGATTCTGATTATCCAGGGAAGATTTTCAAAGAAAATTTCTTTGAATTTCTAAGCAGCACTGGAACAGCTGCTTAGAAATTCAGCACAATGAACTAATAGTTTGAACTTAATTTCCTACATGAAATCTCTAAGGAAATTAGTAGGGAATGATGGGTCTTCAAAAAAGGGTTTTCATATTGTCTTCTGACAACCCCTCTCCCTCTGCTAGAAACAACATCTTGGTGGAAAAAACTGAGCCCTATAAACTGGTAATTAGCCTGAAAATGAGACAGATTTTAACTGTGGAAAGTAGAATATGCGAAACCACCACATCCTCAGAAAGAATGACCTGAATGTCCTAAATAGAGGTTAGTTCTTTGGTTGGTTGGCTGAGTGTATCATAGCCCCAAGTGCTGCAAAAAAAGTGAGAGAATGCAATTTCAAACGATTTATTTGGGATAATTTTAATCTCGCTGTAGCTACACTGGTCAATGAAGCAAAGTATTATGTGTCAAAAAGAACAAATGCAGCCAAAAATCATTTTACCTGGGATACCTCGGAGGATTAAAAGAGCCCGAGAACATTAAAGAGTGTGATTAGATGAAAGCACTGTCAGTCCTGATGTTCGGTTGACATTGATGGGGTGAATTCCAGCAGCAGAAGACTGCTGCTGACAGACAGGGAGACAGAACAAGGAGAGGCAGGTAATGATGGAAAAAGTAAGAAAATACGAGAAGGGATTATTTCAGACGGAAAGAATTTTGGAGAAAAGAAGAGTAAAATGGCTGAATATGGGAAAGGTCGGTGTATTATGTGTGATAGCGCGCCACTGTACCCACTCCACTGCAGATAGTTAAAGATGGATGCGAGAGAAAATGTCTGTGTGGGTGTGTTTGTGCACCATGCAACAGGAAGAGGGAGAAGCGGAGAAATGGGACTCGACTAGGCCTCCTATATCCAGGGATAATAGAGCTGTCACAGTGTTTTGACTCAGGGCATTGATTCTGCCTTTAATTGCTTTAGGCCTCCACTGGCAGGATAGCAGTCTGAGGATATTAAATGCAATGTATTGTTGCACTAGAACAGTTATGACACTGATCACACACTGATATGTACTCATGTGTTGTCAGTGCCAATAATCCTTTTATCGATTGGGGCCGCCACCAAACAATTACAGCGATTGTGTTGTGGCATAACTCAGGCGGGGTAGCACTCTGTGTCCATCCAGCATGGGTATTTTATTGAGTTAGACTAATGATTTCCTCAGTTTTTTATTTATTTTTTAAAAGAAGTGTTCCACAGTTTCAAATCGCTTTTGTTTGGGCTTCTCTTAGGAAGAGAAACGCCGAGAACTTCATTCTGTTTTGACATGGCATGCTTAACCCAAAACCTTTGACTGGTAAAGGGAGAGAGTTGGCTGATACAATAGCGAGGAGGAAGGTAGATGTATTGTATGTGCAGGAGACACGATGGAAGGGAAGCAGGACATTGGGAGTGGATTAAAGCTCTTCTACCATCGTGTAGATAGGAATAGCAATGGAGTAGGGGTTATCTCAAAGGAAGAAAATATGACAATATTGTGAAATGAACAGAGTATGGAAATCGAAGGGGCGATGTTGAATGTTGTGAGTGTGTGCACCTCACGTGTTGTCAGTTTAAAGGAAAGGAGGAATCCTGAAGTAAGTTGGATGAAATGCTAGGGAGTGTCCACAGGGGAAAAGAGACTTAAGTGGACATGTAGGTGAAGGTGATCGGGAAGTGTTGGGTAGGTTTTATGGAGAAATACAGAAGGACATACTTTAAGAAGAGCTAAGGTGGTGTTATGGGAGGCTGTAGCTAAGCAGCATGGGATGACTCTGGGCATCGAGAAGAGGAAGCGAGTGAAGGCAGCGGCAAATATTAAGTGGTGGAGTTGAAGAAGGGAGAATGTTGCACAAACTTGGAAAAGGAGTTAAGTTAGACGTTGATTTGTAGAGACAGGCTGACTGATGACATCAGGCAGAAGTCTCCATGGATCACAATGTTTGCAAATAACATTGTGATCTGTAGTGAACAGTGTTGGGATTAACGTGTTATTAAGTAACGCGTTACAGTAACTACGTTATTATTGTGGTAACGAGCACGGTAACTAGTTATTATGCCAAAATCAGGAACACGTTAGTCATTACTGGGATTTAGATAGGGTTGTTACTCGTTACTTCGTGTGGTGGCTATCGCGGAGCTTCCACAGATTCAGTAACATTAGCAAGTGGTGGAGGCAGCAGGTGGATGAAGGAAAAGGGACGCAGAAGGAAAAGAGACCCGAGGCGGCCGCCGGTCCAAGTGTGAACTGAACTTCAGGTGAGAAGTTATGACCTGCAGTCTCTCTGGGTCAGACAGTGCCGTAGCTCCGCAAACGCACATAACGCACACTGCGTAGGGCACCAAATGGCCGGTAGGGCACCAAAAAAATCAGGGTCGTAAAAAAAAAAAAGTAAACCATATTAATACTATAAATATCATATGCATTAATATGGTTAAACAATACAAAAGCAACATAAAACAATTTTCCCGAGAAAAGGGGTGAATCTGCTTTGTGCCCTGTCTCCAGTCTCCTCCTGGTGCCCCCCCACTCCCAGTGGTCTGTTCTATAATTGGTAAACACCTGTTTGAACATGGCCTCGAAACGGCAACAGGAGTCGGGAGCGGAGAAAAGAAAGAAGAAGAGGAAGCGTGATGAAACTCAGGCGTCGCTTGCCGGTAAGGCAATGTTTAAATAATAATAATAAAAAAAGTTCATTATTGTAGCCCTTGCTTGCACGCTCATGTCCGTCAACTCTGTGATAGCTCCTGTTAGCAGTGTTCATACTGTGTTAACAAATGTTGCAAATGATTGATGTTGGGTAGTTTGTTTACGTTGTGGATATGAATATAGAATGGACTACTAAAAGCAACTCATCATGGTCACTCAATTGACGGTTTTCAGATAACGTTAGCAATCGTCACGATTGCTAACGTTATCGTGATTCGTGAGACTAGCATTTCCCTCCTCAGGTTGCTAGCTGGCTAACGTCATGCATGCTACTGATTAACCTTAACTTTGGGATAGGTCAGTGATGCAGTCAAGTATTATTATCAGATTAGACAAGATTACTTTGTATGTTGCTGCATTTCAGGATATCTATAAAGACGCATATCTTATTTATGCCATTGACGTCTGAACACATAAATAGTTCTCGTCTTTCTTTAGGTTCATAGATCAAGGGCGACATCTGTTGGTGAAACTGTAATATGAAACCTATATCTTCCAGTAATATAGATTTCCTACTTGCGCATTTATATCAAATTATGTACAGCATGTTTATATTGCCATTTGCCATTATGAAAATCTATACATGTAAAATATAGTTAGTAATTTTTAAATGTACCAGTGACTTACTTAATTTATTAGTCTTATAATGCAATCTTTCGTAGGCCTACTGTAGATTCAAAATTGTATTTCTGTAAAATCCCTGAATATTTTCTCTTGTATGCAGGGTCAATGCTTAAATATGTTCAAGGAGGATCTCAAGGACAGGATGAACCATCCAGTAGTAGTGCCATCCCTGGACATCAACCACCAGCCATTGTAGACCCTGCAACAATCCCTAGCCAAGAAGAACAAGAACCATCAACCACCAGTTCAGGTACAGTTCCATACACAAGTACCACTGAGAGTCCTGTCACTGAGAGACTATCAGAAAGTGACACTGTGGAGACATGTGTGCCCCCTTCAACCGATCCTGCTCTTTGGCCAGCTCACATTGTAGATGCTGATCGTGTTGAAATTGTGCGGAGAGGTCCTTTTAATGTCAGCTCTGATTTTAATTTTCCAAAGGGGCTTTTGTGTTCAAATTCTTATTTTTCTTATTTAAGTTTCTTATTTAAATTCTATTGTGAAACTATTTGTAAATATATTAATAATAATACTATTATATTATATATATTATTTTTTTATAAAAAAAAATTACACATTATTGCCAGGCTCTTTGTTCTTGTTCCAATGTTCAATTTTTGTTTCAGTATTTATTTGTAACAGTATTTTTAACCTCCTTTAACCTTATTTATTTGTTTAACTGTCATGTTTGTTGTTATTTAATTAAACAAATTCCACTGAGAAATTCAAAAGTATTAATGTTTTTTTGTTTTTTTTTCAGTGGCGGGGGGGGCACCATAAAGCATTTGTGCTTAGGGCACCCAAATGGCTAGCAACGGCCCTGGGGTCAGATATGAACCAAGTTTAGGTGGAGTTTATTTTCGTTATGCTGACTTTTTCCGTACTGCGTGCTAGCTAGCATGACGGAGTTTCTATACAGCTGGGTGGTGCTATGAAGTTAATGATGTTGAACTTTATTTTGTTCATAAGTTATTAGAGTTGCCAACCGTCCCGTCTGGTATTCAGAGAAAATATTACGCGTTTCTTATTGAGGTGAAAAGGAACAGTTTGTCCCGTAATTCAGCTACAATGAAAAAGGCACAAAGCTGGAGTTATTCTGTGTCTTTGCTGCACAGCTGCCTCTTCTTCTTTCATTCTCTCCCCTCCCTCTCCCGTTTCTACTTCAATCATGAAAACTGATCAATGATCAGCTGATCGGCTTTTCTCTCGTTTGTTTATCGCTCACTTTGCGCCGAAAGAGGAAACCAGCGGATGTCGCGCTAAACAACAGCAGCACGTTTAAGCTTGATCAGCTGTTGTTAGAATTTATTTAGTATTAATTTCTAGTATCAGCTGATGTTTGCTGGAGCCACAGCTGTAAAGCTGCTGGTCATGATATGCAGTGCCGTAGCTCCGCAAACGCACATAACGCACACTGCGTAGGGCACCAAATGGCCGGTAGGGCACCAAAAAAATCAGGGTCGTAAAAAAAAAAAAGTAAACCATATTAATACTATAAATATCATATGCATTAATATGGTTAAACAATACAAAAGCAACATAAAACAATTTTCCCGAGAAAAGGGGTGAATCTGCTTTGTGCCCTGTCTCCAGTCTCCTCCTGGTGCCCCCCCACTCCCAGTGGTCTGTTCTATAATTGGTAAACACCTGTTTGAACATGGCCTCGAAACGGCAACAGGAGTCGGGAGCGGAGAAAAGAAAGAAGAAGAGGAAGCGTGATGAAACTCAGGCGTCGCTTGCCGGTAAGGCAATGTTTAAATAATAATAATAAAAAAAGTTCATTATTGTAGCCCTTGCTTGCACGCTCATGTCCGTCAACTCTGTGATAGCTCCTGTTAGCAGTGTTCATACTGTGTTAACAAATGTTGCAAATGATTGATGTTGGGTAGTTTGTTTACGTTGTGGATATGAATATAGAATGGACTACTAAAAGCAACTCATCATGGTCACTCAATTGACGGTTTTCAGATAACGTTAGCAATCGTCACGATTGCTAACGTTATCGTGATTCGTGAGACTAGCATTTCCCTCCTCAGGTTGCTAGCTGGCTAACGTCATGCATGCTACTGATTAACCTTAACTTTGGGATAGGTCAGTGATGCAGTCAAGTATTATTATCAGATTAGACAAGATTACTTTGTATGTTGCTGCATTTCAGGATATCTATAAAGACGCATATCTTATTTATGCCATTGACGTCTGAACACATAAATAGTTCTCGTCTTTCTTTAGGTTCATAGATCAAGGGCGACATCTGTTGGTGAAACTGTAATATGAAACCTATATCTTCCAGTAATATAGATTTCCTACTTGCGCATTTATATCAAATTATGTACAGCATGTTTATATTGCCATTTGCCATTATGAAAATCTATACATGTAAAATATAGTTAGTAATTTTTAAATGTACCAGTGACTTACTTAATTTATTAGTCTTATAATGCAATCTTTCGTAGGCCTACTGTAGATTCAAAATTGTATTTCTGTAAAATCCCTGAATATTTTCTCTTGTATGCAGGGTCAATGCTTAAATATGTTCAAGGAGGATCTCAAGGACAGGATGAACCATCCAGTAGTAGTGCCATCCCTGGACATCAACCACCAGCCATTGTAGACCCTGCAACAATCCCTAGCCAAGAAGAACAAGAACCATCAACCACCAGTTCAGGTACAGTTCCATACACAAGTACCACTGAGAGTCCTGTCACTGAGAGACTATCAGAAAGTGACACTGTGGAGACATGTGTGCCCCCTTCAACCGATCCTGCTCTTTGGCCAGCTCACATTGTAGATGCTGATCGTGTTGAAATTGTGCGGAGAGGTCCTTTTAATGTCAGCTCTGATTTTAATTTTCCAAAGGGGCTTTTGTGTTCAAATTCTTATTTTTCTTATTTAAGTTTCTTATTTAAATTCTATTGTGAAACTATTTGTAAATATATTAATAATAATACTATTATATTATATATATTATTTTTTTATAAAAAAAAATTACACATTATTGCCAGGCTCTTTGTTCTTGTTCCAATGTTCAATTTTTGTTTCAGTATTTATTTGTAACAGTATTTTTAACCTCCTTTAACCTTATTTATTTGTTTAACTGTCATGTTTGTTGTTATTTAATTAAACAAATTCCACTGAGAAATTCAAAAGTATTAATGTTTTTTTGTTTTTTTTTCAGTGGCGGGGGGGGCACCATAAAGCATTTGTGCTTAGGGCACCCAAATGGCTAGCAACGGCCCTGATGATATGGTTTGGTTATCTGGTGAGAGGGAAACATGAAGATGAAACCAGGAGATGTCCTTACTGAATCATCAGAGCTGAACAGGTGATGGAGAAGCAGGTTTACCTTTTAGGTGACATGAATGAGTTGAAGGGAAGTTATGAACTGTTTCTGAGAGACAAATAACCCCAGGATCCTTTTTTAGGTAGCTGACAGCTGGTAACTGTGCAGGTGCGGGTCTAGCAAAGTTTTGCCAGGGGGCCAGGTAGGGCATTAACAGGGAGAGGGGGGCACAAAGAAATACTTTTCTTTCTTATTCTCATTTAAAATGTCTCGCTTTTAAAAAATAATTATCTGAATCTTACAACAAACGATTGATAGATTGATGCATATATACCATCAGAACAGTGTACATCACTGTCACAACAGTGTTTGTTTTCATTCAAAGCCTTTATGATTTTTCCTATAATGGTGGGCCGGTCTCTAGATTTTTTTGTTCCAGTCCAGCCCTGTATGCAGCTCATCTGCAGTCTGGTGTTACCTACATCTTCCTATTCATAAGGCAGAATTTCCGAGTTCTGAGTACATCGAAAGCACCACGACTGCAGTTTTTGTGTTGGATGTAAAAGGCGCACATGGCGCTGTGACGTAGGCTAGAATCATGGCAGCAGTCAATGACGGTCCAGGCGTGGGATTTCTCTCGTGGAAATATGCACATTATCTTTTCCTTTCTATTGGTAGGTGGCACAGTGCACTTGTGGCAAGTAAGCAAGCTAGAAGACTGGCAAAGTTATGGAAGCAACACATTAACAAGAGAATTCTGAGTAAAACCAAAGTTACTTCCAGTAACTAGTTACTTTGAAAGTAACGAGTAACTTGAAGTAACTGAGTTACTTTTGAGAGAAGTAACTAGTAATGTAACTAAGTTACTATTTTAAAGTAACTTACCCAACACTGGTAGTGAACAGGTGGAAGAGAGCCTAGAGAGGTGGAGATATGCACTGGAGAGACGAGGAGTGTCTGTGTAAGCAAGACTAAATACAGCAGTATGAATTAGAGGGAAAAGATATTTGGTGACACTGGTGAGCTAGGGTCAACCATCCAAAGGAGCAAGCAAATGCACAAGGTGAAGGAGCGTGAAGATCCAGTAGGGTTGAGTGGAGACAAGTGATTTCTGACAGAAGGATGGCAGCAAGAGTGAAAGGGAAAGACATTAATTTAAGTAATTGTGACAATATAGAGAATAAATAATGTTTCATGTTTTCACATTTTCCTGCATTAAGAGTCCAGAATCAGTTCAGGAGATGAGGCTTTAAGCTGAGGAGGGTGGGTCACTGATGTCGGGCCAACACAGCGCCCAAGCCTGTGTTTTTTTTTAATGGATTAATTCTAAGGTTATGAGAATGCATCATTTTTCTGCAGGACATAATTACACTAATTGATGTACATTTATGAGTACAGCACTTTTTTATATTAAATAACTTTATTAAGCTAATGTGTTTCTCTCACCCTAACTTTCATTTTTATCGCGGGCAAACCCAGGCAGTTATTAACTATGACAGTGACTTATAATTAAATGGTCAAATAAAACATTTTCTATAATATCATCTCAATTAGTTTGAAAGATTTGCTGCAATAACCCTAATACAATCACCACCATTGTGGGAAAACCTGGCAGCACAGCGTGCTGTAGCTAGTGTAGATGTTAAGTTCAAATTTTCTGATAAAAGATGTTAAAAGAAGAAAAAAGGGACAATTTTCTCCCTGATTCCATGCTTAGACATCTCTGTAGAGGATGCACAGAGATGAAAATGATATCGATCGTCTCATCTGACTCTGAGTAAGATGGGAATCAATGCACATTTCCCCAAATGTCATACTGTTTATTTTAAAGCTGCACTATAGCCATGCCTCATTTTAGTGGCCCCAAATGACAGCAGGAGATAGCAGCTGGTGTTTTAAAAGTTCTGATGGATTTTATTTCCCAGAACCGCTGTGAGGTTATTAAGTGTCCTTTTCTCATATAGTGTCCGGCGGCACCAGAGTTTATTTTATCTATTCCTGATAAATCCATTGTGTGCTAGCTGGTGGGCTAGAACACTTTAGGTTTTAAAGACTAGCCCTTTCTTCTGTGTTGTTGTCGTACTTTTCAGGACCAAAATGAAGAGATAAATGCTCTTTTTGATTTCACAGTGGTCTCTATTGTTGCCAGATGTCTTAATAATGAATGTAAATGCAATGAGTAATGACATCATCTTTCTTTTTTTGCTCAGTATCTGACATTTCGATACATTTGTTATAGCAGCCTTCTTTCTTGCTTGCTTTCTTATGTTGACTGCACAAGATGGAAGCTGTTGTTTATTATGACGATGATTTCCTGCTACCTATGTTTACCTGAATCCATTGATAGGCTGGAGAGGGATTCTTTTTTGAAGTTGCTCTCTTTAATCAGATTGTTAGATTGGACTGCTCTATATAACTTCCATTGAATAGTGTGTTTTAGCTATTTATTAGTTTATATTTTAGGGTTACCAAAAAATGTGTGATAATCATATCTGATAATATAGAAAAAAAATCGTATTTAAGAATATTTTATTGAGGCTTAAAAATTGCAGCATTGAGTGTAAGTAAATAAAGGGCATTTTTATCTTTCTTTTACAGTGACGTACTACCTAATTTTGAGAATGATTGCATTGAGGTGCCAGCCACATTACAATGCAATAGTAATGACACAGCATGAGGCAAATAGTTACAAATACAACCTAGGTAATGTTTTTCTCTGGAAACTTTACAATATAATAACTAAAATAACGTCACCTTATAACCCTTCAGGAGCCTGCACAATATTGCAATGTAGTAAAAGTGAAAAATATGTTTTACCTGTGATGTTATAACTTTAATTGAGCTTTTTAATCAGCTGCTTAAATCCCTGTTTTTCCTCTTTGTGGTTGCATGAGTATTTTTCCATCCACTGTTTGCTCTTCCTGTCATATTTAATGCAGCTAGCTTATTCAACTGGTGAATGCTCCAGCTATGCATGGCTGGTAGCAGCACATCACCAGCTGCTAGCATCTCTTCCTTCATAGACTAGTTGGACTTGACGGCCTTGGCCATGGAACACTGGAAGAAGGTATTATGGACTGATGAATCAAAACTGAAACTCTTCGGTTCATCACACAGGATCTTTTTATGCCGTCGAGTAAGTGAAAAGATGGTTCCACAGTGTGTGGCATCAACTGTCAAACATGGAGGAAGAAATATGATGGTCTGGGGCTGTTTTGCTGGATCCAGGTTCGCTGACTTGTACAGAGTGAGGGTCACCCTGAACCAAAACAACTACCACAGCAGTCTGCAGCACCATGCAATACCCTCTGATATGTGTTTAGTTGGTCAGGGGTTCATCCTACAACAAGCTAATGACCCAAAGTCCAAGCTGTGTCAGATCCACCTCGGGAAAAAAAGAACAAGATGCTTGAATACATGGAGTGGCCAGCACAGTCTCCAGACTTAAATCCCAACGAGCTGGTTTGGGATGAACTGGACAGAAGAGTGAAAGCCAAGCAACCTACAGGTAGGGATGGGTATCGTTTAGGTTTTATCCGATACCAGTGCTCGAACCGGTGCTTAAAGAATGGAGAACACAAACTTTGTCCTAAAACCTCTCAGGTTTAGCTGCTTTTTTTGTAAAAAGATAACAATGTTAGCCTTTTCTGCAGCTATAGGGATCATATATCATATATATCATATATATGGTATCAAGTCAAGTCAAGTCAAGTTGGCTTTATTGTCACTTCAATAACTCACTCTATCAAACAAGAAGACAGCCACATGTAACTACGACGGTGTTTGCTAGTTCACCTTACATGCATTAATGTAATAACGTGGTTAGCCTACTCAACGTAAATTGCACACGAACAACATTAAGCTACTCACGCAGAGAAGAACGGCTGCTGCTGCATCATCATCATCCGTCATCATTTCTGCTACACTGGCAGGGCTAGGGGCCAGGACTCTCCTCTTCGGGTTCTTGGGGTATGTTGCTAACTCTGGGTCCGATAACAGGTACCACACCCACAGTAGATGTGCACGGTGTGAGGTCTTGCAGCAAGCTATCAAATTTTTAAAAAAATGCTATACGTCGCCAGGTGTTTCATCAGATTCGAGGTGCTACCTCCTTTGCACAGTATCACCTTAAAGCACGTGTTGCAGACTGCTGAGTTTGCATCTTTTGCTGTGAAGTACAGCCAGACTTTTGACTTTTTAATCTGTAGCTCTGCTCTAAAAGAACGTACGTACCTGGGCCCGCCTACTATCCTTGGAAGGGTAAAATGATTGGCTAGAATCCAAAGTGTGTGACATCTCAAGAAAAAAAAAGCACCGAAATGTGCGCTGCTTTTCGGTCTGGTTAATACCGTTTATGTCAGATACCGGTACCCATCCCTACCTACAGGTGCCACACTTCTGCAACAGATATGGGAGAATATTTGATTTCTATTGTAGAAAGAATGCCACGGGTGTTTTCAGCTGTTATATCTGCCAAACGTGGCTACTTTGATCAGTCAAAAGCTTAGAATACATTTTGGGCTATAAACTGATTCCATGATTTCTGTTTTTTTTTTTTTACTCCAATTGCAATGAGACATTAAACTGCATAATTTTCAGTAAAAAAAAATGGAAAAATTGAGGTGTTCTGAAACTTTTGACCGGTAATATAAACTATATTACCAGAATGTTGTTTGCAATGGACAAAATGACAGATAGACCTGCCTGTGGACTGTGACATTTGTAGATGACGTTAGTATCTATAGTGAAAGTTGGGAGCAGGTGGAACAGACCCTGGAGGAGGTAAGCACTAGAGAGAAGAAGTGAAAGTAAGACAGGATACATGTGTGAATGAGAGGGAGACAGGTGTAATAGTGAGGAGTGGAGGAAGTAAAGGTAGATGAGTTTAAATACCTGGGCTTGACCATGCAAAGCAATGGACAGTGCACAATAGAGGTGAAGAAGAAGAGAGTACAGGCAGAGTGGAGTGGGTGGAGTGTCAGGTGATTTGTGCTGGAAGGATAGCAGCAAGAGTGAAAGGGAAGGTTTACAAGATGGCAGATAATACCTACTATGATGTATGGTTTGGAGACAGTGACAGTGACAAAAAAAGGTGGGAGGATAAGCTGGAGGTGGGGGACTTGAAAATGTTTAGATTTTCTTTGGGAGTGCTCAGAATGGAGAAGATACATCAGAGAGGAAACTTGTTGAGGAGTTTGAGACAAAGTTAAAGGGCAACAAAGAGATGCTTTGGAGATGTGCAGAGGTGGTAGTGGATATAAAAAAGACTCATGGAGGTAATGAAGAAGGACATGCAGAGCATTAGTACAGCCAGGGAGGATGCTACAGACAGGGTGAGATGGAAGCAGCTAACAGAAGATGTTTTTCACTATATCACAGGAATGTAAAAAAAAAAAAAAAAAAAAACAGAAAGGGAAAGGGAAAAGTTTATCCCCCTGCCAAAACTGTGGCAGAGAGCTGGGCTCAACAATATATTGTCTGGTTCCCAGGTTTGCACGTGGCCTCAATATACCTCAAACACATCAAAACTAAGCTGTAGACAAAAAATAAATTCTGGGTTTATTTCTTTCTTTAGAGTACTGTTCATGTAGTGAGTTTGTTTTCTTATCTCTGACCTCAGGAATGAAGAATATGGTTTATATTGGCATGAAATTCCAGACAATGAGCCAAAAGTATATACCGTATTTCCCGGACTACAAAGCGCACCTGAATATTAGCCGCACAAGCTAAAATCAGGGGAAAATCCTGTTTTGTACATACATTAGCCGCACCTGACTAAAAGCCGCAGGTGTTTCAATGTTGACTCATCATATGTAAGAGAATATGCACAAAGCGAATTGTCAGGAAAGAGATGGCTGTTTGGAGACATCACTTTTATTAATATTTTGAAAAACAAGTTATGGGTACATATTTGCACATGTAGTACATAACAGTAGCCTACAGCACACCAGAACAATAGATTCGGACTACCTTTTAGGCTCAGGTGCAGTGACACAGCTTTAACAAGAAGAAAAGTCAGTCATTCACCATCTTTCTCTTCTTCCTGCGCACTAAAACCACCAAAGTCCTCTCCTCCAGTGTCGGATACAAACAGGCTCAGGATGGCTTCGTCATCCACTCTCCGCTTCTCTCCTTCGTTGTCACTTTCAAAACCAAAGAAATCCTCATTGTCAGTGTCAGAGTCGAACACCCTCTGAAGGGCCGTGGCGGTGTCCTCCTCTCCATCATGCAGCAGTCCAGCCCTTCAAAATCCGTTGGTGATCGTGGATGCTTTCACACTTTTCCACGCTGTCAGAATCCACCGGTGGAGTTGAGCATAACTTGCTTTTCGCAAGTTTATCGCCGCTCATCATCCACGCCTCCCGCTGAACGCGTAGCGCTACTTTGAAGTTTGTTTTTCGCGCTACTTCGTACGGCACTACGTTGCCTGGCGGACGGACATGTGACTAACATACCACTCTTGAACCCCGATCCTTCCGCCAGGCAACGTAGTGCCGTACAACAGCGGAACACACAAAACAAATCGTCTTACGATATGACAAAAATCATGGACAATCCATAGAAAAGCCGCACCTGACTAAAAGCCGCAGGGTTCAAAGCTTGTGCAAAAAGTAGCGGCTTATAGCCCGACAATTACGGTATAAGCTGCACAGACCTGCAGAGCCAGCTGGCCGTCAAATTCAAAATACCACCAGTCCAATTTTTTTTAAAGCCAGGATTAAAGAATTAATGAATCTTTAATTTAAAATAAACAAATGTTTCTCAGTGGGTCAAAGTTACCTGAAGTTCTCTTGTTAAAATTCCATCATTTTGTATATCTGTTTTAATTCCAGCCCACAGGAATGTGCTCATTTAAAACCCACCTCATCCTGTGGAGCTGCTTCATCACCTGAGACTTCACATTCATTCCACTCTAACTCCTTACAGCTAATTTAAAATGGCCACTTTAATCTTGAGTCATCCTGTGGGTTTTTGTGTGAATTACTTCCGAAGTCTGATTTCTTTCTTTTTTTTTTTCCTTTTTGTCCTTGTTGTCCTTTTTGTTTTGTCTGAAACTGTAATGTTACAATGGCACCTGGAATAACTGCCTGCAGACACAGAGAGAATAGAAAGAACAGGCTTGCTCTCAGTGTGGACGCGTATAGTGGAGTTGTCACGAGCTTGTACAACAGTTGGATTAACATTTAGGCAATTTTCCACAGAGTGCTCGAGATGATTAAGCAGCTGCACTTTTACATTCGGGGCCCAAAAATTACATTTCCAACGATGCTTTAAGTATTATCTGTGTTCTTAACTCGCACAACCGTGGATGTGATGCCACAATACTGACATGTGTGTTTCCAAGGTGCTGCTGCAGAGCAGGATGTGATGGTAAATTGCAAAACTACATGACACTGCTTTCTGCATCTACGCAGAGAAAATTGAAGAAATAATTCAGCGCAATAAGTTAATGCAATCATGTCCTCCAGACCTTGTTTATTCAAAATGAATGAATCGTGGCTTGCTTATACAAATTGAATCCTCCCACACTGCAGATATTCTATTGAGAGGGTTCTATCAGTCTTGGGTCAATGACAGTCTGAAGGCCAGTACAGAGTTTGAAGTCAGAAAGGAAGACATTCTTTACATCACAAATCATGTGTGTGTTTGTGTATGTGTGCTTGGAGTGGAAAGCGGCTGCTGCAGGAAAGACTGATTCAATATTCTCAGGTAGAAGCAGACAGAAAGCACTTTGGGAGAGTAAAGAAAGTCATTTCGAACTGTCAATCAAAGAGAATCACTGACATCTGCCTGAAGATGGAGGTATCAATCATGGAGAGTGCACCACCGTTTATTTTGGTAATGCAGTGACATTAGACCCAAACCAAGGACTGGTTAGAGCAGATAACTTATGGGAATGGTGACTGAGGCTCGTTGCAGACTTTGAACCAAATCGCTCTAAAGTTTTCAGACTGGAACTGATGCTACATCTACGAGCTTAAGTGGTTCCTGCTTTTTGTTATCCAGATGTTGCCATCAAAACTGAGAAAAACAACAAACACTAAATTATTTATTGCTCTTAGACAGTTCTATTGCATTGCAGTGTGCCCTCAGTGAAAAATACTAAGGTTTTAAATACTACTTTTTGCACTATGCATCTTTTTCTCGGCGTCATCGTATCACAGCAGTTTAACTTAACGCCACAGCCATAAAATCTGAGCCTAACTATGTGTGTTGTCTGTGGATTAATCTCTAAGAAGGTCATGAGAGCCTTAGTATTTTCTCCCAAGTTACACATAAATGCGAGTCCATTCCTCCATCCATCTCTTTCACATTTATTCTCTCACAGTGGATTTTAATGCTTTTTCTTTTCAATTAATCAGTTTAACAGTGGGACTGGTTGAATCTAAACAGAAGCTTTTAATGTCACAAACTTTCTGAAAGTGTCAGGGTTAAGTGATGCAAATGAAAAAAAAGCTTTATTGACTATAAAAATAATCACAGAGGTTCTGCGCAAAACTGGCAGGAGAACCTGGGAATCATGCACAAAAGGAAACTCACCGAAACTGAAGAAACTAAACTGACTGAAGGACAGAAAACAGGAGAGGAGAGGAAAAATGAAGCAGAATATGAGCTATAGGAAAACATGTAGACACGTGACCGTGAACAACAGACAGTCTGACAAAGAAACTGATGAAGAAATGACTACGAATTCATTGGGAACTGATTACAAGATGAGACAGAGCAGGGAGTCAAAGGTGAGAAAATCAAGAAAAGGTAAAGACAGTTAGGAACAATGATAGAGAGTAAAATTAGAATAAAACACAACAGAAAACTAAACTGCAAAGTAAAACAGAAAATAACCCAAAAAATACAAATAACACTGAGATATCAGGCCACACAAAACACAAAGAAAGAGAGGAGAAGACACGGGAGAAAAAAGGCACAACATAGAAACCACTATTGGTCACTTTAGACCAGGATGTCCTGCAGGTTTTAGATGTGTCCTTGATCCAACACAGCTTTAATGGCTAAATTACCTCCTGAACATGTCTTGAAGTTCTCCAGAGGCCTGGTAATGACCTAATCATTTGAGTCAGGTGTGTTGACCCAGGGTAAGATCTAAAACCTGCAGGACACCAGCCCTTGAGGCCTGGAGTTGGACACCACTGCTTTAGACCAATAAAGCACTATATAAATTACCGTCTATTTCCATATTTGATAATCCATTTTAAATCAGATATAAGGGAATAGATTTTTTCACTGGCAGGCTTGTGAAAGAATCAAATGTTGACTTGTGATCATAGGTTAATTATTCTTTTTAGGCAACCAAGAATTTCAAGTTGCCAAGAACACATATTTTTCCATATGTGCATCCTCTGAGGGCCCTGAACAAGCAGAGTCTGCATTTTCTAAAAAAAAAAACAACAACAAAAAACATAACCATAAATTAAATAAAAGTAATATAGTGTACAGTATCCAGGGGAATCTCCAAAAGTTGATTCTGTTCATCTGGAATGTAGCGTTTGTGGGAGAAACTTTTCGTCACTCATCCAAGTGACGTCTTCAGTCTCAGCTGACTGTAGGTCTCCCCAATCGTAGAAAAAGTACATTTGGATAATGACTGAAACCAGCCCACTGAAGGAACAATGGGCTGGGAGGTCAGTTCCTTAATCTTAATTATGCAAATTCTCATGACCATTGAACAACAACCACTGACCAAAACCCACTGATCAATGGCCATGAGTACCATTCACAGAGAGTTGGGGAATGGCTGCAATCACAGCGTTGTAAGATGGTGACAGATGTACCCTTAGGCCCCCTACTCGATTCAGAGATGGTCTTTCCCTTTTCACGTAAATGGCCTCCTTGACTCCGCCCTCAAACCAGCGTTCCTCCCTGTCCAGGATGTTACATCCTCATCCTTGAAAGAGTGTCCACTGGCCTGTAGGTGTAAATAGACTGCAGAGTCCTGGCCTGACGAGGTGGCTCTTCTGTGTTGTGCCATCCGCTTCGCCAGAGGTTGTTTGGTTTACCTGATGTATAAATCCTGGCACTCCTCCTGGCACTTAACAGCGTGCACTATGTTACTCTGTTTGTGTCGGGGGAGCCGATCCTTGGGGTGGACCAATTATGGTACGTCCTGAGATTTGATTTTCACCCAGGTGTCATCCACATACCTGAACCAATGGCTTGGTGGTGTTCCAGGGTAGGATAGCAAAGCCCTCTTTTCCACTTCTTCCATGTACAAATTGGCCACGATGGGTGAAACTGGGGAACCCACGGCACACCCATGTTTCTGCCTGTAGAACTGACCCTTGTATGTGAAGTAGGTGGAATGAAGACACAGTTCCAAAAGCAAACACACTTGGTCGATGCTGAGAGTGGTCCTGTTGCTGAGGTTGGGGTCATCCTGTAATCTCTTACGAGCTACCTCCAACGCCTCTGTGACTGGGATGCATGTGAAGAGAGATGTAACGTTTTCGGTTTCATCTGCCTCCATAATGACATCTCTCACCTTCTCAACAAAATCCAGGGTGTTCTGGATGTGGTGTTCAGAGCTGCCCACCAGCGGGTTGAGGATCGAAGCCAGAAACTTGGAGATGTTATAGGTGATCGAGTTGATCATACAGACAATCGGTCTTAAAGGTGCACCCTGTTTATGTATTTTCGGTAAACCATAAAGACTTGGTGTAGACTCCCCTGGGTACAGCCTGTGGTATGAGGTCCGGTCAATAGCCTTGGCTTGTTCTAACTGCTTCAGACAGTCTATCACCCACTTCCTGTAGCCACTTCCTGGGTCTCGTTTCAGGGGCTCATAAGTATTTTCATCACTGAGTACTGACAAAATTTTCTCATGATAGTCTTTCTGGTTTAGCAATACTGTGCACCTACCCTTGTCTGCCGGAAGGATGATAATGTTGCTGTCATCACTAAGTGATGTGAGTGCCTTCCTCTCCTCCATGGTGATGTTGGATGCTGGGGGCTTTGCATTGCTGAAACAGGCCGGAACTTTCATCCGTAGTTGCTCTGCTTCCACTTCTGCAATATTGTTGTTACGAATATTGCAGAATATTGAAATATCCAGGGGAATGGTGTGTGTTCTGATTCTTCATGTAGAGGCTGTGAAAATCCACAGCACATTCATGGATCGCTGACTTGTCTTTGTTGAGATAATGAGCTTGATGAAATGTTGGACAGGCCAACAAAAATGAAAAACGGAGCTGTAAGATTAGCTTAAAAAGTTTCTTATTAATTTAATTGTGAAATTGAGAAAAAATGAATTGTTTAACAGTGTTTAACATACACCCCTCTGTAAGTCATGGATAAATGATTACAGGATAATGCAGGACCCCATGGATATTGTGCTTCCCAATTCCTAAACAAATTAACAACTAATAAAATTAGCAGAAAACAACTGGCACGCGGTGAGTGTAGTTTGTGTTCTTGATCAGCGTCTCTTCCAATCGGCTCCTGAGAGCACCTTAAGCCAGTGTGAAAAGAGGCAAATGTGGTTTTTGTCACACGATTTCATTACAGCGGAGTCGAAGCCTGAGCCCGGACAGCTGAGTAACTTTGGGGTTTTATTGAAAAAAAGAAAGAGAAGAGACGTAAAGTCACTTATGTGCAAAGCTGCTCCAAGTGGAGTAATCAAGTCACTACACTCAAGGACAGTTAGATCACTGTGAGTGCAGAATTTCCTTCTTCACACGTGTTTGTTTTGGATGTTTTGAGTGAGATCATGCTTTAAAGCTGGCTGCGCAGCCTGATGGATGACCTCCTTTTAGCTCAGGGTCAGCCACGCTGTGTAGAGTGAGACTGTTTGCTGCTCTGAATAACAAAAAGCACAGCTTTAATTTTTTGGGCAGTTTAGTCACATTTGAACAAAATGATTTTCTTCAACGACACAATCTACAGTGGAAGTGATAAATTAAATGTATATAACAATTTGCATCAGTCTTATGGCATTTATCTAATACCTTTATTAGAACAGAAGGGAAATGTGCTTATGTGAAGCTTCGCTCTGCTGCATTTAAGGAATTACGTGCTTCCAGAAGCCCAATATTTACCTCATTATTTCTCACATTTTCCACATTTGTTCTACTTCACATCAGCAGTCCCGACAACAGCAGACACTGCCTTGACATACTGGTAGCAAATGAGTAATTAGCCACATAATTATGTGTGTATGTGCTTGGGAAGTCCAATATAATGGTAAATAAGTTCCATGTTATAATTCTCAAGATATCAGTGCACAGCATCAGCCCAGCTAATAAACATAAATCAGAATTATTTCTTTAATAAAATAAATCATTATCGATGCTTCTGTTTGGATTCATTGTATTTTGAGAATAAAGGTCACTTTAAATCAGGCATAAAAGAAAATCAGTAAAATAGTCTGAAAATTGAAGGCACACTGTATACAATAGAAATGACTATGAGTGTCAAAGTTTTAAGTTAATCACCTCAAAGAAGTTTGAGATTAAAATCTGCTGCCTCTGTCCTTTTTCACTTGAGTGTTAGTTATCAGGTTATCAAGTTAAGAACATAGTCATCACTCATAATTTAAAATTTTTTAATCCAAAGGGGAAGTGGTGTGAAGGGTGTATTTTAACCGAAACCTAGACCTAATAGTTGATTAACCTAACCAATCACTGAATTAGACACTAAAAATTGAGTGCAACCCAGAAATAGTAAAAAGGCAGAGATACAAACATTGCTCTGCTAGATTGTAACCCACAACCTATGCTACTGCCACTACGCCTTTTTGTTTAAAAGGGTAACTTCATCTTTCTGTTACAACGATTGGCACGAAAAGATGCCCTTTGTGTAAGATGAGACGACAGTGGATTTTGGGAAAGCGTCGATAAGCACTGCACCTAGAGTACATGCAGCCAATGGTGCCTTGCTAATCACAAAGTAGTTGTGTTTTAAAGCGTCCTTCTGCTTTGTAATTTAGCTCACTCTGTGAAACCATAATTTACTGATTATTTTTATTCAATAGGACCTTAAAAATGTAGCCCACAAACTTATCAGGAAAAACCAGAGAGTATACTGATATATATCTATGCAATCAAACTTATTTTTATACCCAGTGAGTAGCCAGTTGCTGACCACTGAAAAAGATACACATTTCAGACACTTCCAAACTGTGTCCAACTGTCAAAGTCCTTGGTTAAAGGAAGAGGCTACAAATGTAAAGTATATTAGACGTACATTAGGAGACCATACACTATAGACACAGATGGCCTCAGTGTGAATGTAAAGCTGTGGCTCATGGGCACAAACTCCAACATACAAGCGTCAGAATGTATTTTTCTTACATACATTTTGATTGATCGATGGCACTGTAGTAAAGACAAGATGGTGAACTAATATCATTTTTTTCCATTGACTATTTTACCTCAGCAGAGGCAAAAAAGTTAAGAGGATAATTCAGGTTGATTGCGGTGTCAAAATGATTGCCAGGGGAGGTCGCTAAAATGATTATGATTTATCTTCTGGGGTCTATAAAAAGCCACAGCACTTGAATTTACTGAATTCAGACTAGATGGAAAGATTTTTTGCTCTGGACCAAATTTTGTACAAGCTGCTAATTGAATCGAGCATTTTCACACTCAGTACGGGGTATTGTCATATTCCAGTACAGTTGCATCATTAAAATCACACATTTCCAATCATAACTGCAAGTCCAGTTATTTATCTCTCGCCATCAGTGCCCACAAGCCTCAGCTGGCTGCTTGGTGCGCTTACCTCAAGAAACAGATGAAGATACTAATGCCTGCTGCTGAGAGATTTGAAGAAATTGTCAAAGGTTGCTCCTCAGATTAAAACCCCATCCATTAACCATGAGTAACATGCAATTAAACCTCACAGATTGAATGGCCGTATGTCAGCTTGATGGCTGTGTGATTTGTGGGTCTAAAGTGGAAAGGCAGGACTGAGTGAAAGCTTTAATACTGGCAGCATGACTGTGTCCTCTGATTTATGAAAATGTTTTACAAATAATGTCTTAATATTGTAATATAAGCTTGATATACTTTATCCCGGGAATTAATTTCTTGCATGAGAAATCAAGTCCAGTTTTTGCTGTTTCACGCTTTTAAAGGAACATGACATCTAAGTGAAACTTCTCCCCTTCTGTGCCTTCATTTCTTCCTTTTAACTTTGGGGAAATTTTTTGATAACTATTTCATTACTTTCTGAAGCCAGACATCTGAACTTCAAAGCTGATATGGATTCATAGCAAAGTATTCTGAAGAGAGTCTCTCTTGCAAACTTTTTTATCTGCGTAAAGAGGTCTATTGCTTATAAAATCAAAGCAAAATCAAAGCCCAGCATCTCAATAATGCAGGACTCACATTTTCCATGACTGTTTTACTGGGAGAAAAGTGAAACAGTTTGATTTTAAACTTGAGGCCAGTTGTTAAATAAGGCTGATTTAAGACACCGTTGGTGTTTTCAATTCATATCTGCTCTGACTGACAAAAACACCACCCCTTTATCCACTTCCCAATCCCCCTGTGTTTTTCGTCACTCTGTGTTGCATCATAATTAACCTTGTCACTGTATAGAGAACCCATTAATACTCCTGATGGGGAAATAACAGCATGTATGATTGATGGGTCAATTCATTTCTGTGAAGTAAAATCATATCTTACATGCATACTCTGCACGGGTTACAGCTATTTAATCATTATAACAATTTTTCATGATAAAAGTGTCAACTGTCTGCCCTGAAATATTGTTATTTTACAGAAATGGAATGACACAATACAACTTACTGATGTTCAGGATGTCTGAAGGTTTGGGATCAGTTTGTAGCTTATATTTACCCGCCACACCCCTTAGACTAGAAGATAGAATAATCCTTTAATTTTGGTTGTAACAGCAGCAAAAAAAAGCACACAAACAGAACTGGACCCAGAACAGAAACACACACAATTTTTATAGAAAAAAATTAGCTCTTTAGTCTAAAACGGTTCACTTCTAGTTACAGAGGGTGGAGTGCTGATGCTAGAAAGCTACATTCATAACACAAGCACAAACCCAAATACAAATAGAAAGATTTGATTCCCCAAATTTGGCTGACCGAAACTATGTTGACAAGGACAAAACCAGTATCTTTTAACTTATGACCACAGAGGGCATCATTTTGACGCCATGGCAATGAGTGCAGCCATGTGGGGGAATCGTAGCTGAAGGTTTGAAGTCCAGGAGAACAAATCCGAGCAAATAATGAGCGCTAAGCAGGAGGAGGGGGCTGTTCCTGTCAACGAAGTTGGGAAACTGAAACTGTGAAAGTGGGAAAACTATGTTTGGTCTGATTAGTTTGAATTTCTGCTACACTGAAATGGTACGGTCAGAATTTGGCACAAACAATAGGAAAGCGTGGGTCCTGTATCAACAGTTCCACCTGTCCCATAATGCACCCACTATCACGGCAAAGTGTGTAATAGATATGTCAGTCCACTGCGACCATTTCACATTTTCTCTCCACATGCAGAAGTTGAAGTAAGTTGCAGTAAGCTAGAGTACCATATAGGGAGACATTTTATTTCAAGCCAACATGACAGTAATCACGGCAAAGCGTTCAAAGCCGCCTAGCTTAACCTTCCTGTTGCATGCAGGGCAAATCTGTCCTATTTACAAGTTAAGACACTCATAAATATTGTGTTTTACATCCTCCACACTAAGCACTCGAACATACAAAAGTGGTGATCACCTCTTTTTATTGAATTTTGAGTTTTTTAATCAACTTTGTTACATCTGTGGTGTTTACGCCATAGGAAATGAATGGGAATCCACCCCCACCCCCCTCTTTGGCCTCTGAATGACTGCCTGAACGACCCACTGAACAGAATTTGGTGGTGAAAAATGTTTGTTATGTTTAAGAGCTGTTAAAACAGACTGGAGGGTTTAATCAATTCTGGCGATTAATGACCCTGGAATGCATTTCAAACCTTCAAAACTTCTTGGCTTTAAATATGTTATCTCCCCCTGCTGGTACTGCAACGTCTGCATGCTTGTCCATTCATACTTTGGAGAGGCAAAGTGTGAATGGACATGGTGGACCTGCATGCAGTCTTTTGGGTTGGACGCTGAACTCTTACATTATATTGTTAATCACAATAGGGTTGTACTATTCCAGAAACTCTCAGATACCCCAGCTCATCACAACCAGTTTCAAAAACCAACTTCACCACATCTCTCATAAACATCTACGTATCTGCCTTGCTAAATCAGGCTTTATTATATGTATTTTTTTTTTTTATTAGTTTGGCTGTTATTTACACGCGGTAGTATTGAGAGGTACTTCACAGCTACAGTTCCCTGATGTTAACACATTAGTCAAGCTATGTCCATTAATAGTGGATGGTTGCTGTTAGGTAAAACTGAAGATGTAGACTGTAGATTGATAGCTTTATTTTGTGAGGTGCCAAAATGTGTTTGTATGGATTTTGGAGTGCACTTAAACACAGATTTTCAGACTTTGATTTTTTTTTCCAATGCTAAGCTCAAGGCTTGGGGAGAAAATCTAAACTCAGTTCCAAAAGAAATGAAACAAAATTTAAAAAAACCCTTCAGATGCCTCTGTGTCGCTCACAATGAGCAACTATGCAGTTAACACCCAGAGAGCCATTCTCAGATTTAAAGCCGACACTTTTATCACAGCTCTGGTCCTCACACAAACCCTTGATGAAGTGTTTCGTCCTTTGTGTTTTTATTGATTTTGTTTTTTTATTTTTCCACGATTTTCTTGATGTGCTGCTCCATTTCAGTTCTTCTACATGCTGTAGAGGTTAGTATGGGAACAAAGTTCTTTATTGTAAATATCTTCATGTGGTTCATCAGGGGACCTGCAGAACAATTATTGTATCAATTTTAAAGAAGTGACTATATGAAACAATAAATGGGGAACCTATGAGACCGGTCTGTGCAGCTGACAAGTTTAAGCAGGCCAGAATCAAAAAGGAACCTCATAAAAAAAAAGAAAAAAAGAGAAAAAAGAAGAAAAAAGAAAAAAAAAAGGAACCTCATATAATCTGAACAGCTCTAACATGTCTAGCCTAACACGACAGATGGTTTGTTACACAGAACTGTCAGAGAACTTATTTTTGGAAACTGATAAAAGAGCACTTTTAGAAATTTTTTTGATAGGTGACTGGATCAACCATCTGTCTGTCATCATCATCACAGGCTGAAACAACCATGGGCATGTGCCTCATTGGACACTGATTGGTCTGACAAACTGTTTGACAAACTGTTTGACCAAAGGCCCAGAGCTTGAAGCCTCCAAAGGTAAAAAAAAAACAGAGAAAAAGACAGTAATTCTGTCATTAAAACATTAGATGTTGACATGCAGACAGGATGTCTGCAACAATACTGTCGGATCCACCTGATCTGATTAGACCAATATGACCTAGTCTGAGTTAGATCTCAGGTCACGTAGATTAAGTATAAGATTAAAATTCACAGGGTCATTCAGCTGTTTATTTTCCCAAAAGGACAGTGAGTCATGTCTGCATATACAAAAACTGAATTATCTTCAAATACTGTCTACTAAATTATGTTTTAATCCTCTGAACTGATACCTTTAAGCTGCTGCAGTTCAAACTGACAACAGACCATACAAATACTGACATTACTGAAGCATGACACTGCACATGTGACAGAGATGATCCAATAAATGTGAGACGCGTTTCCGTCCACTGTTGGAAAGCCTCCTCAGAGAACAGAAAGTATTTGAGTGAATATAGAAGAACGAATAGAAACAAATACACAAAAGCAGGATGAATGTGAGAAACTACCTTTTCCATATTTTTTAGGTAAATGATACATGCTTTCACTCTCTTTTCCCTTTGAAATCCTTTTGCTATGAAGCACCAGACTTTGGGCTGGCTGCTACACATGGGCATGCTGTGTGTGCTGTGCCGCGGTTTTCAATGAAGAGTGAAACACTTAGCTCTTTTGGGTGCTGAAAACTGCCTTTTGCAGCTTACGTTGTGAAGTTGTGGTGAAAGGTTTGGTTTTACTTTTCAGAGACATAAATATTTGGATTAAAATGTGCCAGCAGTTGATCCTCATTTCTCTCTGGTTACTGTCAGACATCAGGTGTTTCATCAGGGATGTTGACCCTAAACTACTTTGTGAACAGCAGTTTTGAAGAGGTGTAGAAAGATTGCTTTCCTGAAATAAAAATGGTTACTCATAACTCTCGAACATATTTATTTTCAGTGTGACCCAATAGTCTGCTCTGCCCATATTAGGTTTAGCAATTTTCTCACCCACATAAATATAGTGAACTAGTTCACTATTTATGGTTTTGAGATTTTTTATTGTCTCCCCAGAAACACTTCCCCTGTGTTTTTTCCTATTTCCATTGTGTTTTGTGTGCTTTTGCAGCGTTTCAGTCCGTTTGGCCTCTCAGGGCCACCGTAGTTTTTCCCTTCAGTAAGGCAAATTTCAACTTTCAGGGAGAGTCATAATAACATATAACAAGCAAAAAAGGGGTTAACTTGTCAATGTGTTTTTCCCCCTCCATGGTACTGAGGATAATTTGCCTTCACAAAGCTCTGTTGATAATCTGGCTTTACATGTTTTAACTTGTTGACTGTAGAAGTAGTGACTGCCAAATTTTGCCACATTTGTTCTCTCCTGACACAGCGTGCTGCTTATTGTCATTCATTTTGATACAACTTGGCTTGCGGGGCTGCGCCTGTAATTGTGATCTAGTTTATTTCAAAGACCTTTTTCGTGTGCTGCCTCCATTATTGTACCAACCTCATGACGCTTCTTTAACAGTCTCGCACCATTACTGTAAGCAGACTACAGTCATCTGTAGTGCTTTGAAGCCAGACTGCTGTTTTCCTGAAGTCTTATGGGGTGCAGATCTAATCTTTTCAACTTTTTTTGCACTCATTATGAATCTACCCTGAACACATCAATACATTTTGACCATATTGTGTTACCGTCACCTGTAGGTCTGAAATAAAACAAGTCTTTAAAAGTAATCTCTACCAAGACTGTTGACATGTTATAATGTGTCCATCAAAGACCAAAGAGAAGTTGATTGCATTGCTATTGACATCAAACTTTAATGAATTAACCCAAGGTTGTCAAACATAAGGCCCCCCACCCCCCAACCCCCATTGCCATTCATGCTAAATTAAGTAAATTAAATAAAATATAAACAATTAAATTACAGAAATTTCCAGTTTTTCAGCTACCTTCTCTAGAAATAACAGTTTTTTTTCTGTGAGTTAACGAAAACTTTCAGGCACAAATAAGATCAAAGCGGCCGGTGTTTGGCTTACGATGTAAAATGGCTTTGACATCTCTGGGTTAAACACTGGTGGGCTGGAGCTTGAACAAGATGGGGTTGCGTATTAGTTGAGCCTATATAGACTGACTTTTTTTTTTCAAAATTAAATGTGATTCTCAGTGTGGACACTGATAAATATAAATCTCCAAAGGCTTCGCTCGTTGTTGTAGCTGAGCTTTAAAAAATTGTCTCAAGCCGTTACAATTTAGGGATGTCCTGAAATGTCACCTCTCGGCTCTCATTAGGATTCCCATTGGGGGTGGTAAGTACTTTGTCATTCTGTTAGCCGTCGACTTGAATTGGCATTTCACTCAGTGTCTCTTACTCCATTCAGTATGCTTCAGAGGCTGCCTTTGCCTTGGTCCCCTCATCCCCAGCTGTGCCATTTCACCTTTTTGTCTCTCTGGAAATGGATTAGCCAGCCACTACAAAAATTAAACTGCCAAATCAATTAGTGCTGCTCAAAGGTGCCGATTCATTTTCATGCTTGTTCATCACGCCCTTTTCTATGCTTGTCTGTTTACATCCTTGGATTATTGGCTTCCATGTGCCAGCCTACAAAGGTAAACAGTTAGGAGAAGGGGAATGAGATTTTGAATAAGAAGAGAATTTCCCTGCAGGTTTACAGAAAATAAATGAAAGAATCCAGAGGGACACTAAATGAAAAGTAGAAGTGCAAATTTTTTATACAGTATAACAAATTAAAACTTCTACAATCCACTCATAGCAAAAGTACTTGGTAAAATAAACATGTACACAGAGAACATGCAGTATAAGCTGTTGAACACACATCTGTATAAATATGCACAATTCCCCATTCATTAGCTGAGATGCAAATACATTAGTGTGAACTGCAGTTTTATTTTTTTAGGCATCTTTTTAATTTTTGCTTTTGTGGTTGATTTTTTATATTTTACCTTTCCTTTTTGCCCTTAGAGTCAGTTTTTTGTTCCTTTTTTCCTTTAGTAATTATTCTTCTGTTTATGATTTCAGAACAACAAACCTGAGTTTCATTTTCCTCCCTCTGCAGGTCCAAGTTAAATCAACGGTCTTTCACTCTATCCATTTATTTTCTGTCAACACCTCAATAAAAGGAGCACGCTTACCCAAGGCTTTATAAATATGACAAAACAATTGTGTTCACACGTTCCTACACAGTTTTAGTCCCGAATCTACATGTAGATGTGCAGACAGTTATAAAATGGTCACCATTTCATGCACATTTTGCATCTCGTTATGTTTAAGCGATGCCCCAGATATCTGGACTTCCATGAAAATGTCTGCAGACACTATTGGTCCCCCGAGGATAGAGCAAGTGTGGGCTTTGATGATCATCTTGCATGACAGAAAGTTGACATTTTTAGCTTTTAGTGAAATGATGTGACAGCTATTGGATGGATTGGCAATAAATTTTGGTACATTCACTCAAGCTTCTCTGATTACCCCCTTTAGTGATCTCCTTATAGTTGACATTTGTTTTTCTATGACTACTTAATTTATTGCAACAAATATTTCATCTAGCATCTTCGTTTGTTTAAAAGTAGCCCATTACTTTGATTTTTGAACAAATATCTACAACGCTTATGACAACTTGTCACTCTCAGCTGTATAGAGGTTAGTAAGGAGTGTCAATTGCAAAGTGGTTTTTTCTTTGCATCACACCATGAGTAGTGTTTAACTGGTTAGCATTTGTGCACCAGTGTATATATGCAACTATATGCACCCAATAAAAAGAACTCTCCATCATATGACAGCCAGTAGTTTTAAGAAATGACGTGAAATGCAAAATGTGGACCTGAAATGCAGATTGAAAGTAAGACAGAGGTCAATACAAAAGATCCCTTTATTATGGTCAATGAGAAGATCAGAGTAAAAAACAGCCCATGAGCACAAACAACAAAGTAATTCCAAACTGGCAGCAAGATCACAAGGAACATTAACCGATGCCAAAACAGAGACTGACGGGAAGACAGAAATATAAATACACAGGAGCGCAACTGGGGAAGTGGACAGAGCTGTGGAAAACAAAACACAGGTGACAATTATCAAAGACATTGTGAGAGGAGGGGAAAGGAATGCTAAACACAAGATACAAACGTCAAGCAGCTATCAGAAGGTGAGAAACATAAATAAATGGGAGTTTCAAGGAGAGTTGACACAATAGGATCGGACAGGGAGACATTACTAACTGGCATATATTAGTATGCTCCATTTAATGCCTGTGGAATCATGCCTGACTGTTAAACAATGGAGCATATACATGCACATCATAATAAATGTTCTGTGCCCACCACTCATTCATGCCTCCATGTAACAAATAGGAGATACTGATCTTTCCGGCATGGTGGTAGACATGTACAAGGCACCAACAAGGTCAAGGCCACGAGAGTTTAACCTGTTTGGATATATCTTTGACCTTTTCATCTCAGACCGCTGTGTTGTCTGTAAGAGAGACTTTACCCTGGTGAACAAAAAAAAAATCTTAAAAGGTTTTGCTTGCAGTTACCCACAGTTTGAAGCAAGTCAACATGCCAGGTCTTGCGATGTTTCAGAAAGAAACATGTCAAGACCCTCAGATCAGATGTGAGTTAGCACAAGTCCAGACATCTGACATTTCAGTGAGACAGGTTGGAATGGTGCTACCTCTGTCCAAAGCATTGAATAGAATAGAATAGAATAGAATAGAATTCAACTTTATTGTCATTGCACATGCACAGGTACAGGGCAACGAAATGCAGTTTGCATCCATCCAGAAGTGCTTTAGTGATATAGATATATTACAATATATATTAGCAATAATATAGATATGTGAGTATATTACAGAAATGGGTCTATTATGGTATGTTATAATGTACACGGTATGAAGTATGTTGTGAATATTCTATAACTATAAGTATGTACAGGCTGTAGTGAGTACAAGCTATGTACAGGATATGAATATAAATATGAAAAACTATACAGAATATGAAATAAATAACTTTACAGAATCTGGGATATACAGCTATACAGAAATGGGAACTATGCAAGTTGTAAACAGTTGTAGGATTAAAGATTATCGAATGTACAGAATGATTATTTACACAGAGCTATACAGTAGTGCAGTTAAGATAAGTGAGGGTGTAGATAGTTTCTACAGAGGCTATATAAAGTGCTAGTGGTTGTGAGTGGTGGTTCAGTCCATGTTATTATTGTGTGTTTGAGGGTACAGTTGTCCATTGTGGGTGTGTGTATGTTCAGTCCATGAGTTTAACGTGGGTCAGATGTCAGGAGGCAGAGTTCAGGAGTCTGACAGCTGTGGGGAAGAAGCTGTTCCGGTACCTGGTGGTCTTAGTCCGGAGGCTCCTGTGGCGCCTCCCAGAGGGCAGGAGGGTGAAGAGTCCATGTGATGGGTGACTGGGGTCTTTGATGATTTCCCAGCCCTTTTCAGACACCGCTTCCTGTAGATGTCTTTTATGGCAGGAAGTGGTGCTCCGGCGATGCGCTGGGCAGTTTTCACGACCCTCTGCAACGCCTTCCGGTCCGAGGCAGAGCAGTTCCCGTACCAGACTGTTATACAGTTGGTCAGGATGCTCTCGATGGTGCAGCGATAGAAGTTCACCAGGATGTCTGAGGACAGGTGGTTCTTCCTCAGAGTCCTCAAGAAGAAGAGGCGCTGGTGAGCCTTCTTGACCAGCTTGGAGCAGTTGGTCGTCCAGGTGAGATCCTCGGAGATGTGGACTCCCAGGAACTTGAAGCTGCTCACACGCTCCACAGCCGTCCCCTTAATGTGGATGGGTGGATGTGGGTCAGCATTCCTCCTGTAGTCCACGATGAGCTCCTTGGTCTTCTCGGTGTTAAGCAGCAGGTTGTTTCTGTCGCACCACTCAGCCAGACGATCCACCTCCTCCCTGTAGGCGGCCTCATCGTTGTCACTGATGAGGCCAATCACCGTGGTGTCATCTGCAAACTTAATGATGGTGTTGGAACCATCAGCAGGTCTGCAGTCGTGGGTGAAGAGGGAGTAGAGGAAAGGGCTCATCACACAGCCTTGTGGTACACCGGTGTTCATTGTGATGGTAGATGAGCAGCGGTTATCCAGCCGGACATGTTGGGGGCGGTTGGTCAGGAAGTCTAGTAACCATTTGCAGATGAGGGAACTGATACCCAGGTCTGTCAGTTTCCTGATGAGTTGTGAGGGGTGGATTGTATTGAATGCTGAACTGAAGTCTATAAACAGCATTCTGGCGTAGGTGTTGTTGTTGTCCAGGTGTGAGAGGACAGAGTGCATTGCGATGGAGACTGCATCCTCTGTGCTCCTGTTCCGGCGGTATGCGAATTGGTGGGGGTCCAGGGTGGGGGGGAGACAGGATTTGAAGTGTGCTAGGACCAGTCGCTCTAAGCACTTAGTGATGATGGGGGTGAGTGCTACTGGGCGGTAATCATTGAGGCAAGATGGGTTGGAGTTTTTGGGTATCGGGACGATGGAGGTGGATTTGAAGCAGGCCGGTACCACAGCGTGGGCCAAGGACAGATTGAATATGTCTGTGAGCACTCCTGCAAGCTCCCCAGAACACGCTCTGAGAACACGCCCGGGGATGCCATCAGGGCCTGCAGCCTTGTGGACATTGATGATTAGTGATTGGTGATTAGCAATCGTAATCTGGCGGTGAAGATGAAGATGCCTCAATCCAGAGATACCAGGTTTAGGTGAAGATGAAGAGAAGGGTGGGTTGCACAAATAACAGTGTGAGAGGGAGAATGACAGAAGAGCGCAGAGATTTAAAGTTGCAAAGTGAAGGCTGATTCACTTGGAGAAGTTGGGCGAGAAGATTACTGGACTAGAGCAATGATGTCAGAACTTAGTTTGACAGTGTGGGAAAGTGGAAGTGATGTAAAGAACAGACAAGAGTCAAACACCCAGGAACGCAGCCAGAGGAGTGATTACCGATCTTCCGTATTGAGCTTGCGCATAAGTGTCATTATATAAGTCTAATATATGCATTATTCAGCTGGCAGCTGATCTTCAGCCATTGCACATCACAGGTCTTTATGCCTACATGTCTGTTTACTCCCCAAGTAATCACTGCACGAGCTTGTATGAAGCAAACACCTTTGTAACCGTTTTTGAAAAAGAGAACAAACATATTTAATGTTTCTGCCTTTTTTTCTGACTGTTAATATGACTGACTTTTAATTGTTTTTATCGGCGCTATACAATGAAGGGAAGCAAGCAGTTTGTGTGAGCAGAAGGGTAAATAACATGCTGCAAACCCCTCATCAGGGTCCAGATGTTTCAAGCTCTGTATTTTAAACATTGAGTTATGGTGATGCGACTTCCCTGTGCTTTACAGGGGTAGGCAACTCCAGGCCTCGAGTGCCGGTGTCCTGCAGGTTTTAGATCGCACCCTGGGTTAACACACCTGAATCAAATGATTAGTTCATTACCAGGCCTCTGGAGAACTTCAAGTAACGCTGAGGAGTCATTTAGCCCTTTAAATCAGCTGTGATGGATCATGGACACATCTAAAACCTCCAGGACACCGGCACTCGAGGCCTGGATTTGCCTACCTCTGTGTTAGCAGTATGGGGGCCAGACTACTTAATGTATGCACATTCAATGCTAAAAGCTGCACAGACCACTGAGCCATTATTTATTAATATATTCTTGACCTGTTATTGTGTGATTGTTACCATGTGGATAATGAAAGAATGCAGTTTGGGATGAGCAAAAAGCACCTCATTGCTTTCAGTCTTGTACTATTTTAATTTTCAAAAGAGACAAACAGACAAAGAACATGTTAAAGTATTGCTGGATAAAGCAGGTTAGGAAAGATGAACTATCATAAACTAGAATAAAATATGCAAAAATAAATAAGCCAAATTATTTACATCAAATAAAAAAATGGAGGAAAACGTCATAAAACAATAAGAAGAAGAAAACTAAAGCATATGTTATACACAGGCAGAAAAGCAAATGTGACCGTATGACTACAGTAAAATAGTTTCAGATTGCATTTACAGGACAATAACCTAAATGTAAAAACGGAATTCCTACTTTTCAACCACTTTAGTCCAAAAGGTTACGCTTACATGAATTATGTAAATATTTTTGTTGGAAATTGTTATTTTTAGGGTAATTATATTAATTAAAACAATTACAATACCATATACCTGTCTGGCCATCTGTTCGTGACCTCAAGCTGAAACGCACTTGAGTTCTGTAACAGGACAACGATCCAAACCACATCACCAAGTCCACCTCTGAATGGCTTAATGAAAACAAAATGAGGACTCTGGAGTGGCCAACTCAAAGTTCTGACCTGATTCTGATTGAGATGCTGTGGCACGACCTTAAAAAGGCAGCTCATGTTCAAAAACCCTCCAATGTGACTGAGTTACAACAATTCTGCAAAGATGAGCTGTGGCTTGCTTATTGCAAATGCTTGAGTGCAGCTGTTGTTGGTGAGGGTGGCCCAACCAGTTATTATGTTTCAGGGGAAATTTTTTTCAAACAGGCTCATGTAGGTTTGAATTGTTTTCCCCTTAAAAATAAACACCTTCATTTAGAAACTGTTTTGTGTTTACTTGTGTAATCTTTATACTGTATAATATTTCAATTTGTTTGATGTTCTGAAACACAAGTGTGACAAACATCCAAAAAAATAGGAAATCAGGGAGGGAGCAAACACGTTTTACACCACTGTATGTTTAAGTAAAACTACAATCGCCTGCTTGTTTTTTACATTACTGATTTGAATGTTTTTTAAACAAAGTAAGAAGAAGAATATTTAGTTCTTTGTCTTTTTTATGTATGCATGCCATATTGCTCTTCATGCATAAAACTGATAGTTTGTTTGTGTCAGGGATTTTGAAATCTGAAGAAAAAAGCCAAAAGTAATCCAGCAGCCTCTCTGGCCCGTAATTCATTGAAGATGTCAGCGCTGCTGGATTCTGGTTTGGAAAGAGTCGAGTGCGTGTCTGAGAATGTCTGCATGGGCACTCTCGAGGAGATGAATCTCTGATTTTTGACCTTGCTGTTGTACACAGGGGCAGCACGGTGGTTAGCACTGTTGCCGCACAGCGAGAAGGTTCTGCGTTCAATTCCACCATCAGGCCGGGGGCTTTCTGTGTGGAGTTTGTATGTTCTCTCCGGGTACTCCGGCTTCCTCCCACCGTCCAAAGACATGCAGCTTGTGGGGATAGGTTAATTGGATAATCTAAATTGTCACTAGGTGTGAATGTGCGAATGAATGTGAGCGCGAATGGTTGTCTGTCCCTGTGTGTTGGCCCTGCGACAGACTGGCGACCTGTCCAGGGTGTACCCCGCCTCTCGCCCTATGACAGCTGGGATAGGCTCCAGCGCCCCCCGCAACCCTGGAAAGGATAAGCGGAAGCGGATGGATGGATGGATGTTGTACACAGGAACTGTGTCCTTATTCCAATAGTTGTGACAAAAGTCATGAAGAGAGCTGAAAGCAATGATAGTAAAGCATGTCGCTGCAGTGACACTTTTAATTTCAGCTTAGTGAAGCATAGTGTAAATCTTTTTTATGCTGTATTTGTGCTTTGAAACTATTTTACAGTTCTACAGTTCCTTCCTTCATTGGATAAAGTAATCGAAAAATTGTAGACAATTTGAGCACTTTCATGTGTTCTACACGCACAATTGCAGACTTTACATGTTATTAACATAGCTCTTGTCATAAACCAATGGACCGTGAAGGGGATTAGCGTTTGCATCTTAATGGGACCCCTGTCAGCTGTGGGATGTAATTAGAGTTAACAACTAAGCTTAGAACCAAAACATCTTCAAGTGGGAGTCAGTGAGCTTTGTAATTAGGAAACACTTTATAGGGTGCACTACTGTGCTTTATGTATTTTACACCCACTGTGGCCTCACTTTGTTCTTCACGAGGAGCCATATTGCTCCCGAGGGCCGCGGCTAGAGGAGACATTGGATTGGAAATGCGTGCAACATTCAAAATTCATTATCAGATATGATTAAGTTGTCCTGGCTGTAATGCATCTTGAAGAGAACAAACAAACACATCCATCATAATTGGAGATATGTCATTGAGTATCAATACACCGTCAGTTTGTAAGGGCCTTACACATGCAGCGTTCATTTCTCTATTGCATTGCCCTGAGGTTTTGTTGATATGTATTTAACAAGATGAACAATCTTATTTTAAAGTGGTTAAACAAACGTGTGAGATTCTGGCTGAACTGAAAGTGTTTAAAAAGAAGCTGAAGAAAACGCACACTAAATACAACCTCTATACTTTCAAGCTATTTTATATGCAAGGTGTCCTTGTTATTTTGAAGAGATTATGGAGGTTCAGGTTTTCAATGACAGAACACGTGTAGCAAACATAAATCTCTCTGTATACTAAAGCTTCAGAATCGAGGAAACATTCACTCGCCATGAACCCTTTGATGGTTTCTCAACCATCTGTCATCATGAGCTGAAGAAGTAGTTTTTAATTACCGCTTATTTTTGTTAGATCAGTTAAAACAAACAAACATATGATAAAAAAAAAACCTTTAATGATGTAGAATGCTGTGCAGCTCAATACAAGAGAATAAAATATGACCAAACAAAAAAATCTAATCAGAAATCTAAATAAATGCGGTGAAGTAAAAAAATAGCATCAAACTAAATACATGTATTTAAGTAATAAATATGGCATATACCAAAGTAACAAAGAAAACACATTTTGAAATGGATTACTACTCATTATGTGTGTAAAGTGCCTTAGTGTGTGTTCAGAGCTGTGATCGTGCTGGGCTGAAATATATTAATAATATGACGTGAGATTTGATGATGATAATAATGATGGATTGCATTTATATAGCACTTTTCTAGGCACTCAAAGCTCACATTCACACACTGGTGGAGGCAGCTACAGTTGTAGCCACAGCTGCCCTGGGACAGACTGACAGGAGCAAGGCTGCCATATTGCGCCATCGGCCCCTCTGACCATCACCAGTAGGTGAAGTGTCTTGCCCAAGGACACAACGACCGAGACTGTCCAAGCCGGGGCTCGAACCGGCAACCTTCCGGTTACAAGACGAACTGCCAACTCTTTGAGCCACGATGATGCATTAAAAGAACACATGATGGATGAAGGAAATTCTTGACTGGTTGGTCAAAGAAATAAAAAAATCAAAAATACAGGAATAATAGACAAAGACAAAGTGATAGGTCAAAGGTCAATGAATGGTCTTCGCGGGTCCCATCCACTTTGCCAGCAGGTATTTCACCCGTAGTCACCAAATATCCTTCCCTCTCTGTGCTCTGAATTGAATGACTTCCAGTGTTTATGCGGCTTAAGCTCTAAGGTAATCTTCAAACAATTTGTTTTTAACAGGTTATCCTGCTACATGGTCGAAGTCGGAAATAAATAAATATATTGTGTGAATGCAGATGATAAATACAAAGACAGTCTTTAAGTCGTTCGCTTGCTTTCAAAATAAAATGATCATCGCAGCACCTAAGTCACAGATTTGGTGCAGAGGATCATTTCCCTCATACTGGAAGAGGCTTCATGACAACAGCTCTACAGCTGAACACATACACAAAGGTTACTTTAAATAAGGAAATATCTGTGCTGGATCCATGAATCAGATCCTTTCTTCATTCAGAGCACGAGAATGATGGAGCGTGTTCAAACGAAATGAGCTCCGGATGGGACAAGGGTCAAGACAAATGTCAAGAAGACAGCAGTGTCAAGAGAAGAATTCAAGGCTTTCTCATTTTAATCTTGAAGCATTAAATATGACATCCATCCTTTGTATCAGTGACCAAGCTACAATGACTAGTTAACCTAACATGTATGTCTGTGGGAGGAAAGCATAGAGGAAACTCAGAGAACATGCCAATTCAGGGAACTGAACTTGCAGTTAAAATTAGAACCACATTCGTACTTTGTGTGATACAATTGCTAAGCTGTTGTACTGTATTTGTGCAATCTTCTTCTGCAGATGGAGTTTACCCAGTGGTTCAGGTCGTTGCTATTTACGTTTTATGTGAAATATCATAATATAATATAATCTGTGTTATGTTTTAAACATTACTCGCCCCTGAAAAATATAAATCTTTATAAAGAACTTACTCCAGATATATCTTACCAACATTTTGTAGGAATGAAATGTTACGTTGTACATGGAGACTGTAGCTACAGGGATAGTCTCTTCAAGCAAAAATAAGAAATATATAGGTTTTTTAATGACTATTCAGATGCCAGAAATCCGATCATACCTACTACAACACGTCTCTTTGCTGAGTTTGAAAAAGTCCAAATGCATTGTAAACAAATGATCATGTGTTCAACTTTTTACACAACGTTTTCTGTGTGAATTCAGTTATACAAACGATGTCATCTAATCCATCCAACACAACGATCACAAGGTGTCATACATATTCAAGACTCCTTTTTATTCTTTTGTCAGATGAATTGTATTTTTAGACAGGCATTTACTTTCAAGACAATCACATGCCTTGCGGTTCAAGCTTGAGTTTGGAGATTTGTAATGTGATGTGCAGATTTGGGTCCATTCGTGTCTTTAGTTTATCTCTATTTCTGTAGCAAGTCTGCTTGTCTTGTTAGTTACTATCTCTTTAAAGCGACAAAAAGAAATAGAATCATCGAGTCAAAAAGCCCTTTACTATATTCTCACGCTGAGCTGCATTTTGCAAATGTACAACCCCAGACATGTTACTTACATGTTACCAAAATCTCATATCCTGATATATATCGTTATATCGAACAGCCCTAGTGCAAGGGCATATTATTAGTTCCAAAGTGTGAATTCTGTTTGTGTTACACAAAACATATCCTCATGTTGCTCCATTGAATGCTTGTGTATTTCCTGTCGCTGTCATTGAAGAGACTTTTCTATCATCTCCAGTCCATGATGGATTTCTCCCTGTATCATTATTGAACGTCAGTGCAAATGGCGGCTCTACAAAGAAAGCCTTGCTCTTTCGGGTCTTTGATACATTTTCTATCCTTCTCCAGTGGTGCAGCATAGGAAATACCCTGACATTATGTCACATTGTGCACATTTAGTCAGTCATATTACGAAAGACACATTTAACACAAACAGAATGGATCGAACTCAGTCAGAGAGTGTTATTATAGCTTTTAAAGCATGAGGATATTTGAAATACAGCAAACATGTTTGAGAATTCTTCCATCATTATATATTTTTTGCTTGTTTTTTGGGAGGGGGGCAGTATTTACAGATGTACAAAAGACCAGATAAATCAAATCCAGATCATCGTATCTTCTTCCAGGAAGGAAAGAAAAATGTGCTTATTGTAGACACCAATCGATAGATCAGAAATGCTGAGCTTATGAGTCATATGCACCCCTATTTATTTTACATACAGTCGACCACTAGTCACTTTGCAAGGCACTTGTGATTAGCACAAAACAGCAAAAAGACAGGCATGTAAGATACAATGACACAATGGATGTGTCATTGTATCTTACGGATTTTCAGTCCTACCTTGGTGGGAATATTGCTCAGATGCCAGAGAGTTGAGTTGGTTCATCTGAATGTCGTGTTTTCCATGGGTGAAATGTTTTGTGTCACTAATCCACTGCAGGTTTCCTCGACGTTATAAAGACTACATTTGCATGTTGAAAGCTGTGAGGTCGGTTTTATAATCATTTAATGATCATTGATGTACAAATTATCATCACTGTTGATCAATAGCCATGAAGACTATTCACAGAGAGTTGTGCTGTGGCTCCAGTTACAGTATTATGGTGAGCAATATATCCTTTGGACCCTTACACAGTTCAGATATTCCTCTTCCAAGTAAATTACGTGATTCCTCGCTCAAACCAGTGTTGCTTCCTGTCCAGGATTTGCGTATCCTCATCACTGTTAGTGTGGCCATGAGACTGTAGACGCACAGTCCTGGACTGGTGAGGTAACTCTTCTGTGTTGTGCCATCCACTTAGTCAGAGGATGTTTTATCTGATGTATAATTCACAGCAGTCACCTTAGCACTTCCATATACACTATATTACTGTGTTTGTGGCAGGGACCCAATCATTAGTGTGGACCAATCTTTGATGTAGCATGTTTTGGGGTTGAAAAGCCACAGAGTCACAGTGTTTAGTGAGCTTCAACCTCAGTTGTTCCAATACTCCTGACACATAAGGGATCGTTAAAGGTGTTCGCGTAGGCGTCGGAAGAAGTCAGTTGTATGCAGTAGTGAAGCTGTGGCTCGAAAGTAGATCGGGTCCTCTACTAGTCCAGTCCACATGTGTACTGATGCATCCACTGGTGTAAAAGTAAAATGTCTTGAATGCAGCTTGTGTTGTGAAAATGCTTTGTGACAAAAAAAATGCTATATTAATATTTATTTACCATTTTTACAATGTCTGCTGATGAAGAAGCAAGCAGGAAAAATGAAGTTCGTAAGCTGCATCAATAAACTGTAAAGGTGCTTTTGAGCACACACAACATCCATCCCAGAAAAAAACAAAATACTAGAATTATACACAGTAAAACTTAAGCATGCCTTATTTGGAATAGCTATACCACAAATTATTTATTACATAATCCAATAAAAGTGCAAAAAGCACCAACAGCACACACACTGTGTCAATTTAGCTAAGGCTAGGTATGTCAGAGAGCTAGCATGTACAGATGCTTTCACATATTTAGTTTCACTTTTTGTTGATTTTCACTTACAGTGGTGACAAGTTCTGCCTATTCAGAACTTATCACCAGTGCACATTTAATAACAAGAATGCTAAATGTTGCTTAACTTGGGACTGTAGTTCAGCTTGCACCAACAGCATACTTGACTACTTTTTCAGGTGGGGAGAGCTGTTGTTTTACATGAAGTTTAACTAGTTTTGAACAGTCTTGAAGTAATTATGAGGTAATTATTAGCATAATGACTTAGCAAGAGTGACATTCCCTGCTGATTAAGAAAAGTGGCTTTACTCATAAGAGTGACTGGATATACATCACAGAAGCATTTAGGTGATATGTTGTACTTTAATGTCATATATAAAGATCGGTTTAGGGCTATTTTTCTGTGTATTTCAATACTACTTCTAAGCTGTAGTTATAAATTGCAGACTGGTTATGAGAGGCTTTTCCCCACAGCATGTGGTATAGCCTGAGATTAAAGGGTTTAATATGTCATATGAAGTCCACGACCTGAGTTTAACCTTCTTAGATTGTTTGTGTTTGTAAAGCTTATGATTGCTGGGTAAACTCATTTAATATTTTGTTGCCTGAATATGTTTTCTTTGCGGGTGCATGTCTATCATGCAGGGTCAGGGCTCTAAAATGAGATATTGTCCCATCATAGTAAGAGGTGCAATGCAATCACAGCCGCAGCGATGGGTGGGCTAGTCTGTATTTCGCTTTAAATGATGACCATTTTTCTTCATGTGACATTAATTTAGTTTCAAAAAGTCAATGAAGCTTCTTTGATGCACAATAATTGCAGAGCACATTTTACAAGAAGTCAATTTGAGATTTGCATGAAGAATGGCAGAGTGTCATGGTGGAAGGGTTTTGCAATAAAAAGACAAGCGATTGAAATTGAGATACTCGTGAATGACCGCGGCTTTGGCTCAGAAGGCACCCATGTGAAAGAAATGAAATATAAATGGGAAAATAATTGAGGTTTATCCCGACAGTGTCAGGGAAAACTTTTGCATTGCTGTCAGGCTGGAAACTTACTTCAGAGAACATCTGTCAGGTAGACATTCAGATAAGTTGAAACAGTTAAAGGCAGCACAGATAGTTAATCTCTTTGAAAGGTTTCCTTTTATTTGACATGCACAGCAACATCTTAGTGCCAGACAAATGTCTTTTTACAGCAGGTGATAAATGCAGGGATTCTGAATTGATATTGGACATTAATTATGTCACAATTGCACTTGTACAGCACTGGGTGACTAATGGGTTCACGCTCATAAAGTAAGTCAGTTTGGATAAAATATTTCAAAATATCTGAAAGATGGGGTGAACCCAGACATAGATTTTTCTTAATATGTGAACAAGGACAGCACATTCAGTTGACCAAGAGTCAGTGCAGAGATGTATTGTCCTGAAAACAAATAAAAAAGATGCATAAAAAGATTTTTGTCATTTCTTTTATTCTCCCAAACAAAGTCAAAGAAGATGGTTCTGTTTTCTGTGATCAGTCTTTGGATTGTGATGCTGTCTTCTTACGATGTTACACAGTTTATATAAAGCCAAACATGCATGCAATTCTCTAATCCTGATGAAATTCTGTAGCAGTACATGTTCACATCTGTGGCTTTGTTCAAAGTGTTTTTGTACATTTAAAAAAAAGAATCCTTTGAAATGCATTATTGGTTCTACATAAATATAATATATGAGCTCATATTTACAATACCAGAGACCATGGGAAGTCCTTGTATTCTGGAAGAAGTAGCAGTGAAAGCCAAAATAACCATTAGTGATATATATATATATATTTATAATAGTCACAATGTTTACCTTGTGAGATTTGTCAGTGCCATATAACAACGTTTTTTTACATATCTGTTTAAAGTGGCTGTTTGCACATTATTTTTATTCCTATTTATTCTATTTATCCCCTTCGTATATTTTATTTATATTGTCTCTGTATTTATATATATGTGTGTGTGTGTATAACTCTGTAACTTCTGTCGGTGCTGTGCTTTTTTGGAAATCGAATTTCAGTTCAGTTCAGTTCAGTTCAGTTCATTTTTATTTCAAACATTTCAAACATGTGCCTTCACAATCATTACAAAATATCATTCCATTATTTGTTTGAAAAGGAGTAGGCTGAAGTATTTACTTATTTGTCCCTACCCCCTCAAGTTTTACCTCTCATTCATTTAATTTTTTTTTGTCTTAAATTAAACAAACAACATATGAAACATATAAACATATGAAGTAAAACAAAACATAACATACATAAATCAAAAACAAGAAATTAGCAAGCCCCACCACAGTATAGTTTCTTTCATATGAAAAATACAGAATGTGTATATTTGCAGATACACAAGTTATGGAAAAACAACAAACCAAAACAAAACAAAAAAACAAAAAAACAACCAAAAAAGAACCGCAACACCATTACCAGCAACATTACCGTCCTGGGTTAACCCCATTTTCTTCATTCTTATACTTATTTAAAATTAGGTTTTTATATTTTACTTTAAACTGTTTTATGTTTTGACTGTCTTTTATTTCTTCTGTTAGACTGTTCCATAATTTAACTCCTGCAATTGAGATTGACATAGTTCTTAAAGTTGTTCTAGCACTTTGTATTTTTAAATTCCATTTCCCTCTTAAGTTATACCCACCTTCTCTTTCTATGAACAATTTACAAATTTCTTTGGGAAGCAATTTATTTCTGACTTTATACATTATCTGCGCTGTTTTAAGCTTCACCAAGTCTTGGAATTTAATAGCTTGCATTTTGACAAAGAGTGCATTTGTATGGTCCCTGTACCCTACATTATTTATTAATCTAATGGCCCTTTTCTGTATTATAGTTATTGTTTGTGTGTTACTTTTGTATGTGTTTCCCCAGACCTCTACACAGTAGCTCATATATGGCAGTAGTAAAGCACAGTATAAAATGTGCAGTGCTTTCTGATCCAACATATGCTTTGCTTTTCCCAGGACGGCAATGCCCCGTGCCAATTTCCCCCGAACATAAGTAATGTGTGGCTTCCAACAGAGCTTGTGGTCAATGATCACCCCAAGAAATTTTATTTCATTTACTCTTTCTAAATATACATTGTCAACACATATTTCTACTTCGATGTTTTTCTTTTGGTTTCCAAACAACATAAATTTGGTTTTATCTAGATTCAATGATAATTTATTTATATCAAACCACTTCTTTAATATCGTTAATTCCTGTGTGATCATTTCCAAAACCTGTGGCAACTCCACACCTGAACACAGTATATTTGTGTCATCTGCAAATATTACAAACTTTAAAATCTCAGATACTCTGCAGATATCATTTAAGTACATAATAAACATTTTTGGACCCAGTACTGAACCTTGAGGTACTCCACAAGCTATAGCCATCAAATTAGATTTATATTCATTTATTTGTACATATTGTTGCCTATTCCCTACATAGCTTTTTAACCATTCCAAAACCACTCCCCTAAACCCGTACTTTTCCAGTTTTTTTAATAGAATTTCATGATTAACAGTATCAAACGCCTTCTTTAGATCTAAGAAAACTCCGAGCGCATACCTCTTATTATCCATACATTCCGTTATCTTTTCCATTAAATCTATCAGTGCCAAAGCTGTTGATCTGTTGTTTCTGAACCCATACTGACTATCTGTCATTAATTCATATTTTTCCACAAAACTGTCAAATCTTTTTATGAAGAGTTTTTCCAGTATCTTAGAGAACTGGGAGAGTATTGACACTGGTCTATAGTTAGTAAAATTATGTCTTTCACCGGTTTTGTAAATGGGAATAACTTTAGCAACTTTCATTTTTTGTGGAAAAACTCCTTTTTGAAACGACAAGTTGAATATATATTTTAATGGTTTTACGATACCATCAATAACTGTCTTTACCGTTACCATATCAATATCATTCCAGTCTGTACTGGTTTTGTTCTTAAGTCCTCTAACCATGTCATAAATCTCTTTCTCTTCCACTGCTCTTAAAAACATTGAGCTACTATTCCTTTCAATATTTTCACCAGTGTCCCTTTCTATTCCATCAACCTTTATTTCTTCTGCCAGTTTTGGCCCTATGTTTACGAAGAATTCATTAAAGCCATTTACTATCTCCTCCATGTTATTAATACTTCTTGTCCCTTCTATAAAGTACCCAGGGTAATCATTATTCCTTGATTCATTTTTGATTATTCTGTTTAATACATTCCATATATCTCTTGTGTTATCTTTATTGTGTTCTAACCTTTTAATGTAATACTCTCTTTTACAGGATCTCATTATATTAGTTAATTTATTTTTGTAAGTTTTATACTTCATTTCAGTTTCTATTGTTCTCTTTTTTATGAATTCTCGATATAGGGTATTCTTTTTTTTGCTGGCATTTTGTAGTCCTTTTGTCATCCATGGTCTTCCTGCATAGTTGTGTTTCCTATTGATTTCAATTACTGGGCAGTTTTTATCAAGTAATGTGTTAAATGTTCTTAAAAATCCTTCGTAAGCTTTATTAACTTCTGTTTGTTCATATACAATATTCCAATCTTGCTTTAAAAGTTCATTTCTAAGACAATTTAAGGTCTTCTCTGTTCTTATTCTTTTGTAAATAATCTTATGTCCATCGTTGTTCACTTTATAATGGCAATTATACGATGCAAAGACTGGTAAATGGTCACTTATATCATTGATTAACAGCCCACTTTTTATCTTTCCTTCTATTATATTTGTAAATATATTATCTAATAGAGTTGCACAATGAGATGTTATTCTGGTCGGTCTTGTTATCAGTGGAAATAAACCGATGCTGTACATGGAATCAACAAATTCTTCTGTACTCTTATTATGATTTGGATTCAATAAGTCAATATTAAAGTCCCCACAAATAAACATTCTTTTCTGATTTATATTTGTAAATAAGTCCTCCATATTATCCTTAAATATCTCAATCTTAGATCCTGGTGTTCTATATATACAACTGACAATTAGGTTTTTCCTTTTTTCTATAATTATTTCCACTGATAAACATTCCATCACTCCATCAATAACAGTTGTCATTCTTCCCATTCTTTTGTACTTTAGGTTCTTATCAATGTAAAGTGCCACCCCACCTCCTTTCTTGTTGATCCTGTCTACATGAAGGAATTCATATCCATTTATTTTAAAGTCTTCTTCTTTTCCAGGAGTTATCCAGGTCTCCGATATGGCTATCACATTGAATGGCTGTTCAAACTGTGTTATGTAGTCTTTGATGGATTGAAAGTTTGCATATAAGCTTCGACTATTAAAGTGAACCATTGTTATACCCTGTTCTACCTTGAATTCCTTTTTAAGTTGCTCATTTGTATAATAATTGCATTCATTTGTCTTATTGTTAAAGAAATTACAATCAGGATCTATGTTGCTGTCATACATCAATGTCTTATTTTCAATATCTATATGAGTTGTTAGTTGAAAATTGTCAGACATCTGCGTTGGTTGTGCACTTGGACGGTCCCATCATATTTAGCACTGCTTTGCATTTATCAGTTATATTTTTCTAGTTCAGTCATCTCTTTGATGACTAGAACCTTAGCCTGCTCTGGTGTTCCATTTAACTTAATGAATATTTTACAGTCTGACGTCCAAGTTGACTGTATTTTCTTCTGTTTTCTTAATATTCTTGCTTGTCTTGCAATGTCTGCATTTTTCTTGATTAGGTGTTCATTTAAATAAACATTTGTACCTTTTAGCTTTCTTCCTTGCTTGAGCAGTTCTTTTTTCTGTTTTCTATTAACAAAACGAATGATAATGGCAGGTATTTGATTTTTTCTCGGAAGAGGATGGCATCCTTCAATATTTTTACTGTCCATTTCTATACCTTTGCTTTTAAAGAAGGCCATTACCTGCTCTTCCAAAGAGCGTAGCTCTTGCTCGGGTGGCTCCCCTCTCTCTGCTGCTGCTACCCGTGCGTATGTCTGATGCTTGGTTTCCAGTCCTGTCACTATCACATCATTTACTCTTGAATATTGTTCCAGATCTGACACCCGTCCTTCCAGCATAGCAATCTTCTTGTCCTTTTCCTCGCTCTGCCTTCTTAGTTCTTTAATATCATCCATTAAATTGAGTATCAGTTTTTGTTGTTTTGAAATTGTTGTTATTTCTTCAGACATAAAGTTTAGGGATTTCTTTATGTCCTCCAGTTCCTCCTCATTAACGTTTCCCAGAGGAACCCACCCGAGGGATTAATAAAGTTCTATCTTATCTTATCTTATTATTGAAACTGCAGACATTAAGGTGCTATTCATCATATCTCAATGTGCCAAGAACACAAAATCTGAAATCCTTTTAAAATTATTTATTTATTTTTACATAGTTCAGTGTGGAGGTAAAGGTGTCTGTAAGAACTGGTATTACCAATCAAGCTAGACTGACTCATGTACAGATGAGGACAAAATTATTAGGCTAACTATGAAATTTTACGTTTTTGTCAAAATGTCTCCATTTGCAAGTGATTTTCCACATAATATTTCTAAAAATGCTAGTTTTCTTAGCATAACAATAACAGAATTATTTTAAAAATAGAGAAATGACATGGTTCAGTATTATTAGTCCTCTGAAACACTGGCCTTTTGAATTTAGCCATAGCAGAAACCCCTGCTGTATAATTGTGCTTTCACTGTGTAATACTTCAAGCTCGTAAAGTCAAGTTAAAACTGTAAGTTAACTTTCAATTTAAAATGTTGGCAAGGGTTTGACATGTCAAGTGACAAAACCTCATGCCAAAACCAGACAAATCAGTTTAGACATGAGAAAAAAAGAATCGTTGATATGCGCTAAGAAGGAGATGGATACACAAAGTTATCACAGCATTTCCAAGTGTCAAGAACTGAAGTGATGAGTATCACTGATAAATTCAAAGAATGCCACAGAGTACAGAACAAGCTTGGAAGAGAGAGGATGTGAATAACTGGTAAAGAACTACCTCTAGAAGACCAAAGTGATTGTTACCGAGTGGCCTCAGTTTACTTTCTGTGAACTGAAGGTGCAGATTAATACCAAAGACCCATCAAATTTGGAGTTTGGGAGATTCACCAAAGGACTATGGGTGGAACTGCTCAGCAGACCTGTGAAACCCTTTAAAATTACAATAACTGACTGAAGAATGAAGCAAAAAGGGTCCACCATTGACTATTAGCCTCAGAAGGGCTCGTAAGTTTGACCTTGGTAGTGTTTGGTTTTGGGTAAATAACTTTGTTTCTGTGTGCAAAGTACAGTAATGTAGAAACTAGGATGTTTGGAAAAGCTGTGTAAAAAAATTCCTCTTTTTAAAAACACCTGTGGCTCTGCTTTCTGTGATTAGTATTCGGACTTGTGATGACGCAGAATCGAACTGGTCTGATTTGACCAGATGTCTAATCTAGATAGACTGATGCTTCAGTGGTGCTTTTCTATCCCAACTGAGCTCTCACGGCACATTATTCAATTCTTTTAAAAACTTTCTGTCAAGCTTATTCTTTAACAGATTCTGGCAATTTGGCTTCAACATCCTACACAAACCAAGATGCTCAAGGTCTAATCAGCAAACAGACTAGGGCAGCTGGGAGTTAAATCACCAACCTTCCAATTGGTCAACCCAATGAGCCACAGCCACTCCAAGTTTACAGCACCTTGTAGTCTCAAACAACCTCCCATTCAGGCAGTAAAGAGCCCCAAACTTGGCTTCCAAGATCTGACATAGAGGCGTGCTCAGAGTAGTATGGCTGCAAGGCATATGGTGGCTTCTGATCAGAAATTGAGCATTCAGTCTGTTGTGGCTTGTCACACATGCTGTTGACCTCTTACATCCACAAGCAAGGGAGTGCTTTCAATAGATCATCACCAGAGAGTGATAAGACGAACCCAAACACTGTCTGCCAGCAAACAGGGAGACTCTAAGACTCTGCACTTAAGATAAGATGAGACTACACAGAATTAACGGTGGATAGACTCAAAGTAAATTATAATGTCACCATTGAACTACTGATTGACAACACCTGAAGAAGAAGGTTATAATGTGAACAGAAGGAACCTTATGTAAAGCTCTATTCAGAACCATGATTAAATTGTTGACTCAGTTCTGTGGCTATTTAATAGGTAACTTTAGCTGTTGCCTTGAAAGCTGAAGCTAATTTTGCTAGCATGCAGGTGTGTAATGTATTTTACCATGATTGTGTTATATGTGGGCTTTGCCTGGGAAAACAGCTGCATAGTTTCTTATCTTATTGGGAAAATATGAAATTTAAAGAACTGTTCAGTATGTGTAAATTCACAGTTAATTTGGATTATAAAGTGCTTCACCCTTAGTGGTTTTCCTCAGTTAGCCAAAGAAGAATAAAGATTGATAAAGATAATGTCAAAATCAAAAAACTGAAGTAGGCTGATTTCATAGACTTCATTATCAGTAGTTAAAGATGTTATTGCAGAAAGCTTTGATCAATCAGAACAGAATATTGCAAATGATGATAAAGATACTAATTTTTAGGTCTTCCTAATGTCAGTGCTGCAAAGCTTGAGCTCCAAAAGAAAATGTTTCATATGGTATGTCTTTTCAACTCCTGCGCCTGGGTAAAAACCTTACAGTTGTCAAAATCTACTCATCCTAATCTGTGGCTTTCCTATTTACAGAGGATAAGACTGATCACACTGTCAGACTTATTGCTAATTTATATCTGATGATTATACTGTGTGTGGATGTTAAACAGTTCAAACGAGGCAAGAGGAATGAAGGCAGTCAGGAACAGTTTATTAGCTTTAACTTTAGAAACCATCAGAAGAAAATCCGCACGAGACGCTGTGTGAATGTTTATCCTTTCATTTTTCGTTCCATCGCTTCTGTTTGGTTTGGTTTAAACAAAAAAGAGCTGAGCACCAAAAGAGGTGAGGTTTCAAAAAAGACTGTGGCTTGAGTTAAAATTTTACATTTTGAAAACTTGATTTTCTGGGTTGGTGTTTAATGCTTGGCCCTGCCACATGCCAGAGTGTCCTCGGCTGTGAATTTCAAGTGTCTCTGGATGGCTGGTAACAACATGCCATGATTTATCTACTGTGTATGAGAACAGGTGAATATGAAATGCATTGTAAACATTTTTTTAGAACTGTGTAAAGGTCAAAAGTCACTTTATAAACATAGCTCTGCTAGAAGCAAGTGGTGTTATTATTAGTGTGTGCTCAAATATGGGACTTTGCAGGAGTGCTGGACTTTTTCATATTTTAAGTAGCCAGTTATCAGACATTTTTAATCTACTGGCCCCCATATTTCACATATTTTAATTTTGATCATAAGAAAGGCCAGTGAAAATTTCCAGGTTTTATCTTTAATAGTTTTTGAGATATTCATGTTTAAACACTGCTTCAGGTTTCAGTGTGTGAAAAATGGCTTGAAACGTCATAAAATTATTTGAAGTATATGAAGCTAAAATTTCATAGCAATCATTTTATGTCCACACTTTGTGACATAGATTTTTATGCAGAGATGGATGAGCTAAAAGCCCATGTTTATTTGAAATTAATTGAAGCTAGTCTTTCAGCACTGATACGTTTCCCGATGTGCAAGTTGCCAATTCCATAGTGCCATACTATCAGAGACGCAGAGTCTTAAACGAACCCCTGATAAAAAGTTGGGTGATCACTGTACTTATTAGTTTGAAGGATGCAGTGTCCACGTGTTCAGCAGAGGTGAGTGGATGACAAAGGCAGAATGATGAAAAACAGGGCTGAGACAAGACAGACAGGACATGGAAATTTGCTGATGAGTGGTTAGGCTGGTAGCTAATATTGGACATTAAGTAATAATTCTAGAAAGCGGAACAATGAGAATATGGATATCCCCAACAAGGGATACAAATTAAAACAAGGAAGAAGTGATTTTACATTACATAGTTACAGAATTCAACTTTGAGTCTATTATCCCTACAGGAGATTCCACGATCAAATATTGGAGAAGTCATTAAATCATTCTTCATCCACCATGTTTCCTGAACACAGCAGCCTCCCTGGTATGGCAGAGCAGAGCCTTTTTCTTCTGCTCACAGTCTGACTTGATCTTCCTCAGGTGACATATATAGACTGCACACGCAGCCCATATAACCACCGTTATAGTGGTTTGTAAAAAGCAGGGGCTGAAATTGATGACTTGAACCAGTCCCAACATTGAGGCTGAGGACAATTAATCGTGCCTCGTCGTTAAAGACATCTTCTTGTTACAATAGAGCATGCCAAGTCTATCTGTGAAGTCACAATGTAGGAGCTGTGCATACATGCAGGCAGAGAAAGCTATGGCTCCTAATTCTTCTCATTAATCACCTGTCTACTGCACATCCTCTAGAGAAAAGCGCCCTGGTTCCTCTGAGGTAATTACAGCACTTGAAGGAACGCTCTCTGCAGCAAATGCTTATAAGTAGCCATCTTATCCCTCAGTCCTCCTGCCCTTCATTTTTTGTCTGAACCGTGGAGCCAATAGCTTCTATGTCCTCTGGAGAAACTCATTCTGTATTGTGCAGCTCTTGCTCCTCCTCAGCTTTGTAGTCAGCAGGCTTTTCTTTTTTTATTTGCTTCTTTTTTTTTCCAGGCACGCATCCATTTGGCATCCGATGTGGGATAAATAAATTATAGCCTCTAAAATCAATGCTCAGTCCATGATGTAGGCTGTAGGCTTAGTGCTTGCCACCATGCTAGAATTATGCTCAAACAGAGGCATTTTGTAAGCCCAGGAGCCACACTGCTGTTCACTGTTTTTTGTGCCATTGTGAAAAGTTATTCTCGGCTGTCTGACATTTTATTATTCGTCATAAGTTTTCCTAGGCGGTATTACTTTTCACTGCAGAAGCTGATAGAGGTTTTGAGGTGTGATTTGTCTCAGGAAGCTGTTCATTTGTTACACATCATCCTCGTTTGAACCGCTTTTGTTTTCTTTTCCCACTAAATTCACAGCAGCATCTGGAAGCTCTCTTTAATTTCTCCACAGAAGCACTCAGAAAATCTAAAAATAAATCAGAAACCGTGGCAAGAGTGGCATTTACTTTTAAAGACAGAACAGTAGCGATGCAGTCACTCAGTCCGTACGCTGTGTGTTGATGTGGTTTTGAAAGATTTATAGCCTTCGGTGCATAGATCATGCCGTCTCTCAAGGTTGTCGTAGGACTGTCAGAGTTGGTTTTAGGGTTTCTGACACTGGACTCGCATAAAATGTATCTCTAAACATGTCCTGAAAGTGGCAGGTTTCTATACTTTGCTCATGCTCCCTTTCTCTTTCTCTGCATTTCCAGATGGAGATGATACAAGAGCCCGATCCTGATGACGAGGGGACGAAAATAAGTGTAAGTACAAGAACACATCACGTAGGCCATTGCTTCTCGGCCATGTGCCGCCGTGACCAAAGTTGGCAGTGTTTCATTCCGAGCAAACACAACAGCAGCTGATTTTCTCGAATAATACACCTTCAACCAGAGAAAGGAGCTAATCAGTGAAATCAGTGGCAGTGTATTATTACTGTCAAAGTGGTTCCCTCCCTGCGCTCATGCTCCACCAACTATTCCGCCCCTTTTCCTGACACTCTGTATGCGCCTTCTGTGCCCAGTGCACCACACAGCCTTCCTCTAAATGACCTCATTGGAGCCCTCAGACACTCAGGCAGGCATGTGTAATGGAAAGTGACAGATTTACGATCAAGCGAAGTTTGTAGATGCTGGTTTCTTAGAAATTGGGTCAGTGATTTTCTGTGTTATACACGGTCCTTGCCTGTATGACAGTCTTCTAGCAGAAGACGAGTATTTAAATATTCTTTCATTTCAGTAATTAATGTGTTATTATTAAAGGGAACTTATTATGTCTCGTCTTACATTCTGTCATATACATACTCTGAAGTATGTGTGTGCTCTTATGTGTAGTGGTTAATACTTATGGTAGAAGTTGGCAAAGTGTCAAATTATGGGGTCATTTTATGTGAAAGTGAGTCAAAAGCTCAGGCATCCAAGTGGCCTGTTTAAGAAGCAGCCAATCAGAGAAAAAGGTACTCAAATTATGAGTCTCAAATTGAGAACTGGAATACAAAAAAAGTCTCAAACAAGAAGGTTGAGCCAGTATAACTACACAGAGAATCTGTGACCCGAACATGTTATGTTTCCCCATACAGTGTCAGTGTTAGTAAGTATATTTGAAGTTTTGTTAATGTCTGCTGACTGCATGCAAGTATACATTTGCGTCCGACAATTTTGATTGTTAATATTTAGCGCAGGCACAGCTTCTGAAGCAAAACTGCCACAATAACATTTCTAAAATACCCAATTAAGCTGATTGTAGCATAAGACTGAGTTTGTGTCATTCTTAAAATAAAACAGCAACACAAAAACAGCGATACCATCCTGTTCATCCCTGTACTGGGACTGAAGCATAGAAATGTAGCAACAGATGTAGCAGTGTTGTTCTTTTTTCTGTTGCAGTGCTTTCAGAACAGATTGGTTGTAGGGATGGCATTTAGTCTTTGATTTACCTTTTTGTTAGCACTGAAGTAAAAATGTCATCTTTTTCCCAGAGGCTATTTTCCATTGTGACGTTCTCCCTAAAGCCAACAAAGAAACATACTCTATCCCATCTATACAAATGATGTCCAGTCCCATAATGAACTTGACAGTGTTTTTTTTTCTTTGTGATAATGTCATGTGAATCAGAAGATGGAAAATTTACATGTGCCTGCACAAAGCTCTACGCTTTTACCAGCATATAAAACCGCTTCTCTTAGATGCCACCAAAATTGTTTTTCATCAACATAAAAACGTTTTTCATTAAACTCAGTCTGCAAAATCACAAAATGTTCATACCGAAAGTGTGTGTACTCGTCCATGTTAACCATGAATTGAAACACGGACCACAGTATACTGATGTTTTCAATATTTAACCAAGAAAAAAGCTTTTACCTTAATCCTAATCTGAAGTGCTTTTTTGTCTTGATTGAGAGAACATAGCGATATGTCTGTCCTTTAAAAGTATATAAAAATTATACGTCAGTATAAGGAGAAAGAGGGTTGTGAAATGAGCCGAGCAAGAATCTGCCTGTCATGTGTGCCACCCATACGACTAGTTGAACTGCCGTGATTAACGCGCTTGGCTGACTTTGCTGCCCTGCTCTCAGAGCCGTACAGAATCACTCCTTCACCCCTTATTAACAAATGCACATTTGTGGGTTTTAGAGTGGTTCGTAGACTTGACAGATGTTTTCGTCCTTGGCGCTTAATTATTTACCATCAACCTTAGGAAAATGGATGGTCGTGAAATAAAGCGTACTGTCAAACAAATCAGTTTGTTTGACAGAATGGGTACAAAAATAAACTATATAAAAAAGTACAGTTTATTAGAATAAATGACACTGAATTTGTGATTTTATTTTTTTAATCTTATTATTTCCACATTCGAAAAGTAAAATTAGGATATGTTCATGTCAAATTTTGGGGAAAACCCAGAGTGTGAGAGTTATGTGTTGTGCAAGCAACTTGTGGTATTCATCATGCCATCAAATGTTGTGACAGTCTTTTTTAATTACTCTAACAGACTGTGAAAGTCCAGGGCAATGACATCTCACACAAGCTGCAGATCTCCAGAGTCAGCAAGAACGATGAAGGTCTATACGAGTGCCGTGTGACACGAGCTAACTACGGAGAGATTGTGGAGTACAAGGCCCAAGCCTGGTTGAAGGTCAACGCCACGTCCAGGCCCCAACGACCACTGCCACCTCCTGAGAAGAACTCCCTACGGCACCTGAAAAACAAGAAGCCAAGAAAGTCCAGCTCATCACTGGGGCAGGACATGAGTTCAGACCAGAGGGTGGTCTCAACTTCCACCTCTCACACATCCTCCAATACAGCTAAACACAACCCCGGCTCAGGTAAGGCCCACAGGGAGCGTTACATAAAAAACTGTGGAACACACAAAAAACCCTCCCATCACTTATGTTTTCACTACCACCATGAAATCCTGATTTGCAATGCTCTTGACACATTTGTGAGTCACCTACTTTGCTTAAAAAGTCTGCTTGGTTAAAATTCAAGATTACCAAGGATAGAACTTAGAATGAGGTTATTCAGCAACTGAGCTTACAATCGACTTCAGTTTTAAGAACTAACGTGCTCTCAGTGGAGTAGGAAAATCACCAGCACAGCTGTAATAGCTCAACATGACTACTAAAACTACATGACTTAAAATACTGTATGTGTGCACACTAAAAATACACCATTGATTACCATGAGCCTTTTCACAAAGCTGCTAGCTTCCCCTGAAGGCTAAAGACTGACAACATTTGCAGCATTAACGCCTGCTTGAGAAATCCAAATTCATCTAAGCAAATATTTAGCATTATGTGTCTACTTTGGTGAATTCAGAGGAAGCAATTAAAGCTTCTCTTTTGCTCCACAAAAGTGACATGATTGGTTTGAATGAACTGAATTGGTAGATACTAAGCTAATGAATTGACTAGCATAATAGCTAATTATTAGCAAAACTTTGTTAGCAGTCAGTTGTCTAGCTCCAATGTTTTTAATGCACAAAATTGTGCAAAAGGCCATGGCAAAGTAAAAAGAAGAAGAAAAAAACATACACAAACTCACTGTACTGCAGAAGACCAGTGTTTTAAATTTTCATATTTTTAGTAAGCACGTATTGAAGCAGAGTGTGATTTATTTAATCTCATGTAGCATGTTATATTTGTCTTTTCTCAGTAGCCAGCTACAAGTCAATCACCTCCCTCTAACATCCCCAAAATGTTGCTTTAGGCTTTTAACAAATTCTAGGAGATAAGAACACTTTCTACTCTTGCATTCTTTTCAGTGAACACCTGTAAGTTTTCAAAATCATTTAAAGACTTTACTGTTAATGTCTAAGGCACTATATAACCCAGCCCCCAGCTGTGTTTAAGAAATGTTCATAAGCAGCCTAAAGTCTCCAGGCAGGACTCCTTGGGGGTCTCCACCTCCCCACACACACACCTTCTTACAGAGTGTCTCCTCGCTGTAGGCTCCAAGCTGCAGGCTCTGTGACTACACAGCTTAGTGTCACAGGCCAGCCAAAGCTGTATTGAATTCTTTTACAGATTTATTATAGTCACTGCAATATCAGTTAATTGTTATAATCATTCCAACATATAGCATTTCATGTTTTTTTTACATCCTCAGCAGCCCATAGCGATATAAAACACAAACACAGAGACAACATTAGGGCTAATCACAACATATAGTTTCACCATAATAAATTTTTTACCCAAAAAAAGATTCGCCATTGAACTGCATAATGCTGGATATTTTAAAAGATGCTTAAATGTTATTATAATGCTACATAAACCAGCTCGAAATTACAATTACTTTCATTTAGGTGTAATATAATATTATGGCTAAGAATATCAACTCTACCTCTTTTCTTTAAGTATAGTGACGCTGAAAATCTTTGTGTACCATGTCATGCCTAAACATCTGCATTGAGCTCCCGGAGAATAGTGATGTTGAGGTCAGCTGAGTTTCCACTGAAGCAGTTAGACAAAAGTGAAGAAAACACAGCAGCCAATCACAGCCAATAGAATTTCTCTTCAGTCACCTCTGTTGCTGAAATTTTATAGATTGTAAATAATTTACACTTCTGAGTAAAGGTTGATAAAAGTCAGCCAGATATTTCATCCAGCATATCCCATTAGACATGCCAACCACGGGTGAACCTAATCAAAAGAAGATTTCTGGCTCTGTCGATCAGCTGGACACCAGCCGCCAACCATGACATGTTAGTGAGAGGGAGAGAAGGTAGGCGACCCCAAAAGCAGTCTCTCATAGCGTATCACTATATATAACCACCTATTAACCCTGCCTGTTTGTTGCTGACCAAAAGAGGATGGTTACCTGAGCAAACCTACCTGTTAAGTTGCTTTGAGTGTCTTTTTAGGGTTTTTTCTGGTAGAGTTTACTTAAAAATGGCTTTAACAAAATGATTGTGATATTAAATCAGCATATTTTGCACGGGTGTTGATTTATCATTTTCACTTCAGTGTGTACAATCGAGGAAACTCATACGTCACCATTGAAACCGCAGGCGCCTCTGTAGTAACCTCCTCTCAATTTTCCCTCATGTGGTTTTATATTAATTTTCTCTCTCTCTTTTTTTTTGACTATCCGACTATGTTATAATTGCGCTGCTCCTCATCTCTAAATGCCAATCATTTCTCCACTGGGCAGACATTTCAAACACAAAGTGGACCCTGCTCTGGGCTCAGATAGCCCTCTGCACCGTGTAGCGAAACACAGAAAGATATTACTTGCCACTGAATAGAGGTAAAAAGTTGAATAATCCCCAGGGCTGCAGAGCCTGATATTATGAGGCAGCCAAATTATGCTGACAACTGTGTTGCAGTGAGTCCTCTGTGTGGTGTGTCTGACACTGATAAATGCCTCTCTGTGGCTGCTCAGGCAGCCTTAGCCCCCTTCTCTGAGCGGCAGAGAGGTGGTACAGCTGAGGGCGACAGAGTTCTATTACAGCCACGCTCAGGTTTGAGGCAGATGAGCCACAATAGGCAAATGGGCTGAGATGAAATTAAACCTGGGAGAGTGCAGATATTTTCCTTTTCCGCATTGCTGCATCTGTAAACAATGAGGCGCTTTCCAGATGGGAGAATGGGACTGAGGCTGGTGGAGCGGCTGCAGTAGCAGAGTGGTTTGTTCACAGCTACTCCCCACCAGTGTGTCAGCTGTTGTTAGATCACAACTCGGCCTCCATCGTTCCTGGCAGTGTTGTTCTGTCAAAGCTCAGAGGTGACCGGAGCAGGGGAAAAAAGGAAAGAAAAATGTCCCCCAAGCCAGACTTGTCCCTCTGCCCCTGAGGCTAGCCTTGTTCCCGCACGGAGGTAAAAACAAATATGGACTCAGTTTGATTGCATAAGCATTCATCCAAAAAAAGAGAAAAAAAATCACTGACCTTGTTTTAAAGAACTACCATATTTTTTTAAACTGCCTCAACTGCGTATGTCTAAGGAAAGAACACCAGTGAGTCATCATTCCAGTAGGTGGTTGGGAACAGCACGACTGCTGTTCGTGGCTGCATTTCTATTGCTCAGGCACTCACATGCAATGGCAGTGTGTCGCTTCAGGTTCATTAATCTAATATGGGTTCTTCCTTACTTGTCTTGTGGGTGCATCTAAATCTGTCTGCTATGTGTGAATGCTCAGCAGGAGGCAAAGCCCGGTCCTGAGCACCACTGAAAATTCACGGTGGATGAATGTAAACGTATTTGTTTTAAATGATACTTCAGCTGTGGCATTTTCAATTTTCAGCTACAGCTTTGTTATTTTCTGCATTGAAAGGGCTTATACTGACATCTACTGATTTGTTAAAACCAAAGTAAGGGTGCTGGGTGGGATGTGATCGTACATGCATATATTAGGATTGCAAGTGGTCCATAAAGGACAGCTATACTGGCCTCAGTCTGGATCAAACCTGATGGACTACACACAGCCCAGTTTTCTAGTTAAAGCCGTTGCTTCAGTGCAGAAATGTTTCTTGCAGTGTGTGTTCCTCAGTACCAAGTTTGTTCCCACATACTTGCTGGTTCCTACTTGAATCTGGAGCCCAGTCTTCTGAGGATGGACTTATATCTGAAGTTGAAATGAAGAATTTTCAACTGGAGCACTTGTTCCTGTTGGAGCACAGTGACACAACAGTCCAAGATGGCAACAGTGCACCAACAACATTAGCAAACTAAAACTTTCATTCTGTATTACTACTGTTACAATGTGACTCGTTAAACAAGCCACACCTACAACAATGACTGGGTTCTATTCATGAGTTTGGTTGCTTCCTTTTTTTGTGCAGTGCAACAAAGTAGTCACCCCAAGAGTGATGTCACTCTCAACTGGAACAGCCAGATAAATGAAATGCATCAACAGCACACAGTGTATATGGAAACTGCATGGATGAGGATAGTTCACAAACGAATGCCGTTGTTGTCTGTGTAACTCAAACTTAACATATTCACACATTTCATAATGATCATCACAGGGTTTAAAATTTATCAGTTTTCAAGGTTTTATTTGGTACCTGGTGCGCCTTTACTATACTACAGAATTAACAGAGGGTGAAGGATGGTCACAGATGGCACAGAGTGGCGAATCCTTCCAGACATTTGCTTGTTACATCCAGAGAAATATGATCATGAATACGAATGAATATGAATATGGCCATTCTTTCCTTTGAGGTAAATTGTTGCCTCACCTTTCCGGTAATTTTCATCTTCATTTCTGTTTACAATTAAAAGCCTTTACATTCTATTGTTTCTTTGAAGTTACACGTTCTTAAGGCATTTCTTGTGGTACCAAATTGTTAGTAATAAATAACTGTATCCGTGCTTTCTTTGAAACTCCAAAGTGTAACTGTACCAAGTTTGATCCAGGCCTGGGTGTTGTTGCCAGTTTTTTCTTTTTTTAATAATAAAAAGCACATAATACACCTAATAGTCTACGCTCCTTTAAAATTCTCTGGCAAGATGCTCAGCTATAAAAGGCCCATTACTGTCAAATTATCATCAAAGGTTATACAACCTGTATTGATTTGGAAGAAGGTGGTAAAGAACTGTACACCAGTATATTAACTTAAATATCACTGATTAAGCAACTGTTCAGTAGAAGTCTCTTAAAGACATTATAGATGTATACATTAGTCTTACTGCTCACAGAAGAAAAAACCCACATAGATTGTGTTATTTATTAATTAATTGAATTTTAGTAGATTTCCAGAATCAGTTGGGACTTTTGGTAAAAACTGCCAGCAAAATCCCGTTGGCGTCGGCACTTTGGTCCATTTATAACAAACGTGTGCTGAGGAAGGCTCGTGTTATTAGTAATTGTTTTAACCATCCACTTCGCAGTGAGTTTGACTTGTTGCCCTTTGGCCGTCGTTTTAGAGTACCTGTGAGGAAGTCCAAAAGTCCATTCATCCCTGCTGCAACCCGTCTCCTTAATGGCAAATAACTGTCTTGTGGCTTTTTATTATAGTTTTGTTTACTCTTATTGTTGCCCTGCTGCTAAACTAATTTCCCTTTGTGGGACAATAAAGTATTTGAATGGAATTGAAAACTGATAATTTAAATATTTCTAGAGTAGGCTTAACATCATTCTTCCTGATGTCCAAGAACAACATCGATATGCTGGTCCAGTGGTTGTTATTGGGACCTGACGTCTCCAAAAATGTTGGAGTAGTTTTGCCATTAGGCTCTTGACAACCAGATATTTGAAGATTATGCCACTACATTCATGCCTTAAAGAAAAAGGTGTGTTTGGTGACACTGAAACAGTCGGATTTCAAAATGTTACTTGCTTTGCTTCATCATTTCTGCACGAGATTTAATTCAAAATACATTCAGGGATACCCGACTGTCGGTCAACATCACTATTCATGATGTACTGAAGCACAGGGACCATGAATATAAATAAATATGCTTTTTTAAATAAGTTAATTATGAGTTAATGATACGTGTTACTTAATTATGCATTTAATAAATTATTTCCACTTTTATTTAATTAATGACACCTTTAATTCTTTACTTATTTGATGATGTATTTATTCATATCAATTTTGTACTTTTAGCCCTCCATAAACCAATCAACTCTTTGAATTTATTTAAAAGATTACAAGATTTCAAAAAATAGTTTAGAATGATTGTAAAGACACAATTTGAGCAAAAGCCATATTACGGTTATGAGAAAACATCAAACTTTTAGAAAATAAAACTACTTTGTAAAACAAGTAACATTTGTAAAACCACTGTTTTTGATGAACAGTGGTTCTTCATCCACTGACTGAGAGGCTACATCAAGGCCCAGAAGAAATAATAAAACATTTGATAAACTGGACGTAAGGAATAATAATAATGGATTGGATTTATATAGCGCTTTTCAAGGCACCCAAAGCGCTTTACAATGCCACTATTCATTCACTCTCACATTCATACACTGGTGGAGGCAAGCTACAGTTGTAGCCACAGCTGCCCTGGGGCAGACTGACAGAAGCATCGGCCCCTCTGGCCAAGACCAGTAGGGTAAAGTGTCTTGCCCAAGGACACAACGACCAGGACAGAGAGCCCTGGGATCGAACCGGCGACCTTCCGGTTACAGATGCGATTCTCAACCCCCTGAGCCACGGTCGCCTGTTAGGAAATTCCACACATTTTGAATGAAAAATGATTTGTAAGTATTTATTTGTATTGATTTGATTTGATTTGATTTGATATACCTTTATTAGTCCCACAAGGGGAAATTTCATAAGGCTGCCGACCTATTGCATGCAATGGCGGCGCCATCTTACCCTCCGACCATACATACATTACACAAACATCACATTGGGGAGACAGGTCAGAGAGGTATAACAATGGAACATGCACCACATGAGGAAGGATAAGGAGAAAAAAATAACTCCTCCCAGACTGAGCTCCAACAGGGAGATCAGTTTGAGAACAGAAAAAAACACCTCTGCACATGAAAAAACTCTTAATACACCAAAGAAACACATGACAAGCAACAGGGGTGAGTAAAGGGTGAGAGACAGCTGATTTAGACAGTACATCCGGGGGTGCGTGCGCTGGTCTCCTTGATCCACCGTCAGCATCGGAAGGGAATAAGCGTCGAAGGCGCTTGGAAAGGGAGGGGGGATGAGTGTGTGCATATCAGTGTATATGTATGTGTGTGTGTGTCCAGAGTTCAGCTGAGACAGTGTCCTTCACCCTGCCAGGCTAAGTAAACAGTCTTCCAGCCAACCCAGGTGGCCTTGTAGGGAATGGGAAGGAACAGACTCAACACAGTCGTTATCAGGGTGTTGTTGTTCAGCTCCAGCCTTGCGACCGCAGCTGGCACCAAAGGGGTCTCCGCATAAGTGATGGTGGTTTTTACTTTAGTGCGAACAGCTCATTTGAATTTCAAAGCAGTTCTACAGTCCAACACTGGTCTCTCAATCTCCCGTTGGATAGCCGCAAGCTTCGCCATACTTGCGTTCTGTGATGTTGTCATTTCTTGTGCTCAAGGAGCCGATTCTGAGAACTCACGGCAATGTGCCTCCCCGAGATGTCATCCAATTTGCGCCCAGAGATGTTATTCCGAGCGAGCCCTTCCGAGATGTATCCAGTATCCATGTATCCTGAGTATTCACAGCAGCCATAGCCTCTCCAAGATCTTATCCGTGCTGACTCAATGAGCCCATTTTGAGAAACTCACGCCTCTCCCATCGTTCCAATCCCAGCGGGCAGCCTTGTGGGGGTTTGAACAGCCGGTTCTGCTTTCTTAATTCTTCAATAAGTCAGGACCAAGCCAGCTCCGATCAGCCAGAACCCTGTTACCATGGTTCCTGTTACCATGGTTCCGAATGCACTCGCTCCCGCTGCTGAACCAGCACCACTGATACTCTCTGAGCATGATGTGAGGAAAGCTCTGAGGGCAACAAACTGCAGGAAGGCAGCGGGACCAGATAGCATACCGGGACGTGTGCTAAGAGTATGTGCAGATCAGCTGACCACAGTTTTCACCAGCATCTTCAATGCCTCTCTGGCCCAGCAGGTAGTCCCCACCTGCTTTAAAACATCAGTGATTGTTCCGATCCCGAAGAACACTCGCCCAGCCAGTCTAAATGATTATCGCCCAGTAGCCCTAACATCTGTAGTGATGAAGGGTTTTGAGAGGCTCATGAAACCCTTCATCAGTTCCTTCCTCCCTCCTGACTTCGACTCACTGCAGTTTGCATATCGGACAAATAGATCTACCGGAGACGCTGTAGCACAGGTCCTGCATACCACACTGAGCCATCTAGATGAGGGATGTGGAAATTATGTGAGAATGCTGTTCATAGATTACAGCTCAGCTTTCAACACCATAGTGCCCCACACCCTCTCGGGTAACCTCCAAGATCTGGGATGTAGTACATCTTTGTGCAGGTGGATTTATAGCTTCCTGACCGCGAGGCCACAGTCAGTGAGAATAGGGGATGTGTACTCCCATACACTCTCACTGAACATAGGGGCTCCCCAGGGATGTGTACTGAGCCCCCTTCTCTACTCCCTTTACACCGCGGACTGCACGGCCAGACACCCCACTAATTCCATTGTGAAGTTTGCTGACGACACAGTGGTGGTGGGACTCATCTCCAGGAATGACGAAAGGGCCTACCGGAGTGAGGTGGATGGACTAGCAAAGTGGTGTGAGGCAAATCACCTCTCCTTGAACATCAGCAAAACAAAGGAGATGGTGATCGACTTTAGAAGACAGAGAGGTGATAAAACTCACACCCCAATTCAGATCAATGGAACCCCCGTGGAGAGAGTCTCCAACTTCAAATACCTCGGTGTTCACATCAACGAGGACCTCACTTGGAGCACACATACGGAATTCCTTATTAGTAAAGGCAGACAGCGCCTCTATCACCTGAGGCGTCTAAAGAGGTTTAAGATCTCCAAGAATATACAGAGGAGATTCTACACTGGTGTCATTGAGAGCATTTTGTGCAACAACATCATGGTGTGGTACGGAAACTGCACAGTACAGCAACAGAAAGCCCTGCAGAGGGTTGTGCGCACAGCTGAACGCACTATGTGAACACCTCTACCAGCACTGCAGGACATCTACGCTGAAAGGTGCAGATCCCGGGCCATCAGGATCACTAGGGACTCCAGCCATCCCGCCCATAAACTGTTCAGGCTGCTGAGGTCAGGGAAACGCCTCTGTAGCCTGAAAACAAGAACAGAAAGGTTCAGGAGGAGTTTCTACCCACAAACAGTGAGACTCCTCAACCAAAAACGCAAACCGGATAATATGCTGGACAATCTCACACATAGTACATAATTCGCACTTTACTTTCTTCTTTCCTGAACCTTATCTTATCTTATCTTATCATATTATATACATTTGTACTTATGTAAATATGTATATTTTTATAGTTTTTCAAATCATTACAGTGCAATACTTTGCACGATTATGGATATACTTATAATCACAAACACATGGCTGTTACACCTGTTACACTTTTTTATATATATTATACAGGATATTATACACTTTTACATTTTTATATATGATTCTTACTCCTTAGTTTAGGTAAAAGTTTTTCTAGTATGTTTCTCACAGTCGGGGGGAGTATTTTTTAGCCAGGAAAAACATTTCACTGTATGTTGTACTAGCTATAACTACATGTGACAAATAAATAAAGAATGAGAATGAATGAATAGGTAGATATCTTCAGCACTCAGGCTCACCCGAGCCCAAACTTCTCGTTGAGAAAGGGGTGTCAATTGCATTTAGGGACCAGTTGATCCAATCCATATTTCTTCTTTTAGGTTTTAGAGAACAGACTGTGAGAGAGTGTTCCAGGGAAAAGTAATACAAAAAACACGAGACTAGACAAGACACCGATTAACACTGACAAATACTGTGAAAGGTGTCAAATTTAGATGGGCATCAGATTTGGATTAGTCATTTCCACAAGGCATATAACAGGAACAATGCTGATAGAAGCTGAGACCAAGTATGTTTGGGTAAGAACCCATCAGAATAAAATATCCCCACGCCCTCATTAGCTGTTTATTCCCCTTTTCAGTGGCTAAATGGTTAAAGAAACACTTGTAGTGTGTGGTCATCCTGGTGTGGTCGTTTTAGATGTTGTGGATGGTCATTTAGAAGCTTTATTCCTTAGACTGTGTTACCACATTTAGACTCATCACAGCTGAACAATCAAGCTGCATTTTAATGGCATTTACACAGTCATGTTAGCTAAGAATCTAACTATGGCTTGGGCAGTCTATGAGTCAGTTAGAGAGTCTATCAGTCAACAAGCAAATCAGAAAGCAAGTTATATACTGGAGCCCACGGACAAATAAGCAAGCGAGTCAAAGAGACGGTCAGCCAGCAAGGGATCAGCAGCAATAGATAGAACTGGCATGAAGCCAGTTTGAGCTCCCTGTGGAGGTGCTGTGGTGAATCACCTCCCTGCCTCACTGAACCTGGCTGCTTCACTGGCCTGGAATCAATATTTCACATCACTGTTTCACCGAGCCAAAAACATTTTGGCAAAATGAGAAGTGTTGTGTTAGGTTAAGTAGGACAAAATGAAAAGTATTCAATATGGGTCTATTCTATCTCAGCATGCACCAAGAAACCAGCAAAAAGGTCTCCGCAAGCTTAGATACTTTCACTCATTATGTTTCCACATGATTCATTCTGCAGTTACTTCGACTTTGGAGGATGGAAAAAGGGAAAACTCAAAGTGGCATCATGTATTGCTTTAAACACTATGTACAGAATTCAGACGACTCAAAATCTCCCCTGGAAACCTTCTTCTCCAAAGCTTCCCTCTTTAGATAGATGATTCCAAATGACATGTAAAGACACAGTGACCTTGTCAAGCAAACGATCACAGGAAGTGGAAGAAAGTGCTTTTAGCTACAGCGATGGTGAAATGAAATAATAAGCTAAAGCTCTTTTTGTGTATTCTCTCTATATATGTGTATGTTCAGTTGTGTTATTAGAGACTTCTTACATTTTCCCCTCTGCTCATCAATTAAAATGCACAGCAGAACACAAAACAACAACAATAATAATTCGCAAATGCTCTTCCTTTGTTGTTTTCTAAAAATAGCACAGGAGCACAGACTTTACCTTTAGTATGCTTGCTGGCAAGGTTAGTTTGAAAGTGAAAAACAGCTCACAAAAAAGCTGAAGGAATCTGTGAGGTTATGAGAATAATTTCTGCAGACGGTGTTGTTTTCCCGTACTATGTGGATTGCTTACATCATTTCAGGGTTAGGAATGGAACAAATGGAAACAATCCTGCACCCAGTGCATGCAAGAAGGTGACAGACTCATATGCAAGTACTGCAGATTTATACAGTCTTTCAAAGTGACTGGCACTGTTGGGAGGAGATAACTGTTGTACTTTAGATACAATTCCCACACATATTACTGTTATCTGGGGATACAATGCCATTATGAAATGGAGGACAAGAGGGTGAGAAAATAAATCATCAAAAGCACATTAACAAGACACGTTAATTTGTATAGCTTCTTTGGACCATAAAACCCATGTAAAGATAAATGCACTAACGTTATGTCACTCGGTTAGTAGATCCCAGTGTAAAGGCTCAAAGTGCTACTATCTTGGTGTTTAGAAACTAAATGCTACACGTGAATAACGGACGGACAGTACATCCTCATATGATAGCAATTGTCCTTGGCAAGGTATGCCCACATCATTTTTAACTCCGATCAGCATCATCATTTAGAAAACAAGAATCATGTTCTAAAATTACAGTTAAGATTTTACCTATTTCAGAATCAGAATCAGAATCAGAATACTTTATTGATCCCTGGGGGAAATTATTTTTTGTTACAGTGCTCCATTTTAAACCAACATTAAGACAAGACAGACAATACGCTAACTAAGAATAGTACAATATATACATATATATACATACATACATACATAAGTCACTTATAAATAAATAGTTGGAAAAGAAACATGTGTAGCTGTAGCAGCAAACAGTGTGTTAAGTGGATGCGTTGTACAGGGAGATGGCCACAGGCAGGAATGATTTCCTGTGTCGTTCAGTGGTGCTTTTCGGTAATCTCAGTCTCTCACTGAACGAGCTCCTGTGACTGACCAACATGTCATGGAGTGGGTGGGAGGTGTTATCCAATTTCACTGTTATTTTATAAAAAAGTGGTCTCACATATCTGATGTGTCCACACACCAGTGAACACACCAGAGAGCAACTTTCAGTTGGTTGCAGACTGGAACAGTGAGAGATTTAACTACCAACCTTCCAACTACTAGATAACTTGCTCTATCTAACGAGCTACAGCGAGCCACATTTGTACCTTTGTGACCCTCAAAGGATGACATGATTACATTTAGCTCTAATAATTTTGTCCCTGTCTGCCAACAGGGACAAAAATAGACTTTTACTAGATAAGTGGAAAAAAGGATGGATGGATATTTGCTTGGGTGTTATTACAGGTTTTCTTTTGACTTTTCCATTGCACCCATTTCTTATGATTCTGTCACAAAAAAATGACTTATTTATATCTCTGTGTTGTGTATTTTTTTTTACTGTTAAGCCATATTGCTCAGGGTTTTCTGTCCTGATGCTTGATTTCTTCAGTCTACCCATCCACGTTTTCCTTTTATAATCAAATCAAATCAAATCACTTTTATTGTCACATCACATGTGCAGGTACATTGGTACAGCACATGTGAGTGAAATTCTTGTGTGCGAGCTTCACAAGCAACAGAGTTGTGCAAAATACAATAATGTAAACAAGCAAAATACAAGAATGGCTACATCTGAAACTAATAAATATATGTACAATATATAATAGTATATGCATTTCTGGATGTGTATACTAAATATTTTTCTACGTGTATGTGTGTGTGTGTGTGTGTGTGTGTGTGTGTGTGTGTACACATATTTTACAAATTAAATAGAGTAAACAATAAATAAAATATATAAAATAAAATATACAGAGTGAGACATGTGCAAAACAGTGGCATTACTGTACAGTATGGAGTGCATAATGTTAAAGTTCCAGTAGTGAAGCTGAGGTGTCTATGACGTGTTCAGCAGTCTGATGGCCTGATGGAAGAAGCTGTCTCTCAGTCTGCTGGTACGGGACCAGATGCTGCAGAACCTCCTTCCTGATGGAAGTAGTCTGAACAGTTTATGGCTGGGGTGACTGGAGTCCTTGATGATCCTCCCCGCTTTCCTCAGGCAGCGCTTCCTGTAGATGTCTTGGAGGGAGGGAAGCTCACCTCCAATTATCCGTTCAGAGCACCGCACTACTCGCTGGAGAGCTTTGCAGTTGTAGGCGGTGCTGTTGCCATACCAGGTGGTGATGCATCCAGTGAGGATGCTCTCAATGGCACAGTGATAGAAGGTCCTGAGGATGCGGGGGCTCATGCCGAATCTTTTCCGTCTCCTGAGAAAGAAGAGGCGCTGCTGCGCCTTCTTCACTGTTTTGTTTGTGTGTACTGACCACGTAAGATCCTCAGCCAGATGTACGCCAAGGAACCGGAAGCTGCTCACTCTCTCCACAGCAGCGCCGTTGATGGTGATGGTGGTGTGTACTTCTCTGCACTTCCGGAAGTCCACTATCAACTCCTTTGTCTTTGCGACGTTGAGGGTGAGATGGTTGTCTTGACACCAGTGGGTCAGGGCGCTGACCACCTCCCTGTAAGCCGTCTCATCACCGTTGGTGATAAGACCCACCACTGTAGTGTCGTCCGCAAACTTCACAATGATGTTGGAGCTGTTAGTGGCTGTGCAGTCGTAGGTGTAGAGTGAGTACAGGAGAGGGCTCAGTACACACCCCTGTGGAGCACCAGTGTTCAGTGTGATGGGGGATGAGGTGATGCTGCCCAGTCTGACCACCTGGCGTCTGTCAGACAGGAAGCTAAGGATCCAGCTGCAGAGGGAGCTGCTCAGTCCTAGATCCTGCAGTTTCCTGTCCAGCTTCGAGGGAACGATGGTATTGAATGCTGAGCTGTAATCTACAAACAGCATTCTCACATACGTGTCTCTCTTCTCCAGGTGTGACAGGGCAGTGTGTAGTGTCAGGGCTATGGCATCATCAGTGGACCTGTTGTGGCGGTATGCGAACTGTAGAGGGTCCAGTGAGTCGGGTAGTGCAGAGCAGATGAAGTCCCTGACCAGCTTCTCGAAGCATTTGCTTACGATGGGGGTCAGGGCTACAGGTCGCCAGTCGTTCAATGAGGAGATGGTGGAGGATTTGGGTACAGGGACGACGGTGGCCATTTTGAAGCAGGCTGGGACTACAGACAGAGAGAGGGAAAGGTTGAAGATGTGTGTGAACACTCCAGCCAGCTGAGCCGCGCATGACTTGAGGACACGGCCGGGAATCCCGTCCGGACCAGTAGCTTTGCGTGCGTTCATGGTGTTATAAGTTATAAGTTATAAGTTTCCTATTTTACTTTTACTAGCTGTGGCTGTGGTGGCTGTGGCTCAGGTGGTAGAGCAGATCAGCTACTGATCGGAAGGTTGGTGGTTTGATCCTAGACTTCCCCAATCTGCATGTCAAGTGTCCTTGGGCAAGATACTAACCCCAAAACTGCCCTCCGATGCGTTCATCGGAGTGTGGCTGTGGGTGAATGTAGATTAGTTTGCACTTGTGTTTAGAAGTGAATGGGTGAATGAGGCATGTTGTATAGAGCGCTTTGAGTACTCTGGGAGAGTAGAAAAGCGCTATATAAGAATCAGTCCATTTAGCTCTAAATTTTAGACACAGCCAACTAGGAGTACCGTCATCTTTTGCTACAGTATTTAAATCTTACTTACAATAAATAAATAAATGAATGAACATCCTCCAAGTAAAATAAAACATAATTTAAGCTTAATTTAACACTTACTTTGATTTTGTGCACATATACTGGAGCATGGGTAGAGAATGGACACAAACACAGTGAGAACATGGACTCAATCGGTAAATATACATGTGAACTGTCTAATTAAACTAAGCCCTAAATATGTATTTTGCTAGTTTTTTCTTTTTGCCAGACTCTCCAAATTGACCAGCAGATAAAAAAAAAAGGTTTTTGTTTTTCTTCTTCTTGTATTGTGGTTTCCATGTAAAAGAAAAAAAATGAAATTAACTTTTGGGCAAACCTCCGATTTACTGGACACAACTGGCAGTCTTTATAACTTATGAAGGACTATGATGACTACAAGATGTTGCTTCAGAGATTTCATATGAACATGGTGCAGTGCTGATAGTGTGGCTGATCTTTTCTTTTACCTGATAGAATCATATCTATGGTACATGTGCCTTCCCTTATTGTTTGTGTTCTCTCAGATAAGCAAACTGAAAAATGGCTTTGGAAATCCCACACGAAACAATGGAAAGCAGCACAACAGCAAATCAATAATGTATGAATAACAATCTCTGTGCTGTTTTGTACGTGGCTTGATCACCAGATTCTGGGGGGACTAGAGCGTAATAATTCAGAGTCAGTTCAGCAGATTTTGAAGTGCATCTGGAAGACGTCACAACTAACACTAAAGAAATGATCCTACGCAGCTGTGCAGGGTGGTGTGCAGTGACCCATCATTGTTGGGTTATATCCAGAAGGAGGTCATCATGACCTAATCAAGCAGCCCTGCCTCACTGCATTATACTGCTGCTGTATTTGGTTGTAAAAATAGCAGGCTGTCTTTTATCAATGCTTCTTGGGTCTTCAATAGGGAGTTCGGCCAACAACTACTTTGGATTTGAATCTTTTGAATTCTATTATTGCTACTTTTCCTTTCCTTTAGGTTGTGTGTATAACGCAGGATGTGAGTTACAAATAAATGCTGTATTGCACACATGAGCTATGTTAGATATCCTCAGAGTTTTTCAGTTTTGTTCAGTTTAGGTTGTGCAATTTTCCCTACTCTATGAATTGAAACATAATCCCAAAGCACAATATTTTTATTCTGGACAGATGGCAAGTGTTTTTTAATCAACTGTTGCTCCATTTTCATCTGAAAAACACTCAACTTCTCCTATAAAACTACTTTTGCTTTGCAAACTTCAAGTGTTATTATTTTGCACTCATTGAGCCATAAATACTGCACTGTGAAACGGAGAATTGCATCTCACCTGTCAGTTAAACCTTCCTGTTAGCTGAACTCTGCTTAAGCTAAACTCCTGTTAACAGTCATTATAAAGAGTTCTAAAGGGGTAGATATCAAGTGACTTTGTTTCAGACCCTTAGTTGCCCTGCTGAAATTAGGAGTTAAAAGATACATGCAACTAAAACATGACAACACACTCTGCTAGATAGTCAGTGTTTTGTGGTACTTAAGAGGGAAGTGTTAGAGCTACAGCGAGATTTTTAATGAGGATGTCTTTCTTCCACAGCAGAACACAGGTGCTGTCTGCAGCCCTTTTCAGACATGACACGCTCAGAATAGTTTACTAATTATTGGATTCTACTAGAGCATCACTACTGCATCATTCATAGTTTAAAATATTTTCTTTCTTACACAGGATCTTGGCACAGCCTCTCATCCTGTATTTGAAACAATCTACCTTCCCTTGCCTTTAAGCCAGCTTTCAGACGGAGCTTTTGTGATCGCAGTCAGAGCTGAGTGTCCATGAGAGGTCCATGTAATGATGGCGGTTTCTTAGTGACATCATACAGAGTCAAGAACAGAAAAAACTAGAGCAGTTTGAAAACTTTGGCAAAACAGTAGATGTAGGATGAACACAGTGGTGCAGCATGGCAACTCAAAGCCCTGAGAAAAACAATCTTTCATGGTTTTACTTTTATTGACAAAGAATGATGAAAAATAGAAAATGAAGTCAAAGGCACATCCTCCATCCTGAGGTAATTAACAGTTTGCAACAGTGAAATCACAGTTAAAGCTGCGTACTTTTATATACAGAGTAGATTATTGTAAAATAGTTCAGTAGATATGCAGATTTTTTTGTCCTGTATCACTGCATCTGTGCTTTTCTGCGGCTTCTAGCTGGAAGCTGATTAATTATTCTCTGTGTGAAGGATGTTTTGGCCTAGAGTGATTGCTGCTCCTCTGTGGCACTCCTGTTCTCTAGATCACCTCGAGCCAAATGAGATGTGGTGGGGAGGAATAAAGGGTCAAAGCCCTCCATCTCTGCACCACCATCCCTTCCTTACGTCCCCTAACCCTCAGCAGCCTTGACAATCCAGAGCTGCGAGGAACAGTGGGCTCCCCTGGTACAGTTTCTTCTTAGAACTGTACCAGTTCTAAGAATGATTCCAGTATGACACAGGAATCTAGTAAATGTTAATATAGTTTACTGAATAATGTGATTTTTTTTAATGAATATTACTGAAATCCTGCTTTATTTCATGGTATTTCTTTCCCTATCTAAGAATTCAACACTAAAAGTGTCCTAGTATTACGTCCACAGACATCTGCTGGGCCGATTGTACAGCTGTCATTTGTTACTTTGCTCTCATCAGTTCTGGCTCAATGTTTCCAAGACGCAAGCGGATCACACTGTAGGCTGAGGAGGTTGTGTTCTAGTTTGCAGTTGTTAGTCATGTCAGATGCTCAGTAAACAGTCAGAGTTGCCCGCAGTGGTGATAGCAGCTTGTCAGGTCTTAGGCAATGCTAACTGCCCATGCAAAATGTTTTCAGAGCAGTCCAAAAGCCTTTATTTACAGTTTTCCAGGATTTCAGTAAAGGTGCTAGAATTAAATGAATGTATTTATAACATCAATCACACATAGATTAACATTCCCCCTGTTTATATAGGTAAAGGCACATAAGACGACTTGGTTTGCATCTCTTTGCAGTCAGTTTATATGTCTCTCTCTTCTCTTTGTCTCTCTGTTTATGTGTTTCATTTGCATTTCTTTTTGGTCATGTTTAGACTCAGTGACACCTTTTTTCTGACTCTTTCCAATCGCTTTTTGGGCTAATTTGCATTTTTTTTCTTTTTTCTGCCTTTTAGTGTTTGGTTTTGGTCTCTTTCTGGTCATTTTCACTTTCTTTGTAGTTGTCTGCCTCTCCTGGTTTAATCACAGCACTTTGTGTTTCTTTGTAGACAATTTCAAGTCTATTTTTGGTCGTTTGAATTTCTTTCTAAAATTCACATGTTTAGAAACAGGTTTTCTGGGATTAGGTGTGTGGAGTATTTGAAACCCTCAGCCTGTGCAGCAGACACTTTCTTTTCCTTCAACCATTACAAGCTGAATCTCTACAATTTTGCTTCATTTTTGTCAATCTCATATTTCAAGTACAGTGGTCCCTCGCTGTAACGTGGTTCACCTTTCGCGGCCTCACTGTTTCACAAATTTTTTTTGTGCAATTTTGCTTTTTTGTGTTTGTTTGTTTGTTTTTTTACAGGGCATTGTGTTCTGCCTCCTGATCGGCTGTAGACCATTGTCAGTCACTCTCCTCCGTGCTGTGTCTCCCATACAGAACAGAATGCATTCAGCTTGTCACATTTACATAAATCTTCGATCGCTAGCAGTGTGACTCTGAAGTGCTGTACTTTATGTCTGCAAGTTTTCTCCCCAACAAACACAACAATGTCGACAAATGTTTTACACGGTCAAAGGCACCTGCGGTAGCACCCAAAAGGGAAAGATGCTACCATCACACAAAAAGTTGGACATCTGGACATGCTAAAGGAAGATAGAAGCTACCGTATTATAAGGTGCCTGAATATAAGGCACATTAAGCGATCAGATATGTCAAACTTTCCCCAACTCATTCTTCTTGCTTCCGTACCATTGATTCATTAATGTTGAATTTTCTGGCAGATTTTTTTTTTTAAATGTCTTTTTAGCTTGACTAAATAAAAACATAAAAGCTTTTTAAAATGGTAAATGGTCTGTATTTGTATAGCGCTTTACTTGGTCCTAAGGACCCCAAAGCGCTTTACACTATACACAATCATCCACCCATTCACCCATTCACACACACGTGATGGCAAGCTACATGTAGCCACAGTCGCCCTGGGGCGCACTGACAGAGGCGAGGCTGCCGGACACTGGCGCCACCGGGCCCTCTGACCACCACCAGTAGGCAACGGGTGAAATGTCTCGCCCAAGGACACAACGACCGAGACTGTCGGAGCCGGGGCTCGAACCGGCAACCTTCCGATTACAAGACGAACGCCCAACTCTTGAGCCACGATCGCTCCTAAAACCTACTCAACTGTCTATATACTGTACGTAGCAGGAGCTGTATGGGCTACATTTAGACTCTACTCCATCTAGACCATATGTTGGACAGAACCTGAAATACAGATGTGGGTGTAAAACAACAAGAAACCACATGTCGAGCAAAATAAACCAGTTGTGTATATATATATCATTCATTTTGAACACACTCGCACAAAATAATAAACAGAAAGAGCTAGCAGGATGACACAGTGTCATAGTTCTTGAGTAAAGCTAACACGAGGATTTCATTGAAATAGAAAAAAAAGATCAGAAGTTAAATTGCTTCTGAGAGTATTTGCAATAATCAGAATCTTTCTTCTAAAAAGTGTCTTGAAGTAGCACTTTCATTTACCACCTTCAACCCACAAGCACCTGCTGTTGCTGCAGAGATCGTGTTGTTTTTCTTTTTCAAATGCCTAACGGTGTTAGACTTATATGTCGGCAGCTATAGTCACACACTATATATACCCAAGTGCGCCTCAGCTTAATGGCACACACTAATGACAGGACATCAGCCCGCATTTACTAAACATGTATGTGCAGATTTGCAACAGTAACTAATTTTACGACTTCACTTTACAACTATTTTTCTTAGTTACCAAGTTGATACTGTAATTACTGCATTACTGCATTGTTGATACAGGGCGATCGTGGCTCAAGAGTTGGGAGTTCGCCTTGTAATCGGAAGGTTGCCGGTTCGAGCCCTGGCTTGGACAGTCTCGGTCGTTGTGTCCTTGGGCAAGACACTTCACCCGTTGCCTACTGGTGGTGGTCAGAGGGCCCGGTGGCGCCAGTGTCCGGCAGCCTCGCCTCTGTCAGTGCGCCCCAGGGTGGCTGTGGCTACAATGTAGCTGCCATCACCAGTGTGTGAATGTGTGTGTGAATGGGTGGATGACTGGATATGTAAAGCACTTTGGGGTCCTTAGGGGTCCTTAGGGACTAGAAAAGCCATTTACCATTTACTGTAGAGATTTGAAAAAACTTTAATCCTCACCTTAAGCTAAGGTTTAGCATTATCTTATCCAAGTCAGGCACCAAATATTATAATTAGGAGCCTTAAAGTAAAACTACAGCATTTTTTTCTTCTTGTATTGAGAAATACCTCAAATTTTAAAAAAAAAAAATAGATCTGTGATATGTCTAAGGAGCTTGGAAAGAAAGGTGACTGGACTTCTTTAAATTTCTTGAAGATGTTTCATCTGAAAAGCTTCAGTTCTAAGAGCAACTGGTGGAGAGAAGACAGATGGTTTGAAAGAGGAGTGAAAGAAGCCATCTATGTCCACTCTGAACGACCATCTTTGAACAGAGGCGGTGGCTTACAACACCAACTGTCTATCATCTATAATCCAGTTCTGAGATCCTTCCAAGATGCCTTAATGCCCACTCACATCCTGGGCCATTTGACCTCAGGAAGTCACATGGTAGGGTGGGGCCAGGCTTCACAATGGATTCACCCAAAACCTTGGCTGATTGTGACCCACACCCATTTTCACACCTTGGCTCCTGTGATTAGGTAGACAATCAATAAGGGGTCCATGACCCTCTTGTGGGGACACTCCCCTAGGGCTTAAATTCTTGGACTCTCCACCACTCGCTGTTCTTAGAACTGAAGAAGCTTCTCAGATGAAACGTCTTCAAGTAAACTTAAAGAAGTCCAGATGCTTTTCTTTCCAAGCTCCTTAGACTACGATGACCTGGATGACTGAAAACCTTCACAGAGTGAATGGTGTGATATGGTAAAAACAAAAAGTATTTAGCTCAAGGAAAGAACCACCATACTTGACAGTATACGTGAGCTTCATTGATGTCAGATTCAACTTTAAGAGAAAGAACATGGTGATTATTTAATTTGATTTGTTATTACATGTTTATGGACAAACTCTTTCTCACTAAGAGCCTTTTTTTAATGCTCCAGTTCTTGTATTTCCAAACATGAAAAGTCATTTTTTCATATGTGCTGTAGGCCTTAAACAAGCTCATAGGAAAGGATTTGTGTTCCTGTAGAGAGTTTTGGTCACGGGGAAGAAAATAGAATAGTAACAGTGTTTTTGTGCTTCTGTTTCTTATCTTTACAGGTACAAGAATATCATCCAGCTATGGACTGGCTGTCCTCCTCGTGGCGTGTGGTTTGGTGAGGAATGCCTTGTTATAATTTGAGGAACTGACATGGTTTGCACCCAGGTCTCTCTCTCTCTCTCACTCACTCTCTCTTTTTCTGTTTGCTCTCAAAGCGAATGAGAAAAAAAATGCCTGTTTTACTCCCTGCCCCTCCCCCCCCCCCCCCCCCCCCCCCCCCTTACCCCACACACATCTCTCCACCATATTGCGGACAGCACAGTTGCCCCCCCCCCTCGTGTCCTAGCCACTACTGCTCTTGCACCCAGCACATTGTTATTAGCCAATGTAAACACCAGTCACATTTAAAGCTGTCGGATTACCTTTTGTACAGACGTCATCCTGACACCACCTGAGGTGCAACGCTCCTATGTGACAACTGGACTCTGTATCTTGTTGGATAAATCTCATGGAAGAATGACTTTCTTATGGTTTCGCTGTTCCAGTTCATGCGTTCATTGCTCAAAAGCGAACAAAAAAAGGAGAGTCTATATTTGTGTAATATATATAATTCTAGATCTGTATCTATATCTGTTTTATTTGAAGCACCTAGAATTACTGTATGTGCTGTATACATAGCTACCACTCACCATATTGACCATGGAACTTCAATGTGAATAGGCACTCTTAGCCCTCTCGAAGAGATAATTTATATTCAAGTATGTGTTAATTTAGACTGTTACCATTAACCAACAGGTTAACGAAAGGTTAAATTTTCCAATTTTTCTTTCAGCTGTATCAGCCACCCAGCTTTCCATTGTGCATAATTTAACATCTTGTTAGTGATCCATCCGGGGATATGCATGCTTATCGGTCTGAAGGCTTAGAAGAGAGGATAACACATTAGTTGACCTACATGAGTCAAACATTTGGAGTTCAGTGTTACGATATTTTGAATTTAGCTTTATTTTAATGTGCTAACTTTGATGTGAAAAAAATGTCCCTATGTCATTTTAATTTGTATCGCATCCTTGGTAGGAATAAAAAAAGGATGTCACAAGTTACGAGTCATTCAAAATTGTAATATGTGACCATTGGATGATTGATGTTAACTGACCTGGACCTTTGCTAAATGACATGCTTCAGATGCTGTGCACCTCCCTGCTATAATTACAGAGGATGAATGAGGATTTGCCCACTTTGGATGATGAGGATAGCTAGCATTTATTGGTTATGATTCCTAATGCATACAGTGACACACATACAGGTACAAGTCTGAGTGGCAGGGTGGTGACATGAGATCCAGTGACACAGAGAGTATACTCATTATGTGAAATACGTTTATTTTTTCTCTCTTAATCTCACATTAATATATTTTTAGCTTTATCTTCAGATGATATATCACAGAGTTTTTTATTCATGCATAGCATTTATTAAAAATATACCGCTTTGACAATCTGACACAAACAGAGGCAAAGGCGTGGTGGGGTTTCATAGTACACATAGCTTAGATCATTAGCATGACTGAGGATAACCTCCAAAAGAAAAACGGATTCTTTCCTTGTTAACTTTTGAGCTGAAAGGACATTGTGCACCAATGTTCCAATTTAAAGTGAAATATTTATGATTAAGCGAATAGCTGACAGATGTCTCAAGAAGGATACTGTAAATGAATGTTATCGACCATAAAATTCAGTGCCAGAGAGCACCAATCACCCTGCAACGAGATCAGTGCTTTATTTCCCATCTTTCTTCTTGCTTAGCCCAACTTTTAAGGTGGTCAAAGATAAAGCATGATAATAGAAGTCATAATTTATTATATGGTGTAAGCTGGCTTTCATGCATAGTATATAAGGAGTGATCAAAAAATTCTGGGAATCCACCCCACACCCCCTAAAAAAATCAACTCTTGGCCATATCATTTAAAATTGGCCAACCTCTTGTTCAAGATCATCTTCTTGTGCACAGGTGGTATTTTTAGATCACCCTGTACATTTATCCCTGGCTTGCCTCTGCAATATGTGCTGATGTCCTTCAGTTTTATTAAAATCGGATTTTCAGTTTCAGGAAAAAGTTACAGGGAGGCAGATAATGCACGTAAAAAGCAAAGATTGTGTTGATGTGGGTGAAAAACTGGAAAGCAATAGCATTTCCCTGAGGCACCTCGCACCAATGCAGGACCAGACACACAGCATGTCATGGTGCACAACCTCATGAATGTCAAAAAAAAAAAAATGATGAGCATGCTTCTTATTTCCCACCTCATCTGATCTGCTGCCTTCAAACTATTGGATCACAGCTGGAAACCCAGATCCCATCACCAGCGACGGCCGAGTCAAGTTGCTGTTTGGTCACCGTGCAAGTTTGAGGTCCACGGTGAAATCACAGGATGTACACGTCATGTGGTAAAAGAAAAAACTTCCAGGGAGTGATCTAAAAATAGCAGCTATGCTGGAAGCTGTCTGGACATTACTGAGAAGATGATGTTGAATGAGAGATCAGAGATGTTTAAATCAGGCAGGGTTTTCAATTATTATGGACCTGATCTCAGGGCGTTTTGATCACACGCATACAGCATTTTGAAATGATTACTGTGTATGTCCCAAAAAAGGTAAATGTTCACTTCACTTTGAGCTTTCATTCTGCTTTGCAGTCAAAGCTAAATCAAATTCTCCCTTGTATAGATGCATTTCCAATAACAGTTGTGTGAAAACTTGTTGATCCAGCTCGGAGCTTCAAAGGCTGACAGAATGTGTCGTGCTTTGGGATAAGAGCAGAGACATCTTCTGATCAGAAGCATCAAGGCTGGGTACAAGATGTGCGGGCGATGGAGGGCGACCCTGTCTAATGCCTCAAGTTTCAAATAGCTTCAATGCACATTTAGACAGTTAATCTAACATCGCTGTCACATATATGCCACTCGACGGATTGTTTTGAAAAGCTATGTAACATGATTTAGTTTACAAGGAGAAAACAATCTTTTCCAGTGTATTGAGAACGAGATTTGAATGTGTGCCAGAGAGTGGACGGTGTGTCCAACCTCATGTAAAAAGATGCAGAACTGTACAACTTGTAAATGAAATAATCAGCATGAGAACATTTTTTAAATCCATTTAAAAAGGCAGAGGCCAGTGATGTTCTGTACTTGTAACAATGGTGTCATGTACTCATATTCAAGTGTAAACAAGTCAAAGTGGGTTTTCATCTCTTCAAAATGAAAATGGGTAAAATGTATTTGACAAAAAAAAAAGTATCTATCTATCTATATATATTAGAAACATCTCCTTTATAAAGCCTTCATCTTAATCTAGGGGACTCACTTCATTGTGGGTCCTTGCAACATACTGAATAACAAAGAAAGAGAGATGGGAGCAATGATTGATTGGTGTGGTTAAAAAAATAATAACTAATACTTGGTATGAGTGTTGGGAGAGGCTGAATTGCTTACAAGCAGCAAGGTCTCTATTACCAAAGAGGAGAACAGTTCACTGTGATGGTAACAGCAGCAGTTCCTACACCCAGGGATGTTATTTCAGAAACATCACACAGCCATTTTTGTTCTGTTTTATATGCCAACTCTTCACCCACTCTAGATGTATTTGTTTCTTCTAATGTATTTCATTTCAATGCGGTCCTGTCTGTTTGTTGAGCTGTCAAAACTTCTGATGAATTATAATTCTCTTTTCTTTGCTATTGTGTGAGGCTTCTGTACTGCAACATTGCAACAGTTTGTATTATAATGACAATACCAGAATAATATTTAAATAAACCATTTTCACAGATGAAATTCAAACACTGAGGAATCCCATCTGTTTGGTTGCTAAAATACTGAGCTTTTTAGTGAGTGAGCTAGAGAGCGCTGACAGTGCTAAACACTGGCCCAGTTTCCAACTTGGAATAAATGTTGGAATTATTAATAGCTTTTTGTTTGATAGCACCGTAGAATCTTGCTTTATATACCATCAAGAGACTGAAAAATGTGAAAAAAGCTAAACAGAAAAAGAAACAAATGTTTGCGATTGGCATCATTTTTGAATTAAATGGTAAATGGCCTGTATTTGTATAGCGCTTTTACTAGTCCCGCCTAGGGACCCCAAAGCGCTTTACACACCCAGTCATCCACCCATTCACACACACATTCACACACTGGTGGAGGCAAGCTACAGTTGTAGCTACAGCTGCCCTGGGGCAGACTGACAGTCTTGACTGAATTACTTCATAATCATTAAAAAAAGTGGCTGATCCAAGTATATAAGAAGGGATTAAAGGTTTTGATCTATTATGATATATCATTCAGAAATGATAAAGGTCATTGTGCTGATATATTCTGCTTACAAAAATGAATAAAAGGGGGGGGGGGGGGGGGGGGGGTTGTCATCTATAGACTGAAAGTTTACTTAAAAACTTAAATAGCTGTTATAGTGGAATGAAATGTTGATGTTGTTGATGCTCTGCTTCTTTGTCAAAGCCCTTATAGAGTCGCGGTATTAATAATGGTACCACTGTGCTTAAATCTAAAGTTCTTCAACATGAAGAACACTGAGGGACATAAAGATTCGAACACAATTTTTTAACAAGTCGTAATCGAGGCACTGTGATGCTGGTGGTAAAAAGAGTAACAAGTATTTAGGCAGTTTGCAATTTGGTCGCTTGCTTTTGGCAGCCTTCATCAGTGCAAAACTTAGTAACAGAAAACAACATCCCAGCTGGTAAAAATGAGCCGTCAAATCTCATCATCCACTTGTCTGTTTGAAAGGTAAGAAAGAGCACTAGCAAATTAAGAGAGCGAGATCCTCTTTCGAACTGCGGAGTGAATTTGGCAGCAGCAGCTCAGCTAATCAGGTTTACTTAATCAGTGAATTCAGAATGCAAAACAGGCAAAGTAGCAAAAGAGAGCAAAAGCAAGAGAGACACATGAGCAGCAATATGAAATTAACCCTCAGCCCGTGTTAGTTATTTCAGCAAGCAATGACAGTTATTTATGTGGAGGCAAAGAAAGAGCAAACCACCGACCGGCCTCTGGCACTCGAATCAGGACACTGTTTGTACTGCTGCATAAAGAAGTAGGGGGAATTATTGTACGTGGAAATTACTGCCCTCTCTGCACCTTGCATATTCAAATATGTTGTGTTGCTGCAGACGATGAATCACAGATGGGTAAGATCTGTTCATCCTTTTATGTGTTTCCATGGAGGAAAAAATAATACTGTTAGAAAGACATTTTCATATGCTCATAAAATATACACGTATACATTGTAGAGACAAGGTCCGTGCTGAGAATGAGAGCAGCTCTGATTCCAGCTTCAGTGTGAAGTACCCCACTGGTGGCACTGTGTGGTGTTTGGCAATGTGCTGTCGGGAACTTCCTCACACCTCAATAACCACGAACACTGCGTGGATGGAATTGTGTAAAGGTTGGAGAAAATAGAAAAAAGGAAACAAAGCATGCTGTCCCATTCTTGAGAACTTTGTAGAGAGCTTCATATTCCTAAAAATATAATATTGTAATTTTTTTCCATCTGTTGTAAATGCTTACAGTATACATTACACTTTACAGCAAACGACTTCCCAACTGTTTGTCATATTTTAAAAATTAGTGCTACAGTTCGATACCTTCAGAACCAATTTTGTGGCAGGTCTCTCAAGTAAAAAGGTAAAGTGCTCATGGTCTCCCCAAGGTTTTGTTCACTAAAACTTCTTAGTTAGATAATGATCAAGATCAGGGTGTATTTGGAAAAGTATGCCATCTGCTATTGAAGTCTTCCAGAAATAGTCACATGCTTTGCTAATTCATTACATTTCTTTCATGCCCTCTCCAGTATAACAATCTCAGTACCGAATTTGAAGGTGGCCTGAGAGACAGTAATCAATATTCTTTTGATAAATAGTCACGACACTAAAGCCTTGAAGACTCTGAACAAAGAACCAGTGTTATTCTTCCTTGTAGCATGGTCTCAAGTTAATAAGATTCCTCTGGTGAGCATGAGTATAAATGTGTAAGTATTGAGTAATTTACTCATTATGTCCGCATAAGGAAATTTATAGTAAAAGTGTTACCAGTTATTACTAGTTAGATAGTAATAACCACTTTGATGAACATAAAACTGCAAATCAATACCAGAACCCAAGAAACATAAAGAAGTTGAGCAGCAGTATTTAGGGACTCTGCAAATAGAGAGATGTTCAAGGGAAAATGTTAAACTGACCAACATAAAGCAGAATGAAAGACAGTGTTTCTCCAAAATTATTACCAAACATCCAATACGGAGAAACACGCCACACAACCCATCTGTATCTTACATGTTTGGAAGCATGAGAACCGTTTGGAATGAATCTAGACATCTACATTTATTTTAGTTTCTCATCATGAATCGCTTTGGAAAACACTATCTAATACAATTAAGGTTGTGGTTAAGGTCAGGGATACGGTTATGGTCAGGCTTAGGGTTAAGGTTAGGGCTGGCATACATGGCTGGAATGTGTGTTACCACCGGGAGCATCATTCTATTGGATTCCATCTACAATCCAGCGTGTATCATAGGGACTCGGTAGGTTACCTTTCACGTTACTATGAGACGCCTCGGGAAGTGACAAATTGTCGGTATGTTATGCGTTGGGAATGAGAGCGGTTTCTCAGCTCGCAGCAATCCATGAAAAGGTTTTGCTGTTTGGTCTTATTTTGATATATCAAAAAGGAATACAGATCTCCTACATGCTTTCGCAAATCCTGCCTTAAGATAAAAGGTCCTCTGATATTTTAATGAGATCAGTTCTACTCAAAGACATTTTAACAAACTCAAAGTAATTGAAGGGCATTAAACTTTACGAAAGTTTCTGTTACCTGTCAGTGTGTGTGTGTGTGTGTGTGTGTGTGTCTGTGAGAGAGAGAGTGTGGACGAATAGTCTTGCATTATTTATTTGGACTCATTAAAAGTAATCAATTGAAACTGACATTGATGTAAGGGTCTTTATTGGGCTTTCAGGAATCCGTCACTGTAATGTACCGCATGACTTTCTGAACCCACCTGATTTTTCTGTTCGACGAGGGGCCAAAAGGAATGGAGATGTTTTTTGTGCAGAGCCGTCAATACGAAGGATCCCTCGATGCCGAGGGATTTACCAACCCCAGAGGCTTTGGAAGAAAATCATACTGGCATATCGGCCAAAAATATACTATGTCAGGCTTAGAATGGCTGTCAATGACTAAATACAACAACAAAGGCAGTGTCACCTTAGAGAGTGAAAATAAAAAGCTATGAGTTTAACCCAACATGAGAGACAGAAAGAAGGGTTTTGAAGACAGTTATGGAATTATTCTCCAGTGGGTGAGTGGGTGTGTTGATTATGAAAACAGAGCCAGGGGAGTGCTATGTTGAATATGTGCTGACAGAATATGAAGCTTGCCTCATTAAACTATGGAAGTATGGACAGACAGCTACTATTGTACCAAGCATTTTCCTTATGTGTAAACAAACAAATTAGTTTCAGTTCATGATAAATCACAGCCGTTGAAAGGTGTGTGTGTGTGTGTGTGTGTGTGTGTGTGTGTGTGTGTGTGTGTGTGTGTGTGTGTGTGTAAGAGAAAGAGAGAATAAGTTATGGTATAAAGCTTTGTCTACATCACACAGACGTGATGCAGTATTATTGTTCCAAAACCAATTGTTATGCTATGGAAGACTCTTCCTTGAGCTGATCGGATGTTTGGTTGGTTCAAATATCCTGCATATATCCTTGGGCAAGATACTACCCTCAAGAGTGTAAATGTTAGGTATGAAGTATAGGGAAAAAAGGTTATTATAAATGTCTGAGTGATTCACGTTGTATATATTGTACTGCTCTGGGAGAGTAGAAACGTTCTTTATGAGAATCAGTCCATTTGTCATGCATTTGTAAACCTGATACAGATTGGGTGAGCGGTCCCCAACCCTTTTTGCGCCACAGATCGGTTTAATACCAGACAACCTTTTCATGGACCGGCCTTTAAGGTGTCGCAGATAAATACAAAAAAATAAAATGATACGACCGAGACAAAAACTGTGGTATTTTGTAGATATAATAATAAACTTGAATTCACTGTGTAACTATGTAACTTTATGAGCAGCGTCCTCCTAAAATGAGCCAACAACATTGAGAGTAACATCCTCCTCTCTGCCCCTTAATGCTCTCTGGTCACTATGGTAACACGTAAATATTTCTTTCAAAATAAGACACACAAAAACACAGGAAAAGGCCCAGGGAAACAGAGTTAACGATAAAAACCCTGAAATCCATAAATTTCACACCCGAGCCTCAACTCTCAACTCGGCCTTTGAATGAAAGCAAACACTGTTGTGACAGTGATGCACACCGTCTTGTTGGTATATTTGTATCAGTCTAATAAACTTCAACCTACATCATCCTCCCTATGCTGGTATTCTAAACAGTACTTAGCAGAAACCAAAGACTGCTTGGTTGATTTAACCTCCTGAACTATCTACAACACATGGTGGAAAACTGACATTAAGACAGAGAAGACTAGAGGTTAGACATGATCATTACTGAATATTAAAAATAATAAATGACAGATTTAGTGATATTTTCATAAACTTCATAGACAGAATAAAACTTAAATGACTTTTTGATGGCATTTTACACCATACTGGTACAGTATTTAGAAAATGTGGGAAAATACTGGCATCATATACAATACTTACTTCTGAAGAAATTACAATGGGACCCTGAAATTTTTTTACTGTGTACAATAATAGATTTTCTATACATTTGACATCACATGACTACTTTGGTTGTACGATTCAGATAATTATTTAAACTTTGCTAGACCCGCCCCTGCACAGTTACCAGCTGCCAGCTGCCTAAAAAAGGATCCTGGTGTTATTTGTCTCTCAGAAACAGTTCATAACTTCCCTTCAACTCATCCATGTCACCTAAAAGGTAAACCTGTTTCTCCATCACCTGTTCAGCTCTGATGATTCAGTAAGGACATCTCCTGGTTTCATCTTCATGTTTCCCTCTCACCAGCAGAGATGGGCAGTAACACGTAATATGATTATTTTTTGGATCATATATCGAGTACGGGAAAGAGTATGAGCGTGCAGCGTTTAAAACGTGGAAGTACTGACCTTACTTTGAGTTTGATTCCGTAAAAAGTGACAAAAACATTAGTGTCTGCTGCTCACTGCGTGGGAACGAAACTTCTTTTTACAGCGAAAAAAAACCCCTAAACTTCTGAGCAAGCACCAAATACGCTGCCGCTGGAATGTGAAACTCAGAGAAACTCCCGGATTCTTCCACTGACCGCTGTGACACACCTGCACCAGGGCAAACCTCCACCTGCCCCACTCCTGCTATACAGGTGAGAATAGAGCAACAGGACTGCTGAGTCTTTGATTTTGTATATTTTGTACTGTGCTTTATGTGCATCTATTTGAAAGAGTGAGTGTAAACACAAAAAACTATTTTATTTTATGTGCTGGAATGTGCAGAAAATAGGTTTAAATGTTAAACAAATTTCTTCCAGTCAGAGAATGTTAAATATAATTTAACTTTTGCTTGATGCATAAAGTTAAAAGATAAAAGACTAATAAAGCAAGTTTTAAAAAGAGACTTTTTAATTTGATTACATTTTATATGATTATGCAGAAAAAGTAGCATTGGGCTGAAAGATCTATCGCTTTATTACCTATTTAGGTAATTACTTTTGAAAATAAGTAATCAGTAAGGTGACAGGATTACTTTTTTTTGGGGGGGGGCGGGGGGGCGGGGGAAGTAATTAGTAATTAGTTACTGATTACTTTTTTCAAGTAACTTGACAAACACTGCTCCCTGGATATCCAAACCGACATCATGACCAGCAGCTTTTACAGCTGTGGCTCCAGCAAACATCAGCTGATACTAGAAAGTAATATTAAATAAATTCGAACAACAACTGATCAAGCTTAAACGTGCTGCTGTTGCTTGTCCGCTGGTTTCCTCTTTCTGGCGCAAATTGGGCGATGAAAAAACAAGAGAGAATGTAAAAAACAAAAATAAAAAATCATCGGCCCATAAAACGAAAAATCACCATTGGCCCATTTATGGCCACCATATATACAAAACTCCAAAGCAGAAAGACGTAACAGCAAATATTCTGAAATGAGAGGGAGCAAAACAGACGGGCAAAGGCTGAGAGGACAAACACCGACTACTAAGGAAATCTAAAAAACTGTGAAATTAACATTAAAAAAAAAAGATGATGTAACCTGAAAGGGGATCGAGACCAAACTCAGGCAACAGAGACCAGAGGAAAGACATGGAAAATCAAAACACAGTGGAGCAGAACAACAATACCCCAAACTGAGAATTACAACAGCAAACCACCACAATAACAAAGACTGTGGCAAACATCCAAAGACCGGTTGTACAAAGAAGGCTTAGCAAGGTAACCCTGGGTTTTCAAAGGTATGAAGTTTGTTCACTTCTTACTGGGTTGCATCTCCATAGTAACTTATTGTGAGCTGCATGCATAGCATGCTCCAGAGCAGGCTATGTTTGAGAGAAGAGGTAAAAGCCACCATGTATAACCAATCAGTTCACTGGAAATAGTGTCAGAACTTCTGAAAGACTCCTCCGACTGCAGTATGCATACATAAGAGGGTTTTGTTGTTTTTCTACCATGACTATCAATAAGAAATGTAGATTTTAAGGGAACTCTTCATTGTTTTTTCCAAAATCTCTTAAAAAAAGTAATTATATTTTATATAAGAGTTATATAAAACTATTAATCTGATCTCTTGTTGAGATGAAAATGTGCAGATATACATACTTAGGTTTGAATTATGATTTTATATTTGGTCTTCACTTGCTGTTGTACCATTTAATACCGGTAACACAATATGAGTAAAAGTGTCTTAAACAGAAATGGACAGTTCATGTTCATTTATATTAAACCTTATGGAAATTGTAATTATAGTCAGAGCTTTGGGCATTGGAACAATGGTGCAGTGATACCAATAAGTCAATAAACGGACACTGTCAGCCTTTTTTGTCCTGCCCTCTTTGCTGGCGCGACAAAAGGTTTCTCAAATCTCACCATCCCGAGCATTTAAAATGTGGAAATCTCTCAGATTTGATTCAGGAGAGAACCCCTCTCTCTAGATCAAGCCTGACCCTGGCCTCTTAGATAATTTGGTATTTATTTTATAAGATAATCACTTAAAGCAGACAATAGCCTTATTTAGTGAACAGTGCATTATTGAGCTTATGACACATTCAGTTCCCTCGTATCTACCAGTAAGCCTCACCTCTCAGTAGTTTAATCCGCCTCTGAAGCATTGTCAGCTCATAATGACGGTAGCACAGTTGGATCTTCAGCTAGCTGGCCTGGCCTTTACTGCTGTGAAGCAGCTTATTGTCTCTGAGTCTGCACAGATAATGTGATTGACTGCACAAACAGGGCAACAGAATAAAATTGTAATTGGCTGTGCATGGTGTTTCTTAAATCAGCTGTTGTTTGGGTAGTTTCTCAGAGATTCACACATGAACACACCTGCTTAAATTAAAATCATTTCGTTTGTAAGTACACTTAACACAGTTAATCTGTAATGTCTGGCTTTTGGTGTGGCTATTCATCAAAACACTTACAAACTTAGTGCATTAAATTATTATAGATTTTTGTTGATAAAGCTTATTATTCCAGGCTAAGAGGAACTATATTATAAATGTATAAGAAACCACTGCCCGTGTACAACTATATTAGAATATATAACATACCTACCTTATAGTTTATACCAAACCAACAGCACTGTCATTAAAGATAATCTTGTAATTATTTGTGCCTACATTTATTCCTTTTTCTTATCATTGTGTTGTGATTAATTGATCCAAATCTGACAGTCTAAAAACTGGCAGAGAAAATGAATGTGTTTATTGCACAGAAACAGACACAACAGAACAATGAGCAAAGATAAAATATTCTGGTCTGCCGGCTAATTAGATTGTTATACAGACGAGTGCTTATAATGATAAACAGTCACAGGAAAAATAGTCTAATATAAAAACGTAACTTAAAACCCTGCCGGGGGCTAGAAGTAATTTACCTCTTGTACCCGATGGTCTGTGAGCCAAGATGCATGCTAAAGGGGGAAAAGTGATAAGAGACTTAAAAACAAGATTTTTTTTTCTGAAGAAAAAACTGAATTTTGTGACAAAGGGTTTTGCAGTTACCAAACATCCAGTCAATTTAATCACTCTGGTAGGAAACATAACATTTGAAAAAATAACACATTTAATCCTGAGTTGGTTTCATTCTTATAGGATAATATGTAAATGTCTGTCATATTGTTACCCTTTGTAATAATAATAATAATAATAATAATAATAGTATAGTTTAAATGAACTTACTTTACCAGGTTCCTTTAATGGGCCATGTCACCAAGAAAGCTAACTGCCTCACAGCTTCACTGCACCCCTGTCGTGTTTCTAGTCTCACTCACTACCTCTGTGTCATCTAACTACCTTCATAACAGGAACACATAAAGAGGGAAATCCTTAATATGGTAAATGGCCTGTATTTGTATAGTGCTTTACTAGTCCCTAAGGACCCCAAAGCTCTTTACACATTCAGTCATCCACACATTCACACACTGGTGATGGCAGCTACATTGTAGCCACAGCCACCCTGGGGCGCACTGACAGCGGCGAGGCTGCCAGACACTGGCGCCACCACCAGTAGGCAACGGCTGAAGTGTCTTGCCCAAGGACACATGTAGCAGTGCAGTGAGGGGAAAAATGTATAACATTGGACTTTATAACATTATGTTTTAATGGAACATTGTTAGATTAATGCCTGAATGATGCAAAGTAACACCATTAATTCCAGATTCAACAGAGAGAGATCGCTGGCTGTGAGAAAAATAAGCACATTTCAATTCACGTCTGTATGTTTCATGAAAACAGTATTAATCAGGACCACGAGTGCAGATTGAAGAGTTTTATAACCAAAGTGCAATACCAGCTTTGCACATCGACAGAAAGTGCTGATTACACACTCGTTCTGAAAACATCTTCCCCTCCTGAAAACAATACGCACTTTTTACGTTAGTTTGTGGAATTTGCAGTAAATTATGCTCCATGGACTGTATGTGTGACTCATTTAAATATTTTTCTCCTGGAAGTTAAACTGAAAAATCCATATGCGACATTACAAAAATACTTTTAGTCACAACATATGACAAATGCCTCTGTCACAAATCCACTGTTTTTGTATTAGACATAAGTAAATCTGGCCTCAAATCTTCCTTCTTTAATAATTCCAACTCTTTGGAATATTTTTCACAGGCTGTTTTCATTTGTTTGACTTATATTAAAACAACACTTTGTGACAGAGGAAAGGTAAACTGTTTTTACCCGCAGCCTTAAAAGATGGATGAGGTACAGCTGGTTGAGTGGGCGACATGGACACCCACGTTTATGAATGTGACACAAGAACAAAGCAGTTTTACATTGATACTACAGCTGTAAGTACTAAATCTTGGATGAGTTCAAATCTCAGTGATCTCGACCTCAAGGTCACGTTTTGCGATAACATGAGAACAATGTCGAATTTTGAAACTGATGCCATAGGTGCATCTACTAGGAGGCTGAGGGGTAACCACAGGTAAAATCCAGAGTGGTCAAAAGTGGACAGTTGACTCGATGGTTATCATCATGAGAGAATGGTAAATGGACTGATTCTTATATAGCGCTTTTCTACTCTCCCGGAGTGGAGTACTCAAAGCGCTCTATTCATTCATCCTCATTCACCCATTCACACTCATACAAGCACTTCTAAACTCAGGTGCAATTAATAAACATTCACACACATTCACACTCCGATGAACGCATTGGAGGGCAATTTGGGGTAAGTATCTTGCCCAAGGACATTTGGCATGCAGACTGGGGGAGCAGGAATCAAACCACCAACCTTCCGATCAGTAGCTGATCTGCTCTACGATCTGAGCCACAGCCACCCTTGTCCTAAAACTTAATAGTTAAAACTTACTGCAGATAACAAGCAATGTGCAGTGTGATTGATCACAGAGATTTAGTGCCAAGCTAGAACAAACAGCATGCCTTTTATTATCAGACTAATGCTACTGAGCTTGAGTTTTGTATACTTGCCTTGGAAATGCAATGCGCCCTGTTGTGCCTGATGTTGACTGTGATTGGCCCTTGTTCTTCCTCGAAATGAGGTATTGTTCTTTCTGAATTTTCCCACCTCCACTGTGATTATCTGGAAGTAAACATTAATACTGGTTGGCCTTATAAGGTCTGTCCATCATTCTTTGTCCTGGTTCAAACTGGGATTGGCCACTCAGTTTTATGTATACGGTGCTTAAACACAACAACTCACCTCATGGTCTTTTATATTGTAAGCTAATATTTTCTTTCCAGAAAATGACGTTAAGTGATATTGATTGTAATTTTAATGATGTAAGCTTGTAATTTCACAGGGATCAAATATTTATTGTGCAAATGCATTAAATGTATGAATACCTTAAGAATAAGCCATATAAGATATCAATTTTATGATCACTTTTATGTAATTTTACCATTTTTGATCAACAATTTTAAAATATGCACAAAATTTACCGTCTGTAAAATGACAGCTACTAAAGCTGTCAACTGGGTTTTAAAGGTTTGTAATATTAGTAGTGGTTATATACTTTTAGATAAATATTTACAGCATAAAACTAGAATTTAACAGTTTAAATGAATTAAATAGACATTATTCAATCAAATAACATTATTGTGAAATAATGTCAAATTTGATCAAAGTTTTAAAGTTTTTGTACATCACTTACATTAACCACAACTTTATTTACACCTGTATCGTGAACATGTCACAGGAATAAGAAGAACAAAGGGTGTGTTGAGGGTTTAACCGGACTGTGGGGTGTCTTCTTCCTGTATGTGTATGCCATCACCACACCAGGCTGCAGCAAACAAACAAACTTGTTCAACAGTGATACACACTAACATGCTGATTAGACTTAATTACATCGGGAATTAAAAGATAATTGGGATAAGATATTTTGATGAGTAATGTCAATAAAAAAATTATAAAAACCTCTTTGGACCTTTGAATACTGTGTGAGCTCCACCATTCAAAACAGGGAGTCTTCTAATTACCTGAGTGAATTTTTTTAGTGCACAAAACAGGTTCTAATGACACATGTACTGGTTACTTCAATGGCACTTCAGTGAAATGACACAATCATTGATATTTTAGAAAACAGGAGGAATAAATTATACTCTTGACAATTTCTGCAGCTGCAGAATACCAACAGAATACAGCGCTGAGAAACAAGACTCCAGTTTGGGGAAAACTGTTTTGAAGAAAAAGCTTGTTTTTCAGTGTAATTGTAGGTCAAAAGGGGTCAGAGTGTTTTTCCACTGCTCTGCTTAGGTTGCAGCTTCATAAATTTAAAATGAAAAGCATATTTCTACTGGGATTCAGCAGCAACAAACACAAAAAAACAGAAATAAAGGCTTTTCTTTTAGGCTGGAAATGGCTTCTGCTTTGAGCGCCTTGCTTCAAAGTTTATTTAAGATGTATGAGAAATGAACCTCCTCACATCCTGGGAAGATACAGCTAAAAATATGCGAGCATTTAAGGCTACAGATCGCCACTGGTTAGGGAAATTCAATTTCCTATTCAGACCTATTGGATATTATAATATCTCTTCTGCCTTAATGATGCAGTATTATAAGGTAGATCTTTAACTAATTCCTAACATCATTATTCTAGTGCCAGCATGAAATTATCTTTTTTTTTTTTTTAATAAATAAGTTATTTGAAAAAGAAACCTGATACATGCAGATGTGGAACAGCCACTGGCATCTGTCAGAGGCCATCAGTAGAGGTGACTCCAGCACAGGTGCACTTAAACTATAATATCAAGCTATGATGAGATTCACAGCATCGTGAACTAATTTGCAGAGGCAGGTGAAGCTTGTTATTTTAAAACTTCACCTTTTTAGTTTGCGGCACTGCTTTTGCCTTTATCAGTGATGGGTCCTTGTGATGTAGATGACTCATAAGTCAATTAAAAATACTGGTTGTGTGGTTATGTCAGACAGCATCTAAAATCTGTTTTGATATCAGCAAATCAACTTGTAAAACAGACCGTCTCACAAATGAACCAAAAGGTTAACTCAAACAAATTCTCTGACATCTCTGTTCTCACACTGAAAAGAAAGACCTTGACATGTGGGAACACCTTAACAGAGAATCATTATCCACTCTCTCTCTCTCTCTCTATTAGCCCTTTATTGATGGTGGGCTCGTCTTTACAGGAGCTCTTTAAACGACTGTAACACCATCATCATTCATGTTAGAGAGAAAATGCAAACTGCTTCGAAAAGCAGAGAAGCTGCACTTTACGGGGATATTCGGTGCATAGCATGAAGCGTTCACAAGCTACTGCCATCTGAACCCAGAAAGAAAACTCAGCCAAGATTTTTGCATGTGCGCTTTGCACTACCTTAAGCCACCAGTGACTTTTACAGAAAGGCACGCAATGATCCTGAAGAACAATTGTAAAATATTATGAGTTGTGCACTAAATATTTACTTCAAGTCAAATCTCTTCAAAGGCCATGTGTTCGTACATTTGGTCCACCAGGTGATTTGCTAACCTGAAAGTTTTGGCTGAACCTGCGCTTGTTCTACTGGACTGACTTTAAACTTGTTGTCTATTTGACTTGAGTGCTTATCTCTGCTTCATCATGAATGGTTTCCTTGCTAACGAAGGTTTAATTAGCCCTCTCAAGGCAGGCGTTGCAGATTTGCAACCCCACATACATATTTTAAGAGTTTTTTTTTACTCAGAAGTACCACTGCAGGTATTCTTTTGTGCATTAGCAACAAAAACTTAATTTTGAGCCTGAGAGGCTTAAAAACGTTTTCACCCCACCTTCTCTACATCACATGTTGGTGGAGTTGGTCAGTAAGAGACAACGTATCAGTTGCAATGATAAATCACAGAAGAAAATCCAAAAATTGATTTGCTAATGCTAGTTCTGTTTCAAGACAGAGTTCATGACTGATCTCAGAGCAGTTAAAGCAGAGCCAGTGTTGGTTTGTCTGTCATGCTAATCATGCTAAGTCCCTAAAATGTAAATACTATACGCTGTTAGGTGTCTCTAACAGGTGGATTTAGTAGCAGAAACACACACGGGCTCGGGATTGCGGTGAATGCCGTTTTATTTACAGTGATAGGGGATATTTACAAGGAACGAGGCTATGTACAGTGATTGGATAAACGTGTGAGGAGATGGAGCCGAGGGGATGGAACAGAGCCGAGGTATGCGGGAGGATAGGTGGCGCACCGGAGCGACCTGAGGATGAGGGACAAACAGAGGTAGGGGATAGCACCGAAAGTCGAGAGTTACATTTAGGTAAATGGGAAGAGTTGGAGAGCTTACTTGAAATACAGAAAATACCGGTGTCGGCAGTGGTCACATGCAGGCGCGAGGTAAATCTCCGTCACCGATCCCAGAATTGCAGGCGAGCAGGCGGTGAGGTTAGTGCAGAGGAAAAACAGGCAGTGAGACGGATCTTGAACATAGAGTTCAGTAGCATTAATCTGGAGACTCGTTCTGCAAATCACGTTACCACTTGTGGAAGCGACAATACTCCGACACCAGACGTCTGTCGCACAGCTCTTTAAATGCTCCCTCTGATGACGTCTGATGCGCCGCAGGTGTGCCATCACCTGTGCCGAAAAGGGGAAACAAAACCCAAGAACACAACACACATGCCCACCAGCTCCTAATAATCTATATCCTCAGTAGAATATCTTCAGTCCGTCTCAATGAGCCCTTGTTATTGCTAGTGTTGTTATTGCTAGTGTTTGGCAGGACTTCCTAGATGCATGTGATTATTAAGTTGTGGGTAGAAATAGTTCTAATAGAATTAGTGCAGTGCCAGTAAGAGATGATAAAAAACAGAAGGCATTGGCATGTTTAAGGTCCTTTTTTTGCAGTCTCATAAGGCTCATTTTATTTTCTTCCATATAAAACAATTTTCAAGAACTTCCCCTAACAAATGGAAGTTACAATATGAAAATACATTCCTAGTGGTGGAGAAGTGCTTTCTCATCCAGCAAATAGGTTCAGCTGTAACTTGGGCAACTCAGTGTTCACTTACAGAACAGCTTATTGGAGTTACTCAATACTGATTGAACTATCTTCACCCTGAATTAACAAACCAGCAGAGAAGACAGGCAAACATTCACTGCAAATCAAATAATCTTAACTTAATAACAAAAAATGAAAGCATGGGGAAAAAAAGCTAATACTCAAAAAACAAATTCCTAAAGGAAACTGTTACAGCAAACATGACATTTAACTCACACTCCTGAGGTATTTTTTACTGTTTACTTGAGTGGCTGCCATCCTTTGCCAGAATATCCATATAATGAGAGATGAAAGGCATCGACCTGAACTGCTTACATCACAGACCCTGAACCTTTTACTGACAAGTCAGCTGGAGAACTTCATGAAAGTTTAGGAGAAAGGAAAAAAAACAAGTGTGGGGCAGTTTCTTATGAAGTGTTACAGATTAACAAACAAACACCCTCAGAAGTGACCTATTTAAGTCTCTCAAGTGGAAATAAAAAGCATCCCTAGAGACTAAGGCTGTCCCTAATACCATCCCTTGACCTCCAGAGTTTCGGCTGAAATTAACAGCAAATAATTTCAGCAAATAAAACAAACTTTGAACAAGAGCAGGGAGAACATGGACTATATGCCCATGAACTCAAAAAACAACACCTGTTCTGGGTTTCAGTTTGTTCCTAAAATTCACCATAGAAGTATTGTGCTTTGATTAATTTTGTATAAAAGGCAGACGTGGATGTTTATGCCTGTTTAAAATGTGTATTGATAAAATGTCATCTTTTAGGTCAGGAAGGGTTTATTGCAGGTTTGCTCACCTTGTATCATTTTCATGTTATTTTAACTGTCTGCAAGATATTTTATGAGATTTACATCCAGACAATACAAATAAAGCATCTGTGACAGATCAGAGCTTCATATGTGAGAGAAAAGTGCCAGACAGGACAGAACAACAACAAAAGATTTATAGGTTTTTGTTTGAAGTTTACATGCATCAGTATGTTTTTATTTATTTTTGATATTCTATCATCCACACAGCATCAAAACTATACTTACAGACAAAAATATATACATACACTCAAATATTTTCATAAATGGTGCTGAGGATTTTATAGTGCCTTTTAACTTTTTAAGAACAATTCCTATTTACAACTTATTAGTGATCTTTTTATAACTGTTCTTTTCTTTTAAGTAGAATAAAAAGGATTGCTTTGACCGCACTTGTTGCAATGAACAGTTCTCAAAACAATGGGGCGAAGCTTTAAGGAGAACTGTGGGCTTAAAATTAGAAATGTTTTTAAATGTTCAGGAACAACCAGGAGCCACAGAGGCTTGAGATCACTATACTAACCATCACACATGGGGCTGTTTTGTTGCCCGTGATTTTGATACATTAGACAACGTGAATGAAATAATGAAGAAGGAGGACTACCTCCAAATTCTTCAACATGACCTCAAATCAACAGCTAGATGGTTGAAAATGGGACTCGGTTGAATGTTCCAACAGGACAAAGATCCCAAACGCGCATAACTGTTTTTGGATTGGCTAAAATTACGATTCTCTCATTAACAACCAAAAACTTACCTTTAAAAATATAATTAATCATCTAAAATATTTGCTTTATGAAACGGTTGCACAGTAGCCTAACTTTTTTAAAGCTAATGGAGGCCTTCAGGCTTCAATTCACAAAATATCAGCTTGCAGTTTTTAAGCATTTATGAGATGTTAAATTCCTTGTAAACATACTAAATTGAAAAAGACAGACGAGTGGAAGATTTTCTAAGTGGAAATGAGAAGCATGTCATTTCTATAAAGTGAGCAGAGATGAGAAGCAGCTTTTTACAGATGAAGCTCATATCGCATGTGAGAGCCATTCCAGATCTTGTGATTTGTTTGTAACACTTAATTAAAGCGATAGGAGCAGGGTTCGTTTTTCTTCTGCGCTTTGCCAAGCCACTGCTTTACACACAGGCTGATGAAATATAATTGGCACCGTCATTTTGTGGCCCGGCAACAAATGGCTACTTGAAGAACTCCCCCTCACTTTCAGGCCGCCCGTCACCTCGAGCACGGCCTATTGCTCCCGGTCTTTATGCCTTTTAATCATTCACTTCATTGCAACGATAGAAGGGCTGACATTGGGAGAATCTTTTATTGCCACTTTGTGAATGTCATTGAGTAGTATTGTAATGGATGTCATATGGCAGGATGGAGGACAGGCTGAATAGGTCTGGCTGAAAAGGACAGTAATATGTTTCTTTCCCTGTCTAGAAGCTGAGTTATAGTGTGCACCAGTCTACCTCACAGTTGACTTTAGGTTTGAGATCATCATTTTTGACACAGCTTAACAATCTGATCATGACTGTAATGAACTGATTACAGTGATGTGAGTAATAGTTTCATCAGATCCAGACAATTAAGTATTTATATTCATCTCTGTGTGAGTACGTGAGTGTCTAACTATGACTTACTGTGTTGGTATCGCATCTTGGTTTCCAACATCTCCATCTAACACAGAAATATAATAAAGCCTGATCCTATCGTGAGTTGAGTGCTTATTCATTCAAATAATAAAAATAGTGTTTTTCTGTTGTGTATTCTGCCTCTTTGCTTTCAAACAGAATAACTCCAGAACTCACATTCTAATTATAGTTGGAGAATCGAAACTACAGGCATTTAGTACTAAATAAAGCTCGTCTATTCTGGTTGTCCTCATGTTCATACATGTTTCAAATATCTAATCACACAATCAAATGGCAATAGCACGTCTGATACTGGCACTAAAGTTCGGCAGAGACTGGTGATCTGGAGGGTGTTCAAGGGTCGACATGCTGCCATTACCTTGGTTGTAACACAGCAGACCATGCCAGGTGCCAACGCTATGAGTTAAAACAAGAAACTAACGCTAAAATTAGTAGCAGCTTGCCACAGTTGGAAAATGAGTAGAAGGTTCCTAATATGATAAGACCTGATTTCTGCTGTGACATTTAAATGGTGTTACGACCCCTTCTGCTAGGCGACAGGAGGGGAGTAACATACACAAGCCCCCACGCGAAAACTGAGTAAAATGAAAGGTTTTATTTCAAACTTTAAACAGAAAACCGACAGGGCTGTTCAACAGACCACTGGGCAAACAATTAATACATAAAGAAAAAACAGTCAAGAGTAAAAGCTAAGGGTTGACTAAGGCAAGCTGGCGGCACAAAGCTCTAATAAAACTAAGTTTGGCAGTATACCGAGTTTAACACAAAATGCAACACTGCGAACAGGTTTGGCAAACAAAGTTTAAAAGCGAGGCAGATGAGGAGGACACTGCATGTTCACTTCTAAGCAGCAGTCCCCATAGTGTGAAGGATCTTCAGCCTTTTATACCCACAGGTGCACACAGTCAGCCAGTCATTTTCTCTTTAGTGTCATGGGATCTCCTGCGTGGTCTGGCACACTGCAATCTGCATAGAAGAGGGCCGGCACAGGTCTCCAAGTAACCAGTCATCCACGAGTCATAGCACACTTGGATTTGCATGAACCAAAAAAGGCCGTCTCACTCCCTCCAAGGCCCAGGGCTGTAACATATGGTGTTCTCAGAATTTCAGCAACATGAAAGCATGGATCCATCCTGGCTTCTATCAATGGTTTTTGATTTCGGTGTTGATGGCACGCTATACAGTGATCTTTCAACAATACCACCTGTGTTACCCCACTGTGTTGTTTCAAAACGGCTGCCTATCTGAATGGATGTCAATCCTTTTATGATCACGCTGGGCCCATCTTGTGATAGCTCTTTCCTGCAGGCTAACCCACCATGTCACAAAATTCATATCATCTGCTTTTTTTAACAAGAAAATATTTTCACTGAACTTACATGACCTCCAGAATCACCAAATTTAAATCCAATAGACTCACTCTGTGGTGGAACAGGAGATTCACATCATGAACCCACTAAACATTGGATGTTGGATAGACGTACAGATGTACAGTTCCATGACCAATTCTGGGCATCTATACAACGTCCAAATCAGATCCACAATTTGGACGTCCAGCTGTGACCTTGGAGGTGTTCAACATTTCAAATCTGGACTGGGTATTTTTTTGGACAAGTCCAGGAAATTTACATGATTAATACATGTAATGTTTTTTTTATATTAACACTATTGTGATCAATATGATACATATAAATATGGATTGTGTATTTATCTTTACTATGTGCAGGGCAATTTATTTACTTAGTACAGTGGATATTTTTTTTTGGGGGGGGGGGGGGGGGTACTTACTTAGTACTTAGTTCCTCCTACGCCGAGCGGCGCATCGGGCAGCTAGTGATCTCCATCGATGTCGGTCAGCAGCGACTGCTTCAGCTTCGTCCCAGGCAATGTCGACAGTTCTCAGGTCGTCCATAAATGTTCGACGCCATGTGGTCTTTGGTCGGCCTTGCTTTCGCTTGCCAGTTCGTGGACGCCATGTCATGGCAATCTTAGCTGGGCGATGAGGGGGTAGGCGTAAAATATGTCCCGCAAAGCGAAAGCGTCTTTCTGCAACAACATCGGCTAATGGGCGGGTGCCTGCTCTTCGTAGGACCTCCTCATTTGTTATTCGGTCCCGGTAGGAAATTCTCAGGATTCGCCGCAAGCCACGTTGTTGAAGCACGTTCAGGTGTTGAATAGTTGCACTTGTTGAGCGCCAGGTTTCACTAGCGTAAAGTGCAGTAGGGAAGACGATAGAGTTCAGTAGTCTGATCTCGACCCTTACATTCAGGGAGGTCGAGTTCCAAATAGGTTGGAGACGTCGCAGGACACCAACTGCCTTCCCTACTCTGGCGTCGACATCCCGATCAGAGACCCCGTCATTCGAGATGATGCTGCCAAGATATGTAAAATTCTCCACCTCTTCAGCACGTTGTTGGTTGATCATGACAGGAATGCGGGCACGTGCATAGCCAACTCAGAGTACCTTGGTTTTTTTGGCGCTGATTCTTAATCCAACTTTCGTTGCCTCCCTCTGCAGGGCCACGGTCAACCTTTGGAGGTCTTCCTGAGTCGAGCCCAGCAGGGAGATGTCATCTGCGAAGTCCAAGTCAGTGAGATTACGCGCTTCGTGCCAGGGCACACCGATGGCAGCTTGGTCAACTGATCGTCGCATGATGAAGTCAATTACCAACAGGAAGAGGAAAGGGGATAGCACGCATCCTTGTCGGACGCCAGTATTGATCTTGAAGAAGGCTGTGCAGCCGTCATCCGTCCGGAAGCAGCAACGGGAGTTGGAGTAGAGACAACGAAAGGCATCTACAAACTGCTGAGGGACTCCATAGTGGCGTAGGATAGCCCATAGAGTCGGCCGGTGGACGCTGTCAAAAGCCTTCTCGAAGTCAATGAAATTAATAGAAATCTTCTTTTGGTATTCCAATGTTTGTTCAATGATCATGCGGAGGGTGAAGATTTGCTCGACGCATGACCGGCCACTCCGAAACCCAGCCTGCTCTTCTCGCAATCGTTCGTTCACAGCGTATCGTAGCCGATTCAAAAGAGCGAGGCAAAACACTTTCCCGGGTACCGACAGCAACGTGATGCCCCGCCAGTTGTTACAGTCACCCAAATCACCTTTTTTTGGAAGTTTGATAATGGTGCCTTTTGTCCAATCATCGGCTACATGTGATGTTGACCAGCAGGCGTTTAGGAGTCTTGTAAGGGCGGCTTACAAGGGGGGGGGGGGGGGGGGTATTTTACATTTTCCTGTTCATTTTTGACTGCTTTATTTATTTTAGTTAATCAACTCATTTGTTTGTAACCTGTTTAAAAATGTAATTTATTAGAATGTGTTGAAATATTAAAAAGGTCGAAATCCACCAACACTAGACGTTCAGCAGATGACCAAAAAAAAAGCCTGGCTTTACAAAACAGCCCATTCAGTGGACCAAAATTGGAAGTCCAAAAATGACTTATAAATGTCACTTTTTGCAGCAGGAATGGGCGGCTGACAAATCTGCAGCAAGTACAGGATGGTATGATTTAAATATGGACAAAAACCTCAAAGGAATATTTCCATTCCTCCATTACTTCAGGAGTCTGTGTCAAGAAGAATTTGGGTGGTTCTCATAGATAGACAGACAGAGTAGCAGCACATTTAGCAAAATTAAAAATTGTAATTTAGTTAAGTAAATGTAGTAAAAATGTTTTATACGAGAATCAACTTCAAAAATGAGAGGGCTTTGGAAATATGGAAAACACTGTGCATTTTCACATCCTCTGATAAGTGTATCTCAAAATTTTGGGAGCTTTTCCACTACACTGTGCAAAAGTAGGGCTATCGTTTACCCAGGATGTTCAAACTTACACACTACCCTGTCCATTCAAATGTAATCCCAATAGGTCAAGTCATGCATTGCAGTGGGAACTGTTGCTAATCAAGTAAAGGCTTCTTTGTAGCTATGTGTCAGGCCCGTGTGTGAATTGACTGTTGGCAGTAGCGGTTTTAGATACAGGCGACACGGGCGGTTTCCCGGGGCGGCATCGTGGTGGGGGGCGGCATCACGGGCATCGGCAAAAAAAAACAATTATTGATTTTCCAATGCCTGACTAAAGCTGGCAAGGAAACAAAAAAAATTGTCTGCACTTTGTGGAAAATTGTTTATTTTAGCATTTTAGCATTGGTAGATTTTTTTTTTTTTTTTCAGCCAGCGCATACTGGGAATGGTACAGGCACCGATCGGTTTTCTATCGCCCATTTGCTGGGAGTAAGGGCGCCCTCCGTTTGCGAGGTGCGCCTGCTGCTTGCGGCGCAGAGAGGAGAGGGCGGGGCGGCGGGGGATTCTCTGGCTGGCTGGAGCAGCATCTAATAATCAACTCACAAAATAAAACAAAATAAAAACAAACCAACAAACACAAAAACACCAGACATCATGATACAGACTTATAATTTGCACCAATGTTTTTTCAAAATTCTGTACACGAAAAGTGAGCACGAGAGCCCTCGGTGCGCCTGCTCGCTGCTGAAGTCAAAGTAAACGTTATTGTCATTTCCGTTACAGTCCAGCATATAGAGACGAGACGACGAGGCTCCAGTTACAGCAGTGCAAGTAAACAAACAATATTTATAAGAAGAGTAAGAAAATAAATAGACACTTTAGGACTCGGGGTAAAGGATCAATAACAATTTAAAATTTACAGTTTGATGATTTAAAGTCTCACACAAGCCGTCGAAAGCGGAGGGGCCTGCTTCCAAATAGAGCACATTTCATTTATAATGTTGTAAATCCAAGCCCATTATGTATTCATGATTTGAATCCTGGGTTGTGTGAAATCTCAGAAATACACCTTAGACAAAGTGAATCTGTGAACTAAGGTGTAGGTCTAGTAGGTTAAGTTGTGGTGATCCTCGAGTTGGGGGATTTGTGTTCATACTGGAGTGCAAAATTAAAACCAATGGAAGATGGACAAGAAAAGTTCAAAGCCATCAGGTCCTCAGTTTAGAAAAAAGAAAAAAGAAGAGGAGGAGAAATGAGCAAAAGATGCAGGTAAGCAGATGTGTCATTGGATAATGGCAGCTCATCCTGAAACAATCAGAATCAGAATATTATGTGAGTTACAGTTGCTCCAAGAAGAAATGGTAAAAATAGCAACAGTAACAGACTAAACTCCAAAGGAGGGACATGGGAAGATGGGGTAAGAGAGACAAACAACCATTCACGCTCACATTCACAACTATGGGAATTTAACCTGACTCCACTAGACATCATAGTGGCATGGTGGTTAGCACTATTGCTAAGGCAGCACACTATAAGCTAATTGAGGCAAAATATAACAGTCAAGCAAAGAAGCAGGTGTCCCATGAAACATGTTACAAGGAAAAGCCTAAAATGCCTTCAATACAGAAACTGGCAAAGAGTGAAGGGCAGACACAGACTAAATATCCGAATATCCAAGATGGCGCCGCGTATGGATGCCCTGGTGCTTCAGTGCGTTACTTTTGTCTTGTTTTTGTGCATTTCTTCTGTGTCTGGGCACTCCTCTGGATATTCTTACACCAGAGAAGAGCTCCTTAACTGCAGGACTACAACGCCTGTGGATTTATTTCCAATATTTGTCGCATCTGCGGCAGATTTACTGCTGACTCTGATCAGGAAAGTGAGACGTCGAAAGAGAGGTAAGCGAGCCGGCGTACTCGTGCGTTTGAGGAAACGCGGACTGAGAACGGCCCTTCCTGGGATCTTCCTTTCTAATGTACGCTCACTCTGGAATAAGATAGACGAACTGGCCCTGATGAGAAGCATGAACAGAGACTTTGCCTCCTCCTGTGTCTTATGTTTTACGGAGTCGTGGCTCAGTGAGGACATCCCGGACTGCGCGCTCAAGCTGGAGGGCTTTCATCTGCTGCGCGCGGACCGGCAGGCCACTCTCTCCGGTAAAACCAAAGGTGGAGGTGTCTGCTTCTACATCAATAGTGGCTGGTGCACAGATGTAACAGTGATTGCTCAGCACTGCTCTCCCTCTCTGGAATATCTTTTTATTCACTGCAAACCGTTTTATTCTCCGCGGGAGTTTGCTTCATTCATCCTGGCCGCTGTTTACATCCCGCCAGACGCGGATGCGCGAGCAGCTCAGTGCGCACTCGCAGAGCAGATTCTCCACACGGAGCGGACATACCCGGACTCTCTCATCATTGATCTTGGGGACTTTAACAAAGCCAATCTGAGCCATGAGCTTCCCAAATACAAGCAGTATATTAAATGCCCGACCAGAGAGGAGAGGACATTGGACCACTGCTACAGCACGATCAGCGGGGCCTATCGTGCGGTGCCCCGCGCTTCACTCGGACTTTCTGACCACATCATGATCCACCTAATCCCCGCGTACAGACAGAGGCTGAAGCTCTCCAAACCTGTCGTGAGGACCAAAAAACTGTGGAGCAACGAGGCTGTGGAGGAGCTTCGCACGTGTTTGGAGACCACAGACTGGGACACATTGAAGGCTGCTTCTAACAGCTTGGACGAGTTTACGGACACTGTCACCTCCTATATCCACTTCTGTGAGGACAGCATTGTGCCATCACGCACCAGGGTGAGTTATAACAATGACAAACCCTGGTTTACCCCTAAACTCAAAAAGCTGTGGCTGGAAAAGAGTAAGGCGTTCAGAAGCGGAGACAGGGACTGCTACAGAGAGGCCAAGTACAAGTTCACTAAGGAAGTGGACATTGCCAAACATCAGCACTCTGAGAAGATGCAGCAGCAGATCTCAGAGAATGACTCGGCCTCTGTGTGGAAAGGTTTTAGGAATATTACAAACTACAAGCCTAAAACCCCCCCACTCCACTGATGACTTGCTCTTGGCCAACACCCTCAACGACTTCTACTGTCGTTTTGACGAGCCATCAGGCAGCCTTCACACCTCCAACGACCCCAACAATAGAGGCACTTTGGACACTCATTCCCCCACCTCTCCCCCCTCCATAGAGCCATCACCACCTTCAAACTGTTCACCTACAACACCCCCCTCCTCACCCCACACAAAAGAGGATTTCACACCACCTCCTCCGACCACAACTCTTCATATTCATGAAGCAGATGTGAGGAAGCAGTTTAAGAATCTGAATGCTCGGAAAGCTCCCGGCCCAGACGGTGTGTCTCCTGCCACCCTCAAACACTGTGCAAACGAGCTGGCCCCAGTGTTTTCTGGCATCTTCAACTCCTCACTGCAGGCATGTCATGTGCCTGCCTGCTTCAAGTCCTCTACCATAATCCCTGTCCCCAAGAAACCTAGGATCACTGGACTAAATGACTACAGACCCGTGGCTCTGACATCTGTGGTCATGAAGTCATTTGAGCGCCTAGTTCTCTCCCATCTCAAGACCCTCACGGCCCCCCTCCTGGACCCCCTGCAGTTTGCATATAGAGCCAACAGGTCTGTAGACGACGCCATCAACATGGCCCTACACTTCATCCTGCAGCATCTGGACTCCCCAGGAACCTACGCCAGGATCCTGTTTGTGGACTTCAGCTCTGCCTTCAACACCATCCTTCCAGACCATCTCCGAGGCAAGCTTTCCCAGATGAATGTGCCTGATCCCATCTGCCGGTGGATCACTGACTTCCTGACGGACAGGAAGCAGCACGTGAGGCTGGGGAAGAATGTCTCGGACTCCCGGACCATCAGCACCGGCTCCCCTCAGGGCTGTGTTCTTTCTCCTCTGCTCTTCTCCCTGTACACCAACTGCTGCACCTCCACCCACCAGTCTGTCAAGCTAATCAAGTTCGCAGATGACACCACCGTCATTGGGCTCATCTCTGACGGGGATGAGTCTGCCTACAGGAGGGAGGTTGAACGTCTGGTGTCCTGGTGCAGCCACAACAACCTGGTGCTGAATGCCCAGAAGACAGTGGAGATTATTGTGGACTTCAGGAAGCACACAGCCCCACTCCCCCCCATCATCCTGACTGACACCCCCATCACCTCTGTGGACTCATTCCGCTTCCTGGGTACCACCATCACCCAGGACCTGAAGTGGGAGCCCACCATCACCTCCGTCATCAAGAAAGCCCAGCAGAGGATGTACTTCCTGAGGCAGCTGAAGAAATTCAACCTGCCAACACGGACGATGATGCAATTCTACACTGCAATCATCGAGTCCATCCTCACCTCCTCCATCACCGTGTGGTACGCTGGAGCCACTATCAGGGACAAACAGAGACTGCAGCGTGTTGTGCGCTCTGCTGAGAAGGTGATTGGCTGCAGACTCCCATCTCTGCAGGACCTGTACACCTCCAGGACACTGCGGCGTGCAGCCCGGATCTCAGCTGACCCTTCTCACCCTGGACACAGTCTGTTTGACCTGCTCCCCTCAGGCAGGAGGCTCCGGTCCATTCGCACCAGAACCTCTCGCCACAAGAACAGTTTCTTCCCCTCTGCTGTTGGACACATGAACAATAACCACATGACTGTCCCCGCCACTAACACATGACCCTACGCTGTGTCACTGCATCATTTCATGTCTGGCACTGATCACCACCTGCACTCATGTATATATCTTTCTACGTAGCACTCTTAATTCTTATTCTCATGTATATATCTCATGTATATCTCATGCACATATCTTTCTTTCTACATAGCACTTTAATTCTTATTGTTTGCACTGAAGCACCGCAGCAAATTCCTAATGTTGTAAACCTCAACATCTGGCAATAAACCCATTCTGATTCTGATTCTGATTCTGATAAATACACTGGAGGGAGGCGGATAATAAGACACAGGTGACACAAATCAGGGTGTTGCAGGCAGTCACAGCGGAGGGAAACACACAAGGGCATGATGTGACAACTGGAAAGACAAGGGAGCTGAATATGTCAAAATAAAATGGGAAACATGTCAAGCAAAGCATGGAAACAAGGAAAATATCAAGAAGAGTGTGTGAGATGATGTGTGACAGGCCATTTATCATAACTGAATGCAACTTTTTTATGATAAAATGGAAAATGATGATACTTTTTAAAAATTTGGGCTCAAATACACAGTTCTGTGATAAGCTTTTTAAAGCCCTCCTTCAGTATATAGACGATGAAGAAAATCTTCCTATGAACCAGCTTTTCTTAATTAAAATGAGCTTTAAACTCACATTCCTGACATGTGTCAAATCTTGGATATGAGGAGACTTCAAAGCTTCCTCCCTGCTGTTTCTTGACATTTGTGATGTCCAAGGTAGGTCAGATGAAGTGTAGTGGGAAAAAAAGCACAGCGACTCTAGTTCTTGTTACAAGGGTAGTCTAATTAACATTTTAATTAACACGAAATATTCTTAACTCAGGGCCATCCTTGGAGCCATGTCTGGGAAAGATTCATTACATTCAGTGTTAGTCTCTCTACCGCTGCCCTGTGACATTTTACTTTGACAAATGTCATCTTCAGGAAGAATAAAGAGATTTCAATGGATTACCCTCCCCGGTGTGCAAGCCAAAATGTTTTAGTTACAGTGGAGAGCATGTAGTTTTCGCAGCAGGCAGACTGAGTTGACATTTAAAAATAAACCCAGATGTTTGAAAATTGAAGTCATTTTGAATATGGATTTCAAACCATTCATTATGAAACAAACATGATGTGGAAGTACTTGATGTGGAGCTTGACATGAGACACAACTTTACATGTCCAGTGGCTCAAAATAAATGGACTTCTAAGAGAAAAAAACGTAACTCTGAGACGGGATTGTTTTTCGTTTTATAGGTATTATTCACATGCAAGAAACTATCCCTGCATACTTGTTAAATATGTGCATTGAATTATTGAATGAAAGTATTTTTGGAACTGAGTACAATAACCTCTGTTTTATCTCAGTTTATTAGAAAGAAATTAGAGGTCATCCAGGCCTTTAGGTCTAATACTAATACTGTTTCTGTGCTGTGAGTTCCGAATCATCTCCAGATCAGCCAGTCAACTACTCTTTGAAGATTTTTTTTTAGAAAAATGGGTGTTTGGACATTGGCCTATAATTAGCTAAGAAAGCTGGGCCAAACAATGGCTCTTTAAGTAATGATTTAATTAGTGCCACCTTGAAGGTCTGTGCTATGCCATTAATAGAGATACATTGATTATATATAAATGGTAAATGGCCTGTATTTGTATAGTGCTTAAGACTGCATTAATTAATGGTAGGATTTGTTTGAGCAGTCTTGTAGGAATCAGCTCGTTGACTGTTTGGACACAGTGGTTACTGAAGTTAACTCAGAAATGTAATGATATGTCTGTGAAATGGAGTGAATAATTTTGTGCTTCAGCTTGGGGAGGAAAATTCTAGTATTTTATTAGTCTGTTTACTTTGCACTAATTAGCAGGTATCTTTCTAATTCAATTAATCGGCTTGATTTCTTGCAGTGGACACCATGCACCATGTAAAAACCACCATTTATGCTCCACCACACATCAGTTCCTCACAGACTCATTGCAGCGCTATGAGACCTACGTGTTTCCAGCTTAATTACTTCAGCAGAAAATGTAGCCTGTATATATGTGATCTGCACAGGGCATGCTCTACAAACTACTTCTCACAGCTTGACGTATGATTCTAAATCCAAAAGTCCTCAACATTTGCTGTAATTATCATTAAAGCCACAGTTCACTCATAAACATAAAATGTTCATGCTACCAATCTCGCCCCATAGTAATACTGGGGCTTTGAGACACCAGCTCAGTGAATCGCTAAATGAACATTTGTTTTATCTACAACCTGCCAGCTACCTAATGACTTAATTATTAATGTTTAATAAATCTTTAATTGCAGCCTCAGGTGGTTAATGCATCCACATAAGCCTCCTCACTCAGGTACCTGTACCAGGTTAGGGAACCAGGTTTACTGCATTACGACAGATAACCAGTTGCATATTTAGGCCAACAGGCAGTTTTCAGTACTCCTCACACCCCGACTTTGAACAAGGGGAGAAAACCCACACTGACACAGTGAGCTCATAGAATCAAACCCAGTATCCTCTTCTTGGTTTTATCTTCACTGAGCACCTTATAAACTTTACTTCCAGTCCTCATCATTGCTACCTTCTTGGTTTCTCAGACACAAACTCGTATACTCACCTAAAACCTTACATTCATATGACCAGTATTATCTGGGGAGCTCTAGTGAGCTGTAATAACTGTGGAGGTCACACTTATTGAAAATTCTTCTACCGTGACCTACACTGGTTTTGTTATCATTTTGATAGGAATTCTTCTTAATTGTAACCATCTCGTGAGAGAAGCCCCAATTTAACATTGTTTAAGTTTGAGGATTGTTTTAACTGAAACAGTGTTCATACATAGGAGGTCAGAGACCGTTTGACAAGTGGGAGGTGAAATTTAAATTGCATGTCTTTTGTCCTGTCTTCTTTCTCTCTCCCCAACTGGTCATGGCAGATGGCCCCGCCCCTCCCTGAGGCTGGTTCTGTCGGAGGTTTCTTCCTGTTAAAAGGGAGTTTTTCCTTCCCACTGTCGCCAAAGTGTTTACTCATAGGGGGTCATATGATTGTTGGGTTTTTCTCTGTATGTATTATTGTAGGGTGTACCTTACAATATAAAGTGCCTTGAGGCGACTGTTGCTGTGATTTGGTGCTGTATAAATAAAACTGAATTGAATTGAAAGACAAGATACATATACGCTGGGAGGTCTAACGCACACAGCTGCAACTAATTAGGAAGTAAAGCAAATAAAGCCTCAGCTTCTAGGACCTGAAGAAGCTTCTTAGATGAGAGGTGAAACATCTTAACAAAACATAAAGAAGTCCAGTCGCTTTCTTTCAAAGCTCCTTAGACTACAATGACCTGGATGACTAAGAACCTACAGAGACACAGGAAAATAATACTACACTAAAAAGAAAAAGTACTAAAGGACTCGCACAACCCAAAAATCAATAATGAATCTACCAAAACAAACCATATTGTCACTGACTCATGGACCCTAATAGCTGTCCATCATCAGGAAAAGCAAAATAACTGATTTTCTTCTGATGTGTTACACTGTGCTAGATTGATGACAAAAATGTTTTCTTTCTATTCTTGCTTAGGATGAGTGCTACATCTCTGAAGTGACAACTTCAGTCTGTTTCCTCCATCTAGAAGTCAGTGAGTTTTTCGACCAAGCGCTAGACAGTTTCATATTTTGCTCTACAATATAAATATGTTGGCTATTAAGCAGCTGTTCCCATAGATGTTGTTTACTGACATGTGGATAAATGCGACTACAGAAGTTGCCAGAGACATTCATCATCTCCCCTCAAAGCAAACAAAAGAAGTTTAGTTGTTGTGTCAACGTGATCATACAACTGTGGCTTAGTTTGTTAATAGCCTAACGGTTGCATTTTACTTTACAAAATGACAAAAATAAGAACACCTCAAACACATTTGCTACAAACTACATTATAGTTTGTAACAAACTAATGTTACATACAAGAAAACTGCTTATAAATGAAATAGGTTGAAAGGGGGAAAAAACTTGACTTTAATAGAAGATTCTCTTTAGTGTTGCCTCACTGCTTATCTCCCCAGATGTGATACAAAATTAAATAACAGGACTCTCCTGGCACACGCTCTAGCACTACAAAGTCAGCTTTTACCACAATCTTTATGCTCAGCATTATAATTCTTGGTCTTTATTTAAGATTTATGTGTACATGTTTTTTTTTGTTGTCTCCATTGTTATTAATGTTTAGTGAGGAGGAAGCAGTGAAGACATTCTCTGTAACTCAGTGCAGAGAAACTATGACCCCAGCTCTGCATCATTTAATGCATTGTTGGAGTAACACTGCTGAGCCAGCTGAGCTGAATGAACACATCTGTGTTATATAAACAATGGTGTGTGGATACAAGCAGTCTAAAAATTTGTTCTATTATTATGAATGTAAAAGTAACCAGTTTCTTACAAAAAAGAGCCAAGTTCACTGGAAACAGTTCAAACCTGAGCTTAAATGGTGGATCAACTCACCCGTTGGTTAAGGAGGTTCCTTTTTTGTTGCAGTTGTTGTTGTTACCATCTCAGTGCTTTTAAAGCAGATGTCTACATAGTAGCAATTTATCAATCACCGTGTAGGCCTTCCATAAAGCAAAGCTTGCTTTACCCTCCTTTTTGGTGAATGGGCACCATAATTTACAAAATAGGTGTTGTGTTGTATTGGATAAGACTTGAAACTAGAGACTATAAACTCATCAGGAAAGTGTTTACTGAGGTCATAGAGCAAGGAGTAGGCACATAGACTGCTACACAGCTGGATGCTAAGTACAGGACCCCCCACCCACACTCCCTGCAGGCCAGTAGAACGAATCCAGAATTAATGCAGGCTGTGCTTTTCAAAGCTACAACCATCTTTTATTCAGTATTTTAACATATGGGAATAAGAACATGCTGGCAAAGCATACAGTGCATTGTATTTTATTACTGTTTTTGACTTTTATCCACAACCCCTAGAGTCATCTGTTTAAAGTCAATATAGACACATATGCCACAAATATTAATACAGTGAATGCAGACATACATCACAAAAAGAAAAGGGAATAAAGACCAGGAGAGAATGACGCTGAAGAATTTACAGAAAAATAAAACCGAGGCCACAGTGCCTGCCGACTGTATTCTCTGTATGTCTGAGCCACACTATAGAATGGAGGTAACTATTTCCATTGCCTTTTCTCCTTAGGATATACACTGAGACTTTCCATTTGCAGCTAATCGTTTTGATTCAAACATGAATGAATAGTACGAAAACCCGATCAGCAAGAATTGATCATATATGAGGCAAGAGTGCAGGAAAGAGATGAAAGTGGCAAGTAATACTCCAACTAAACAGTGCTGTCATTATTGATTAGCCCACAGCTTTCTTACCAGTCTTTAATCTGTAGCATTATACAAATAATGCTACAGATTAAAGAATGCCGGTAGTAAGATCTCCTAGAGACGGAATTAATGTCTAAATATTATGCACATAGTGTTTGTGATCAATTTTAGAAGCTATGGTAATGATGGAGGTGTCAGGCGCGGAGCTCTGAATGGAAGCAGTGTGTTTATTTACAGTGAAACAAGGGTTGACAATAGTTCAAATGTGCAAATAGTGGTTAGTCATGTCCTCCTTCCCATGCTCAGACTGTGCGTGGTAGTGAGTATCTGTTCCTCCTCCAAGTGTCTTCTCATGCTCGTGAATCTCCTCTGTCCCAATTCCTAGTCGCACACAGACAGCAAACGGTAAATCACTTGATAGAGCTGACAACACTTTGCAACGCGAATGGCTTGTAAACACTACCAGGCTTAGTCCCAATACTCCAGCGCTCTCTGTCGCTCAGCCACACCATTAAATTGTCCAGCCTAAGATGGCGGATGATTGGCAGCAGAAGATGGCGGATGATTGGCAGCAGCTGGTGATGAATTGGTCTTAGGTGAGGCAGCTCAGAGCAGGAGAGGGGATTCTGGGAAGATGGCGGAATGAGCGGTTCAACTTGAGTGGGCTCCGAGGCTTATCCTAAAAAGAACCTCTTTTATGTCTAGACCACAGTCAAGTAAACCGGAATTAGAGGCAGACTAGTTATACTTGATCTCTAGAACTCAAAAACCTCCTCCCTGTGTTTCTCTCCGTCATTCTCGGCCACCTTCTCCGAAGCGTCGAAATGGCCAACATTAACAAAGATCATGGCTACCACCTAGCGGCTCTTCGCCAGGCGTGCGACGAAGAAGATATTGAATGGATGGAGCAGCAGCACGACTTATCACAAGACAGACCGCAAGTTGATCGTCACCACACACCGGCTAAAAGTCCAAATCCTAAAAAAAATCGAAGGCTAACGAATCGCAGAAGCAAAACAAAGTTTCAAACACAGTTCTCCTCAATGCTATCCAAAAACTGGTATGTAAATTCGACACCCAAATGAACATTTAAAGAGTTATAAATTCTAACTGCAAGAAAACACAGACGCTGTAAGAAAAGTAAAGGAGTCCGTCGATGATAATATGGAAGCTGTTAAATCTGTGGTGGAAGATGTGAAACGTATTAAAATGCAGATGGCTACGCTGAAAAAAGAGAACGAGGCTCTACGAGAAATGTGTCTGGAGCACGCAAGATATAAGCGGAGATGGTCTTTGCTGCTAACTGGCGTTTCCAAAAAGGAGGGGGAGAACACAAGAGAAGAAATAATCAGAATTCTGACCAAGACAGTTCCTGCGAATGCCGAGCAGCTATGCAACACCGTGGATATAGTGCATTGGCTGGGTCAGAAGGGACGAGTCGGCGACAAACCTAGGCTGATCGTCACAAAGTTTCCCATGAGAACTGTTTGAGACCTAATGTGGAAGATGTCCAAGGAGGTGAAGTTCTGCAAAGAGATGAAGATTTGGTTTAGAGAAGACTGCAAGGAAGACAGAGAAGCCCGCAAACGTCTGTGGCCGAGGGTGGAGGAGGCAAGAAGCAGATGGCTCAAAGCTTTCCTGACTATAATGACTATAATGAAATGATTTAAAGGCTTCTCTCTGCATTTTCGTGTGCTTACAAAGAGAAAAACAAAGACAATATTTTTAGATGTCATGGTGAAATTATTGGAACATTAACCGTTTCTCTAAGAGATGCATGTTGGTACTGACAAAATGCCTCTGACAAACAAAACAAATCCTCCCCATAATATCAAAATATACTGAGTGATATAGAAAAATATCAAAACATTATCAGAGTAAAAACAAAAAATATTCCACTGTAAGAAAGTGATTGGATTGATGGGCAAACTTGTTGCCCAGTCCAGGCTAATTCATTCACTGCTTACTTAAGTAGCCTAGCTCGTATCTCTGCAATACGTGGAGCCAACATCTGTGTTGCAGACAGCTGCTTGTATGAAGACATACATGTTGTGGAGCGTTTGATTATAAACATTTCCAAATATAAAGTGAGCCTTGAAAAGCTCATCAAAAAGCTCCAAGTAAACTGGTTGACTTGCCTGCTTGTCTAGAACTCCTCTTTGTTCCAACAGGTAGATAGGGTTGCATAGTGGAGCTGATGGCATGTTCCTGGATGCTTGTTCCACTCTGAGTATGAAAAAAATGAAAATATGTTGAATTACAAAATTTCTATTCAAACGCAATTGGTACAGGCTTTCCCCATCAAAGTTCAAATCTATATTTTAACCAACATCCCCCGCCCCAAACAAAAGAATACATGGCAACAACAGCAATAAAATGGGTGTCGCATATTAAAAAAAAACAAAAACAAAAAAAAACAATGCAACTAAAAGAATGCCATTACTTTAAAGCCACTGTGCTTTACAGGTAGGAGTGAGTTTAAAAAATTGATTTCTCCAATTCAAATCAATTTTAGTTTGAATAAAGCAATATCGATTAATTAAATCCTGAATCGATCTTTAAATGTAAATGCATTTGAAAGAAACCCCAGAATCTCAGGTTAAATCTTATGGAACTATTTCAACAACTGCCAAACAGCTAAAAGTGCAAATGAGAGCATGTAAACAGATTCCGCACAAAGGCAAGGCAAGTTTATTTATATAGCACAATTCAACAACAAGGTGATTCAAAGTGCTTTACAGAGACATTAAAAAACAAAAACAATAAAAAGCATGATTTGTTGTTGATGAATTGCTTTTGTTTAGCTGGAGAAAATTGTGGCACAACCAGTCATTAATTTCCTCACTGCATTTACCAAGAGCCTGTACAGGGCCTTGGTCTCCTGGTGACATTGTGATATATATCTGTGTGTCATCTGCATAGCTGTGATAGTTTATTTTGTTGTTCTTTATAATCTGTGCCAGTGGGAGCATGTAAATGTTAAACAGAAGGGGTCCCAAGATGGAATATTGGGGAACTCCACATGTGATACTTGTCTGCTCAGATGTGAAGTTACCTATTGTTACACCCCGGCCTAGGCAACCGGCATGCAACACAGGAAAAATAAAAATAAGGGAAAAAAAAACAAAACAACCACTACGGTTTTCCAAAAAACATATCCCAAAACGAAAGTATCGACAGCTATTTACATCAAAACAACAAACTATTTACAACCGGGGGGGGGGGGGGGGGAGATCGCGACCATGACAAACTGAAACACAAGGCTTAAATACATAGAGGGAGCAATCAGGGAATGGACCACAGGATGGAAACACAGCTGGGGCAAATCAGAACTGACGAGACAAGGAAGCGTAAACTGAACACACTGAGATAAGACAGACTTTCAAAGTAAAGCAGGAAACACATACCGTATTTTCACGACCATAAGGCGCACTTAAAAGTCTTAGATTTTCTTCAAAAAGTACGGCGCGCCCTATAGCGCAGTGCGCCCTGTGTGTTGTAAGGAGGACGTAGTAGAGAATACCATGAGAACGCTAAAGGGTGAAGTGTGGGCGTTGATCGTATATACCGGACAATCGCACATACCTGTCTAAAAGGACAGGTATGTGCATTATGTGGAACATCGTTGTTTTAACAACCCTGAAAATGGCAAAGAGACACGCTTATGAAGCACAGTTTAAACTGAAGGCCATCAGCTACGCGGAGGAACATGGAAATCGAGCAGCGGCGAGAGAATTTAAGATTAACGAATCGATGGTTCGCAAATGGAGGAAGCTAGAAAACAAACTCCGGCAGGTCAAGAAAACGCAGCTGAGTTTCCGCGGACGCGGGCGAGGTGGCCCGAGTTGGAGGAAAGACTCGAGCGGTGGATCATCGAGCAAAGAACGAGCGGGAGAAGCGTTTCGATGGTCACCATTCGGCTAAAAGCAGTTTCACTAGCTGAAGAGATGAACATTGAACATTTCCAAGGAGGTCCGTCTTGGTGCTTTCGTTTTATGAAACGGTGCCATTTTTCCATCCGGACCAGCACTACGGTAGCGCAGCAACTTCCAGCGGATTATAAGGAAAAGCTGGCCATCTTCCGCTCCTACTGCAGCAAACACATCGGTGACAAAAACATCCAGCCCAGCCACATCACAAACATGGACGAGGTCCCGCTCACTTTTGACATCCCGGTGAGTCACACTGTGGAGAACAAGGGGACCAGCACGGTAGCGATACGCACAACGGGGTATGAAACGTCTTCTTTTACTGTTGTGCTTGGCTGCCATGCTAATGGACAGAAACTGCCGCCTATGGTGATTTTTAAGAGAAAGACTTTGCCTAAAGAGAAGTTTCCAGCAGGAATCATCATTAAGGCAAATGAAAAGGGCTGGATGGATGAGGAAATGATGAAAGAGTGGCTGAGGGAGGTGTATGTAAGGAGACCAGGTGGTTTTTTCCACGCATCACCATCGCTGTTGATCTGTGACTCTATGCGTGCCCATCTCACAGCCGATGTGAAAAAACTAGTGAAACAAATGAACTGTGAGCTTGCTGTCATTCCGGGAGGCCTGACAAAGGAACTCCAACCGCTGGACATCGGTGTGAACCGCCCGTTCAAAGTAAGGCTGCGAGCGGCCTGGGAGCGATGGATGACCGATGGAGACCACAGTTTCACCAAGAGTGGAAGGCAGCGCCGGGCGAGTTACGCCACAATTTGCCAATGGATTGTAGATGCTTGGGCTAACATGTCTGCTGGCACTGTTGTTCGAGCTTTCGCAAAAGCTGGCGTCATTTCCGAGGAACCGCACGGCACGGAAAGTGACTCTGACAGTGAAGACAGTGAACCTGGCATGTTTGATGGAGATTTAGCGCAGCTGTTCAATTCAGACACAGAGGATGAGGACTTCGATGGGTTTGATTGATGATAAAAATGTGAGTACCAAACTTTGTTTTGCTCCTGCTTTATTTTTAAACACACACACTTGTATGCTTGTGTGTTGTTGATGATGACGATTACCGGTAATAGAAATGTGAGTAAGGTACCGAACTCAGGTTTGCTCCCGCTTTATTTTTAAATACGCATACGGTACTTGTATGCGCCCTATAATCCAGTGCGCCTTATGTGTGTGGTAAATACAGTAATGGCACACATAACTGAGACTGCGCCTTTTAGTACAGTGCGTCTTATGGTCGTGAATATACGGTAACAGTCACGCCTAAAACAAAACACTGACAACACCGAATCGTAACACTATTGATACAAAGTATTTCCTGTTTTCTAAGTATGTTTTGAACCAGTTTAGTACAGTTCCTGGAAGACCTGCCCAGTTCTCCAGTCGTTTGAGTAATATGTTGTGGTCGACTGTATCAAATGCTGCACTGAGATCCAGCAAAACTAGGACTGACATTTTTCCACTGTCTGTATTCATACATATGTCATTAAACACTTTGGTCAGAGCGGTTTCAGTGCTGTGGTTCTGTCTAAAACCTGACTGGAAGGCATCGTAGCAGTTATTCTGTTTTAAGAAGTAACTGAGCTGTTGAGAAACTGCTTTTTCAATGATCTTACTTAAAAATGGGACATTTGAGATCGGTCCGTAGTTGTTCATTTGTGTCTTGTCAAGATTGTCCTTTTTCAGTATAGGTTTTATTACAGCAGTTTTTAGTGGTTCTGGAAACACACCTGACATTAAAGAAAAGTTGACGATCTGTAACAGGTCTGACTCTAAAGTCTTTGAGACCTTTTTGAAAAAACTTGTTGGCAGGACATCTAAACAGCAGGAGGAGGAGTTCAGTTGACCTACCAGGTCTTTGCTGTTAATAGGGTGAAACTGTTTCATGGTGTTTAAACAGTTTTTCGGTGGACACAGTACATATCCTGAATCTGCTGTTGATGTACCAAGTGCTTGTCTTTTGGATTTTTTCTGTGAAGAATTTGGCAAAGTCATTGCAGGCCATGGTCGAATGAAGTTCAGCTGCCACTGACACAGGAGGGTTTGTTACCCTGTCAACTGTAGAAAATAAGACCCGAGCATTATGGCTGTTTTTGGTGATGATGTCAGAGAAGTAGGACCTCCTTGCACTCCTCAGTTGTAAATTATAATTGTGAAGTTTCTCTTTATAGATGTCATAATGAACCTGGAGGTTTGTTTTTCTCCATCTGCGCTCAGCTTTCCTACACTCTCTTTTTTCATTTTTCACCAGTGTGGAGTTTCTCCATGGAGACTTTTTCCTTCCAGAGATAACCTTCACCTTAATGGGAGCAATAGTGTCCATTACATTTAACATTTTAGCATTGAAGCTATTGACGAGCTCATTGACTGAACCTCTGGACAGATCAGGTGTTAATGGGAAGACCTGGTTAAAAATTGCACTACTGTGTTCAGTTATACACCGTTTTGTTATCACTGCTGTTGACGTATTTGTGTGGGCTGAGATTTTACTTTCAAAGAAAACACAGTAATGATCAGACAGGCCCACATCAGACACAGTAACCTCTGAAATGCTCAGGCCCTTGGAGATCAGTAGGTCAAGAGTGTGTCCTCTATTATGTGTGGCCTCTGTTACATGCTGAGTCAGCCCAAAGTTGCCCAGAGTGTTACTCAGGTCTTTAGTCCCTTTGTCCTGAGGGTTGTCCACATGGATGTTAAAATCCCCAGCAATAATTACACAGTCAAAATCAACACAGATCACAGACAGCAGTTCACTGAGGTCATTAAAAAAGTCTGTGCAGTATTTGGGAGGCCTGTAAACATTAAGAAACATAACTTTGGATGGGGCCTTCAGCTGTAAAGCCACATATTCAAAAGACTGAAAACTTCCAGGAGATAGCTGCTTACATTGAAATGATTCATTAAATAAGACAGCGACCCCTCCTCCTCTCCTGCTCACCCTGACCTCACTGATAAAACTGTAGTTAGGAGGGGTCGTCTCGATGAGAACAGCTCCACTGTTACTTTGGTCCAACCAAGTTTCAGTTAGAAACATAAAATCAAGGCTGTGCTCAGTGATTAAATCATTAATTAAAAATGTTTTCCCAGCTAAAGATCTAACGTTTAACAAAGCCAACTTAAGTGTTTTAGAGGCATTACTTGTCCCCTCGTGTTTGGGAGCAGTCTGTGACACACAAGGTATGTTTACTATGTTTAAAGATCTTTTAGAGTGCAGCTCTCTGTGTTTTGACCAGGCCACATGTCTCCTTCTGTCACCTGAAAGTACAGAAATTTTAAAACCTTCTATTAAACAGGGTCCCAGCTTCTCCTGGGAAAAGTCATCACTGCCATAATCCTCGCAGCCCGGACCCTCCACACATCACACATCAGACTGCGGAGACAGGGCATGAAGGTGGTAAGGAGGAACTAAGGGGGGGGGGGGGGGGGGACTGCTTTCAGTCAATTGCAGAGTGTCACCAAAAGATTGGTGATTTCTTTCTTCAGAAAAACTTTAATTTGGATAGTTAGCTATACAAGTACCTAAGTGCTCGCTGAAAATACATCATTTGATTGTTGCGATTTTCTCAGTATTATTCCAAGGTGACAGTGTAAAGTGTGTTTGTACTATATGAATAAAATTGAACTAGATCAAATTTCACATTCTTTTGATAGCTTTCATTCTTAAATATTTTCACCTGTTAACCTGCAACTGAGTATAAAACAGAAAGATAAAAGTGTACAGTCTGTGTGATCATTCACACATTTTGCACTGCAGATCACCAAAACTATTCCCAGTAAACATTACTTCATTCATCAGTTTAATCTAGTCTAATAAACAGATACTGTCATGCGCCGTGGTGCGCGGGCACGAAAGGGTCCAGGCGCAGACTCCGAGCTAACAAAAAGACACTTTATTAAAACAACGAAAGGCGACCCGGGGAAAGTAGAGAGCAAAACAGAAACTAAAAATCCGGGGAAACAATGACACGAGGAAGCCGGGATCGGGACGGCGGGGGGCTGCAATAGAAAGGAGAGATGATTACTAGGGAGCCAGGAAGCGGGGAGAACATATCAGGACTGAGTTAGAGTAGGGGCTTACGATAGAACGGAACCGTGGGAGCTCGGGAGGGAAGTGTGGCAGTCCGTGGGGGCAGGAAGTCCGTGGAATGGCGAGTGGGCCAGGTGAGCACCGCGAGATCCAGTTGAGCCGGAGGACAGGCAGGTAGCAGACGCCGAGTAGAAACCTGGACAGAAGTAGGCAGGTTAAACAAAGTTCCAAGCAGAAGAGAATGCACACTTTTCGTGGAAGTCTGGTTACCACTGTGGGGATGACTACGGACTGGCGTGGAGCATCCGTCAGCACCGGATTAAGTGGATCTCCGTGTAATCACCGGGATGGAGAGCAGGTGTGCTGGTGATGGCCCAGCCCGGGGGTGTGGCTACCCGAGCATCACGCATTCCACAGACACAGGACCACGGACCATGACAGATACAGTTTAAAAGAAGTTAAATGAGTTTTTTTTGCATACAAACTTTGTGAAAGATCCAAAACTAGATGTGGGGGTTACATCTCAGATAGGTAGAACTTTGTTGTTTGCTGGGTTGTTACTTGTTTAGACTTCTGTTTGAATTATCATCATGACCTACATGTTTTCTGTTAGGTTACAGCATATTATTTTGATTTATCATTTACATTTCTTTAAACTGATAATGATAAGTATCAGCTATCATTTTTCTATATTTTGAGCAGGAGAGTTTTTACTTGTGTGCCAGTACAGAATGTCTTGCGTGCTCAATCATCCAGGAAAGTAAATCTCCAAAAAGTTGATTCTGTTCATCTGGGCGTAGCGTTTTGTGGGAGAAACGTCACTTGGATGAGTGACGAAACGTTTATCCCACAAAACACTACATCCATCACCTAGTTGGTTGGTCAGTGTCTGCTAATAGACGTGCATTAGTTTATGTTAGCTAACTAGTGACAAATCCAATAACTTAATGGAAAACAGGGACACTAAAAATAAGAAACAGTCCAGGGTGCATAGCTGGACAGGCTGGTATGCCCGATGTTGATTTTTAGTTTTTATGGGCCGATGTTTTTTTTTTTTTTCCATAACGGTATAAACAGTGAAAGGTGGTGGATTGGCCAGATGCTGGGAGATGTGTAAAAATAACTCAGTTGTTTGGTGGTGGCTATTGCGGAGCTTCCACAGATTCAGTAACATTAGCAAGTGGTGAAGGCCAGCAGGTGCAACACGCTGGCAGGTGGATGATGGAAAGGCAGGAGGAGCAGAGACCCGAGGCGGTGAACTGAACTTCAGGTAAGTTATGACCTGCAGTCTATCTGGATCAGATATAAACCAAGTTTAGGTGGAGTTTATTTTCGTTATGCTGACTTTTTACAGTCAGTTACAATAACTCGTACTGCGTACTAGCTAGCATGACGGAGTTTAGACGGAGTTTATATACTGCTGGGCGGGTGCTATGATATTAATGATGTTGAACTTGTTTTATCTTATTTTATTTGTGAGGTTAGTTATTAGAGTTTCCAGCCATCCTGTAAAAAACGGAATCGTCTGGTATTCAGAGAAAATATTGTGCGTTTGGTATTGAAGTGAAAAGGAACACAGTTTGTCCCAGATTTCAGCTACAATGAAAAAGACACAAAGCTGGAGTTATTCTGTGTCTTTGCTGCACAGCTGCCTCTTCTTCTCTCATTCTCCCCCCTCCCTCTCCTTTTCTTTCTTATTCTCATTTAAAATGTCTCGCTTTTAACAAATAATTATCTGAATCTTACAACCAATGTTTTCATCTGATGTAAAATGTATAGAAATCCATTATTGTACATAGTAATTTTTTTAGGGTCCCATCATAATTTCTTCAGAAGTAGCTAAGTACTGTATATGATGCCAGTATTTTCCCACATTTTCTAGATACTGTACCTGTACTGTGTGTAAAATGCCATCAAAAAGTCAATAAAGTTTTAGTCTTTGTCACCTGTCTTTCTGTCTCCTTTCACTTTTTAAAGGTTGCCATGTTAGAAAAATTATTTTGCCCTGCCGTGCTGTTTATTGATGTGGTAAATGAATGGTTTACGAAAATATATCTAAATCTGTCATCAGTAATCAGTAATGATCATGTCTCACCTCTAGTCTTCTCTGTCTTAATTTCAGGTTTTCACCATGTGTTGTAGATAGTTCAGGAGGTTAACTCGACCAAGCAGTCTACTTTCGGGTACTGTTTAGAATACCAGAATAGGGAGGATGGTGTAGGTTTACGTTTATTAGATTGATACCAACAAGACAGTGTACATCACTGTGACAACAGCGTTTGCTTTCATTCAAAGGCTTTATGGTTTCTCCTATAATACCTGGTGGGCCGGTCTCTAGTCAAAATGCCCGGGCCGATTTTTTTGTCCCAGTCCAGCCCTGGCAGGGGGGGGGGGTCACTTTTGTTCTGCCACTAGCTGCAATAATGACTTTTATGTTAAATACCCAGGATATACTACGCAGTTTCACTCTCTGGCTCTTCAGCAGTAAAGGACAGAGCTAGCAGCACTGAAACGGAAAAATCTAACTGTTAACTGTAAAACTTTAAACACGTGCTTCTTAAATCCAGTTTCACAGAAAGTATTAAAGTTTTTTAGAGCAGGGTTCCATGGTTTAAATTAGCCTACATGTACTGTTGGACACATGTTATGTGTACAGCTGTCTGGACTGAGGACTGTGGGGGCTGTGATAATGTATAGAAATGTGCAACAGGACTGAGCAGCACTCACAAAGCAACCTTAAGGTGCCTTCCAGAAACTGGGACGTTAGAAACTTACCAATAAAATGATGTCTAGACTACTTTATAAATTTCATCAATTTAAAATTCCCCTGCATGACTCAGTTTTTGTTGAAAAACTCCTCTCTGTAGGAGAATACATTGCCTCACAATTAACAGCAGATAACAAGTGTAATGTTTTTATCTAGTGATGTTTAGGTGTATGTATGATTCCTAAAAGAGGACCGTGTATTGTGTTAAAATCAGAGCCAAGCATAGACAGTGATATTTGGCTGTGGTTTGGGCTTCTGCAGACGATCGGAGATAGATAATTGTCACCTAGTTTTTTATTGTCATATTCACAGTAAGGAAACATGTTTCCCAGTGACAATGAAATTCTTCTTTTGCTTTCCATGACAGATGCCAAACAGAAAAGAAATCCACATATAAAGTAGAGAAATAGATCATTTAAAAACAGTAAAAGCAGGTATAAAGGACTACATGAAATACAATAAAAGGAATACAATACAATATAATTAAAAAGAAAACGTACGCAAAACACTATGTGTATACAATTAACAATTTACAATTCTACATCAGAATGTGCAGTAGATAGAAGCGAGTGTACAATTATGCATGTGCACATACAGAAAAAGTAAACAGACCATATACACTTCTTTCAGATGTTTACTGTAGGTGTCTAATGGCAGTGGGGAAGACTTCTGAAGCTCCAGTCTGAGAGTAGGAGTGTGAACAGTCTGTGCTGGGGATGAGTAAGGTCTTTAAGGATGCAGGCAGCTCTGTGATGGTAGATACACTGCAGAGAGGGCAGTGGAGTTCTAATGATCTTTTCAGCAGTCCTTACCACTCTCTGCAGGCATATGTGGTCCACAGCACTGGCGTTCTTGTACCACATGGTGATGCAGCTGATCAAGATGCTCTCGACCGTGTAGCTGTTGAAGTTGCGGGATTTTTGGCAGCGTGCCAAACTTCCACAGCCTCCTCAGGAAGTACAGCCACTGCTGAGCCCTCTTCACGAACTGTGTGGTTTTAAATGTCCAAGTGAGGTCCTCACTGATGTAGACGCCCAGGCATTTAAACCAGCTCACCCTCAGCACTTAAAGCTTGTTGTCCTTGCACTGTGACACCAGATCAGCCAGCTCTCTCCTCACCGCTGTGTTGTCCACATATTTTAGGATGTTATTCTTGTGATAGGTGACACAGTCGTGATAAAACAGAGAGGATAGGGCCGAGGACACATCCTTGTGGTCGGCCCATGTTTTAGAAATCCTGATAGATATTACAGTATTACCTTTTTATTCAAAGGTGTGAACACTTTTTTGGCATACCGCTGTCAGAGCGCAGAAGGAGAGCTGGTTCACAGCCGGCAATTTACGGTTATGAAACTATGCAGTTCAGTTCATTTCAGTACAATTTTATTTATATAGCAGCAAATCACAACAACAGTTGCCAAGGCACAAATCAATATATCATTAGTGAAACTACTGTTAAGACATCCATGTACTGCATTTTACAAATAGTGTTATTAATGTGTTTGTTTATTTAGTCATTTTCAGTTTTAAGAAAGCTAGAAACACACTTTCACATCCATTTTGTGTGTTTTTTCCCTACATTCAGTAAAAATAACTAGTCTGTGAAAGCTGGGAGTGCTGTTTGCATTGTTGCTCAGTAATTTTCTCTTACCTGTCAGCATGCTGAGTTTTGGCTCCCAGAACTAAATAAATAAATCCTGCAGTATTAGGTTGGATACTTTTTTGTAGGACATGTACCTGATGTTGCATTTGGAGAGTCTCTTTCACAGCTCAAAACTTTTGAAGTATAGCATTAAAATAAACACAAAGGGGTGGTCCACTGAGGAATGCATGCTGGGAGCGTCACACATCCCTCTCCTACAGCAGCTTTTCACTTTTTACTTACCTGAAATGTTTAGAACAAGGCACCACATATTTCTGGCTTTTTTCTTTAGAGCAGAATACACACATAAACACATTATTGTTGCACACATGACTGACACATCTCGCAGATTGCTCTCTGACTGCACTTGAAATGCACCTCTCTCTGACAGAACCCAGCATTTCACTAATTGGAGATTATGTATCGGAATTTCAGGAGCAGGACCACGCCTCCAAACACTCTCCTTTGGTTGTCATCTACTGTATATAGCGTCCCCCAGTTCTGCAAACTGTTCATTCTCGTCTACGTGCCCCACCCTTCCTCCCTTCTTATTCTCAGTTCTTTAACTCCTTCTATTCTCTAACTCCTATTTAATACATGGGGGTCTGCCAGAGACGGGAGCCGTCGCCAGTCCCCTTCAAGGCCTTCCCCAAACCACAGCTCAATTCATGTCCAAGTATCACCTTTACCTACTAAAAAACGCTGTCAAACCTCAAATGAGGACGTGGGCCCAGCTACTGAATTCAGGTTTAAATTTTTGATTTAAAATTTTGTTGAAGAACATTAGCAGTGCAGTTAAATTCAAATAATTGATTAATGCTTTCATGTTCAGAACTATTAGGCAGCAATAACCATGGAGTGCAAGCATCGCTTTCTGTCTTCTGTCTTGCTTTTTTGGTGTGCACAACCTGTATTTAATTATCTAAATCAGTGTTTTATAGAAAGGTTCAACATTATAGTTCTGGTATATTCATAGAATTCCTGAATAAATTCAAAAGGCACGACTATAGACTATAAACCTGTAAATAAACCCACGTCAACACTGCTCCCCCGGGTGGACACAAAGACATTATCACCAGTTTTCCCAAATGCTACTTATGGGCGTTCCTACTCTCCGATGTGTCGTCTACGTCAGAGATAAGGGATATAATTAATATCAAAGACGAGCCAAGGACCAGTCAAGAATCAGTCAAGGACATGCCGTGGTCCTTGACAGGACCAGACACCATTTTAAGTGATTGATGATGCTCAATTTAGAAATACATGACGCAGGGAGGTTAATAATAATAATAATAATAATAATACATTTTATTTGAAAGTGCCTTTCAAAACACTCAAGGTCACTGTACACAGTAGAATAAAAGCAGTTTACAGAATCAAAAAAGCATAAGACATAAACGAATAAAATAGCAGAGTGGAGAGGTTATGTGGGATAAGCTATTTTGTACAAGTGGGTTTTGAGTTTGGACTTAACCCTTGTGTGGTGTTTGTATTTTTGTTACTCAGCCAGTGTTCATGGGTCTGGTGGACCCGCTAGAGTTTTGGCTTTCCAAATTAACACTATCAAACAATTTTATGTTAAATTACTCAACAGATGTTTACTTCATCCCAATTACAAGACATATGAACAGCAAACATGGTTAATTTTTTCCCTTTACCTTTGTTAGATCACATTTATGAATTAATGTGCTTCTCGTTTTTCTTTTATATAAAATGTTATAAATAAATCAGTTATAATCAAGTGGAGTGAGTGGAAAGACACAACACATTTACACGTGAAAAAATAATTAATTGTTTAATTTTTCTTTTGAAAAAAACTGAACACGGGTCTCACAGACCCGAACACCATACAAGGGTTAAAGAGTGAGAAGGAAGAGATATTTCTTAAATCAGGAGGTAGGGAATTATAGAGTCGTGGAGCAGAACAGTTGAAAGCCCTGCTCCCCATGGTTGCAAGACGGGGGGAAGGGACGGAGAGTGAAAGGGAAGAAGAAGATCTGAGACAACGAGATAGGGCGGTGATCTGAACCAGATCAGAGAGATATGGAGGAGAGAGATGATGAATAGCCTTAAATGTGTACAAGAGTATTTTGAAATTCATGCGATATTTGACCGGGAACCAATGAAGCTGCTGCAAGGCAGGAGTGATGTGGTGGACAGAAGGGGTCCTGGAGATGATACGGGCAGCAGAGTTCTGGACGCCTTGGAGTTTGTGGATGGATTTTTGAGTAAGACCAGAAAGAAGTGAATTACAATTATCAATCTGGGAAGTAGATTGCAGTAATGCAGACGCTGCACCGGTCTGTCGTGGTGAAGAGGGAGCTGAGTGTAAAAGCGAAGCTCTCAATTTACCGGTCGATCTACGTCCCTACCCTCACCTATGGCCACGAGCTGTGGGTAGTGACCGAAAGAACGAGATCGCGGATACAAGCGGCAGAAATGAGCTTCCTCCGAAGGGTGGCTTGCCTCTCCCTTAGAGATAGGGTGAGAAGTTCGGCCATCCAGGAGGGGCTCAGAGTAGAGCAGCTGCTGCTCCACATCGAAAGGAGCCAGCTGAGGTGGTTCGGGCATCTGACAAGGATGCCCCCTGGGCGCCTCCTGGGTGAGGTGTTCCGGGCATGTCCCTCCGGGAGGAGGCCCCGGGGCAGACCCAGGACACGCTGGAGAGATTATATCTCTCGGCTGGCCTGGGGACGCCTTGGTATTCCCCCGGATAAGCTGGAGGAGGTGGCTGGGGAGAGGGAGGTCTGGGCCTCTTTGCTTAGGCTGTTGCCCCCGCGACCCGGCCTCGGATAAAGCGGATGAAGATGGATGGATGGATGGAATCTGGGAAGTAACAAGGCTGTGGACAAGAATGGCAGTGGCATGTGGGGTGAGAAAAGGACGGAGACGATTAATGTTGCGCAATTGAAAATATGCAGACCGAGTAACATTATTAATGTGTGAATTGAAAGATAAAGTACTGTCGAGGATGACACCCAAACTTTTCACAGAGGAAGAAATGAAGACCAGTGAGTTATCGATAGTAATAGAAAAACTGTTGGTTCTGGATAATGTTGATTTAGTCCCTACCAAGAGGAGCTCGGATTTATTACTATTGAGTTTGAGAAAATTAGAAGAGAATCATGAATTTAGTTCAGCTAAACAGAGGGTGAGGGAGGATGGGGTAAGAGCAGAATCAGGTTTAGTGGACAGATAAAGCTGGGTGTCATCGGCATAACAGTGAAAATGGATATTGTATTTACGGAAAATATGTCCAAGCGGTAGAAGGTAGATAATGAAAAGAAGGGGCCCCAGGACAGATCCCTGATTTGAGTTGAATGAACTGAGTGCTATCAGACAGGTACGATTTAAACCAGGCTAGTGGAGTATGGGGGAGACCGATGGAGGCTAGCCTACTGAGAAGTATAGAGTGAGAAATAGTGTCAAAAGCAGCGCTCAGATCGAGGAGAATAAGAATGGAAAGTAAACCGGAGTCAGCTGCCATAAGAAGATCATTGGTTATTTTTATAAGTGCTGTTTCAGTGCTATGGGAGGGGCGAAAACCAGACTGGAACTGTTCATACAGATTATTATTAGTTAAATGTGAGTGGAGTTGTGTGGCAACTATTTTCTCAAGAATTTCTGAAAGGAATGGTAGATTGGAAATAGGCCGAAAATTCTCAAAATTATTGGGATCTAGACCAGTTTTTTCAATATTGGGGTGATGGCGGCAATTTTGAGGGAAGCAGGAACAGTTCCAGTGGTAAGTGAAGAGCAGATGATAGCAGATATAACATGCCTTAAACAAAACTGTAGGAATGGGGTCTAGCTGACAAGTAGAAGGTTTTGACTTACAAATGAAATCTGAAATATCAGTAACCGAGGGGAGCTGGAAAGCAGAAAAAAACAGTGTGATGGGAGATGAATTACACAGGAAGAGCTAAATGGAACCTCGGAAACCAGTTCTTTCTGTATCTTGTGAATTTTCTTAATGAAAAATAACATTAATGAATCACAAAAGGAGGATGAGTAAAGATGAGCAGGTAAAGAATCTGGTGACCTGAAAGAAGAGTTGAACAGTGAAAACAGTATCTTGGTTGAGTCATCTTTTGAACAGATAATGGTGAAGTAATAAGCAGATTTTTTTTGATTAATACACTCCTTATAATGCATAATATGGTTATTAAACATTTCCTTGTGGATATTCAGACCAGTTTTCTTATAAAGGCGTTCAAGTCGCCGTCCTTTTGCTTTCAGGAGCCCGAGTTCAGCTGTAAACCAGGGTGCTGACCGAGAGAATGATACAGGTTTGGTTTTGAGTGGGGCAACAGAGTTTAGACTACTGTTGAGACTAGAGTTATAATAGGAAACTAAGTCCTCTTGGGTAAGCAGGTCATGAAAATGCAAATGAGTAGAGAAAGCAAAAGAAAGAGTATCAGGATTGATTTTCTTAATATTCCGAAAAGAAATGGTACGAAGATTCTTTGTTATAGAAAAGGTCATTTTGATATTGAAAGAAAGAAGCAAGTGGTCAGAAATTAGCAGTTCATCAGGTTTGCAATTAAAAGGAGTAAGTCCAGAGCAACAAACTAGGTCCAAAGTATGGCCCTTAGTATGAGTAGGAAAGTTTATGTGGTGTTTAAAGCCAAAACTATTGAGGTAGGATGAGAAGTCTTTGGTGAGTGGATGATCACTGTTATCCATATGAATATTAAAGTCTCCCAGGAGTATTATATTAGGGAAACAGTAGTTATGTGAGTCAGGAGATCAACAAAGTCACTTATGAAGACAGAATTAGACTTTGGGGGGGGGGGGGGTTAAATGACAGCTATGACAGTTAGAACAGGTCCTGAGAGTTGACAGACAATGGATTCACAGGAACTGTAGACAGGTACAGACAACGGCGTGACTTTCCAGTTCTCACGATAGATTACCGCAAGACCTCCACCACGGCCGGACTTACGAGGTTGGCCGGTGTAAACAAACCCCGGGGGGGGGGGGGGGGGGGGGTGCAGTCATTGAGCGGCGAATGACTGTTGCCACGTCTCGATCTGTGAGTAATCCCGAATTAGATGACCCTTGCTCGTAAGCGAGCGGATGTTAAGGAGGCCGAAGTTGACATCGGTGTTGTCAGACTGGACAGAGGTGTTAGCCGACCTGGGCAGGGTGGCTAAAACACTGTGGTCAGCAGCCCTGTCGGGGTTCCGTGGAGGACGACGGACGTGAAGTGGACCAGAGGGACAGTATTGACTTAGAGTCGTCATGGTGAAAATTCCGACGAGAGCCCCGGTGGATGTACTTTCGGCGAGGGAGATGGAGATGAAGCACAGCCAGCGGTGGAGAAGCCAGGGGAAAGCGGAGACGGAGAGGCTCGTCACTTGAGTATTGGTGAAATCCAGTAATGGGTCGATAGACCAATGACATAAAAATCCAGACCCACACGAGCAAGACGCAGATCCTGCCAGGCCACATCACGCACAGTCAGGTAAGCCAAACAGTCAGGTGTACGGATCCGAGGGAGACAACGGCCAAAACAAACAGGCAGATGAAAGAAACTCAGGCACTTGCAAAATTTGCTGGATCACCAGTAGTATCAGTAGAAGACAAGGTTTAAAATTTGTTAAGATGTATCAAAGAATATATAAATAAAATAAAAGATAAATAAAAGATAAAAAAGATACCGGTGAGTAGCGGCAGCAAGTTGCGCCAGCGTTCACTCAACCGGAAGCAGACCGGTTAAATAATATTTTCAATACATTGGAGTCACTGTTGTCACCATGATTGGAAATTCCAATCATGGTGACGTAGACGACAAATTGGGGAATTACCAAGAGCCATGTGTAACTAATGGCTTATGTTACCCATAAAAAAGGTAACCGCAGTGACAACTTTTGTAAAAATGCTTTTTACAAAATTGCTGCTACAGGGCATCAAACCACCTGCTGCCATCCATACTGTACTCTCAAAATTATGTAATTTAATCCATTTGTATTTTGGTATGATCCCATGGTGGGTAATACCAGCAACTAGAAGCTTCATATGAAATTATGAGATAAAAGACAAAAATTCTGCCAAATGAAAAGAGACATTGGACTAACCATGAGCCATTTTTATAGGAAATAGTGATGTCATCACTGCCATATTTTGTTTCAAACAGATTGTCTTAATTGGAGGCACCAGAGAGAATTCCAGGGGACCATTACTCTACTCTCTCACATAATAATCATTATAATTGTCTGTGAAGGTTCTCAGTCATCCAGGTCATCGTAGTCAAAGGAGCTTTCGAGGATGCCAATGTTCACATTTTGGACAGAGAGGACAGATGGTTTGAAAGAGGAGTGAAAGAAGCCATCTATGTCCACTGTGAGCGACCATCTTTGAACAGAGGCGGGGGTTTACGACACCAACTCTCTGCCATCTATAATCCAGTTTTGAGATCCCTTCCCAGACGCCTTAACGCCCACTCACATCCTGGGCCATCTGACCTCAGGAATTCGCATGATAAGGTGGGGCCAGGTTTCACAATGAACACACCCGAAACTCTGGCTGATTGGGACCCACACCCAGTTTCACACCTTGGCTCAGGCGATTAGAAGATCATCAGGGGGTCCTTTTGTCCCTCTGTGGGGGGAAACTCCCACTAGGTTTATATCTGGGACTCTCCACCATTTGACCTTAGAACTGAAGAAGCTTCACGGATGAGAGGTGAAACGTCTTCAAGCAACTTAAAGAAGTCCAGACGCTTTTCTTTGCAAGCTCCTTTGACAATCATTATAATTGTAATAATAATTCTAATAAAAACATACTTGTTTTACAGTAAGTAATTTAGCAGAGCAGGATATTTTATGGTAGAAAAAAAAACTAACCTAATACAAACAATGCTCCTGTTCATGCTGTTTTGAAAAAAAAGAAAAGAAGAAGAGCTGGAGTGTATGAAAACATTACCACTGATGCAAGTGTCATTTCTGTGCACAGAGAATCAGTTAGAAATGTCACTGTCATGGTTGGAATCTTTATCACCTTCCTTCACCAGAACTCTTTCTTCAGATCGGTCTAACCACTCGAGTTGAAAAGACTCCTTTTTGTGTGTCACATCAGCAGTGGGGTTTCAGAGGCGGCAGCAGTCTGGCTGCACAGTGAGGTCTGCGTGAGCAGGGAGGCCAGCTTTAAGATGAATAATTTCTGATCTTGGCTGTGGTTCAAGCGGCGGTCACTCAGACTGCACCGCTGAGAGCAGTTTTAAAGCGCTGGGAGATAGCACAAACAATAAAAATAAAGCCATGGTACTGGATAACAACTCAGGGGAGTAAACAGGCTCCATGCAGCATACTGCGCTTCAGTAATTACAGTCATTACAGTCAAGGTAAAAAGTGAAATATCTTCTCTGTTGTGCATATTTGTCCATTTTTGAAAAAGGAATTAATACCAATATTTATGAAAGGAGAGCCAAGTTTCATGACTCTAGGTGGACAGTTAAATTATATCTACATAAATCATAAATTGGATTCTGTAGACTTCTGGACCAAATGAGACACACACGAGGAACTATCAAAATGAAAGGGCAAATGAGTAATCACCTAACACTGAGATGGAGATATAACCCTTTAAGGCAACAATAACGATAATGGTTTTCTTTCTTTTCTTTTTTTTTAACTTAAACAGCTCACTGTATTAGAGGAAACCAAATCAGAATTCTGGGACTCTTAAATCTTCACAGTAAAAGCCATAAATCTTCCTCAAATGCTTATTAGTGCAACAGAACCACCTGCAGCTGCAAGTTTGGGGGCTTTAGAACCCTTTATGCATGGTTAGTGTTAAATCCTCCCAATTCTTTTGATCTTTGGGCTGAAGGAAGGACAATACTCGGTGTATAATTGCTCAATCAACAATCTTTTATTTCATAAAATTCAACACTTTATGAGCATAAACCATCCGGAGGGGAGATGAGCGCGGGAGGGTGTCCATCTGATCTCGAAGTGTCTGAGCATTCCTCACATTCTTATAGCTTCAGCCCCCCTCCAAAGTCATAAAACCTAAACATTCACATTCTTTCTCTCTCTCAGTGAACCTGAGTTATGACCTTGGCTTCCTGTGCAGTATGTTCTGTTCTTTTCTAATCAGACAAATACGGCGATGACTCTCTGAAAACAGTATTTCTTATACCTCAGCAGTATAATGCATCATAAAACAATATCATTCATTCACAATAAATCAGCAGTCTAATGTAATACAAATCCGTTTAATAAGTGTAATAGTTATCACCTTCTTCTAAGTCAGGAGAATAATGCAAACTAAAACTACATAATGTTTTCACAATCTTTAATTAGGGGTCTAACGTGGCATAAGATAATATAATAATCTCACAATTCCCCTTTTGATCTCTTTTTAAAGAGATCACTTACACCTTATAATCCAGTTTTGCGAGGTCCATTTCTTCTTACCCCTAAGGCCCTCTGTCCCCCTTTAACGGGTGGAGCATATGTGTGAGACGACCTCTGTGTTTGATGCAATTCAGATGCAAGAAAAACTATGATTACAACAACAGTACAGATGACACTCCCATCACTCTCCAGTTTTCCCACAGCTTTATGTTGGTGCTCCCGTTTTCCCCAGCCTCATCCTGGTGCTACCTTGTACCTTTCAAACGTTCTCAGACTAGAACCTCTGTCTAAGGAGCTTTTAACCTTTATTTTATTGCTGCAGCTACCAGTATCTTCCAGTCGGGTGATTCTCTGCTTCTCTTCTTTCTTCGACCTAAGGGGTTAGACCACCCTTCAGTCGTTGCACAGATCAGGGGATTATTCTGCCCCTATTTCAAACAACGATCTGTGTATTCTGGGGTCACAGCCGTGTCCCCCTTTTTACCAAGAGCCTCTCGAACCTTGTTGGTCTGGTGTTCCTGGATTTCTGCCAACCCCTTCATGGTTATTGCTGTGTTTATGGGATCCATCCTCTTGTGGTGACTAGTCGGAGCTCAAACGCCGTGACTCTTCACCCCAGTTGTTGTCTTGGCAGTCTCTATGTCTGTCTCTGCTGCAAGGTTCCTCGTATCTCCGTGACCTCGTCTGGTGTCTGTTCCTTTCTCTGTAAGGCAGAAAACCAAAACACCTCTCTGCCTAGCTCTAATAATCTAATGTTGTTATCCATTGTTCTTCTAGTGATGCAAATTTGGTTTAGAATATCATGTTCAGGACTCTCTGACCCAGAGACTTATTCTAACCATAATCTATGTGTGTAAGCATGTTTGCATCCACTCAAAGTCAATACCTACAAAATATCAGTCCGGACAGTCACACCAAACGAAGCTTATGACCTTCTAAAGACTGAGTGCCAACTCATTATGAGCACATTTGCAATGTGTGTATGAAAATGATTATAACCGCTTAGTTTAGTAAAATAAATCAAAAACAAATTAGCCATTTTTAATTCTAACATTTGCCCCCCTTTTCACAAAAATCATGTGTTTCATTCAGCCTGCCGTCCCACCGTTTCCTCTCCAGTGTGATACTCAGCTTCTCATGAACACAGGCATTTTATCTTCTAAACGCTATTCAGTTTATTTCAATCATTAATGCTTAAACATGAAAATGATGATTTATGCTTCTCACTGGTTCTCTAAAAAAAGTCTGGGAACTTTTGGGTAATTACAAGCTTCAGTTTTACCATACCTAAATTATTAAACACACAAATAAAGTCATAAAAATATTCATAAAACCATTATATGATGTTAAAACTCAACTTCTGTCACGGTATGGCATGGCACACCGTGGAAGGAGTGGGGAAGGAGGACCCAGGCGCGGAGCTCTATGTACAAACAGTGTTTATTTACAGAGTGAAAACAACGTAACAATAAATCCCCGTGTTCTCCCAGACTCCCGTGTCGTGTCTCCCGTGAATAGTCCGTGTGCTCTCTGCTCCCGTGTCAGCACCCCCCGGTGCTCGCTGCTCTCCGTGCCTTCCACGCTCTTCCTGCGGGAAACAATAGCGCAGCTGTCAGGACACTCAGAAATGGCAGGCATACACTTTCTGACTAAACTTAGACAGGGTGACTAACGTGGAGTCTCATGCAATGATCCCGCGTCGGTGGGAGCTCCAAGACTCTCTTAAGTAGCTCCCCCGACGAGGCCTGATCAGCAGCAGGTGTGTGGCTTCGGGTGTGGCCAGTCCCCTTGCAGGGCCACACCCTCCAGGCCTGACGCCGCCTATAAACAAGTGCTCAGCCACCCACACACACATATACACAAGCACAGGGAAGGGGGAGCAACACCAAAATACACAACAATAATAATAATAATAATAATATAATACATAACTGCTCAGGGATCCTGGGTCGCCCAGTCCCAGGACCCTGACAGTACCCCCCCTCTAAGGGTCGGCTCCCGACGACCCCAAAACCAAAACAAAAAAACAGCACAACCAACCCAGGGCGGGCGGCTGGGGGAACCAGGACGGAGGGCCAGAACCAAAACAAGCAAAAACAACAAAACAACAAACCGACCCAGTCCACAGTCTCAGAGTCAGACCGCGCATCCCGCAGCGGTGCAAAAAGAAAACGAAAAGACGCCACAAACAGTCACAGGCGGCCCATCAACACAACAAGAGAGTTCAGGGGGCCTACCTCGAGCCCAACGGCGGCGACGTAGCAGCTCCGGCGGACGGCCCCGGGTCCGGCGGCAGCAGCAAAACAGTTCAGGGGGCCTGCCACGGGTCCGGTGGCGGCGGCGCTGCTCCTCCGGCGGCCAGCCACGGGTCCGGTGGCGGCAGAACGGTTCTGGTGGCCTGCCACGGGTCCGGTGGCGGCGGAACGGTTCTGGTGGCCTGCCACGGGTCCGGTGGCGGTGGCGCTGCTCCTCCGGCGGCCTGCCACGGGTCCGGTGGCGGTGGAACGGTTCCGGTGGCCTGCCACGGGTCCGGTGGCGGCGGCGCTGCCCCTCTAGCGGCCTGCCACGGGTCCGATGGCAACGTCGCTGCTCCGGTGAGCAACAGCGAGGCGTGGCAACAGGTCCATGACGCGCCGATCGCTGACGTGGACGCACCGGACGTGGACGGCGAGGAGGCCGCGCTAGACGTGGAGGTCCCTCCGGTCTGCTGACCTCCTCGGCCGGCAGCGAGAGCTCCTCCTCGGCCGGCAGCGAGAGCTCCTCCTCCGGCTCGCTGAGCTCCTCAGCTGGCAGAGCGGGCTCCTCCGGCTCGCCGAGCTCCTGCTCGGGCATGCTGAGCTCCACAGCTGGCGATGCGGGCTCCTCCGGCTCACTGAGCTCCTGCTTGGGCATGCCGAGCTCCTCCGGCTCGCTGAGCTCCTCAGCTGGCGGTGCGGGCTCCTCCGGCTCGCTGAGCTCCTGCTCGGGCATGCTGAGCTCCTCCGGCTCGCTGAGCTCCTCAGCTGGCGGTGCGGGCTCCTCCGGCTCGCTGAGCTCCTCAGCTGGCGGTGCGGGCTCCTCCGGCTCACTGAGCTCCTGCTCGGGCATGCTGAGCTCCTCCGGCTCGCTGAGCGCCTGCTCGGGCATGCTGAGCTCCTCCGGCTCGCTGAGCGCCTCAGCTGACGGTGCGGGCTCCTCCGGCTCACTGAGCTCCTGCTCGGGCATGCTGAGCTCCTCCGGCTCGCTGAGCGCCTCAGCAGACGGTGCGGGCTCCTCCGGCTCGCTGAGCTCCTGCTCGGGCATGCTGAGCTCCTCCGGCTCGCTGAGCGCCTCAGCTGACGGTGCGGGCTCCTCCGGCTCGCTGAGCTCCTGCTCGGGCATGCTGAGCTCCTGCTGCAGCTGGACGAAGTCTGAGGTTTCCCGAGCTTGCACTACCCCCCGGGCTTTACGCAGGGTGCAAAGGCAGGCGGAAACTCCCTTGAGCTGGCCGAGGTTGGGGTTTCCCTCCAGGATTGCCTCGATGGCATTTAACCCCACCACTCTTGCCCTTGCGTTGGTGGTGTGAGTTACCCAGTCCATCAGGCGTTGGACGCGTGTGAGGTCGCCCCCTCCGGACAGGGCTGCTGGAGTGGGTAGTGGAATGGAGGCTGCCGCTGGTGGAGAAGATGGCTGAGGGATGACTGCATGCGGATGAGATGACGACAGCGCCACAACCGCAGATGGTGAAGCAGCGAGTGGTGTGAAGACCTCTGACCGAGGTGATGTTACCTGCGCTGTCAGCTCGTCCACTGCAGACACAAACACAGATGGTGAGGGAAATGGAAAATTGTCCGTACTACTCACCACAGCCGGCTCTTGAGATGACCGTGGATGTGGCTGCGGTGAGGAACGCTGGCGGCGCGAACGTCGTTTCCGTGTAGACGTCGGGGCCGGCGTCTCAGGCTGTGAATCCACCAGCTGTCCGGGCCGGTGAGCAGCCTGAGGAGGAGAGTGGAGGTGGAGGGTGGAAAGTAAGAAGTCCAGGACCACTGCATTAAGGGAGTCCACCAGCCAGGGGAATTTAAAAAGCATCTCCTGCAGCCGCCTCTCCACGGCGCGACGCAAACCTTCCGCTGGCTTCTCCCACCACACCTCACATAGGTGGTACATTTCATCCATAACTTCCCTCCTGAGCCTCTCCTCGGAGACCGCTGGGTCCATAAGTGGCGGGATCATTCTGTCACGGTATGGCATGGCACACCGTGGAAGGAGTGGGGAAGGAGGACCCAGGCGCGGAGCTCTATGTACAAACAGTGTTTATTTACAGAGTGAAAACAACGTAACAATAAATCCCCGTGTTCTCCCAGACTCCCGTGTCGTGTCTCCCGTGAATAGTCCGTGTGCTCTCTGCTCCCGTGTCAGCACCCCCCGGTGCTCGCTGCTCTCCGTGCCTTCCACGCTCTTCCTGCGGGAAACAATAGCGCAGCTGTCAGGACACTCAGAAATGGCAGGCATACACTTTCTGACTAAACTTAGACAGGGTGACTAACGTGGAGTCTCATGCAATGATCCCGCGTCGGTGGGAGCTCCAAGACTCTCTTAAGTAGCTCCCCCGACGAGGCCTGATCAGCAGCAGGTGTGTGGCTTCGGGTGTGGCCAGTCCCCTTGCAGGGCCACACCCTCCAGGCCTGACGCCGCCTATAAACAAGTGCTCAGCCACCCACACACACATATACACAAGCACAGGGAAGGGGGAGCAACACCAAAATACACAACAATAATAATAATAATAATAATATAATACATAACTGCTCAGGGATCCTGGGTCGCCCAGTCCCAGGACCCTGACAACTTCCCCCTTTTTGACACACTCCCATGTGTCAGTTCACCGGAGCTAGAAATGAAAAGAAAAGGTTAGTGACATCATATCTCAGGAAACATCAAAAATTATTCTCTCGAGTATCGTTGCCGCAGCCTTCTATCCTGTGTTGGGGAATGAAATCAATTTAATTATCATGTTAGATCTGTTAAACTCCTGGCTCCGCCCACATTTAAAGGGAGAACCTAAATCACGTGGACCAGTGTTTGTTATTACATATCTCTATTTTGAATGTGAAAGTGTTGTGAAGTCTACCATTCCCCTGTTATTCATAGATATTGTTAAAGTTTTGGCTATTTTCCTCTATAAAATTTAATTTACTTTTTACAGTGGCCTGCTATGGTTAATAGTAACATATTCCAGTCATGAGTGATATCGAAAGTTTTCTCCACTGTAACATTTGGCATTCCCAACAATATAATGTGATACCTTAATGAAAACACAGCTAATAAAACACAATTTTCTTAATGCAAACATCAGTAACTCAAGATTAGAAACCCAAGGGTTCAGTCTGCAGTTCCACACTCTCATGTGAAGCTAGTCTCCCCCTCCGGTCTCTCTTATCCTCCTGCTCCTGCAAAAACAAAGCAAGACAAAACATCCACTCGTCTGTTGCAGGCTGGGTGAATTGTTTCTCAACATTTACTAATCCTAAGGTTGGTGCAGTTTTTGTCTCAGCATCAAGTCAGTCAAAACTTTTAGTCTCGTCGTCCATCATAGTCCACAGTGATAATGGAGTCTCACGCGCAACCTATTCGAGCATCCATCACCAGCAAGATGACGTCATCATTTTAAAAGGAAAACACTTCCTTGTTTTTTGGACTGGATTGACTCGCTGCAATCCTTTTAGACTCAGGACTATCTCATGTGATCAGTGTCCCATATAAGTGAATTTCTCCCAAGCCCAATATAATCGTGGAGAAGCACACTTTGCAACTGTTTTCTGTAAGAATATTTCATAGCACTTTAAATTTCAATCTTTCAGGCCTGGTTTAAAGAGCTGATTGCTAAATCATGAACTCACAAAATATCACCACTGGTGGATCACACTTCTCAGATGTTCTTATCTCCGTGCACTGTAACAAAAGCAAAAACAGATGTAACCAATAAAATACTAATAAAATAACTCATACTAGGGCCCGTTGCAGACATGTCCAAGCATAAAACGTCTCTCTCTCTCTTAGAGAAAGAACACAATCCAAACCTCACTGATAAAATCAACCTAGCGTTAAGCAAACCCCAAAAATCAACCAGAAATTCACAGGAAAGTTTTTGCTTCCTCCCGGGACAATATTGTGTGGGAATGAGAACCTCAGGTACCGTAGCACCTTTTGTTCCTCCTTCAATTAAGTCTTAATCACAGAAAATGCAGCGCTCCGACATAAAACTTACACCATTAGTTCACCATGTTCACTCTGTGCCACTGCTCCTCATCAGGGCTGTGGGAAGCACAGCAAACAATTCAGTCAAGGCCTTGAGCAGCCATACACAGACATCACACACAGACATTGTTAGAAATTGCAGCTCCTGGAGTGAACTCTTCGGGCAGTGTTAAAATACTCAGATCCTGGTGCAAAAGATGGCTTTAGTCTCTAAATCCAATTTGTCTCTTCATAACAGCTGTATGATGGCTGATTGTGACTGCTTATTGCTTGGGGCGACCGTGGCTCAGGGGGTTGGGAATCGCATCTGTAACCGGAAGGTTGCCGGTTCGATCCCCTGGCTCTCTGTCCTGGTCATTGTGTCCTTGGGCAAGACACTTCACCTACCGCCTACTGGTGTTGGCCAGAAGGGCCGATGGCGTGATATCAATCAATCAATCAATCTTTATTTATAAAGCACTTTTCATACAAAAAAAATGTAGCACAAAGTGCTTTACATAGTTAAAAGCAGCCCACCCCACCCTCCAACTCACTCCCCGCACTCTCATTAACATAAATGATGTGAATACACACATATCCCCCCCCACACACACACACACACCCACACATACACACACGCGCACACTTAAAGAGTAAAAATTGGGCTGGGCTCGCATGAGCCAAGTGAGGAAACACTATAACAGGGAGCCGTCTGCACCGGGAGCCGGTCACAGACCGCAGCCTCCAGGCTGGGCACACAGCAGGAGGGAGGCCAAGGAGCCCCCCAGCCAGGCTGAGAGGACCCCCAGAGACCCAGCAGCCACAGTCGATCACAGCCCCGGTGCAGAGAGCGCCCTCTGAGGAAACACTGGAGATATGACACAATAGGATATATACAGGGTAAAATGATAAAATAAATAAGAACAGGATACAATATAAATATAAATAGAGTAAGAAGGTTAAAAAATGAATAAGAATAAAATCAATAAATATTAGGTAAAGTCTAAATTAATAATAGAATAACAGGATAGAATAAATAAGCATAAAATAAATAAACGCTAAGTAAAAGCTAAATTAAAAAGGTGGGTCTTGAGCCTGTTCTTAAAAACATGTACGTTCTCTGCGGCCCTGAGCTCCTCCGGCAGGCTGTTCCACAGACGAGGACCATACCACTGAAAAGCTGCCTCTCCGTGAGTATGTGTCCTGACTTTAGGGACAATCAAAAGGCCAGTACCAGAGGACCTCAGGGTCCGCGAGGGTTCATATGGTAAAAGCAGATCTGAGAGATAAGAAGGCCCAAGACCATTAAGACATTTAAAAACCAATAAAAGAACTTTAAAATCGATCCTGAAACACACGGGGAGCCAATGCAGCGATTCTAAAACCGGTGTAATGTGGGCCCGCCCTCTGGTCTTCGTCAGCACACGAGCTGCCGAGTTTTGCAAAAGTTGTAAAGTTGAAATATTCTTCTTAGGAAGACCAGAGAGCAGGGCATTACAGTAATCAATGCGACTGGTAATAAAAGCATGCATCAGCATCTCCGTGTTGGCCCTAGAGAGAATAGGGCGGACTCTGGCTATATTTTTTAGATGATAAAATCCAATTTTGGTTACATGTTTAACATGTGGGATAAAACCAAGCTCAGAGTCAAAAATAACACCCAGGTTTTTCACTTGTAGCGAAGGACATAGGACATATGGCAGCCTCGCTTCTGTCAGTCTGCCCCAGGGCAGCTGTGGCTACAACTGTAGCTGCCTCCACCAGTGTGTGAATGTGTGTGTCAATGGGTGGATGACTGGGTGTGTAAAAGCGCTTTGGGGTCCCTAGGCGGGACTAGTAAAAGCACTATACAAATACAGGCCATTTACCTCTCTGTCGCGCCCTTTTTTGCTGCCCGATCACCCGTGTTGGTCCGTCACTGCCCTGCACAGTACTAATGCAGAGTTATCAAGGTCAGCATTATGTTGCTCGGCCTCACTTTTCATCTGGGCTTATTGGGCGTCTTGTCACAGCTCTGGCAGCTGAAGCTGTCTGGGAATTTTCCCCCCGTGTAGTGAAACGGGCTTTAGGTTTAGCGCTCTCCGTCTCCGCTGCATGAGATCGTTTTCCTGCAGCACTGTTGACATTTTCAGGTTGTTGTTGTGGGTCCAGCTGCTGGAGCGTTTGGTCAGGGTCATGTTAAAGATGGTAGAGCAGGAGTCCAGGTCAGCCTCGGCTTCCAGGGCCGGCAAAGCGGCAAAACAAAAACAGACGACTGGACTGTAACAGGAAAATGATGTTGTGCTGGCTGTGTTACAAAGAGAGGGGAGAAACACCGGGCCAGGCCTTGTGTCAGCCTTCTCTCCCCCTTTTGTCTTTCTTTTCTTTTTCTCATGATATAATCAACTCATAACCCACCAAGTTGACAGGACAACACAGGTACAGGTTTAAATTCTTAACATCATGTTTAAACTCACAAAAGAGAATTTTCCTTCCTTCAGTAAGTTACTTGTGTTGATCAATCATCAGAAAGCATCTCACAATCTGACAAATCTTAACCACTGAATTTGTTGTTTCCTCACTGGTTGGTCATACCAGTCTCTTTATTTTCTTTTTCTTTGAAATTAAGTTGTTGTCCTGCAACCCAGAGAGTTTATTTGTTAGTAGTGGATAAACTTCACCATTTAACAACTAGTGTATGTTAAATTTCACTGCTCTAACCTTGCTGAAAAATCTTCACGTGTTCATGAGTGTAAGCTGCTTTTCATTGCGTGTGTGTAAATTTGTAGGCGGGTTAATTTTATGTCTGTTGAGTGAAGCTGCAAATCCAGCAAAGCTTCTCTCTGCCTTCAAACAAGGCGCTTCCTTAAAAGGAGCCTGTCTCTCACATTTCTCTGATTGTGTGTGTTTTTGTTTCACCTTTTGTTGCGATGCTCCGGACGCCTTCCCAACCTCCACAAGTCCGTTGGCCCCAAATTTCAACCCAATTTTACGTGTTACAGCTTCTATTAATTTCTCCTCTACTTCTCTCCTCGCTGCTGTCGGTTGCACAGCTGCTGATTCTTGCTGGGTGTGGTTCCCATTACTTTCATTTTGCTCTGGCCGCTGTGCGTGTGGTGGGCGGTTGGTCCAGGTCCGTAGCCACCTGTATTAACACACTAAGAGATTTATTTAATATCATTTTCATCACTGTTAAATACACAAGCAGGCAACACGCCCAGCTTTACAGCGCAAACGCCAGTCTCACAACACATTCCTCTCTCTGCTTCTCCATAATTCTCCACTCTCGCTTTATTTCTCCTTTCTCTACATCAAATTTAAAACCCAACAGATTTCACACCACTACTCACCTCTTACTGCTTTGACTCCTCTTTTTTCTTTACACCACAGAGAATGTCACCCAATTAAGCCCGTCTATCTCTATGTGGCTCCAAATTACCCTCTTTCTCTCTTTCTTATTTAATTTTACACACTCGTCAGGGGACAGGCACAAAGCAATCAACAATTTCTACCACTGAAGCGAGTAATTCAACCTTTTTAACTAATATAGAACTCAAAATATTCTCTTGTTCTATTCCAGAATAAATGTAAACCCGTGATTACACAGCGGTTTCAGTGTTATTCTGTAGCTAATGCAGGGTCCTCAATTCCCAAGTCGCCACCTCAGCTAACCAGACGCCGCTGGACCTGCCTGTGCATCCACAGACAGGGGGGTTGCCACACCATGAACAAAATCAATTTCCACAGGTCCACTAGGCGTCAACCTTAGGTCTTAAAATATCGTCTTCGCACTAGTGTCCCCCAATTCACACATTAACCGTCACTGTCACCATGTTCATATTTCACACGCAGAAACAAGGAAGGAAGGACAATACTTGGTTTATAATTGCTCAATCAACAATCTTTTATTTCATACAATTCAACACTTTATGAGCATAAACCATCCGGAGGGGAGATGAGCGCGGGAGTGTTCCTCACATTCTTATAGCTTCAGCCGCCCTCCACCTAGTCATAAAAACCTAAACATTCACATTCTTTCTCTCTCAGTGAGCCTGAGTTATGACCTTGGCTTCCTGTGCAGTATGTTCTGTTCTTTTCTAATCAGACAAATAAGGTGATGACTCTCTGAAAACAGTATTTCTTATATCTCAGCAGTATAATGCATCATAAAACAATGTCATTCATTCACAATAAATCAGCAGTCTAATGTAATACAAATCCGTTTAATAAGTGTAATAGTTATCACCTTCTTCTAAGTCAGGAGAATAATGCAAACTAAAACTACATAATGATTTCACAATCTTTAATTAGAGGTCTAACGTGGCATAAGATAATATAATAATCTCACATTAGACACTGGTGTATATTTAATTCAAGAAACATATTGTATTTCTGAGATTCACACCTTTACACACTCTTTGGACAGAGGTAGCACCGTTCCAGCCTGTCACACAGGCAGATGTCTGTACTTGTGCTAACACACAACTGGTATTGGTTGTGAGGGTCTTGGGATGCATTGCTGTTTCTGAAACAACGTGTTGTTGAGAGAAGGATGATGGTCGGTGAGCGTTAGATGTTTGCATTTTGACTTGGTTGAAATTGTGGACAATTGCAATTAAACCCTTTTATGAGATATTTATACCCGATTGAACAAGAAACAGTCTCTAACAGACAACCCAGTAGTCTGAGATGCATAAGTCGAAGGCATATCCAAAAAGCATATAGCTCCATCTCCCCCAGGCATCAGACTGCATGGCCTTGCCCCACAAAAGGTTTCATAGCCCATCTATTGTTTGTTAAGCAGAAAGAAAATCCCTAAGTGAGATATTTCACTCGGGATAAATAAAGTACTATCATTCAATCAATCAATCATGCACAGTTACAAGGTGTGTAATATGTCAATTTATTATTATATGCCAGTTAGTAGAATTACCTTCTTTAATAATGCAGCTGCACATTTATCATATTTTTTCCTCAAGCATATGATGACATAAGATCAAATTTTATGTTACTAGTAATGACTGTTCATAAGATTTTCTTTTTATCTCATTGAAATTATAAATTGATCATCCTGGAATTGCAACTTGTATCTGTCTATAACCTTTAAACTGTTTGGTTTGGCTTCGATCGACTATTTGTGAAATTACTATAGCATCAGTTCCATGTAATAGCATTAAATGTATCTTATACACAACAATGAATGCTCAGAAGAGTTTTTATTTTTTTGTAAATAGGCGTTTTCGGTGTACGAGCTTCAGGTTTACCATAAAGGGCCAAATCATCTGTTTTTAGAAAATTATTTGACCCTCATAAAACCTTTTTTAAAGTTATAATGTTACTTAATTCTGTTCACTAATGTTTCAAACATGATGTGATTTTTTTTTAAACGTACCTTGCAACTTTTTCCACCAGAGTTCACATTTGTAGCATCTCTTTGCCTTTGCTAACTGAAACAGTCTACCACTTTAAGACAGATTGACATTCATTTCATTTTTTTTATTGTGAGTAACAGGTTAAGCTTATTTCAGTGCATATTTCACAAAGATATTGGGACTCAAAATATGCTGTGCATGTGCTGAGCAGAACATTATATACAGAAGGATCACAGGATGGCAGGAAAACTCATACACAGGGAATAAATATAATAATTATGGATTACAAAAGAAGACATAACCATAAAGCAAAACCAGAGAATAGAATAATGAAAAATAAAACAAGGTATAAACTAGAAGACAATAGAATACATACCTTAAAATATTTAAGCTGGGGTTAGTGTCTGTCCCTTTACATTTCTTGGGAGCCATGATGCTAATAGATAATTCCAATTAATTTCAATCAGGATTTAATGGAATTTATGATAAGAGCAGGTTTGATCCTGTGCAGAAATAATAGTCGCATAAGTTTTAATCTTACACAGAGTTTTCTATCTACAAACAGCTAAGCTGTGCTTGTGGCTGTAGAGCCAAAACTCACAATGCCAGCAGCAGAAAGAGGGAGTGATATTCCTGAAGACTTCGTCCGACTAACCTTGGTTGAGGTCTCCCCATATAGTGACACCTCGTCAAACAGAGGGGCTGAACCCAAAAATTTATAGCACAGACTACATAAGAAGTATGGATACAATGCTTATTTACAACTTGTTTCAGAAATAGATAAATACATTGCTCCACAATGCAAACTACACTGGGTGATTGTTTAACAAAGTATTCTTTGCCATTGCTTTATAGTAATGTAATCCTTTTTATTTGATTTTATTTATTTTATTTAATCAATAATTCTTACATATTCCTGTTATGCCACATTACTGCAACACTGTAAGACTTAGGGGGGCTTATTAGTGAACAGATGGGCTGAGTCATTTTTAACAAAGGATGGGGTGAATAAATGAAGTAATGGAATTGAGGTCATAGACATAGACTATTTGTATTTTGGCTGCTTCCATGATTTTTAGTGAGGAAAAAAATGCCGATATTTAGATAACAAGGTGAAGTTATCAAAAAATGCCAGCAAGTTTGGTTACAAGCTACAGTCATAAACAAAACAGACACAGATACTTGCTACATAACAGACTGCAAAATGCAACAATTTTACTCATTAAAAGCAGTCATTTCTCTGATGGACTGTAAGTGCTGAATGGTTCCTATATAGTGCCTAGGCGCTTCATTCACACCAGCACTGTCTTTCCCTTCCTATGTGCTTCTATCTAACATTCACACACATTCATACTTGTGTCTCTATCTTAGTATCTTGCCCAAGGATAGTTGGCATGCATGTCAGTTTTAAAGAAAATGTCAGACCACAAAATTGTTCATTCTGTTATATTTTATTTATATAGCTGCAAATCACAGCAGCATTCACAGAAAAACAAACATGCTGCTGGACATGGGAGTTTATGGGGAGTGACTTCTGTTTGGAGGGAGCAGGCTGCTGCTTACTTTAGGCCCCTCTCACACTGCCTAGAGTGCAGTTGGTGATTGTCTGAAATGACTCACCACAATGATATGACAACCATTTGTTTGACAGCTAATGAGAAGAAAAAAATAACACTGGTTACGTAATGCAGTCTTCATAATCTCATGTCATGAATTGTAATTGTACGCTTGTTTTTGCATAACTAAAATTGTCCATACAGTAAAAAAGCAGCTGTAAATGAAACCTTACGGAAATTTTTACTTACAAATGAAGCCAAACTGATTTTCTGACTTAGTAGCGTAAGTTTTTTTTGTTTGCTTGTTTTGGAGTGTCTATTCCTACTACAAGTATAACACAGATTTTCCACTAAAACTTTCTGTGCTGCCTCATTTTATTGACAATTCCACCTGCTCACCATTGAAACAGGGGCCGATAACCTTTAGTTTACTAGGAAACATCAAATCAGCAGGTACATTGCAGTTCACGTTTGCCAGCTCAAGCTGGTCAACTAAAATGATTGCAGCGTCAACATTATTAAGAGCAGTTTTAACCTATTTGATGCACAAATCAAAACAAAGGCCTTAGTGATTAAAAAGAAAATAAAACTGAAATGAATTTTAAAAGGAATTCATCTTTAGCGGAATTTACTTTTTATTCTTCAAACAGCAGACACAGCTTGGGTGTCTGGCAGTGACTTCCAGATTTTATTTTGAAAGTGTTTTCATTGCCACTTGAAAAATGAAATTAATTGCATGCTCACCGTGTGGTCTCTTGAAAGCAAGCTTTAAATATGATGAAAAGGAAAGCACAGCAAATGATTCAGCCAGTTTGAAGTCGCAGTTTTCCTTTTGTGATGTGGAAGAAAGAGTGTGTGGTTGAGGGAGCGTTTGCTTCCTAAATTCAATATAGCCCTTCTGGTGGGGTAATTATTTCAAAGACAGACTGCCATGTGCAAGATTCAGTCATTTGTTTTTCTGCACTCTCACACTATTTGTGATGTCACTCCCTGATACTTGAATATAGGAGCTTCAGTGATAAAAATGATGATGAGACAGCACATAAACAAACTCCGGCTGCCTTTCCTTTGATGCACACAATGAACGGATAGACTGTCTATACTGAGAACAATAGCGTAATCCACTCAAATAGAGATGTTGTTTACAATAACTATACAATAATACAATAACTGAGAGAACATGCTATTTTCTCTTCATCATACTCTTATTCATTCTGTCCAATATTCTTTAAGTGTGATGAGAAGTACTGAAAACAAGCCAGTGTTTTTGACTTTAGGGACCCTTTCCAATCTGCAAAGTTTGATACACATCCAACACATTGTACCTGCTCACTATACTCTTCAGTTGTTGGAGATTTCAGCGCTTAACAGCACCTGTTAGCTCAGTGCAACAATACTAATAGAAGACAGCTGCTTTTAAAGCTGCAGATTGAGATGCTAAAGCACAACAGGAACAATAGTGAACAGTGTGGACAAACCTTGGTAGAAGAAAGCAGTGTAACTGAACCAGGTGATACCCAGCCCCCTGTAATCATGGATGCATCTAGTGAGCTGTCAATGACAAGCTACCAACCCAACGGGGCATGCTTACAGATGTGATCACTGCTCTAGACACCATCTCCACTGCCAGAATAACTTAAAGTAGTGAGTTCATATATACTGTTGTCACAGCAATCCTAGAAAGGATCAGCATAAAGGTGGCCTTTAACATCATCTAACCTCACCTCATATCTATCTATCTATCTACATACATACATATATATATATATATATATATATATATATAAAGATGCCCCTGAGACAATCCAGCACATAACTGCATAACCAAGTGGCCATCATAGTATATAGAAACATCTGTGCCGAATATGGCCTGGAAGCCCCCGAGCCCTGCCAAAATGGGAGACGCCCCCGAGGATGGTGGGGAATGACCGAGCTAAGATCCTGTGGGGCTTTCAGATACAGACGGACAAAATGGTGGTGGCTGACCAACCATAGTGGTGGAGGACAAACAGAAGAAGACGACCATAGTGATCGATGTAGTGATTCTGAATGACAGCAACATCAGGACGAAGGAACACAAGAAGCTCGAGAAATACCAAGGGCTCAGAGGAGAGCTCGAGAAGATGTGGAGAGTGAAGGTAACAGCGGTCCCAGTGGTAATCGGAGCACTAGGTGCAGGGACTCCCAAGTTAGGCGAGTGGCTCCAGAAGATCCCAGGAACAACATCGTAGATCTCTGTCCGAGTGCAGTCCGAGGAACAGCTAAGATGCTGCGCAGGACCCTCAAGCTCCCAGGCCTCAGGGGAATTATATAAATATTAGGGGTGGAGCCGAACCCGAATAATGTATTCGTAAAGCCACGGATATCATGTTTTTTACGAATACTTATTTCAAACAAATACTTTTAAAAATATTTGTATTCGGGAACAAGAAAAACTTTCTATGAAAAGCTGAGTTTCCTTATGAGACCGCAGAGTGTGACACACTAATGTGTGATCCCATCAGAAGTAGTACTTAAAAGAAAGAGAGATTTGTCACCGAAGTGAACTATGTTTAATGAGGTAGTTGCACCCCCCAGCCTCCGGGTGGCGCATTGTTCAGTGAGACAGAATAGCGAGGTCATAGGCCCTCCTCTCCAATATGGCAGAAGCGAGGCAAAGAGAAACTTCACCAGTCGTCTGTCTCATCATTTCCCTGTTTTGCAGGTTTGTAACCGGTAAAGCTATAGTAAAACGGTTGTAAAATATTGATAAGAAACATAGCTAAATGTGGGGGTATAAATCAGCGGGTAAACGCTGTTATTGGTTACGTTTTATGAAGTAGAAGGACTGAAAAAAATGCCAAAGCCCAGCCAGCCGCGGGCGCCATTTTGGTTTCCTTTCGCCACTTATTTCGGGTCGTTTAGCTGAATAAGCTCCTTTTTGTGTCCTGATATTGTTAATCTGCTGTTGGCAGTGAAAAACGACTGTTTACTGGTTCTGAAAAGTGATTTTGAGAATGTTAAAGCTAAAGCTAAGCCTGCCAGCATACGCATGACTCTTTCATGTATTTGTGAGCTACTAAGCTAAATTGGTTTAAGACCAAGCACTGGTATGTTGGTTAAAACAATCAGAATACATAGGTATTTGGGTTAAGAGTTAAATCGAGGTAAAAATGTATTTGAACATGCATTTCATATTGTTTTGAATTGTCATTCAGAGAGAATAGCCGAGTAAATGATTTGAAGGTCACTACACGTGAAGTACTCTTGTTTCCCATGAAAAGATCGTGGTATTGCAGCTTGAACATACAGACTGTTTTATTGTTATTTCTGTTGTATATAGAGAATGGTGATGCTGCAAGTTAAAAATACATGTGATTGTATAAATAAATATGGCAGAAGCGAGGCAAAGAGAAACTTCATCAGTCGTCTGTCTCATCATTTCCCTGTTTTGCAGGAACATTTAATCTGTTTTACCGGCCCAAACTCTGGGTCGGTTACAGATTCTTGGTGGCCCGTACGGGGATTGGTTCCACATCATCAATGGAGCTGATCCTCACACATCCATAAGACCTGCTGCGGAGCTGATGGCCCAAGGAGAGTTGGTGTAAAGCGGAGGAGCTGCTGTCCACTACAGAGGGAAGATCCAGTTTAGAATTACCCATCGCAGAGCAACGAGGAGGACATCATGGCTGACGGTGTAAGGAAGAGCCTGGTGTGGGACATCAGGAAGGGCCTTTTCGCACTGATGCCGGATCAGCTTTTTGAGATTGCTGCAAAGGTGGGTCCAGTACCAGGCAAGGATCTGTCAGAGCTGTCAAGTGATGATGCAGAAGGAAGCTTCGAGTACATCAACTCCTTCATCTACAGCAAGGCAATGTTAGAAGCTGAGGACAGTGGGATGGGGGAATTGTTAGCGCTAAAGGACATGGTAGATGAACTTCTGAATCCTACCAACAACCAGACCAGTGCCGTGGAGACAGATGTGGAAACACGGACGTCAGAGCATGCACCCCACCCTACCTCAGAGCCCAGCCAGTTCAATGCAGCTCAAGTAAACATGGATCAGTCTGACTCTAGCCTTAACATCCCACAAGAAGAACTCCTTAAAATGATTTCGGACTATGAGAAGGTTGGTAGGACATTGCAAGGTTTAGTAAAAACTCCTGCACTACAGCAAGCTCAACTCACCTCACAAAGTAATGTTAGACCTCCCCCAGGCCCTGTAGTTTCCCTCAAAGACCTACCTTATCTTCCGAGACGTGAGTTCAAGGTTCAGGGAGGCCAAGTAGGGGATCACATGTCAGACATCAGCTACAACAGTGTGTGTAGGCAGATAGAGGAGGGTCTAAAAGAGAATTTTACAGAATCTGAGATTGTTAGAGGGGTGTTAAAAATAATTAAACCAGGCAGTTTCAAGGACATGTTAGTTAATAAAGATGACATGACAGTTGCCGGGTTAAAAGGATTCCTGCAGTCCCATCTTGGAGAAAGGAGTAGTACAGAGCTGTTCCAGGAACTGATTTGTGCCAAACAGAGAGAAAATGAAACAACACAACAATTTCTCTACCGCATAATTGGCTTAAAACAAAGAGTTCTTTTTGAGTCCAAAAAGACTGATTCTGAGATTAAATATACCCCAGAAACAGTTCAAGGTGTCTTCTTGCACACAGTTTATCAGGGGATCGGACATAAGGACAATGATATTAGAAGAGAGCTGAAGCCCTTGCTGGCGAATCAGTCAGTGACAGATGAGATGATTCTGAAACATGCAATGAAAGTGACCAGTGAAGAATCTGAGCGTCACCGGAGATTAGGTTCCACACCCCGAGCAAAACAGTTCAGTGCTCATGTTGCCCATGTGGATGAAGGGAAAGTCAAACTAACAAAGAGAGAGGTTGCAGATCAAAAGTCAACAGCCGACACAGTAAAGCAACTGGAAGAGAAGATTGATGCACTCACTAGAGTAGTAGATTCACTCGCAGAAAAAATGAAGAAAGAGTCTTCTAGCAGTACAGCTAGACCAGCTGCAACAAAGACTGAGAGACTTTATGCATGTTCTACATGTTCACAGGTGGGCTCTAAAAATTGTAACCACTGCTTCTCATGCGGCGAAGAAGGCCATAGAGCGATTGGCTGCCTCAAACGTCCAAAGCAGCCGGGAAACGAGGGCCGGTTGCTGCGGAGGGACCAGCTGTGACCGGGACAACATCTGAGTCCCACCTTGACACAGAGACTGAATCATGTGACAACACCAAAGTGCACCAAGCTAAACTCAAGACACAGAAATCCAAGAAGAGCAAAAATGAGCCACTAAAAACCACTGTAAGCAACAGAGAGCCAATAGTAAGACTAATAGGAAAAAAAGCAACAACAAAATGCCTTCTTAATGGGTTAACGGTGACCGCTCTTGTAGATACAGGGGCTCAGGTTAGCTTGATAGACCGAGCTTGGAAAAATAAATACATTCCAGATGTCAATGTTCGTCCGATAGCAGAGCTCATAGAGTTAACTGACTATGGGAAAGTGCCAAAGATTTATGCAGTTAATGGGGAATCTCTTCCATTTGATGGGTGGGTAGTATTAACTGTAAATTTGCCAGGCAATGAAGACCCAGAGCTTTCCATGAATGTGCCGTTTCTAATTAGCTCAGTGCCCTTAGACACACCACTCATAGGGTTCAATGTGGTGGAAGTGTTAATCCAGGGAAGCCCAGCACAGGCTGCTTCTAACTTAGCTAAGCTACTTGGGGGTGCACTGTCTATTCCAGTCGATGAAGCACAGGGAATGGTACATTTCATCCAGACACATCAGGAGAACACAGCTCAGGGGCGCTTGAGGGTGGGTTACAGAGACACAGTAATTCCTGCTGGCAGCACAACCTGGGTAAAGTGTAAAGTCCCACCACAGCTTGACCCAAGTGAACGTTTAGTCTTGTTTGAGCCTGAAGAGAGTTCTGTCCAGTTGCAGCAGTTAGGATTAGGAGAGGGACTCTTAGAGATCCAGCCCGGCAAACTACCTTATGTAGCTGTGCCTGTAGAAAACCACACTAGACATGACATTGTTCTAACAAGAAAGACTGCTATTGGTAGCGTCCAGGCAATTAAGAAGGTGATAGAGACAGATTCACCCATTGAAAACGACGCTAAAGTAGAGGCAACTACTGTTTGTCAGGCAGAGACAGGTTCCCCTAGAACTTTGTGGCAGCCACCAGTAGATCTAGGCCATCTTGAGAAACAGCAGCAAGACATTGTGGAAAAGATGTTATGGGAGGAGTCAGGCGCTTTCGCTAAAGATGCTCATGACATTGGTTGTATTCCTAGTTTGCACATGTCACTCAACCTCAAAGATGACGTCCCAGTGCAGAGGGCCTACTCCTCTGTCCCAAAGCCTTTGTTCTCCGAAGTGAAGGAGTACATTCAGGACCTCCTGGCCAAGGGGTGGATTGTTAAATCCAGGTCACCGTATGCTGCTCCAGTCGTCTGTGTCCGAAAAAAAGACGGCTCGTTACGCCTTTGTATAGACTACCGTCTGCTGAATCAGAAGACCATTCCGGATAAACACCCTCTTCCTCGGATCCAAGACCTGACCGACACTCTGGGGGGGCATTCATGGTTCAGTATCCTTGATCAGGGAAAGGCGTACCACCAGGGCTTCATGGCGGAGGGCTCACGCCACCTCACAGCCTTCGTCACCCCCTGGGGCCTTTATGAGTGGGTACGAATACCCTTCGGCCTCTCCAATGCACCTGCGGCTTTTCAAAGAAGCATGGAGGAGATGTTAGATTCGCTCAGGGACAATTGTTGTATCCCATACCTGGACGACATCTTATGCTATGCACCAACATTTGAAGAGCATGTTGAGGGTGTGAGACAAGTTTTAAGAGCACTCCAGAGGCACGGAGTAAAACTAAGACCCGAAAAATGCGAACTGTTTCGCAAAGAAGTAAGGTATGTTGGCCGCCTTGTATCTGCAGAAGGGGTAAGGATTGATCCAAAAGACTTAGAGGCAGTAGAATCCCTAAAAACTAAGACACCTCAAACAGTTGGTGATATAAGGCGTCTACTTGGCTTCTTAAGCTACTACAGAAGCTACGTCCAAGACTTTTCGAGGATTGCAAAACCTATCTATGAACTGTTAAAAGTAAAACCGGACATGCCAACCTTCCCATCGCGCCAACTGAAGACTAAAGGTCCCCAGTTGTCATCCAAGGCCCCCGTTGCATGGACTAGTGAACACCAGCATGTACTTGAACAGCTAATTACCATGCTTACGAGTCCCCCAGTTTTGGCCTACCCAGATTTTAACTCACCGTTCTGCCTCCACACAGATGCCTCAGAACAGGGCCTCGGTGCTGTTCTCTACCAGCGCCAGGATGGAAAATTACGGGTAATAGCGTATGGGTCCAGGACATTGTCACCAGCAGAAAAGAATTATTGTCTCCATAGCGGCAAGCTAGAATTTCTGGCACTTAAATGGGCAGTGTGTGAGCGTTTTAGAGACTATCTGTACTATGCTCCACACTTTACCATCTATACAGATAATAATCCATTGACCTACGTTATGAGTACTGCCAAGCTGAATGCCGTGGGCCATCGCTGGGTCGGGGAACTGTCAGACTTTCACTTTGAGATTAGATACAGGCCTGGCCGGGCCAATGTTGATGCTGACACATTGTCCCGTCTCCCTCTTAACATTGACATGTATGTGGGTGAGTGCACTGAAGAGTTATCACCTGAGGTGGTCCAAGCAGCCTGGGGTGGAGCTAGAGCAGCTCGAGAAAGTGATGTTGCATGGATTGCTGCCCTAACTATCGCTGAAAATGCAGCCCGGGAGCCACATCCAGTTTTCCCTGCAATCGACCAAGATGAGCTAGCTCAAGCACAAAGAGAAGACAAAACGGTTGGAGAAATAATGAGGCTAAAGGAGAAAATGACAGTCTTAACAAATGACATCAGAAACACAGTGACTAAAACAACGAGGAAAATGTTGCAGGAGTGGGACAAATTACATTTCAAAAACGGACTGATGTATAGACAGACAGGTGAAAGGCAACAACTAATCCTCCCCGCAAAGTACAAAGAGACGGTGTTAAAGCACCTGCATGATAACATGGGACATATCGGCACAGAGAGAGTACTGGCACTGGTGAGAGAGAGGTTCTACTGGCCGTACATGAAACGGGACATAGAAAGCTATGTTACCAGGAAGTGCCGATGTATCATTAGCAAGAAGCCAACAACCCAGGTACGTGCTCCAATGGGCACCATCACATCCACCTCGCCTTTGGACCTGGTCTGCATCGACTATCTCCACCTGGAGCCCAGCCGGGGGGGATATGAATACATTCTTGTCGTCGTGGACCACTTCACCAGGTTTGCCCAGGCGTACCCCACCAAAAACAAGTCTGGGAAGACAGCAGCTGAGCGAATCTTTGGAGAGTTCATTCCGCGCTTTGGGTACCCAGCACGACTTCACCACGACCAAGGGCGCGAGTTTGAAAATGAACTTTTCAAGACACTGAGGGAGAAATCAGGTACTGGACACTCGAGAACATCCCCATATCATCCTCAAGGTAATCCTGCCGAGAGGTTTAACAGGACACTTTTACAGATGTTAAGAACGCTAGGTGAAAAAGAAAAGGGGAATTGGAAGGATCATTTGCCACACATAGTTCACGCCTACAACTGTACGCGCCATGAATCCACAGGTTTTTCCCCCCATTTTCTACTGTTTGGGCATCACCCGCGCCTTCCGGTAGACATTTTATTTGGTCTAGTTGGGGAGAAGCAGATAACGTCACACAAAAGCTACACAGACAGGTGGGCGAAAAGAATGACAGAAGCGTACAGGATAGCCAGTGAAAAAAGTAGGTTGTCTAGTATCAAAAACAAGTCTTTCTATGATAAAAAGCTGAGGGGTGTAGTGTTACAGCCTGGTGATAGGGTCCTCGTAAGGAACTGCAGGGAACGTGGGGGACCAGGGAAGCTGCGATCTTACTGGGAGAAAACCATTTATTTGGTTAAAGGGCAAATAGGTGATAATCCAGTTTATGCAGTCTATTCGGAGGGCAGTGATGGAAGTAAAACCAGGGTCCTACACCGTAACCTCCTATTACTGGTTAACGACCTCCCAGTTGAGGCTCCGCCTCCGAGATCTGAGCAGGCACCTAAGAAACCGATTAGACAGAGAGAAGCGGAGTTAAGTGAACAAAACAGACAGAAAAGCGATTCTAGTGACTCAGAATCTGATGAGGATGCAGGAGGGTACTGGTTTAGGTTCCCCAGAGAGGCTAGACATGTTGAAAGAGACGTCCATTATAGTCAATCTGGCGTACCCCCAACAAGCCAAAGCCCTGAGGACCAAAGGAACCGCTTCCAGTTACCAACTAGAGACAGTGAAAGAGAAAGAACCTCCAGCGAACATGAACAGACAGGAATAGACAGTCAGATGCCCCCTGTCCCTGAGGTACAGGCACAGCCAAATTGTCTGGAAGAAGGATGTGAAAGGTCCACTTTACCTGGCCAAGCGCTACCACAGATACCAGCAGGTGACCCACAGACTGAGTTAAGAAGGTCAGCCCGAGAAAGGAGACCTAGACAAGTGTTTACTTATGAGTCACTGGGAGAACCGGCTCTACAGCCACAGGCCATAGTATCTGCACTAGCTGCGCCATTCTTTCCATACCAGCCATGGACACTAACACCTTTTGTACCATTTAGCCCAGGGTTTGCATCTTGTGTGCCTTATCCAGTTGGGCCATATACTTACCCTGCACATATGCCATGTTGAGTATTTGACTGTATTACTTTTGAAAATGTTTGTATTTTTGAATGTCAGGAGCCATTTCCATTTGTCAGGGAGCGTGTGACACACTAATGTGTGATCCCATCAGAAGTAGTACTTAAAAGAAAGAGAGATTTGTCACCGAAGTGAACTATGTTTAATGAGGTAGTTGCACCCCCCAGCCTCCGGGTGGCGCATTGTTCAGTGAGACAGAATAGCGAGGTCATAGGCCCTCCTCTCCAATATGGCAGAAGCGAGGCAAAGAGAAACTTCACCAGTCGTCTGTCTCATCATTTCCCTGTTTTGCAGGTTTGTAACCGGTAAAGCTATAGTAAAACGGTTGTAAAATATTGATAAGAAACATAGCTAAATGTGGGGGTATAAATCAGCGGGTAAACGCTGTTATTGGTTACGTTTTATGAAGTAGAAGGACTGAAAAAAATGCCAAAGCCCAGCCAGCCGCGGGCGCCATTTTGGTTTCCTTTCGCCACTTATTTCGGGTCGTTTAGCTGAATAAGCTCCTTTTTGTGTCCTGATATTGTTAATCTGCTGTTGGCAGTGAAAAACGACTGTTTACTGGTTCTGAAAAGTGATTTTGAGAATGTTAAAGCTAAAGCTAAGCCTGCCAGCATACGCATGACTCTTTCATGTATTTGTGAGCTACTAAGCTAAATTGGTTTAAGACCAAGCACTGGTATGTTGGTTAAAACAATCAGAATACATAGGTATTTGGGTTAAGAGTTAAATCGAGGTAAAAATGTATTTGAACATGCATTTCATATTGTTTTGAATTGTCATTCAGAGAGAATAGCCGAGTAAATGATTTGAAGGTCACTACACGTGAAGTACTCTTGTTTCCCATGAAAAGATCGTGGTATTGCAGCTTGAACATACAGACTGTTTTATTGTTATTTCTGTTGTATATAGAGAATGGTGATGCTGCAAGTTAAAAATACATGTGATTGTATAAATAAATATGGCAGAAGCGAGGCAAAGAGAAACTTCACCAGTCGTCTGTCTCATCATTTCCCTGTTTTGCAGGAACATTTAATCTGTTTTACCGGCCCAAACTCTGGGTCGGTTACAAGAGCATGAGCGGATGAGTGACGTGTGAAGAGGTGACTGACACGGGCTGCTGCACACAGCAACAGAGAGGCTCGGCTGAGCGAAAAAACTGCATCACTATTTTTGTTAAATAGATTTTTTTTGTACCTTAACTGGGTTCCAGAGGCAGTTTATGACTTTTGCGAAGATCGGGAGATTATTCCATTGCACTGCATTATTACTGTCGTCTGCAGTCGAGTGCTCTCATGTTCGCTCTGTTTACGTAGCTCTCTTAGCTCGGTAATTTAGACCAGCAGTCCCAACCCCCGGGCCATTGACCGGTACCGGTCCGTGAGTCGTTTGGTATCGGGCCACGAGTGATGAGGTTCGGGTGTGAAATTTATGGTTTTCAGGGTTTTTATTCGTTTTTATCGTTAATATTTATTGCTTTTATCGTTACCTCAGTTTCCCTGTGTCTTTTCCCGTGTGTTATGAATATATATATATATATTTTTTTTTTGGCACCGGTACTGGTTTTATTTTGTTGTATTTATCCGCGACACCTTAAAGACCGATCCGCAAAAAAGGTTGGGGACCGCGGATTTAGACAATAGTCTGTTGACAGAGTAACGTTAAAGTTTGGTGTAAAGGATAAAACAATGCTTGCGTAGTTGTGTCGAATTAACTTAGACTCAGACTATGAATCATTAACTTAGTTGAAACTCCCCACATGGATTTGGGCAACCAAATGGAAAAGAGTGTTGCTGCTGCTGAGCCACCTCTTGGTCCTCCACCAGCCAAAACAACTTGATCCAGTTCTGTGTGGAAGCATTTTACAGTCAGTGCAGATGAAACCAAAGTGATATGCAATATGTTCTGCCACTGCAAGTCAGTTTCGCTGTCTGTTCAGTGTCCTCCATTAAGGACAGGTGGTGGTGAGGTTCATAATGTTCACAATGGCATTTTATAAGTTGTTGGTTTAACCATGTATGAGTCAATGGCTGTTGTTATTTTCTTTTCTATGATGTTCCTTGTTGCATGTTCATTGCTGGATTTATGCAAAAACATCAACTAATATTGCATATCCATACTTACTATAATGGATATAATTAAAGAATACTTACACTATAACGTTAATTAGGAGTGTAACACAAAAAAAAATGATTTTTACACCTATTTTGAATTTTACTTGAATACAAATACAAATACTTTTCCCCCTCAACAAATACAAATACAGATACAAATACCTGCTGCTTTGCACATCTCTTATTGATATATATATATGTATATATATCAAGGGCGTAGATTTGGCATAGACGGAAGGGACGTGTCCCCACCAATAATTTGATCTCTTCGAGTAAAGAAAAACAACCGATAGAAAGAAAAAAACAATCTGTCAACGTCTCATTCACCCAGCGGTGCAGAAAGAGTTAAATTACGTTCTCTACTGGAGTCCTCATGTGACAAACATGGCCAATGTGATTGGCTGTGCCTTTCAGGGAGCTCTGTTTAATTTTAGCAGCAGCAAGCCTGTGCTGCGAGGACCTGCAGGGAGGAGAGGAGGATGGTAGCAAAAAAGGAAGAACCTGGATATAAGAAAGTATTTTTCAAAGAAACCTGTAAGTCACTTAAAGTCAAGTTCACTCATGAAATGTATCCGTCATACATGGCCATACATGCCAACCCTCCCGATTTTTCCGGGAGAATCCCGAATTTCAGTGCCCCTCCCGAAAATCTCCCGGAGCCACCATTCTCCCGAATTTCTCCCGTTTTTCCACCCAGACAACAAAATTGAAAAACCATATCCCAGATTGGCCCAGCCAATTCCAGTTTCCAACAATGGCTACTACTAGTGCAGCTACTTAGTTTTAGTATTACTCTTATTACTGTTTCTGGGTCGCAAAATAAACGTTTAACATATTTTCAGGCAAGAATGTAGCTGTGTAAACTTCAAATATTTGAGCCGACGAGAACAGCAAACTCCGGGCACATCATTTTAGGCTTTGGCCCACATCAGTCTAAAGTTGTATGTAACTATGAATAACGTGTTGCCATGTCCACCAGGACAGACTGGACAGTATAGATGTAAAACAAATATGTCAGCAGTTTATCTCAGTTAACGAGAGGAGCAGGCATGTGTTTGGCTCCTTCACATAGTGGACATTGGTTGTAGTGTGGGACACCAGTAGTCCATGTCTGTTGCTGTAACAGTAGTTCATGTTTAGAATAGTTAATACTTAGTGTTAATGTATCAGAGATGTTGGTGCAGTATAACTGAAGTAATGTTGTTAAGTCCTTAAAGATTCCATTGGTTTCGAGTCAAGTTTCCCCGATTAATCGGTTCTGGTCGCCTCCTTTCACAGCCGGGCTTGGGACCGTCCAAGCGTCCATGGATGAAACAAATCCAGGATGATTTGAAGGCCCTTTGACTTGACCTCGAGCAGGCAAGAACCATCGCCTTAGATCGAAAAGCGTGGAAGATAATCGTTGGTCAAGAAAGAGAACCTGCGGCACCTACAGCAGCGTACTGGTTGCGCGGCAGACCACCGCCGCTGGTCGCCTGCTAAGGACAAGAAGAAGAAGAAGTCCTTAAAGTCTTATTGTTTTATTGTCATGACTTATTTGAAGCTATTTTTATTTTTGTATGATACCTGATTTATATGGAATATGGCTGAAGTAAACTAAAGTCTAAAATACTTAGTCATTTGTTTAATAGTAATATAACATTATATAATTCACATATAAAACTATGAATTGTAATTTTAAATGGTTTAAAAGCATGTAGAATAGCATATGTAAGCAAGTATGTTTCTCCTTTTTTTTTTTTTTAATCAAGAAGCAAAGACAAAAAGAAAAAAAAAGAAACAGGGCAGGGTTCGGAGGCTGAATCATCCGTCCCCACCAATGCCAAAACCAAATCTACGCCCTTGATATATATATAGAGAGAAAGTTGATTTTAATTTTTAAGAAAGTAAGAAGGAAAGAGAGGCTTTTCTTCTTTGCTAGGTTGTTGTTGTTCTCCTGACATTCTACAGATTTAGTCATAAAAAAGGAGAAGGTCTCAGAGGAAATAAAGACAGGGGACCTGAACAAATTCAGTGCCACATTTAAAAAAAGCCTCTGTAAGGCCTCTAACCATATGCGCAGAGATCCCAGGTGGCCATGGCAGCCACACCACAGGGGAAGTGTCCTGTACTCGGCTCAGGTTATGAAGTGAAAAGGAATAAAAGCACTCAGCCCTGTGAAGGATGTTTTTTTCTGTTAGAGTATGTAGGTATTCCAAAAGCAACAAACACACGATATCCTTCAGGCAGTAAAGACATGGTTGGCTAAAAGCTTCTGGAGCACTTTGCTGTTCATTTCCAGTTGTTCTGTTTGCTCCCATTTCTAATGTATTCATTGGATGGATATAGCCACAATGGCATTAACCATTTGTTAGTCCTGACGTGAAACCTCCAGCAAGAGTTTCCATTTTAGCTTTAAAAAAAAAAACATGATCTGAGTACCAACAGACTTTTTGACTAACAAATTTATATATTGTACTTAAGTAACTTGAACTTGAAATTCAATTCAATTCCATTTTATTTAAATCACAGCAACAGTCACCTCAATATGCATAAAACTCATGAGAAAAGTGTTGTAAGGAATCAGAAAGGCTTCCAGTACCAAGAATGCTGCCCAATAGCTACAAATTCTGCAACAAGCAGAGGTGGAAAGTGAAAAAGTACAAATACTTTGTACTTAACTCAAGTTTTCAGGTATCTTAACTTTTTTTGAGTATTTATGTTTCTGACAACTCTTTACTTTTAGTCTTAACATTTTTAAACTAATATTTGTACTTTCTACTTCTTACATTTTCTAAAAGGATTTTTTTACTTTTGGTTCAAGGGTATCATTTTTAGCGTTTGTGTTGTTTGTGTAGGAGTGATGGGTTTTTTTTTAAGTGGCAGGTAATTTCAAATTCAACATTTCTATCAACTCAACAACATCAGCAAACACGCAAACTATTTGTGTGTACAGTTTGTCGCACAGTGTGTTGCTAGCTAAATGTCCAGATGTTGTATTTCACAGAGAGAGAAAAGAGTGTGAGAAAGATGTAGGAAGACAGACAAGACAGGAGAGGAAGAAGAGACATTTAAAAGGAAGAACTGCTCAGAGGGGCTTGATGAACTGCAAATTTAAAGCTTACATGCGATGTCATTTGTATATGATGTGTTTTGCTATTTTTCATTTTGTGAAGGGTCCTGCAAAATAAATCAAGTATATTAACTTTGTGTTATTCAAATGTTGTATGAAAATACTGGGTACGTATGTGCAAGATAAGCAGGTTAGTTTGCATTAATGTAGTGAATTCACAGTAAAGCACTGTGTTGGACTGATGCACAGTGCTCATGGTCAGGTTTAGGTTACATCAAGTGTAGTAGAGTTGAAATGAAAACTGATCATGCTTAGCTAACTTCACTGAAGTGTCAGTGTCGAGGAACGTAAGCCATGACAGCCGTGACGCTGCTGAGAATTTGTTGAATTTAGTTGTGTAATTCCACAACGAGCAGCAGGTCCACTGATCACGCAAAACTCATATTAGAAATGATTGTGAGTTGTGATTCTTTTTTCCTGTGCTGAGCCATTACACAGATCTTTGGTTTCCCCCTCCTGCTGAATCCCACTGTAACCCTTGACTTAACTTCTTTTAATGTTTAGGTGTGGAGATAAAGTCACCATCGACAATGTAGGCAAGAGAAAATAGTTATTTTCAATTATTTTTCACTGCTTGTGTCAAGTGTGAGTCGATCTAAGTCTGTTCATTAAAACTAGAATTTAGATTTGAATGACTTTTGTATTTTATGTACTGATATTATTTAGACGTTATATTAATGTAGCACAAGGTTCAGTTACCTATGTGCAAAGTTTTTTAGTAGAACTGTCCTTCAAGGAGCTGTTTTTTACTTTCTTACTTTAAGTACATTTCAGAGCCAGTACTTTTTCACTTTTACTAGAGTAAAAAAGTTCAAGTACTTCAACTTTTACTGGAGTATTTTTTAACCCAGGTATCTGTAAAGAAAGTCTGTACTTTTATAATAATGGGTTGGATTTATATAGCGCTTTTCAAGGCACCCAAAGCGCTTTACAATACCACTATTCATTCACTCTCACATTCACACACTGGTGGAGGCAGCTACAGTTGTAGCCACAGCTGCCCTGGGGCAGACTGACAGAAGCGAGGCTGCCATATCGCGCCATCGGCCCTTCTGGCCAACACCAGTAGGCAAGTAGGGTAAAGTGTCTTGCCCAAGGACACAACGACCAGGACAGAGAGCCCGGGGATCGAACCGGCAACCTTCCGGTTACAGATGCGATTCCCAACCCCCTGAGCCACGGTCGCCCCAAGCAATAAGCAGTCACAATCAGCCATCATACAGCTGTTATGAAGAGACAAATTGGATTTAGAGACTAAAGCCATCTTTTGCACCAGGATCTGAGTATTTTAACACTGCCCGAAGAGTTCACTCCAGGAGCTGCAATTTCTAACACAGCGAGGGGTTCCTTTTCCAATGTCACAGCCAACATATAAAACTGCCCCTGAAAAATAAAACGAATATAAACTAATAAAAGTGAACTTATATCTCTGCACACAATTGTGAAACATGCCCTTTAGAATCTATAATGCATCTGCTTGGACAATATTCTGTTTTTCTTTTATCTGTAATTGTTTTCTTTAGCAAATCCAGTACATCAGCCAGCTCAATCTATATTTACAGGAAGAGATTTAAACGGGGCCTGCCAGGCATTCAATTCATGCCTTCAATTCCCAGTCATCCTCACAGATTTGATAGGTGTCTCTGGCAGGCTCAGACTAGAATTTTGAACTTCTCCTGAGAGCCAGTCTCAAAATTGCTTTCTGTTTATGACATCCTTCATGCAGACCTGTGAAGATGAATCAAAGTATGAATGAGCTAAATGATATGGGCAGCTTTTTTTGATTGATACTGATCTTTAGTCCACAAGCTGTCTCCAAGTGTTTAAAAAGATTAACTTACCATTTGGGTTTTTAACTGTTTTCATTGCGAGTGTACATTTCCTAATAACATAACATGTGTAAAATGACTTAACTCCTCAGCAGATATTTTATCATCATTCATGCTGTAGTGTGTTTACCACTGTTCCCTGAATAATGATATAATGAAATATGGCAAGACTCAGAAGAGCCAGAAACTCGGATGTTCTCATGAATAAAATGAGAAGAGATACACATCTGCAAGTAGTTGGAGGCAAAGCAAGACAAGCCCTTACTGCTACTTCTGTCAAAAACAACAAGGATAATTACTGTTGCAAAGAATAACTAATTATCTTCTATTCAGGACCCAACCTGTTTCCTCTCATTTTACCATTCCTTTGAAAATGAGGTCTCTTATGTCTTAAAATAACCTGAACCTGAGAACTAAGCTCTATCTCTCCTTCTAACTTGGACTCCAGCTGTGCTGCTGAAAGGATCAGCATAGTGTTTTAAAATAATGCTCAGTCACTGGCTGTGCGTGTGAGTACTCCACCTTCTCCTTTCACTTCATCTCAAACCAAACCTTTGCTGAACTGTTATGCAGAGGTGTTTTATGCATTTCTGTGCCACACTGAAACCAAGAATATCTGTCCGGTGGAAACGACGTTATTGATCTGAAGGAGAGCTAAAATGAATGATATGAAGTGGGTTTGCTGCTTCAGACTATGAATCTTCATTAAAAGAATTGATTATATGTGTAAAAGCTGGAGGAAAAATGTCTTGCGTATAAGATGTTGGACTGCTGAAATTGACCTGAACTACTTAATCCTACCCATCCATTTGCTTGGGTTAAATGTTAATCTATAGGTTATTTATTACAGGGTGGCTGGAGCCTATCCTATTGGAAGAGGTGGGTTGCTGCGTGGAAAGGTCATCACATGGATAACAGAGAGACAAAGTTCCCAAACTTAAGTTGACAAATCTAAATTCAAATGAAGTAACGTGCAGTCACCATCGCTTATGATCCTAACCCTAACTCTAATCCCTTGCAATCAGAATATAAAAATGTTGTATTGGTGTAACCCCTATGGACATGGTTACTAGTATTTTCTTGTTTTTACCTGGTATTATTATTTCCGACACCCCTTGAACACACTTTGATTTTCAGTAGTTCAGTGAATGCAACAAAAGCACGTTGCTGCATTAAGCTAGGCAAAACGGAGCAAGACACCCGAGAGCAATTAACAAGCTACACAGTGAGTCTTTCGGTATAAAATAAGTATTATAAAGTATTTTCAACAGTCTCTAACTTAAAGTTATGTACTTTTCAGAGGCCTTTATGTGTTTTACTCTCGACCAAAACCAGGCAGAGCGTGTAATTGTTTCTTGGGAATTCCGGTGAGTTACTAGAGATGATAAGTTAGCAGGAAAACTTATGCTAATTTTACATGTGGTAAACACTGCAACAGTGCGAATTCTGTATTGTCTAAAAAAAACTAAAACCAGTCGGAGTACTTGAATTGTGTGTGAAATGGAATGTCGTATTTTATTTTATTGTCTATTTGATTGGGCATCTTCACAAATGCGCAAAACTAATGCAGGATGCACTTTTCTTTTAGCCATAAATGTTGTCCAGTGCCTTTTCTGCACTTTGTCATTTCAGTTATAGGTTAATACATGTAAATAAGTTATTTAAAACTAGTTACGTTACAAACATTTCATGATGTGATTACATATGCCTTAAAAAGGGGTATATAAATACAATTGATTGTAATGCTGTAAAGCAATACAAATGGAATTCATAGAGACAGAACAATGTTAAAACAACAGTGTACTTGATTTTGAAAACTTTATGAGATTTCATTTTATTTAGAAAAACTGTTAAGAACTATTTTGTTTATTGCTCTGTACTGTATGTGCAGACTGGTTTTTTGTGATCCTGGATCTGAAGTGGTTCTGGATACGGATGGCGAGCCAGACCCTGTGAAAACTCTTGGCGAATCCAAAAGCAGTGTGGCCAGCTGTTCTGGATGCAGGAGTAGAGCTACAGTCTGAATTACTTTGAATCGCAGGATTTCAGATAAGCAAGAGCAAAAACTGCTTACTTGATACGGATTGTTTCTCTGGTCATCAAGAGTCAGGTCTAAAGAGACTACTTATTTTATTTTATTTTGTTGTTATTTTCAAAAGAGCGCTCTTCTCTGTTGATCTTCTGTTAATTTTCTATGGTGTTTACATTGGGTTATTGCACCACTGTAACATTGTAATAAATCTGCCGGCTGTTCAACACTCAATTCTCTCAAATTTATTTTACTCCTCTCGAATCTAGTCTATAAGTTTAACCCTACTATACTAAGCAGGTGTTACATTGTTCTCCCACGTCTTGGCATTAAAATCATTCTGACACACATCAAAAAGTATGTGCTTTAAAAAAAAAGTCAATTATGCCTCTCACAACAAGAGAACATTAGGATAAGATTTGTGTTGTACGTGTGGTGACTTACACCTCACCGCTGTTATTTTCCGACATCCGCTGAACATTTTAGGGAAACACTGGTCAATTAAAAAAAGTTACTAATACGTTAAAGTATTTATTTATGGGAAAACAACACTTTCCCTGTCATGTGGAATTTTCAACTATTTCAATTCGATTCAGTTTTATTTATACAGCACCAAATCACAACAACTGTTGCCTCAAGGCGCTTTATATTATAAGGTAAGAACCCTAGAATAAAACAGAGAATACAGAAAAAAATCTCAGCACTTCAAGTTCAATTCAATTCAATTTTATTTATACAGCGCCAAATCACAACAAAAGTCGCCTCAAGGCACTTTATATTGTACAGTATACTCTATAATAACAGATACAGAGAAAAACCCAACAATCATATGACCCCCTATGAGCAAGCACCTTGGCGACAGTAGGAAGGAAAAACTCCCTTTTAACAGGAAGAAACCTTCACCAGAACCAGGCTCAAGGAGGGCCGGGGCCATCTGCTGCGACCGGTTGGGCATATCACATATAAATGTTAAAGCAGAAAAACCCCGTTCACCTGCAGGTTTGTAAGTTTAGTTACTGATAGTAAAGTGAGTTATACAGAGGTGTATGGAAACATTGTATAGAACCGTTTATAGCACAATTGAGTACTGAGTTGTTGAAATTTAGCAGAAAATAAAAAAATAATAATAGGTGGGGGCAGTTGCACTGGACAGATCCAGACCAGAATCTGGATGGGCGTCTGGCCTGTGTTGGGTCACATCGGGGGCCGCAGGTATGTTGTGGGCAGAGATGGGCGCCTTACTGTAATCCGATTACTTTTTTCAAGTAACGAGTAAAGTAAGGGATTAGTATTGCAAAAACGGTAATTAGATTACTGTTACTTTCCCGTAGGAACACGGCGTTACTAAAACCGTGATTTTTTGCGAGAATGTCTCATGACGGTGACGTAAGCGAGTGCGACGTTTGTGACAACAGCTGTGTGCAGATCAACAATGGATAACATATCGAGTGCAGGAGAGAGTATGAGCGTGCAGCGTTTAAAGCGTGGAAGTACTGACCTTACCTTGAGTTTGATTCCGTAAAAAGTGACAAAAACATTAGTGTCCGTTGTGTGTGGAAAGAAAACTTCTTTTTACAGCGAAAAAAAACCCCTAAACTTCCAAGCAAGCACCGAGTAGCTACCACGTAATGGGAAATTCACAGAGAAACTCGCGGATTCTTCTATGGGCAGAAATCTGTGCCATCAGAAACTGAATTTGAATAAGTTCAATTTGAATTTGAATTGCTCCGATTGAATCTGAATTGTAACTTGAATAAATGCTTTTGAAAACTGAATTTGAATTAGTCTAATTTGAAATTGAATTTATGGTTTGAAAATGATCATCACTAAATTGAAATTGAATTTATATTTTGAAAATGAATTGATTTGCTTTGAAACTGCATTTTATCCTTTAAAAATTCAGCTCTCGAATAATTTCAGTTTCACTTCTCACCATTCAGTTTCAGTTCTACAATTCAATTTCAGTTCCAAAATTCAGTTTTTTGGAACTTACATCCGGTTCCGGTTCAAGCGCAGATTAATAGAACTACGTTTTACTAGCGGACCGAAAGTGTTACCGACGGGAATCTACAGCGTCTTGAGCTGAATTAAGACTTCAGAAGTCATTCGTCATGTCGAATGACCAGCGGATAAACTCTCAGGTTGGTAATAAATGTACTACATGTATAAGAACAAGCGTCATGTTAACAAAAGATAGCCGTAAGGTAACTGTTATGCTTATTGTAGCTGCTAGCTAAAAACGCTAATTTAGCGTAGTTTGCCCTGAATTCAGCTTTGACAAACAAATATGATCGGCTGTTTCTAGTAGAATTCCAAAGTTGTCATCTTGGACCCTCTCAGAGTACCCCCTCTGTATGCTTGCAGAGACCCCTACAGTAGGGAAACATGCAAAACGGTGTCCAAACCTTTGTGTTTTAGCTTTATTTATGTCTTACACAGCATCCCAACTCTTTAGCTGACTTAATAACTTTAGCTAAAGTGAATAGTTAGTCTAATTCATTAGTGCAGCATTACTGGATCACCTCTGTTTGAAGTGATATAATATGATATACAACTATCACTGAAACAGCAAACTTTGTAAATAAGCAAACAACACTTCTCATTCTCTAAACGTTTGGCCACAGCTGTAGATTACACTATCAGTGCTTGTTCACTCTTGACAATAATTACATTTCTAAATTCTCTTTGTGCATTTACAGGTAAACAATATCTAATATTTTATCTAAATGACTGCTTTGTCTTTGAAAAGGGTGAAGAGCCTGAGGCCGGTGACAGTCCAGTTCTACTCTAAGTACATCCTTACAGTGGCTCACAGGACAAGGCCACATTCCTGTCCTGCCAGAAGAGAAGACAAACTTCAGAGTCTTCATGCAGTTCAACCACACCTGTCATATTCCATATGACAGGGGTCTCAAACTCCAGTCCTCAAGGGTGGACTGGAGTCATGCAACTTTTCCATGCCCTCGAGGACTGGAGTTTGAGACCCCTGCCGTATGGTGTTCATGCTGTTTTCTACCCCACAGTTACAGCATGTCTGACTGCCTGTTCAGCATATGCAAAAATATATGAGTTTAAGCATGTGATGACTAAGGCCTTCCATTATGGTGTTTGTCATCACATGTCACAGACATCTGGATGATCATTTGGAATAAACTAAAAACTTGTTACTTCATCTTTTATCTTTATTATTATTATTATTGTTGTTCTTATTTTACACTTTTCATGGTTAGGCATTAGGTTTATTTGTAGTAGTCCTTTCCAACGTCTTTCCCTCTTCCATGTTACTGTGTCAGCTTGTCAGCATCTATTTGGGTTTGGAAGTGGAACAGAAAGTCAGGAAATCCAAAGTGCCATTAAAACCAGAAGAGGTTCTTATATTTCAGAAGAAGGGATTAATTCAAAAGAAATGACCTCAATGCCATATTTTATTTAGGAACACTAGAGAGCACTTTGCAAAATAACACATTCTTATAATTTCACCCTCAGATGAGCCAAGCTACGACTGTCAGGGAATGTGATGTAGGTACAGAGCATATGAGAGTGGTTAAGTTAATGTCTCTTGTCTAGATGAAGGCACAATAGGGATCAATGGCAAGGCGTAGAGATTCAGTATCTTCAGTCTTCAGTGGACACTCCATTTCTGGCACAAAACACCTGTAAAAGATGGTCGATTTAGGAGGTGACCCGACAACTTCAGCCTGTCAAACATAGTAATGGAGCAGCATGTTTAAAAAATATATCTAATTAAGCATGCACTCAGTACCCTAAGAATTATTATGGTAGTTAAACACAGTGATAGTTGTATATCATATTATATCACTTCAAACAGAGATGATCCAGTAATGCTGCACTAATGAATTAGACTAACTATTCACTTTAGCTAAAGTTATTAAGTTAGCTAAAGAGTTGGGATGCTGTGTAAGACATAAATAAAGCTAAAACACAAAGGTTTGGACACCGTTTTGCATGTTTCCCTACTGTAGGGGTCTCTGCAAGCATACAGAGGGGCACTCTGAGAGGGTACAAGATGACAACTTTGGAATTCTACTAGAAACAGTCGATCATATTTGTTGTCAAAGCTGAATTCAGGGCAAACTACGCTAAATTAGCGTTTTTAGCTAGCAGCTACAATAAGCATAACAGTTACCTTACGACTATCTTTTGTTAACATGACGCTTGTTCTTATACATGTAATACATTTATTACCAACCTGAGAGTTTATCCGCTGGTCATTCGACATGACGAATGACTTCTGAAGTCTTAATTCAGCTCAAGACGCTGTAGATTCCCGTCGGTAACACTTTCGGTCCGCTAGTAAAACGTAGTTCTATTAATCTGCGCTTGAACCGGAACCGGATGTAAGTTCCAAAAAACTGAATTTTGGAACTGAAATTGAATTGTAGAACTGAAACTGAATGGTGAGAAGTGAAACTGAAATTATTCGAGAGCTGAATTTTTAAAGGATAAAATGCAGTTTCAAAGCAAATCAATTCATTTTCAAAATATAAATTCAATTTCAATTTAGTGATGATCATTTTCAAACCATAAATTCAATTTCAAATTAGACTAATTCAAATTCAGTTTTCAAAAGCATTTATTCAAGTTACAATTCAGATTCAATCTGAGCAATTCAAATTCAAATTGAACTTATTCAAATTCAGTTTCTGATGGCACAGATTTCTGCCCATATTCTTCCACTGACTGCTGCGTCACACCTGCACCAGGGTAAACCTCCGCCTGTCCCACTCCTGCTTTACAGGTGAAAATAGAGAAAAAGGGCCGCTGAGTCTTTGACTTTATTTATTTTCTGCATCTATTTGAAAGAGTGAGTGTTAACACAAAAAATATATATATTTTATGTGCTGGAATGTGCAGAAAATAGGTTTAAATATTAAACAAATTTCTTCCAGTCAGTGAATGTTGCATATAAGTTCATTTTTGCTTGATGCATAAAGTTAAAAGATTAAAACTGATAAAACAAGTTTTAAAAAGGGACTTTTCCATTTGATTACATTTTGTATGATGGATTATGTAGAAAAAGTAGAATTAGGCTGAAATTAGGCTGAAAGATCTATCACTTTATCACCTGTTCAGGTTGTAAATCGTGTTTTTAAAAAGTAACTAAATAACTAAGTAATTAATTACTTTTGAAAATAAGTAATCAGTAAAGTAACGGGATTACTTTTTGGGGGAAGTAATCAGTAATTAGTTACTGATGACTTTTTTCAAGTAACTTGACCAACACTGGTTGTGGGTGCACTGGTAACATAAATCAATGCAATCAATGCCTGTTGTTGTTTCTGTTTGTTTCTTTGTTGCCTTGTTCAGTTGCTGTCAATTTTCCATTTGGTTAAAGTTTGGTGTGCCATAATTTCCCATGTTGTCTACAGTATGGGACATCACAACTTACTGGCAGCTGGAGGCCAGTAAGTTACTATAAAAAAGTTTTTACAATAATTTCACTGTAAATGAAAATCAGAGAAATATTAGAGATATTAATAAAATTACAGTACTGTAAAAAGCATTTACAATATCTCAACTACAATGTCAGTATTTCTCTTATTCATTATTTTATACACACACACACACACATTCACACCACTCATCTTTGATCAGAATCAGAATCGTGTTTATTGGCCAAGTATATGTGCAGACACATACAGGGAATTTGGTTCTGGTAGATGGTGGCTCTCAAGCACAGCAATGTAAATCTCACACACACACACACACACACACACACACACACACACACACACACACACACACACGTCTATATATACACATTACACATACATACACAAAGCTGTGTAAACCAACTATAAATAACAAATCTAAACTATACATAAAATACAGAAATGAATGAGGTGGAATGAATACTACAAAATGTACATAAGGTGCAGTTGCAGTCTGGCAGTGGGAGCAGTGTGACAGGTCAACTATTAAGAAGGGAGATGGCGAGGGGAAAGAAACTGTTCCTGTGTCGGGTGGTCCTGGTCTGCAGGCTTCTGTACCGTCTGCCAGAGGGCAGCAGATCAAAAAGTCTGTGTCCAGGGTTTGAGGGGTCTGTGATGATTTTCCCTGCCCATTTCCTGGTTCTTGAGAGGTACAGATCCTGGATGGAGGGCAGGGGGGCGCCGATGATCCTTTCTGCTGCCCGTACAGTCCGCTGCAGTCTGCTCCTGTCCTGTTTAGTGGCTGCTCCATACCAGACTGTGATGGAGGAGCACAGGACAGACTCAATGACCGCAGTGTAGAACTGGATCAGCAGCTCCTGTGGAAGACTGTACTTCCCCAGTTGTCTCAGGAAGTACATTCTCTGCTGGGTCTTTTTGAGGATGGAGTTGATGTTGGTCTCCCACTTCAGGTCCTGGGAGATGGTTGTACCCAGGAACTTGAAGATCTTCACAGTCGACACAGGGCTGTCTGATATGGTGAGGGGGAGCAGAGTTGAGGGATGTCTCCTGAAGTCCACTGTCATCTCTACAGTCTTAAGAGTGTTCAGCTCCAGATTGTGCTGACTGCACCAGAGTACCAGCCGCTCAACTTCCTGCTGGTATGCAGACTCATCACCATCTTGAATGAGGCCAATGACAGTGGTGTCATCTGCAAACTTTAGGAGTCCTATTTATGCAGCTAGAGTTATGCATTATTTTCAACTTAAACAATAAAATACATCATTGTTTTAAATCGTAGGAACATATTATAGAAAAAACAAACACTTTGGTGTGAGTGACATAATCCAAATCAGAATATAAGTCTACCCTCAAATAGGACAAGTGGCAGTTTCATGGTCCCTCAGTCTTCCTGATGCGACTTTTCATTTTGTGTTTGTCTCCCTGGTTTTGCGTCCCGCCTCTTTTCTCCCATATCCCAGTTTGAGTGCATGCATGTGTGTGTTTAGTGTGCTGGTTTTGATGCATTGGCAGGATGCAGCCCAAATTCCCAGCTTCTGGTTTCCGCATATGTGTCAAAAATCACACGACTGCCTCTGATGACCTTGTTATAACGGCTTCTTGGCTGGATCATTACACTGCAGCAGTTAGTGTTTCCTAGTTCCTCACCGTTGTGAATGTTTTCCCCTCACCTGAGAAACAGTTTCTTACTTGCTTTTCCTGTGCTCAGATTTACCAGAAAACACTGGGATTTGAAATTGTTTGGATTCTGTGAAGAGGCTGAAGGGAGACTGATGTTCATTTAGATATTAAAAGTTCACTGTGATTAAATGCACTGAACTCTGACCTCGATCCTGTAATTGAGTCCCGCTTGTTCATACAACCTTGACAGACAGGATACAACACAATGTGATATCGTGACTTGGCATATAAATTGCAAGCTACTATTAATTTTTTAAAGAACATTTTGCATTCATGACAACATATCCATTTTGTGTTTTTCATGTGGTTTAATGCCGTTTGTCTCCATAGACTTTTCACTGTATAAACAACACAGTATATTGAAATAAGCCCTGAGAAGGAATGGGCAAAAATGAAATCCCTCCAAGCAGAAATGGAGAAAGATGAAAAAGCCAGAACAGCCACATCAGCGAGCAGGTACAGATGAATGAAAAGCCCTTCAGTCCCTGCAGCTTGCTGAAAAGAACAGCAAGGTAAGGAGTTTGCAGGAGCTTAGCTGGCGCTATTATATGGAGAAACTCTAAATTGGCAATACTGAAAAGATTAACATTACATATTACTAGCCAAATGATTAGGCTGCATCCTTCATTTATTTGGTAAAGTGTACAGAGGTTTTCATCAAGGCACAGAAGTATATGGCTAACGAGAGGTAGAGTTAGCATGAAAAGAAAAACCAATAACTAAAATTCACTGACAAGGTCCTGAAACTTACCCTGGATCCAGATGAAACCATGGTGTCCTTTGATGTAGTCTCTCTCTTCACTTGCATACCCACCACGGAGGCAGTGGAAACTGTCAGAAAACGACTACAAGAAGACAGCTCCTTGGAGGACAGGACCAACTTCACACCCGATCAGATTTGCACACTGTAAGACCTCTGCCTCACCACTACATATTTCAAATACAACGAAGGCTTCTACAGACAAAAACATGGCTGTGCCATGGGCTCCCCCGTGTCACCTATTGCAGCCAACCTTTACGTGGAGAATGTGGAAAGGAAGGCTCTTGGCTCTTTCAAAGGAAGACTACCCAGCCACTGGTACAGATATGTAGACGACACCTGGGTCAAAATCAAGACTAGTGATGTTCGATTCATGAATGAATCGTTCAATACTCGAGAATCACTTTACTGACTCGTGAATCATGATTCACAAGTCCAACTGACTCACTGACTCATCCCTGTTTCTGTTAGCAAACTAATTCGCTTAGTAGAAATATATCTAGCTTAGAATTAAAATTGCGGGGGGAAAAAACAACAGCCAGTTTCTTAACAAAAGCATTTCTGCTCTGAACTGGAAGAAAAAACCCTGAGTAGAAGCTCACATCAAGAAAATAGCTCCACGGTTCACAGTAGCATCGCTCTGCTAACATGCTAACAACACATTTGAGCTACTCACCCCCTCCCTTCCTGTGCTGAATCATAGAGCGAACAAATCACTCACTCACTCACTAACCCCCTCCCTCCTGTGCTGAATCATAGAGCGAGCGAATGAATCACTCACTCACTCACTCACCCCCTCCCTCCTGGCTCACAGCTTCTTCTTCTCCTTGGTTGGCAACCAATGTTAAGGCGCATTACCGCCCCTGAATCACAGCTCAGTGGACATTTAGATGAGAAAATATATATTTGACACATTTAAGGAAAATACTAATAAAATAAAAATAAACAAAATAAATGTTTATTAAGCAATTTTGATAGGAAATTGCTTAATTTTTGAAATGTTTTTGAATCATTCATCTTAGCAGTGGGATTTACATGAAAAGAGAAACAAATTAAGTTTGAGTGAAAATGTAAATTTTTTGCACTCTCTGGTCAACTGACTCAGTGAATCAAATGACTCAAAAAATTCAATTCACTTTGGTGAGTGACTTATTAAAACGCGATTCAGTAAAAAGAATTAAATTTACCATCACTAATCAAGACACAAGAAGTGGAATCCTTCACTGCGCACATTAACGCTGTGGATAAAAACATCAGGTTCACCAGGGAAGACACAAAGGACAACTGTTTGCCTTTCCTGGACTGCGCTGTGCACATTGAAGACAATGGCAACCTCAACATCGAAGTTTACCGGAAGCCCACACACACGGACCAGTACCTCCTCTTTGACTCCCATCACCCTCTGGAACACAAACATGGAGTAATTAGGACCCTACACCACCGGGCAGAACATGTTCCCTCTAAGCCTGAAGGAAAAAAGAAGGAACACACACATGTAAAGGAAGCACTCAAAACGTGCGGCTATCCTAAATGGGCGTTCTTAAAGTCAGCAAAGAGGCACAGAAAAGAAGATCAGACACCAGCGAGGGAGGATAAGAAGGACAGACGCAACAACATTGTCATCCCCTATGTAGCCGGTGTATCAGAAAAACTCAGGAGGGTTTTCTCCAAGCATGACATCCCGGTGCATTTCAGACTCAGCAACACGCTCAGACAGAAACTGGTTTACCAGAAAGACAAAACTCCAAAACACAAACTTAACAATGTGGTGTATGCTGTACAGTGTAGCGAGGAATGCCCAGACCTCTACATTGGAGAGACCAAACAGCCACTTCACAAGCGCATGGCACAACACAGAAGAGCCACCTCCACAGGACAAGACTCAGCAGTCCATCTGCATCTTAAGGATAAAGGACACTCTTTCGAGGATGCCAATGTTCACATTTTGGACAGAGAGGACAGATGGTTTAAAAGAGGAGTGAAAGAAGCCATCTATGAGGCGGTGGTTTACGACACCAACTGTCTGCCATCTATAATCCAGTTTTGAGTTCCCTCCTCAGACGCCTTAACGCCCACTCACATCCTGGGCCATCTGACCTCAGGAATTCGCATAAGGTGGGGCCAGGTTTCACAATGAGCTCACCCAAAACCCTGGCTGATTGTGACCTACACCCATTTTCACACCTTGGCTCAGGTGATTAGAGGATCATCAGGGGGTCCTTTTGTCCCTCTGTGGGGGGAAACTCCCACTAGGTTTATATCTGGGACTCTCCACCATTTGACCTTAGAACTGAAGAAGCTTCTCGGATGAGAGGTGAAACGTCTTCAAGTAACTTAAAGAAGTCCAGACGCTTTTCTTTGCAAGCTCCTTAGACTACGATGACCTGGATGACTGAGAACCTTCACAGACAAATAACTAAGATTACAAATTTCAGTTTTTAGTAGCCAGTTTCCTGAATTTAAAGTATATTTACTAATATAATTTGCATCTTTTTATATAAACCCAATGTTATTTGAATCAGAATCAGAATCAGAATCAGAATACTTTATTGATCCCTGGGGGAAATTATTTTTTGTTACAGTGCTCCATTTTAAGCCAACATTAAGACAAGACAGACAATATGCTAACTAAGAATAGTACAATATATACATATATATACATACATACATACATAAGTCACTTATAAATAAATATTTGGAAAAGAAACATGTGTAGTTGTAGCAGCAAACAGTGTGTTAAGTGGATGCGTTGTACAGGGAGATGGCCACAGGCAGGAATGATTTCCTGTGTCGTTCAGTGGTGCTTTTCGGTAATCTCAGTCTCTCACTGAACGAGCTCCTGTGACTGACCAACATGTCATGGAGTGGGTGGGAGGTGTTATCCAACATTGTCTTTATCTTGGACAGCATCCGCCTCTCCGACACCACCTTGAGGGAGTCCAGCTCCATCCCCACAACATTGCTGGCCTTACGGATCAGTTTATTAAGTCTGTTGGCATCTGCGACCCTCAGCCTGCTCCCCCAGCATGCAATTTGACATTATAACCAGGTTTCAAACTTTCAGTTTCAACCTTATTAGTTCATTCTGCTAGCAGGTACCCTTTCCTCTAAGCCCTTTTTTGACCCAAGATATCTTTTTGAACTCACTCCAAAACATGCATTATGTAATTCTATTAAACAACTTATTATTGCTGTCTGTGTTGAATTACAGGACCACATTTAAATATGTCATTCAATATTCAGGTAGATCGCAATTTATTTTTTGCATTAAAATTTTAAAACGTAAACTCTTTTTGTGTTTGTTCTTAGGGTTAATTAATTGCAATCCAGTGTCTTAAAGTCAAAAGACCTTGCCCTGTACTTCCGAACCCACTGAAAAAGTTAGTTCCACAAATATAACCATATAGACATATTGTCAAGATTTGAAGCATAAAGCAGGACTTGGAAGCAGGATGAAGTAACAAAAACTAGCACTATATTGAGGTCCAATTCAGAAAGTTTCAAAATCCAAAACGACTTTCAGCCAAGAAGTAAGAACACACAGGATAGGGGTAAACAGACAATCTGAGACTGGAATGACATATACAAAGGAGGGTAATTAGGGCAGAGTGGAAAAACATTGGAAACTGCACAGCTGAGCTATGATTTGTTTTATTCTGTGGGAATTAAACAAATCATTGGATTCTAGAGGCGCCGCAGATGCTGTACGTGTTACGGAATGTAAACAGTGTGACAAGCAGTACCAGAACTGGTCCAGTCAGTGCTTTCTCCTTCCATTTTGTCTCTGTGGACTAACTCAAAACTTAAATTCTGCCATGGACTTTTTCCCTTAGCACAGCTGATGGGCTGTCTTGGTGGTGCACAGAGGATGATGGAGCACAGTTTTGAAATCACTAGTAAACTTGGAAAAAGACAGAATGGATGCAGAATGCAATCTCTTAATAAGCAAACAATATGAGAAACTTTTGAGTAATCACTGGGAAATGCCTGAGTCACCTGTTTAAACAAAAGCAACCAAGCAAGCAATGTATATAGAACTTTTAGACACTATAGCTGAAAACAAAGTGCTGTACATTCGACATGACAAAAAACCAAAGATTCATTTCAATCTGAATGTCAAATAAAACCCAAGTAACCAGGCAGATAAATCTGGCAGTCGTTGGCATAACAGTGGAACAATATTCCATGCCTTCTAATGATGGTTCTCAAGGGCTGTAAATATAATGAAAAAAGCATAGGTCCTAGTGTTGAGCCCTGTGGACCCCAAACTTAAGAGCAGCGGAAAAGGTCTCATACCCTAAAAAGTTAACACTAAAAGTTCTGTCAGAAAGATAAGACCTAAACCAATTCAAAGCAGTACCACAAATGGTGCAAGGTGGTGTACAGTATCAAAAGCAGTTGTTAGGTCAAGGAGGACAAGAACAACAAGATTACCAGAATCACAATTAATAAAGATATCATTAAAAACTTTTAAAAGTGCTGATTCAGGGCTATGAAGGTTTTTAAAACCTGATTGGAAGACTTCCAGGATACCATTCTCATTTTAAAAATCAATCAATTGGGAAAATACAATTTTCTCCAGGATTTTAGACAGAAAGGCAGCTTGGAGATAGGCCTGTAGTTATCCAATACAGTGTGGTCCATGGTGGGTTTCTTAAGCTCGGGTTGTACTACTTCATGCATAAAATTAACAGGGACTACACCAGATATTATGCTGGTGTTTATAATAGTAAGAAAAATCCTTCAATATTGGTTTGTCAAGACATCTCTCAGGTCCAGGCCATGCTTAACCTCAATTTTCGCCAGGTTTGGAACCTTCCTCCCAGTTTTCTTTAATTAGGTCCAACGCCCCCCTCGGCCTCCTACCGAACTCAAAGGGAAAATGGCGACCTGGGGTACCTCCTGCACTGCAAACAGCAGAGGGTCCATCCAGCGATCTCAATTGCGTTCATCCTCGTGAATGAACTTACGAATCATGGACTTTAAAGTCTTATTCAGCTGCTCCACCAACCCGTCACACTGAGGGTGGTAGACGTTGGTTTGAACAGATTTGACGCCCAATAATTCATACAGCTCTTTTAAACTGTGGCACAATAGGGTATTTGTGAATATCCCCGTGAACACACTTAACCTCCTCACACTCTGCCTCCAACAATGCCCCAGGGCAAACCAGGGTTTAATGAATGAGGGTCTGCGTGCAGCCTGTGTCCACCAAAACCTGGCTTATACCCTCTTAAGACCATACCTATCGTAGGTGTCCCAGCTGCCCGCACTTCCAGCACTCCTGTGCCACCCCCCATGGCTCAGGTGCAGTGGCTGGTTTCACTGGGGCCTGGGGCGGCAGGTCAGTGACAAATGGGTTCGTTAAACACAGCTGTGGTGACCGTTCTGCTGGGACAAGGCCGGGAAGCTCCTCGGTGCAGGTATCGGCTGAGGCCTGCAGAGTGGCTGGCTGTGGCCCTCTCTTCTTTGCTCGCCAGCCGCTGGCAGCAGACCCAACGTGCTTGTCTCTCCAGGCAGCCCCTCCATGTACTGCTCCGTCATGATCAGTGTCAGCATCCACGCCTCCCCATCGCATGGCCCTGGCTGCAGCCATCTTACCAAATCGTTGTGCAGCCTCAAGGCCCATGTGAATGGCCAATCAACCGCTGCCATCTGCCTGCTGAAAAACTGCAGACTGCTGCAGACAATCCAACACAGCCTGGCGCCCGTTGCCAAAGCTCCTTCAGGACACCGGTGGCAGGCTCTGGGCCTCCCCTGACACCAGTGGCAGCAGCGACAGTGCCCAGTCAGCTGTGGGACACCTCTGCTGTAGCCTGGAAAGCCTCCAGGAAAACTTGGGGTTCAACTTTCTCCTCCATCCAGTGATAGCCACCACAAACAGAGGGGAAGGGCGGCAGGGCAGCACCCTTGATCAGCTTCTCCAGCATACAAGTTTGTCACTCAGCCTGGGCCTGGAGCCCGTCCAGCTGTGCTTTTTGCACCACTGTTCCCTGGCAATGCACTGCTGCCACCGCCGCTAGCATTTGTGCCAGCAGGCACAGCGGCTGGGCGGTTGTGGGTCTAACATGACAATCAGGATTTTGGCAGCACTGTGGACAGACCCACACAGTGTTCAGTTTGTCTCGTTTATTTATGTTTCTGGGTTGGCACTGACGTGTTCTCTACTTTGTTGCTTTTTCAGTTGACTCCACCACAATTTTCTCCCATCCTGTCTTCACTAAATTTAAAAGGTGATCAGGCACATTTAGGGGTTAAGCATCGACCCAATGTCCTTTCACAAGTGTAAAAATGTTGGGGCATCTAGTAAAGGTTATGGTTCAATCAAGTTATTGCTCAAAACATGATTGAACCATAATCTTTTAACATCCACCATGTTACCAGCAACTTGCTTTTAATGAAGGGCAGGGTTGGGTTTTATATAAGATAAGAAGATGTTAAATAGAAGCAACTAGAAGATATCATCCCTCAAAATGATGTCTCCCTTATTGATGTTGACATTTTTTTTTCTTTTAGAAGCGCTTCCATTAAAACCTATAACATTTAATTAATAACTATCACAACATCACTCTTGAGCCTTTAGGTAAACAGGATGAGGCATGAGTGAGAGCAAAAAGTAGTGTAATTGCACCTTAACACAGAATGAACCCATTTACTCTGAAAGCCACATACACGTGGTCTGAATATCAGGCCATGTGTCTCATTTTTATCTCCTTTCAAAGATGTGAAGAAGGAAAGAGAAATATGCGTGGAAGAAATTGGTGTGTACAACCATGACCTTGTTGACAGTGTGAGCTCTGTTGTATAACTGCCACTTAATCACAAAAGTGGATAGTTGCAAATGATGACTTTATGAAAACAGTTACAGTAAATGAATAGGAATTGATAAATCTGGGTATGTAAGACCAAGATAGTGAGGCATACACACCCCCTGACTCACATTTACAAAATACCCACATTGTATTTACAGGGGGGCTGTAATAGCTGGGGCCTGTCAAGCCTGGGGAATGTGGCATATCCATCGTGTGCTTTGTTTGGGTGAGATCTGTCTGAGGTAATAGTCGTGTGTGTTCCGTCTTTTCCTCTGCACACATCTGTCTGAGGAGGGGCGCCAGTATGATGTATGAAGCTGTTTGCTGAGTGTGAGCTAAGAAGAATGAAGCCCTGCATCACTTAGCATCCCATTGCCAGACGCAGCTCCGCCATTACACCTCCCAGAAGTACCAGGCACACCCTTGCTTGAGTAATTTTGCCATCTGTTGACAATGTTTACACGGTGGGTGATTTGTCATCACAAACAGCAGGGCAAAAATTAACAAGTTTATTTATGATCTGAGCTGCATTTGCACAATGAAAATGCCATTGGTCACGTAAAACAGTCAAATTATCATCACAGTTTTTGGGTGAGATGGCAGCAGAGATTAATCATTTAAGGTCCAGCGTTGGGTAGGTGAGTGTCCAGTACCTGTAATTAATAGCTACGTTCATTCAGAAAATATGACATTGTTGATAGGGTATTCGCTTAAAGAATTGAGATCGTCTTTTTTGTGTGTGTGTGTGTGTGTGTGTGTGTGTGTGTGTGTGTGTGTGTGTCAGAAGTGCAGCATACCCAGAATTAAACTCCTGGAAGCACATTGCTATTTGCACTTTCCTTGAGAATGTAGCTGAGAAAAGGTCAGACAAAAAATTGAAATCTTGGCCTAACATTAGATGTAGCATGAGAGCTGAAGTGTAGAATGATTATAGAAAAACAGTGAAGCTGAAGAGCAGTGAGAAGGAAAAATAGGAAAGAAATTACACACAGTACATCTCAATGGGCATTTGAAAATCTTTAAAGCACTGGAAAGTGTCTTCTAAGTCATGGGATTGCTCTCAAATGGTACATTCCTGAAGGGAAAGAATTTCATTTTGTATGTATAACTTTGAAAAGGTCACAAGAAGAACAGACAGGCATGAGAGAACTTGTGAACCATCAAGAGACATGAGGTCTGAAAAGAAGATCAGAAAAAGAAGTCAAGCATGCTGTTTCAAAGCTTTGATATTCACTTTAACACCTAAAGTGCCCAGAGACATTGTTATATGTTATATTCAGTATTATATACTGTGCTTCTGTCTTGGCTTGCGTACTTGTATGCAGTATTTGCCATACGGATAAACATACAGAGAACAAAAAAGGCACAATACCAAGCCTACATGGCTGACCCTAGATGTATTAGTTACAGTTTAGGTGTCATCTGGTCTGATTGGCAAAATAAACCATATTCTTGTCTTGAAGAGAAAGGCGTGAACAAATCAGCTAGAAAGCTTGACAGGTCAGCTATTTGGTGACAGCATGGTTTCCAAATTCCTTCTGCTTTCTGTAACTGAAGGAGGGTGTTTGTTTTCAGTTTATGAGAAAGTGGAGCTCAGTGTTATCTGACCCTGACTAATATGCAAGTTTGCAGTCTGCACACCATCTACAAAGGATTGCTGACTGTTACTCTGTCGCAGGATTTAGCCTGCTTGTCATTACAGTTGTAAAATGTATTTCTGTCACATCGTGAATATCTGCTGGCAGATAAACCCAAGCAAATAGAAGTCAGTTTGATAAAAGGAAAGCACATCTGCCAGTGAGGTTCTGCCTTTCATAAATTGGAATCTTACTAAAAAAGATAAGTCTTCTTTTTTTGTAGCTGGGATAAGCTGTGAAGTGGGCTTTTCATCATTCTTTTTTTTTTTTTCTAAATCCCTGTCCCTCAAAAAAGAGGGGAACAAGGCTTTGGCATTCCTAAAACTAAAGTTTGCTTTGAGGACTGCAAGAAGTATTAAAATTGTGCTCTACTACTGCCAAATGAAAATTTCTTCTTCTAACAAGTATAATAATCATAAAGACCATGAGTGTTTTTAATTATATGCAAATCTTCCATAGTTGGAAATTTCTAAATTAAAAGATTTATTTTTGTTAAACACAAAAGTGGGAAGTATCCATTCATCCATCCATCCATCTTCTTCCGCTTATGTGGGACTGGGTCGCAGCCTAAGCAGAGAAGCCAGGCCTCCCTCTTCCCAACCACATCCTTCCGCTTGTCTGGGGGAACACTAATGCATTCCCAGGCCCGTCGAAAGATAAAATCTGTTCAGCATGTCCTGGGTCTGCCCCAGGGCCTCTTCCCAGTGGGACATGCTCTGAACACCTCACCCAGGAGGTGCACAGATGGCATTCTTGTCAGATGCCTGAATCACCTCAACTGGCTCCTTTCGATGTGGAGGAGCAGCGGCTCTACTCTCAGGCTGTCCCAGATGGCCGAACTTTTGACGGTAGGGATGTTGATTGACTGATAAATTGAGAGCTTCACCTTTACACTCAGCTCTCTCTTCACCACAATGGACCGGTACAGTGTCCATATCACTGCAGCCGCAGCATCAATCTGTCTGTTGATCTCCCGCTCTCTTCTCCTGTTACTCATGAACAAGACCCCAAGATACTTAAACTCCTCCACTTGGGGCAGGAACTCGTACTTGACCCAGAGGGGGCACTCCACCCTTTTCCAGCTGAGGACCATAGCTTCAGACTTGGCTGCAAACTATGCCAGTCCGAGCTGGAGACCATCACCCGATGAAGCCAACAAAACTAATTTCATCTGTGAAAAGCAGAGATGAGATTCTGAGACCACATAAGTGAAAGCCTTCCGCCGCTTGGCTACGCCTAGAAATTATGTCCATAAAAATTACAAACATAATCGGTGGCAAAGGGCAGCCCTGGCAGAGTCCATCACCCACAAGAAACAAGTCCGGCTTATTGCCAGCTATGCGGACCAAGCTCTTGCAACAGCTGTATAAGAAGTGAATGGCCCGTAGCAACGGGCCAGAAATCCCAGTCCCGAAGCAACTCCCACAGGACACTCCGAGGGATACTGTTGAGTGCCTTCTCCAAGTCCACAAAACACATCTAGACTGGTTGGGCAAACTCCCATGTACCCTCAAGCATCCTCAACAGGGTAAAGAGGTAGTCCAGTGTTCCACGACAAGGATGAGAACCCCTGATCTCCATGCAACATTGTAGAGGTGTGTCAAACCAAGACAGCCCTAAAACATCCAGAGCCTTCAGGAACTCAGGGCAAAACTTTTCCGCCTCAGGGGCCCTGCCTCCAAGGAGTTGTTTAAATGCCTCCGTGACCTCCCCCTGGAGATAAACGAGTCTTCCCCCTTGTCACCAGACTCTGCTTCCTCCACGGAAGACATTGAGGTCCTCGAAGTATTCCTTCCACCACCCGACAATGTTCTCAGTCGAAGTCAGCAGCATTCCACCTGAGCTATAAACAGTGCAGGTATGCACAGAGCAACGCTTTCCCCTCCTGAGTTGCCAGAATGTCTTTGAGACAGGCTGAAAGTCTTTTTCCATGGCCTCTCCAAACTCCTCCCGCACCTGAGTTTTTGCTTCAGCCAATGTCCAAGCCGTGTTTTGCTTGGCCTGCCGGTACTTATTAGCTGTCTCTGAAGTCCCACAGGCTAACCAAGCCCGATAGGACTCATTTTCAGCCTGGTGGCTCCCTGCACCTCTGGTGTCCACCACTTGGTTTGAGGGTTACCACCACAACAGGCACTGACCATCTTCTGGCTGCAGCTCAGTGCAGTGGCTTCGGCAGTGGAGGTGCTGAACATGGTTCATTCAGACTCAATGTCCTCAGTCTCCTTCAGAATGCTGTTGAAGCTCTGCCAGAGGCGTGCATTGAAGATCTCTGCCAGGCATTCCCAGTTCCCTGCCACCTATGGCCTCATGTCTGGTGATACAATTGTAAAATCGATCATCAACCTGTGGCCTAGGGTGTCCCAGTGCCACATGCACTTATGAGCACCCTTATGTTCAAACACGGTGTTCGTTATGGACAAACTATGGTTTGCACAGAAGTTCAACACCAAGAAAACAACACTCCAGTTCAGATCCCAATCCCGCCCCTACAGGTCTTACTGTTGTTGCCCACATGAGTGTTGAAGTCTCCCAGTAGGAAAACACATTCCCAGTCGGAGTAACGTCAAGCACCCCGCCCAGGGACAAGAAGGCTGGGTACTCAACCATCATTTGGCACATAAGCAAAGACAACAGTCAGGACGCAAAGACGCAGGGAACAAAACCCTCTCTTCCACCTATAGTGGGAAGTAAAAAGGTACATATACTTACTTACTGTACTTGAGTACAATTTTCAGGTGTCCGTCCTTTACTTGAGTAGATTTTTAAACAAATATCTCTACTTTCTTCTCCTTACATTTTCAAAACAGGCTTGTTAGTTTTGGTTTGACATTTTGAGGAGAGGTATTATTTCACATCACTTCAAACATCAAACTGATTTGAGTGGCAGTCCTTTTCATTTATTAATCACCAGGGGATGTCGCATAAAAAGGAGATGACATGTTCCAAAGCCAGAGTTAAAGTTGCCTGTTTGGTTTTTTTTTTGGTTTGTTAGTTTTGCCACAACACTGGAAAGACTACAGGTGTCCATAAGTTGCAGTTGTTGTACTTTGGCATCTAGCTACCAATACAGAAGAGGAGCGAGCATAAAGGGAATAATGGTTTTTAACTGGCAGGTAATTTCAAATGCAGCATTTCTATCAGCTCAACAAACTTCAGCGAACACACAAACTGTTTGTGTGCCGTATGTCAGGCAGTGTGTTTCTAGCTAAAGGTGCAAGTTTCAGAGAAGAGGGGGAGAAAAGAAAGAGCTAACTTCACTCAGAGATGGAGAAATATAATAAAGACAGGACAGGAGAGGAAGAAGAGAGGTTGGATTTAAAGGTAAGGACTGCTCAGTAGGATCCGATAAGCTGTAAATGTAAAGTTTAAATGCAAGTAATTGCATTTTAAATCATTGTTTTTAAATCAGATATTGGGTCTGTACATGTGATATTATGTTTATTTACACTCAACAAAAATATAAACGCAACACCTTTGTTACTGCTCCCATTCCCCATGGGATGGACGTAGAGACCTAAAATTCATTCCAGATACACAATATAACCATCCCTCCCAAACAGTGGTCACAAATCAGTCCAAATGTGTGGTAGTGGGCACATCTGCCATATTGAGATAATCCATCCCACCTCACAGGTGTGCCACATCAGGATGCTGATCTGACATCATGAGTAGTGCACAGGTGTACCTCAGACTGCCCACAACAAAAGGCCACCCTGGAATGTGCAGTTTTGTCTCACAGCAAAATGCCACAGATGCCACAAGCAATGAGGGAGCGTGCAATTGGCATGCTGACAGCAGGAATGTCAACCAGATCTGTCGCCCGTGCATTGAATGTTCATTTCTCAACCATAAGCCGTCTCCACAGGCGTTTCAGAGAATATGGCAGCACATCCAACCGGCCTCACAACCGCAGACCTCGTGTAACCACACCAGCCCAGGACCTCCACATCCAGCAGGTTCACCTCCAAGATCGTCTGAGACCAGCCACCCAGACAGCTGCTGGAACAATTGGTTTGCACAACCAAACAATTTCTGCACAAACTGTCAGAAACCGTCTCAGGGACGCTCAACTGCATGCCCGTCGTCCTCATCGGGGTCTTGACCTGACTCCAGCTCGTTGCCGTAACAGACTTGTGTGGGCAAATGCTCACATTCGATGGCGTCTGGCACGTTGGAGAGGTGTGCGCTTCACGGATGAATCATGGTTCACATTGTTCAGGACAGATGGCAGCTGAGAATGTCCCAGTTCTTGCATGGCCAGCATACTCACCGGACATGTCACCCATTGAGCATGTTCGGGATGTGCTTGACCGGCGTATACGACAGCGTGTACCAGTTCCCACGAATATCCAACAACCTCGCACAGCACACATTCTGGAGGTTCTAGTTCATGAATGCAACATGTTTGATTCGGTGCTCCAATATCGGAATGGTCAGTAAGATCATGTTTGAGAATCTGTTTTGAAAAGGTGAATGCAGTGGATGGGCAAGAGCTCTGCACTGAAGTTTAAAAAGGTGGCATGTTCTAGTCCAGTGTTTCTCAACCGCTGTGCCGCAGCACATAGGCGTGCCGTGAGAAATGATCAGGTGTGCCGTGGAAGATTACTGGTTCCACCTGATTAGTACTCCAAACGTGAGTAACGGGCAGAGTAATCACCTTCTCTTCCACTAGAGGGCAGTACAACTAACTGCTCTAATTAAATGGTTTGCCAACTCCTGGTAAAACAAAAGAAGACGAAGAAGAAATTACATAATAGTCATGCTGTGAGACCACACAGCGTGTAATAGCAATAGATATTTAAAGAGAAAGTAGTCAATCTGACCTGGGTCCTGGAGAAAATTCCGACCCAGATGAAGGCCCTGGCATGAGTATTGGTCAGAAGAAATCAAAAAAGGTATACTGGGGACAAACTGAGCCAGTTCTGCTATACTTTTTATACTTTTTTTTTTTTTTTTTGGTGGTGTGCTGTGTGATTTTTCTAATGTGAAATATGTGCCATGGCTCCAAAAGGTTGGGAAACACTGTTCTAGATAACACACAAAATCAGGTAAGGAAATTGGTGGAGGTCTTGTGGATGAAATACCCTTGACTACTTTGGAAGAAAATGTTACTACTACTACTGTTACTATTTTGGAAGGAAACACTTCATTCTGGAACAAGTAAAACGACTTGAGAGTACTGAATTCCTGGATGTGGTTGGTTAAAAGTACACAAGATAAATAATGTATTTAAATATATTCTCCATGCATATTCCAAGATCACATTATGGTCTTTTGAACCTATGTTTTAAACTTGAATAAGGGAAACTTCAACTGCTTTGAACATTCCAGCTGAGCTGATTCTTATGCTGAAACCAACGGAGGCCCACAGCTCCAGAATGAATTTTACAAATCAAAAAACCCACCCGCTCCCACTGATATTGACATGGAATTACTTAAAGCCAACAAATGCAGACATCAGCATTACAAGAGAGCTTGCCAAACTTGGTGAGTCAACTCCCACTTGTATCAGCATGTGTATGGGATGTTAGGAAGCTGTAAAAGCAAATGTGACCTAGACATAAAAGCTGACAGCAGCAGTAGCTGCTTTGGTAAAATTGGAGGTTTACTACAGGATGACACATGAAATGCAACTGAGCATCCTTGGAAATATAACCAGAACTAAGAGTTTCAGCTCCATTCACCCTGGATGACAAGAATTGCAGGACACAAAAAGAAAGTCTGCTGGAAGCCAAAGAGAAGCCAGAAAGTATCAAAAATAGGTAATGTTTACCATACAATATACATGATGTGCTGTGTGCATGTTATCCCCACACTTGTTTAAATTCATAAACCAAGACATCATTATCAGACTGATACAATTTGGTGCAATGTTAGTCATGTCTGTGGATTTGAAGACTTAATTAGTTTCATTAATTTATTTAGTGTGTTTACTTTTTATCACGGAACACGTGCTTAATTTTGGATGAATGGATTTACAATATATGTTTTCCGTCAGTTGCTATCAGGATATTTGGGAATCGTGTAATGAGTTGAAACTCCTGCTTTACTTGATAAAGGGCATTCGTGCCGCTGGCGACGGAGATGTACTTCTGCACCCTTCTCATCAGTGACATCAGGACCTGGGACAAAGCTGAAAATGCAGGCTGTGAAATTTTTGTCACTCTTAATGCATGACTCTTTTTTGGTGCAGGTTCCAGGTCATCTCTGAGGTCACTGAACAAATTTAATATTGATTATCTTGGTAATTTATGTGTTCTAAACACACCTTAATCTGACATTCCAAATAAAATGACATAAGTAAAAAGGTTTCTCACTTTTCCAGCATGCATTTAGTAATAATATCTGCAGAGAATAGATATTTAAAAAATGAATGAATTAATAGCAAATAATTAACTGATAAAAAATGGTAACTGGCACAGAAGATGAAAAGAAAGATGAGAACACAAATAGGATGCAGCTGATAGTCAGTTTATCATTCTGAGAAGCTCACATCTTCTATCTGAAAGCTATTTTGTGGAGAGCTTACATAACGTGTAGTTATGGTATAAAATTTGTCACTGATGTCAGCTTACGCATTTATCTCTGCTGAGAATAACACCAGAACATATGCAGACTTTTTCTGGGTAAAATGTGTTAGTTGTGAGAGTTCAGCTGATGGATTTAGGGTCGTGGAGGGTTATCTTTCCTCTGCATATCAGTGGCTTATTTCCCCTTTCCCCTTCAGTTGAACAGGAGGTAAACATGGAAATATGTATGCATAAACACACGCACATGGCTGGGATGCCTACATTTCTATTGTTGTTGAAGTGAAATAGAAAAGTAGTTCCAGTTCCTCTAACAGATGGCAGCACTGATGTTATTTCTAGTTAGGATAGCTCTGTGCTACAAAGTGCTGTGCATTGCTGAGTGGATAGCGCAGTATGTCCAGTTGCACACTTGGTCAAGCTTTTGATCTTGGTCTCCCATAATGGAAGACTGCAACGAAATATCTTTGTCAGGTTCAACTGCACACCTGTAAAGATTTATGATTGCATCATGCACTGTTGTGAAACTGAAAAATTGCCCAAAGAATTCATTTCTGTCACAAGAGTTGTCCACGGTATCACAAAAGACTTGCCAGACATAGAAGTCTTGCTAAGGGAAAACAAAACCAGCTAATATGTTGCAGGTGGTACACTTTATGTCATATGTAATTTCACTCATTCGAAGTACTTAAAGTTCAAATGAAAGTTCATCTAGCTGAGCAAGAGGCCTTTTTACTGAAGTCTAGTAGTCTAGTAGTAGTCTCCCCTGTATGGGCCCAGGCTCAGTCCCAGACCATTTTCTGTGTATCATTCACCCTGACTCTCTCCATATTTCCCTGTCATTATCTGTGCTGTCCTATCTAATAAAGGTAAAATTTGAAAAATAAATATTAGAAAAATAAAAGTAGTTTTAAACCTGGAGAAAAAACAAGGTCAAAAGTGGCATCGAAAGGTTAATTATTCATCAAAGACTGGAGGACGAACTGGTTTGATAATGCAGATACTACTGAAGTGCAAGCAGTATCTGAAACCATTGATCATATGTGGTATCAGTTTGACGTGATTGACATTTCTCTGTCATGTGGATCTTCTTCTTCATGAAGATTTCACAGACAGAGTAGAAAGTGAATCAGAGTAGAGCTCGTCCCTTCACTGATTCTGTCGGATGTGTCTGTATGCAAATGACTGTGTCAGATAATCTCCAAAGTCAACTGCTGATATTTAAGGCCCCTGACAAGTGACAACATGTCAGCTTTTATCTCTGACATTTTTAATGTCCCTTGTTTTACTATGTACATAATGCTACACTGAACAACAGAGAAAAAGAATTGAGTAACTTTGCACCTTTTTGCCCTACTAAAGTATTTTATTCTGGAGAGAACGTGGATTGGGAGTTTATGTAAAAAGAAATTAGCTAAAGTTTAGAGCAAGCTTGATAGATGTGGCTGTCTATAGACAGACAGGTGAGCACAAAGCTGACTGAATAACAAACATCTTGAGCTATACTACCATGACTATGGGATAGCATCCTTGCAAGGAGTGGTGCTGGAAGCTGGGCTTAGAGATCAACAGGAGAGAGGAGGGAGAAGGTTATGAGGATCTTGACATTCTGCATGGCACCAGAACAGCTTACGTGCCATTTGTTATTGATTCTCTAAAGAGATCGTCCATTACTGAGCTTACGTGGTGCTACATGTTGTAGCTGTGCACTGTCACCACGGACAACATGAAACAATCGGTCTCTGTGTTTGTACTCTTATTGCTCTTTTAGTTAAGCTAAGCCACTTCTTTGTAGTTCAGTAAAGCCTTTGAGACTGTTAAAAGCAACAAAAATTGCCATGTGAAGCCAATGCTGCTTTAGTTATTGTTTCATGTTACTCAACCCAGTTTTGTTTTGTTTTTAATTTAACTAGTCAGCATTCTAAGTAGCAGAAAATGTAGAAAAAAATACCAGGTGGCATGAAGGACAGTGGTGGTGTAAATCAGAGGACTTACACTAAATTCCACTGACGATATTAATTTAGTGCCTCTTGTATGTGTGTTTCGATTAACTCTGCTTACCTCATCCTAGAAGTAGGTGTGGCTACCAAGGCTGCTGTTGGCGCACCTATTCATTGGTTGAAATTGTCGTGTTCTTGGCGTTGCTCTTCACCAGACTGTCATTTGGTTGTGTGATTTCTTACTTTGATAACACTGCCTGCTATACTTACCCTGGTTATCCTCCTCCACTGCAGATCCCTTCCCGGTGCATCAATCTGCCTGCCCCACTCTTGTTCAGTCAGTGACATTAACCTGTGCATGTGGGAGAAAGGAGAAAGTGGGACAAAGTGTTGTTATTGTGGAGAAAGCTCATCTGTGGTTGAATCTATGAAGGAAGCATTAGCCGCCAGTGTCATATCTGCATAAATCAGACTCCAAATTTAGAATAGAGAAAAACCGCTGAGTAGTGGAGCAGTTTGGAGAATGTCAAAAGGGGTTGTGCTCTGTCTTTGTGGATCTAGATTCTAGACAAAGCACGACAGGGCCGAGAGAGGAACTTCATTACTATCCACTCATTTGTATAACCTGGCCCGCCCACGGTGGGAAGCTGTGGATGGATGGATGGTCCTATGATGCCCCCTTGACCCATTGCAGGTGGTAGGAGAGAAGAACTTTGGCAAAAATGGCATCACTCTTGGACAACGTCTCCCACCTCATGCATAAAGCTGAACTAGAGAGCTCCCTCAGTGACAGACTATTGCATCCTAGGTGCACAAAGGAGTGTTATTGCAGGTCCTTCCTCTCAGCAGCTGTTAGACTTTATAACCATTGCTGCTCCCAACAAATACAACAACCTGTTTATATTATAGTTATTTTTTAGCTGTTTATATGTCCCTACTGCTATTTGGACAGTTTTTCCATTTTCTGTTTTATTTTAATTTTTAATAACTTATTAACGGTACAGTCTTTTTTTCATTATGTTGTAAATTGTTGTTTTTTTAATCTGCATGGTCGATCTGCCTGTCACTTTGCTGCTGGAACACCTGAATTTACCCATGAGGGACAATAAAGGATATTTCTATTCTCATCTATTCTATGAAAAATATAACTTAGACTCCTTAGCAGCAGGGATCATTCAACTTTCATCCTCCCCACTGGGTCCTGGTTTCTTCTTTGTAGAAAAAAAGGATAAAACTCACCTTTATAGATTACTGTGAGTTAATCAACATCACCATCAAAAATAAATTCCTGCTGTCTTTCAAATTCTGTTTTTGAGCTCCTGCAGGAGGTGATCATTTTCTCTAACATTAGTGGGCATCAAGTGGAAGACTGCATTTAATACACCATTGGGTCATTCTGAATATCCAGTAATGGCATTTAGATTCTCCTTATTAGCCCTTCCATTCACCTCCAGTTACTCAATCAACCCCCCTCCTGTTCCATCACATCCTTGTTTTCATTTGGAGTTGGTAACTGGCCTGCCTCCCTCCAAAGGAATCTCTGGGACACTAAATGCCATAGATTGCTTTTCCAAGGCAGCCCTTTTAGTGTTTCTGCTCAACAAACTGCAGACACCTTTGTTCACTCCATGTTATCCCTTTCTCAAATCATGAATCTCAGTTTAGCTCTATTGTAGGTAAAGACTTTTATTCAGGTTTGGGGGTACAAATGGGTTTGTCCTCTGTTTTCCATCCACAAACTAATCGGCAAACTCGACCAGTTGGAAATTGGAAGTTGCCCCCTGCTGTGCCCTGACCAACCCATACACCTGGACCATCAATTTCCCTTAACCTGAGTAAAGATGCAGTACTATGACCTCATCTGCCACTGGGTTTCTCCCCTTTTCTCCTTTTTAAGCCTATTTATGTTACTAGCTACTTCTGTTTCCAGTGTTAGGGTCAAGTCGAAATCAAATTCATTTCCATCCCTAAAACATTACACCGTATGGTGTGGAAAGATTTGGTGATTTGGCACTCTTGAGGACTGAAGATCAAAACAGGTACCTGGCCAAACTAACCTCTAACTAGTATAGAACTAGTTAGAGGTTCTAACTAGTATTGGAACATATTGTAGATGACAAACCTGCACGTCATCGATACGGGCCAGTATCCCCGATACCGATACTGATACTTTTCAATAAATAAGGTCGATGCATCATTGAATTGCTAAATCTCAATAAATTTTCATGACCTTGAGTTTTTTTTGAGGTTTCTTTTTTTATTATTAAATAGTTAAAACCCAGGATATAATTAGGACAAAGTTTATAATGAAATAGAAAATGCTTTATTATGCATGGTCTGCGATGCCACTGCAGGTGAGTCCATCTACAACCACGCCTCGCCAGCTTCAAACCTGTGCTCTGCTTGTGTTGTTGTTGCTTTTGGTGGTTATGTCCCGCTGGTAGTGGGAGAGCTGCGACCATTGTACTGTTACAGCAATTGATTATTGTAAGGGTGGACAGCGTACCAGAATGACCGGGGTGAGGCAGAGGCTGGCGCGCCAGCGGGACCTGCCAAGCTGGAGACAGAGGTGCCCAGCTTCCTTTAAGACCCAGCTCACTTCTACGCCTGCTGCGCCCGCTGGAGGCTCGGGCGGCCTCCGGAACCACCTCGTCACCGGCCCTGCTGGATGCTCGGGCAACCCCCAGAGTGGACACTTCCCCATCGCTGGGCCTGGAGCGCCGATGCTCCGGGTCGATTCCCTTGCCTGCTCAGCGGCTCAGTTAGACTGGATGGCCTCAGGTGGGCGATGGGGATGTCGCTGCAGATGGACTCGCCTGCACATCATCTACACCTCGCCGGCTTAAGAATGTGCTCTGCTTGTGGTGTTTTTGGTGGTGGTGATGTGTACGGCTGGCAGCGGGAACGCTACTGCCGTTCAATGTACTGTTACAGCAAACATGTGATTATTGTAGGAAGAAATGATGATGAGAAGCATGAGAATGGCATCGGGTCTGCCGTGGTGGTTATCAAGTTTTTGTTTTTTAAAGATTTTTCTAAAATAAAAAGTGCACGGAAACCAGTAAACAAATGAAAACAATTAATGATGAGAAACTATAATAAAACTCAAATATATATAATTAATATGTAAACAACTTAACAATCCCCAAGGTGTCTAAGTCACGATGTGTGACAGCGCACAAGAGGGGGGGGAGCAAAGTGTGCCTGCTCTGTGCTCACACGAGCGGCGAGTCCGGCGACCTGGCTGTTGCGTCTCTGCCGAAAGCACAGCATTGTAAACAAGAGCAGAATTTCAAGTAAAGAATCTATCTCACCAGGCTAGTATCGATCTGATACCGATGCCGACTTGCTATCGATACAATCGATATTTGGATTGATCCGCCCACCACTAGCTCTAACCAGGTGAGGCTCTTTTCTAAAGACATTCCACTTAAAAGTGATTAATCCACGACTGGTTGAGGGTGAGAGGAAAGAAGAGAGCAGAGAGAGAGAGAGAGAGACAGGACAAACGTTACATGATGGGAGAGATAAGCAGAGTTTAACATTTACTAATTAAACAAAGCAGTGCTTTATAAACACAGTGAAAAGAGATTAGTGAAAAAAAAACACTCCATGTATCATGGGAAGTCCCCTAGCAGCATAACCCTACAGTAGCATAACTAAGGGATGGTTCAGGGTCGCTTGATCCAGTCCTATAAGCTTTATAAAAAAAACCTTAGAAGTACAGACGGCATCTGTCTCCCGAATCCAAAGTGGGAGCTGGTTCCACAGACGAGGGGCCTGAAAGCTTTTTACAATATGCTATCAAGAAAAGTAACTTTATTACAAACTTGAACAGGAAATCTGAAGTCTAAACGTTTGACAGTTAAAGGACTGTAGTCTGGTGGCTCTGACACTTAAGAAATCATCCCAAAACAGAAAAATGTTTCAAAAGCACACAACAGCTCTCAAAACACCACCCCAAAGCAATAACCAGAAGTGACAGAAACCAAAATATGCCAATGATTGCACTCAGACTCATAAAGAACCAGAGGGTTCATCAGTGTTTTGAGGAAGAAAAGATGAGAAGATGTAAGATAAACTGTTTTAATTGCATGATTTATATAATGTAGATACAATTGTGCTAGTCGTTTACTGTTATCTTGTCACTTTAATCTTAATATTTTCTTTAGTGATTTTTTTTTTTTTTGGTGTGGGGGTGGTTGCCATATTTTCCATTTCCGTTGTGCTTTATTCATTTATGTGCCTTTAGAGCGTTTTTTTTTTTTTTTTTTTTTTTTTCAGTTTGCTGGTATTTTCTTAAGTTGCCATTTACGTCGCAGGGTCATAGGCTACTTATTGCTAATTCAGTTCTTCAGCGTTCACTAGTTAATACAGTCAGGAACAAAAACCAAGCCCAAAGTAATAAAAGAGAATATATACCTCAGCCGAGTATTAAAGAAAAAATATATATATTTTAAAGAAATATACACAAAAGATTCTAGCTGTCTTCCTAACCATAAATCATTGCAACAATCAATAATTTAAAAAAAAAGTAAAAAAAAAAACATAGAAAGCCTTGCCGAATTGAATAGTGCATTGGGAGAGATAAGCAGAGTTTAACATCATCTCACAACTTGAACAATCTTTGTAGAAGCTGTAAACAGACCCATAAGCCAAACTTAAAGCTGGATCTTGGGTGGCTGTAGCTTAGGAGGTAGAACAGGTCACCTACTGATCGGAAGGTCGGTGGTTTGATCCCTGGCTCCTCCAGTCTGCATGTCAAGTATCCTTGGGCAAGATACTAACCCCAACTTGCTCTCCGATGCATCCATCGGAGTATGAATGTGTATGAATGTCGTTAGAAAGCACTAAGTGTAGATAAAGTGCTTGTGAGAAGCACGAGCTGTGGCACGAAACTAGCTGGAAACTGGGAGATTAAAAAGAAAGCATGGTACTGATAAAGCAATACTGTTAAAGGTGACATCACTTTTACTAAGGTGTTATTAACATGAAATTCTCACCAGATGTTGGCAACAACCCATCCAGTCCACACATGAAAAGAGATCAAACCATATGTCTGTGAAGGTTCTCAGTCATCCAGGTCATCGTAGTCTAAGGAGCTTGGAAAGAAAAGCGTCTGGACTTCTTTAAGTTGCTTGAAGACTTTCACCACTCATTCAAGAAGCTTCTTGAGTTCTAAGAGTCAAATGGTGGAGAGTCCCAGATTTAAATCCAGTGGGAGTATCCCTCCAAAGAGGGACAAAAGACCCCCTGATGATCCTCTACCTAATCACATGAGCCAAGGTGTGAAAACCGGTGTGGGTCACAATCAGTCTAGCATAGCTGGACTGGCCATCGGGCATACCGGGCATTTGCCCGGTGGGCCGCTGGCGATTTTTTGTTTTTATGGGCCGATGGATTTTTTTTTTTTTAGGGTATATATAATGAAAGGTGTTGGATTGGCCAATTGGTCATGATCGACTCTGGGCTGGACCAATTACAGCCGAGGAGGCCGGATGCACCCTCCCCCTTGTTTAGCAATCACGTGATTTTCGCGCATTGCATGCCGGGAACTCGTGGCAAGAAAAATCCAAGTACCCCATCAAATGCAAAGCATTTGCAGCACCGCAAAACGTTCATTCTCCGGTTCCAATACCTTCTTGTTTTTTCTTTGCCGCACAAAAAAGGAATGTACAAAACAAAAGGAGAACAATGCCGGTCCGTACAAAGACAGACTCGACGAAAAGACAAAGAAAAGATACGAGGAAAAAATCAAAGGAGTGAAAGGGTCAGACCCTTACGAGCACACAGAGTGGACAAAAGACGTTAGCGTGCTGCCCAACTTTCACCACGCTCATATTTATAATTACACGGTTCTTGGAGTGAGTGCATACACTCATGAAGTTTAGTAACTTCAGGTCACTGCAACAAGACCAGGTACAGTTTACCGACGGATGGGTGCAGGACCTTGAAATGCACCGCGTAGAACGAAAGACCATCGTACGAACAAAGGTAAGTTTACCAGTCTCACAAATCGTCGTCATAAATACACATTCGTTAACCATTTATTAATATAACCTTTGAGCTCAACCGTAATTAATTAGTAGTGGAAATAATTTCTGGTAGCATCACAGAAATGTAGCAGTGACAATAATATTGTATGCTGTAATCGCACTGGACAATTAGTGATACAAAACAACTGTTTTATCCTGTGAATAAAAGTATATGTTTTTGTCAGTGTACCATGGTAATAACAGAAGCGAAACGCAATATTGTGTCAGGACAATTCACTATTTATGCACAATAAATAAAGGAGCATAGTGCGACAAATTCTGTTCAGCGCCAGACTTGCTTGTAACCTATATCACCAATTATGTTAAGAAAAATGACGCATTAACTACTACAAAACTCTGACCTTTGTGGGAATGTTTGGAGCAGACTAACCTGTGAGCTGGAGTGTTCTGAGACGTTATATTTGGTATATCCAGACCATCCGTCGGCTCTTACTTCGGAAACATGGCTTAAAAAATTTCTCTTCAACGCCGTAATCCGATAAAAAAAACGATCTCTTTACCCGTCGGCTTCCCGTGGCTGTCATGCGACCGGCTATTGCAGTTAATAATACAACAGCTTCTTGCCATTTTTTGGGTTTCATTTATCGCTGTGTAACTGAGTTCAATTGAAAGCCTGCGTGCGCTAGTACCTCTTGCCACAAGTTCCCAGAATCCTTTGCGGTTTTACCCCTGAATGACGTCACATTTTCAATCTTTATTCTGGTGGGCAGTCAAAATGGCCGGGCCGATTTTTTGTCCCAGTCCAGCCTTTGATGATAGACAGTTGGTGTCATAAGCCACTGCCTCTGTTCAAAGATGGTCGCTCACAGTGGACTTAATGGCTTCTTTCACTCCTCTTTCAAACCATCTGTCCTCTCTGTCCAAAATGTGAACATTGGCATCCTCGAAAGAGTGTCCTTTATCCTTTAGATGCAGATGGATGCTGAGTCTTGTCCCGTGGAGGTGGCTCTTCTATGTTGTGCCATGCGCTTGTGAAATGGCTGTTTGGTTTCTCCAATGTAGAGGTCTGGACATTCCTCGCTGCACTGTGCAGCATACACCACATTGTTAAGTCTGTGTTTTGGAGCTTTGTCCTTCGGGTGAACCAGTTTTTGTCTGAGTGTGTTGCTGGGTCTGAAATGCACTGGGATGTCTTTTTTGGAGAAAACCCTCCTGAGTTTTTCTGATACACCGGCTACATAGGGGATGACAATGTTTGACAACATTTGTCTTTCTTATCCTCCCTCGCTGGTTTCTGCTCTTTTTTTCTGTGCCTCTTTCATTGCCAACAAACATGATGGGTAAAACCAATGAGCTCTCTCAAGACCTTAGCAACCGTATTATTGCAAAACATACTGATGGCATTGGTTGTAGGAGAGTTTCAAAACTACTGAAGGTTGTAGTGAGCACTGTTGGGGCCATAATCTGGAAGTGAGGCATCATCAGCATACAGCACTGGTATGCTTCATAAAACTGAACTAAAGAATGAACAGAAAATGTACCAAGACATTCTTGATAAAAATCTGCTACCATCTACCAGGATGATGAAGATGGGTCAAAATCACACCTGAGCAGCGCATGCGTGTAGTTTCTCCATGCCGGAGGCAACTTGACCAACAAAGGCTTTTGTACTAAGTATTAAATCAGTTTCATTAAGCTTTTTCCCTGTATCATTTCTCATTATTACACACAGAATTATGCAAAATCATAATATATGGCAGGGCAGCCAGGACAGGATTGCTGATTGTTGGAGGGTACCAGTCGTGCTGGTGTTCCTGTAACGATCGATTTCAGGGATTTAAGCGCAGAGCAGGTTGACGTTTCCAAACACAGAGTTTATTTACAACACCAGTGCAGAATATATACAGTGGAGGGAAAATCCAGGGTTCCGAGGGCCCAAGGGAAAACTCTCGCGCACTCATTTTCTTCTTCTCGTTCCAACACACACACGTCCATACAGCGGGAAGGTCACAGATCCGGGGAGGAAAACTATTACACAAGAGAGGGCCCCTGGTGAGCTCATCACTGGACCCAGTTTAGTTTGAACAGCCTGGCACCGGAGTGGATGATGCCGTCACCTCCTACATCGTTCCCTCGCTCACCTGGGAGCACTGTGAGAATCATGTTCTTTGATTTCTCCAGTGCCTTCAACACCATTCTTCCCATGGTCCTGAATGACAAGCTGGAGAACTCAGGTGTGGACCATCACCTCACTACCTGGATTCTGGACTACCTCACCGACCGACCACAGTATGTGAGAACTCAGCGCTGTGTGTCGGACATGGTCGTCTGCAGTACGGCCCCACAGGGAACGGTTCGGGCTCCGTTCCTCTTCACCATCTGCACTGCAGACTTCTCCCACAACTCCACCCAGTGCTTCCTTCAGAAGTTATCTGAGGACTCTGCAATAGTCAACCTCATCACTGATGGGGACCACAAGGAGTACAGAGAACTGCCCAATGACTTTGTGGCATCTCTGCTGGGGACAGGAACAGACTGAACGGGCTGATCCAGAGGGCCAGCTCTGTTCTAGGATGCCCTCTGGACCCAGTGGAGGTGGTGAGTGACAGGAGAATGATGGCTAAGCTGTCATCCCTGTTGAACAACATCTCCCATCCCATGCAGGAGACTCTGACAGCACTGAGGAGCTCCTTCAGTGGCTGCAGCACCCACGATGTGGAACGGAGAGATTTCGCAGGTCTTTCCTTCCAACTGCTGCCAGACTCTACAACATGGTCTCTGCAGAGGACCACAAACGTGCAGACACACACACACACGTGCAATTTTCCCAATGTAACAAAGTATTTTATTCTATTTGTATAGTACTTATTCTGTTGTATATAGTATTCTTTTCTGTTTTGTATAGTATGTTATCCTGTTTATCTTATTCTATTCTATTATTTGTTTGTTTGTTTTTCTCTTAATTTTTTCTGCTCTTATACTTTCTGCCATGATCAGAACATTTCCCATGTGTGGGACTAATAAAGGTTTATCGTATCTCTCTTATCTTGTATCTGTTGCACATTCTTTCCTGCCTACCCAGTCGATATAAGTCATTTTCTCCTTACTTAGCGTCCAGCCTGGCATACAGCTATCAGCTTTTTCCTTTGCAACGTCTCACTGTGCTGTAAACCTAACCTTTCTGTACTCTTGCCAGTTTGGAAAATCAAATATTTGATAACCCATAAATGTGATGATTTGGCAAAGAATTTGCACCAGATGCCCTTCCTGACACAACCCTCCCCATTTAACTGGGCTTGGGACTGGCACTAGGAGTACACCGACTTAGTAGTAACTTGTGATTGGTATCCCCATCATCACCATAGCTGTTACGGCCGAGAGGGCCAGGCAGTGGGTGTGGACTCAAATGCAGACACAGAGGGAGGCAAAACGGGCGTGAGCACAGAGTTTATTTACAGAGCTGAGCGAAGTTACAAAACAGAAAACTAAGAATGCTATAACCTATGCATGCTATGAACTGTGAAAGCTATGAGCGGAAAACTGTGAGGCAAAACTGTGAACGAGAAACTCTGAGGGCTGGATTCCACAGAGGGATCCGGGGAATGGAGAAAGGGGGCAGCGGCTTGGAGGGAGTTGTGAAGTCACTATGATGAGAGGAGGAAAGTAGTCAGTGGTAGTCTCAATGAATCACAGCTGGAGGATTAGGCTATGGTGGTTTGGGCTTACGCGTTGCAGATTTGAAGTGTCAATCGAGGAGGGAGTGTCCAGGGGGTTCCGGGTGAGGAGTGTCCAAAGCAGATCCAGAATAGGCTTGGAGTGGGGAGCTGAGCAGGGAGGCAGGCAGATGGGTCCTATGGCGAAAAAGGAAAGAAAACACGGTGAGGAGAAAAAAACAGTAATCCAGAGTTCTCGCAAGGGCTTGGCGGCCTAGCACTAACATGTGTTAGCAGAAGATCTGGCAGGGGTCTGTCGTGAACGCTGGTCTTATATGCAGGTGACTTGATTGGAACCAGGTGTGGAAGCTGATTGGAGTCTCTGTCTGAAGGTGGAGCCCAGCAGAGTGGAAACACCCCGTATTCACCCGGACCATGACAGTACCCCCTCCTCAACGATCGCCCCCCGGCGACCGAGCAGACCCGGACACGCGACGAGACCTGTAAAAATCAGAAACAAGCGCCGGGTCCAAGATCAGAGACGGAGACACCCACGAACGCTCCTCAGGCCAGTACCCCTCCCAGTCCACCAAAAACTGCCGGCCCCTGCCCCTCCGCCGCACATCCAGGATACGCCGTACCGAGTAGGCAGGATGACCACCAACGAGCCGGGCGGGAGGAGAGGGGTCGGAAGGAGGGCACAGAGGACTAGACAACACCGGCCTGACCTGCGAAACATGGAACACCGGATGGATCCGCAACGATGTAGGTAATGCAAGCCTGACTGCCGCAGGGCCGATCAGCCTGTCAACCTTGCAAGGCCCGATATAGCGCGGAGACAGCTTGCGGGAGGTACCCTGGAGCGGGATGTCCTTAGCCGCCAGCCACACCTTTTACCCCGGAGAGTAAGTAGGTGCCGCCGTGCGCCGCTGGTTGGCGTAGTGGCATTGGCGAGACACAGCGCGCAACAGCGCCTCACGAGTCCGCGTCCAGGCCCGGCGGCAACGCTGTAGATGATGCTGGACCGAAGGCACAGCAAGCTCGGCCTCCTGCTCGGGGAACAGAGGTGGCTGGTAACCTAAGGATGCTTCAAAAGGCGAAAGACCCGTGGCTGAGGCGGTGAGTGTGTTATGTGCATATTCAACCCACGGTAAGAATGTGGACCAAGAGGCTGGATTCTGGGCAGTAACACAACGAAGAGTGGTCTCGAGTTCTTGGTTTAGGCGCTCAGTCTGGCCATTGGTCTGTGGATGGTAGCCTGAGCTCAAACAGGGCTTGGCCCCCAGGGCCGTACAAAAGGCTCTCCAGGCCTGAGAAGCAAACTGGGGTCCCCTGTCAGACACTATTTCCATAGGGATCCCATGGAGTCTGAAAACATGTTCCACCAACAGTTTAGCTTTTTCCGAAGCAGTGGGCAGTTTATCTAGAGCTATGAAATGTGTGGCCTTGGAGAATCTGTCAACTATGGTAAGTATGGTAGTCTTCCCTTCAGGTTCTGCTTGAAGAGCCCGCTGAATGACGGAGTCTACCTCCCATGCGACAGCCCCCACCCGACAGCTGGCAGGGAGTATGGAGGGCACCCCTGACTGCTCTGAAGCAGCTTCGAACTGGCGGGAGAGAGCATCTGGCTTGATATTCCGGGTACCTGGGCGATATGAGATAGAAAAGTTGAAACGGGCAAAAAACAGCGACCAACGGGCTTGGCGTGTATTAAGTCTCTTTGCATTCCGTAGGTATGTTAAATTTTTATGGTCTGTCCAGACAATGAATGGGTGCTCAGCCCCCTTCAGCAGGTGCCGCCACTCCTCCAATGCCAGTTTCACGGCAAGTAGCTCACGGTCCCCGACATCGTAGTTTCTCTCCGCCGGAGACAAGCGGCAAGAGAGGAAAGCGCAGGGTTGTAACTTTGCTGATGGACCAGTATGTTGCGACAACACTGCCCCCACTCCAACATCCGATGCATCCACCTCTACGATGAAGGGCTTGCTGGTGTCGGGCTGAATTAGCACAGGAGCGGTTGCAAACAGCTGTTTTAGCTTGTTGAAAGCTCTGTCGGCCTCAGCAGACCATGTGAATGTGTGCTTGGTAGATGTGAGGCGTGTTAGAGGTGCGGCTACCTGACTGTAGTTCCTGACGAATCGCCTGTAGAAGTTGGCAAAGCCCAGGAATCTTTGGAGTAGCTTGCGGGACGTGGGCACCGGCCACTCTGTGACTGCCTTGACCTTTGCCGGATCCGCCTTCAGCTGTCCCCCTGCCAGGATATAACCAAGAAAAGAGACTGACGATGCATGAAACTCACATTTTTCCGCCTTTATGTACAGCTTGTTCTCCAATAAGTGCTGGATGACCGCACGAACATGAACATGATGTTCCTGGAGCGATCTGGAAAAGATGAGTATGTCGTCCAGATACACGAACACAAATCTGTTCAGAAAGTCCCTGAGCACATCATTCACCAAAGCTTGAAAAGTGGCTGGGGCGTTCGTTAGTCCAAAGGGCATGACCAAGTACTCGAAGTGGCCCAGTGGCGTGTTGAAGGCCGTCTTCCACTCATCTCCTTGCCGGATACGTACCAAGTGATAAGCATTACGCAGATCCAGTTTTGTGAAGATAGTGGCGCCTTGCAGGTACTCTGACACGGAACTAATGAGTGGCAATGGGTATTTATTCTTTATGGTTATGTCATTGAGGCCACGGAAATCGATACACGGTCGTAGCGACCCGTCCTTCTTACCCACAAAGAAGAATCCAGCTGCAACAGGTGAAGACGACGGTCGAATTAGTCCAGCAGCAAGTGACTCTCTGATGTACTTCTCCATAGCAGCACGCTCTGGTTTGGATATGTTGTATAACCGGCTGGAGGGCAAAGGAGCCCCGGGGAAAAGGTCTATGGCACAGTCATACGGTCTGTGAGGCGGCAAACATTGTGCCTTACTCTTGCTAAAAATCTCTTTGAAATCGTGATATTCTAGGGGCACCCCAGAGAGATCGGGGGTGGTTTCATCCAACGCATAGGGCTCCTCGGGACCCGGGGGGCACGCTGACATCAAACAGTTAGAATGGCAGAATACACTCCAGCTTGTTATCTTTTGTCCCGACCAATCCAAGTGTGGATTGTGCAGCTTTAACCAAGGGTAGCCGAATGTGAGGGGAGTGTCGGGCGATGAGAGGGCGAAGAAAGTGAGCTCCTCCCTATGATTACCTGAAGTGATTACAGTCACTGGTTCTGTGTGGTGAGTTATTTGTGCAAAAACCTGGTTATTGAGTGCTCTCGCTGAAATAGGCGGGTCTAACGGCGCCAGGTGCAACCCTAACTGTGTGGCGTGGTCAAAACTAATTAGGTTTTGCTCCGACCCGGAGTCGACCAGAGCCTGAAGGGAGTGCATGACACGGTTGATAACTAAACTGACTGTGAGAAGCAAACGGGGTTTGTCATCACTAAGAGAACCGCCCACCCGTATCCCCGAATCTACTGGCGGGCTGGCCCTTTTCCCCTCTTAGGACATGCTGCGATTAAATGTTCGGTCGACCCGCAATAGAAACACGCGTGTGCACGAAAACGACGCTCTCTTTCTTCCGGCGTCAGCTGAGCGCGGCCTATCTGCATCGGTTCCGGCGCCGCGTCTACGGCGGGGGGAGAGGCAACCGACACAGGCAACTGCATTATGGGTGGAGCTGGCACCGCCGAACACGGAAGTGGACGGAGGAGGGAACGTTGGGGTTTGTAGTTCCTTTCATACTCCCTCTCTCTCAGCCTGTTGTCAATACAGAGAGAAAGGGAGACTAGCTCCTCAAACGTAGCGGGCTCATCCCGAGAAGCAAGCTGATCTTTCATGTTATCATTCAGGGACTGTAGAAATATTCCCTGCAACGCGTGATCCGGCCACCCCGTTTCCGCGGCGGCCGTACGGAAGTCTATGAGGTAATCAGCAACACTGCGGCGACCCTGGCGCAACTTTAACAACTTGCGGGCCGAACTGCCCTCAGAGACAGGATGAGCGAATGTCCTTTTAAACTCACCCAGGAAGTTATCGTAGGAGCAGGCTCGCAAGGGATGGCTTGACAGGTATGCTTCCGCCCATCTTAGAGCACGATCCCGTAATTTCTCTATGAAATAGGAAACCCGAGCGGCGTCGTCAACGAAGGTGCGCGGTGAGCGGCCGAATACCAGGTCGCACTGAAGCAGGAACCCCGTGCAGCTCCCCGGATCCCCAGAAAAAGGTTCGGGCTCTGGAGATGATGCGTCGCGAAAAATCGGCCCACTTTGGAGTGCGGAAGCTGAGGCGGGGGACGAAGCAGACGGCTGAGTGACTTGTGCGGGGACCGCGGGTTCGGGGGCGGGACGCGGCACAGGCGTGAGGTTAGCTTGTAGGGCTTCCAGGGCAGCAAAGATTTTAGCCTGTCCCTCACCAAGGTCTTTCTGCGAAGCCAGGAGATATTGAATGGATTGCTCGTGGTGACCAAGGATGGCGCCTTGTTTTTGAATGGCGGTCCGCTCTGCGTCTGCTGAGTCCATATTGTGGCCAGATCTTACTGTTACGGCCGAGAGGGCCAGGCAGTGGGTGTGGACTCAAATGCAGACACAGAGGGAGGCAAAACGGGCGTGAGCACAGAGTTTATTTACAGAGCTGAGCGAAGTTACAAAACAGAAAACTAAGAATGCTATAACCTATGCATGCTATGAACTGTGAAAGCTATGAGCGGAAAACTGTGAGGCAAAACTGTGAACGAGAAACTCTGAGGGCTGGATTCCACAGAGGGATCCGGGGAATGGAGAAAGGGGGCAGCGGCTTGGAGGGAGTTGTGAAGTCACTATGATGAGAGGAGGAAAGTAGTCAGTGGTAGTCTCAATGAATCACAGCTGGAGGATTAGGCTATGGTGGTTTGGGCTTACGCGTTGCAGATTTGAAGTGTCAATCGAGGAGGGAGTGTCCAGGGGGTTCCGGGTGAGGAGTGTCCAAAGCAGATCCAGAATAGGCTTGGAGTGGGGAGCTGAGCAGCGAGGCAGGCAGATGGGTCCTATGGCGAAAAAGGAAAGAAAATACGGTGAGGAGAAAAAAACAGTAATCCAAAGTTCTCGCAAGGGCTTGGCGGCCTAGCACTAACATGTGTTAGCAGAAGATCTGGCAGGGGTCTGTCGTGAACGCTGGTCTTATATGCAGGTGACTTGATTGGAACCAGGTGTGGAAGCTGATTGGAGTCTCCGTCTGAAGGTGGAGCCCAGCAGAGTGGAAACACCCCGTATTCACCCGGACCATGACAATAGCAACCTCTCGGCAAGTCACATTTTCGTCATATGTCACATTAGGCCCATTCAATCAAGTCATTAGTGAACTATTTTCTGGAAATGTGGTGTTCCTATATAGTGAACTATAAAGAAAAGCAGAAAAAAAAGCAATTTCAAAGAATAATTTCTTTGAAATTTCTTTAAAAAAAAATCTCATTGAAAATATGAGTGTGATGTGGACTTTCTAAAATTTTTAAACCACATTTAAGAAACTCAAATATATAAATTGTTTTCACATCTATTTTGAAGTTATTTTATTACAGAACTGATCTTCATATTGTTTAGTCTGTTAATCTGCAAACCTGCAAAAGAACTGAACAACATCTAATAAAAATGGCTTGCTGCAAAAATATCAAACAAAGCAGAGGCCAGAGCTTAATCCTACAGTGATAAAAGAAGAATACAAATAACAGTTTTTTTACTTTTTATTTTAGTAGGAACTATGTGTCATTTTTAAAGATAAAAAGGCACAATCTGCTTCATCGAATTCATAGTCTTTGTTATTTATGAGGTAACGTTTTAATAAAAGATATCACACAGGTTGCAATGGATAGCTAGCAGCTAAATCTGTAAATCTGCTATTAGCAGTTTACTTTTTCAATCCATTTGTTTTTAGCTTTAATATTATTAATCTCAAGAAGTCATTTTACTTATGATAAATAACCCCATGAGCAACCAAACCATACATGGCATAGATGGAAAAAAGACATTTAAATACACACTAGCGCATAACATGCTAGACTATTTACTTCTAGCTTTACCACAGATGTTTATTTCTAAGTTATGTGATAAGCCATGTGTGTATTAGCAGCTTGGTCTATGCGGTGAAGTGAATGCAAATTCCTTTCATAATGTACAGCAGTGGTTCCCAAACTTTTTTTGCTGGGCCCCCCTTTGTTTTACATGAAAAATGTTCGCCCCCCCGCGAACACGCACGCACACGTGCACACAAACACATCCTCCAACCACACACACCCATATTTTGCTCCATTGCGGTTTATTTCACACCTCAAACATTTAGTAAACAGTTAAGCAAATACAAGCAATCTGCAATAAATTACAGGTAGTAATAAAATAAACTACTGACTCTTTTACGCTACGTCCGCACCTACACAGGTATTTTTGAAAACGCAGCTGTTTCGTCCACACGTAAACGGCGTTTCGAATCACCGAAAACTGAGACTTTTTAAAACTCCTTTTTTGTGTTTACGTGTGGACGAGTTCATCACGCAACGTCAAAGGTATGTGCCTTTTTTCACGTCAGCTGTGCGCCACGTTATTGTTTACATGAGATGAATTGCAGAATGGCAGATAGTCAGATTAACAGTATTTTGTCTCTATCTTCAGTTTTTAAGCCTGTGTTTATATGTCCCTCCATTTACAAAGGCAGAGACGTCACGGTGTAATTATTTTACATGTAGTTGTTTTTTTCCTGTGTAATAATATTCAACATTGCGAATAATATTCAACATTGCGTTTGTGTCCAAGCCTTGTCTTTTTTTTTTTCCCTTTTCACACCGCCCCCCTGCAATTGCTTCCCCCCCCCCCCCCCCCCCCCCAGTGGGCGGGCCCCACACTTTGGGAAGGTCTGATGTTCAGGAACAGTTGGCAAAGTACCTCTCTAAGGACGGACATAGACATATCATCCAACTGGCAGGGGAGGGGATTTTGTTTCATTGACATATCTATCATCGTCTTCTGTTTGCATTGTAGTAGAACATGTTGTCATGCTGCTAAAAGCCTCTGCGTCTCTGCATTGACTGTGAGTTTTATCTCGATGTTGAAGTGACATACTGCTGAGAAAAAAAATGGACATCAAGGAGACATGTGGTAACCTCAGTGATGCATCATTCTGTTTGTTTTCAGAGCTGGTGAAGGGACTTTCTCTTGTCTTGAAATTTCACAACAGCAGTACTGTTTATGCTATCAGATGAAAACCTGTTACTTGAGCTTGAGGGGTTATTACTGATCTTGGAAATATTTTGACAGTCCCATAAGGTACTGTTGGTCCTCACAAGTATAGTAGCATTCCAATGTTTGGTCCTCACAAAGATATCTAAACATGGTACACGCACACACAGATAGAAGAGAGGAGGGAAGGATGGCAAATCGTAGACTGTCCAGCGAGGACTGAGGGACCATGACAACTTCAGTATCCTTGTTTCCTTAAACTCTCAGGAACAAAAGCAAATAGAGCTGGTTGATGTGGCTGAATATGTGATTTTTCTCTAAATATACATTCACCTACACACCTAAACTCCAAAACCACAAGCTAAGGACAATAAGGCAATGGTGAACTAAATAAAACAAATAACAGGGAGAAAAGGAACAGAGAAGGGAAATAACAGAATGCCCTATCAGAAGTAACTTTAAAAAAAAGACAGGAAGTAAACCAAAAGAGGGACATGATAACACACATGATAAAGGAAGATACAAAAATTGATATCATTCAAACCATCTCTGTTTGGGTTCATATCAGTCGCACAGGTCTAAAAGAGTTTGATACAATCAATTGGTATGAAAAATGTGAGCACTTGTTGGAGGTTGCTGGCAGGTGCAGTGAAAGTGAGTGCTAAAGCATCCATTAACTTAGGGAAAGTGACCCCCACAGCACCGACTGTGACTAGCTGCCAAGTACTCTCCAGCAAACACTCACTCAGGAAATACACATTTCTTCAAAGCAATTGCAGGTTAGTGGGAGTCAGTCAGTCAGTCTCTGGGCCTAATAGGGGCAGAACTATTTTTCATTTGTTTATGACTCAGGGAGGATGATATCACAAACTACTGTGAACTGGCTTCAAAGTCATCCCACATGACACTCCTTCACTGAAAGAGTAGTGCATTATTGTGTTGCTACAACTTAAAACATTATCTTTATGTTCAGCTTGTCTGGTCCTCCATTTTCTTCCCAGTTGACTCTTAAACTCACTCACTTTACACTGTTTTTGTCCTGTAACCCCCCCCACCCACACCCCCATGAGATTTCAGAGAGTGTCTTCTCCTTGTACTAGATTTGTGTTACATCTTAGGCATGCATCTGTCTCTGAGGGGATCCTATCCATCATGCTGTCAGACATTTGTATTAGTTTGAAACCCAGTCACTTTTACTGTGACCTGAAGCAGAACCATCAACATGGTGTGAACAGTGGGTAAGGCTAAAATAATAAATAATAAATTAAAATAATCTACTTGAATCTTTTGTCAGAAACATATTTTAAATGTAATCCACTTTGGAGATCATCTTTTAGATGACAAGAGACTCATGCAGGCTTACATAGGAGTCATAGTCTATAGTAGTTAATGACAATATCTGATAATATATCTGCAAAATATCTGCCCCAGAAATTGTGAGGCAGGTGGATTTAACCAGCAGGACTCACAGGTTCAGGTGAGTTTATTTTCAGTAAATGCTGCATACTCTAAAACACAAGAGCAAGGCTAGTTATAGTCCAGACTCCACAAGGCAAGTTTGTCTAAGTGTTTTTACAGAGTCTCTCTAACAAATAAGAAGCACTGCTCACCACATGCCACAACAGGTTTTTCCACAGGGCTCTGTGCACAAGGAAGCACAGGTACGTTTTCTCTTAGGGACAAGCAGAGTACCAGGGTTGAAGGAGCAGGAGCTTTATTAACCGTAGTTTGTTCAACAATCCAGAGAAGAATGATGATCAGAAATTCCCTTAAGTACATTAGAAACAGGTGTGGGATCACAAACGTGTGTGTGGAGGATGAGGGCAGGGACCTGGGATGAGACCCATCCCTGCACAGACAACCCCACAACAAACACACACACACACACACACACACACACACACACACACACACACACACACACACACACACACACACACACACACACACACACACACACACACACACACACACACTTGTTTTCATATTGTAGTGAGGACTTAATGGTTTCCCTAACCCCTAGCCTAAACCTAACCATAACCATGTTGTAAACCTGACACTAAAACCACATTTTGCCCATTCCCCACAAACTCGTGTCATTGTGAAGATGTTGCTGACTGGTTAACACTGTATGTAACCTTGATATCTTACATCAATATTTTAAGTTTAAGAATTGCCGATTCATGCTTTCATATTACAAAGCCATATTTGATGCTTTTGGCTTATAATTACCTGACGCACAATTTATTTCAGCTATCCAACTCACTGAATATTGATGGAACACAACGAAGTACCAGTAAAAACCTAGAGTATGCCAAATGTGCAACTTTGTCCACAAGACTTCATCTTCGGCTGATTAAGTTCTTGGCAAGTAAAGCTGCCCATGTGTTTAATTCAGTGAGGTTTGAGCCATCATCACATCTCCATTTCCATCTGTGCATTCTTGCCCTGGGGATCCTAAGAGACACCTGGACCCAGCATACTGCCTCTCTCCGGACCCCAGCTGTGTGCAGGAAACTGCATGTATATATACCACGATCCACGGGGAATCATTTCTGCTACATGACACCTCATTCAGCACTTACATCTATGCAGAAACTGTCTGTCATGTTCTCCATATTCTAGAGGTCCCCCCTCTCCTGTGGTCCCTTTTTCCTTCATTTTTCTTCTTCTTGCTCTACCTCTCTTTCTGTCAGTCTTTCTTACCTGCAGGCACCAGGCTGGGAGTACCACCAGAGGTATGACACACACCTGCTGCCCAGTCTTTCATCCTCCACAATATTTAAGACCTTTGCTCACTACGTTTGACAGATCATTGAGCTACTTGCAGTTGAATCTACCAACTTGTGTGTTCTTTGTGTCCCCCCACTTAGAAAAACCCCGGGTGTATGCCTTTTGGGCTCTCCCTCCCCTTCAGGCCCCAGGTAGATTCATTGTGTACTTACCTTTCTGTCCATTTATCTCTGCATTCTGCATTTATCAGTTTGATTCTACTGTCAGATATTCACAGTTTGTAAATAAACATGTTAAATACTCATACACTCCAATAGGTCCTTCTATCTCCCTGCAAATATGACAGCTATAAAAGCCCACAGTCTATGGCCTTATGCAAAGCCTTAACGGCAGTTTTCATATATGCAGTTTTCATCCAAAGGAAGGCTTTTGAATAATATTTAAAAACACTTTTAAGAGACACATTCTGAGAACCCTCTGGGTGCCAAACAAAGTTGCTCCACCAATAATATGCTTTCTTGGTAATTTGTCTATAATGTCTGCCCATAATCATTTTTCCACTGGTAAACTATTTACCATTTATACTACAGAGCACTAGTTTTCAAAAACATTGCTCTGATTGCCCTTCAGCACATGAAATCTGAAAATATTGTTTCTTCTGTTTTTATTCGTTTCCTTAAATATCACATATGAATTGTTTTGCATGTTGGTGTGGTAAATGGATTGCTCTTAATCAGTCCTCATTCTGAATGCTAATGCTACATTAACTGTGATTTTTCCTGTCAGAAAAAAAAAGCTGTTTCAGTCAGCAACATGTCTCTGCAAATGTATTTATGCCTAATAAGGTTTTCACATTACAAAATGACCTGATCACAGGGGGCTGCTAATTAAAAAGTCTGATTTTGCAAAGACAAATACATAATTGGAAGTAAATAACACATTCATGCAGTAATGACATTTTGTTGTGGTAATGACATGAGGGGCTATTCATTGAAATTCATAATGGCATTTTGAACTTGTGAACAATCACTCTAACGGATATTTACAGCATTTTTTTCTAACAGCAGTTTTTTTTTGAAATGCTGGGAACAGAAAAAAAAAACACAATCTCCAAGAGACTGCTGCAGAACTGTGGGTTTAGCTTAGTTGTTAAAGTACAGGTTTGTCAGAGCCGCAGGGGGGCTGGACTACATGGGGGGAGTTATTCTGAGGGTTAGTGCAGCTATACTGCTCAAAATACTTGACTGAAAATCACATATCCTGAGCAGTACATGTCTGTCACCAATGTATCACTCTTACTGCTGCAGTCAGAGCGATGTTTATTTAATATTTCATACTGAACTGACAGTGACATGCAGACTTTTGTACAAGTAAATCTCAGATTTATAAACGAAAAATTTCAATGCTGCCTTAAGGTGCCTGCTAAACATCAGAATTAATAGAAATTGCTGTTGGAGTATAAACAAGGTTGTAAATATGACAGGAACACATTGCATTTCTCTTATTTCCTCATGATTTGATTCTGAACACTTTGAGTTTAATAAAAGCTTTCACTTACACAGCTTCAGTAAGAAACATTTCTCTATGAAAAACCAAAACTTCACGTCATAATTAAGAGTATTTGTTTTTGGTATTGGGATGTATCAAGTGAGAAAGTGAGGTTATATGGTGCATTTGTCCGTGCTGTGCTGTTGACGTCATTTGTTGAAAAATGACATTAAAAAAAGGTAAATAAGTGCAGTAAAAGGAACACATTTGCACCTTTTACTTTACACTGTAAGGGGTAATATCAAGAAGTAACGATGTAAAATAGGCGGCATGGTGGCACGGTGGTTAGCACTGTTGCTGCACAGGAAGAAGGCCCTGAATTCAATTCCACCTTGAGGCCGGAGTCTTTCTGTGTGGAGTTTGCTTGATTGCTTGTTTGATTAATCTAAATTGCCTATAGGTGTGAATGTGAGTCAATGGTTGTCTGTCTCTATGTGTTAGCTCTGTGACAGACTGGCCACCTGTCCAGGATGTACCCTGCTTCTTGCCCTTTGACAGCTGGGATAGGCTCCAGTGCCCCCTGAAAAAGAGAAGTGGATGGATGGAATGATGTAAATACTTACTACATTCTAACAAGTATAATTCTATATCATGAAGAACATTCTGGGTCTGGAACTTTTTTTTCCTCTCTGTCTCTTCTGGGTTTCCAGGAGAATAAAGCAGCTGTTTTCCACTGAACCATCCAAAGTGTGTTCTCAGATGCAAGGCAGAAATATTAGGACACCAACACCAAGGCTGAAACAGAGCAATACTGCAAGAGCATATAGGAGAAGGGCACAACATAAAACAGCAGTGCTCAGTTGCAAGTGGATCTAAGAACAGACCACAGTAGCTTCCTTGAACAGGACCATCACAATGACAGACAAGAAAGAGTCTAAAGTATGAAGAGTTGGTTAGCATCAGGCTGTGAAATGATTTACACCTACTGGCTAAAGAAGCTAACTGCATGCTCCACCAATCTCTCCCTGGTAATGTCCTACCAGGGAGACGCCTGGAATACCTCACCTTGGAGGCATCCAGGAGGCATTCTAATAGATGCCTGAACCACCACAACTGGCTCCTTTTGATGTGAGAAGCAGTGGCTATACTCAAAGTCCGTCTCACATGACTGAGCTACTTGCCCTATTGCTAAGGGAAAGCCTAGCAACCCAATAAAGGAAAATAATTTCCGCAACTTGTACCTGTGACCTCGTTCTTTCGGTTACTACCCCATGACCATAGGTGAGGATAGAAAGAAATATTCATACTATTCATTTATTTTGTTTTTGTTGATTGATTGTATAATGAGTTGTGTGTGCTGGGCCTGCCTTTGCTATATAAATATTATCTCTTTTTTTTTCTTCTTTTTTAAAAAATAATGTTATTGATGGTCGGTGACTCTGAGTCAAATGATGGAGAGTCCCAGGTCACAGGTACCAGATCTGGGACTCGCCACCATTTGACCCTAGAACTGAAGAAGTTTCTAGGCTGAGGGGGGAAACGTCTTCAAGCAACTTAAAGAAGTCCAGACGCTTTTCTTTCCAAGCTCTTCAAAGTTTAGATTGCACTTGCGTCTATGTCGATGAGAATCCAATAAAATCCTAAAAATTCCTATTTATTTCCGGGTTTATTCCTAAACCCGGAGATGAGGGGTGAATGTGCAGTGTGAGGTAAAGTACTGATTGTGCTGTGGTGGAAATTGATCATCTTTAAATGATCGGTCTTCACATTCGGTGAGGGAGAAGATAACTAGCACAACAGCTAACTTTGGACTGTGGCTAATCAGCTAATCAAGAAGCCATCGGTAGTCTCGGCGCTAAAGACTCTGGACTACCCCTGACAATGCCACCTAAGAAAAACTCAGCCTTGGAGGAGGCGGAGGATATCAAAAGATCACTGGACTTCCTATCACAGGATGTAAATGACATCAAAATTAAACAAGACAAAATACTTAACCTAGTGCAGGAAGTTACAGAGTTGCGTGTACGCCTTGCTGAGCGGGACAAAAAAATAACAGAGCTAGAGAAGAAAGTTGAGGATTTGGAGCAATACTCAAGGATAAATGATGTTATTGTGACTGGGATTAAGCTCAAACCCCGCTCTTATGCTCATGCTGTGACCTCCGGTAACAATGAAGAACCCGGCTTACGGGAGGAGAACTCGACGGAGCAACAGGTGGTGTCTTTTTTTGCGTCTAAAAATATACACTTGGATGTAAATAGCATTGATGCCTGTCACCCTCTTCCCACGAAGAACAACATGCCGGCGGTGTTCCTGAGGTTAGTCAGCAGAAAAAACTAAGTTGCACTAATGAAGCAAGGGAAAAAGCTAAAAGGTACTAACGTCTATCTGAATGATCATTTGATTAAAAGAAATGCGGACATTGCTAAAAAAGCCAGAATCATGAGGAAGCAGGACAAGATACAGAATACTTGGGTCATGAACTGTAAGGTATACATCAAACTGAAAGGAACGCCTGAGGAAGCTAAAGTGGTGATTATCAGAGATATAGAGGAATTGAATAAATATGAATGAATACTACTGAGGGTCTGCACAACCTGTGTCAGTTAAGGGAGCGTAAACTCATACAATGACATCTAAATACTCCTTAAATCTGACAAAAGATGAATTTAGAAACACAAGAACGGAGTTCAAACCTTGAGGATTTGGAATTGAAGCATTTCGAATATACTGATCATAATGCTTTAGATCAAGAAGATCAATTAGACCCTGACAACCACTTCCTATTAGCCAACCCAAATGACTGTAAATATTACTCTGAAAAAGAATATAATTCCTCAATTAAAACTGATAAGAAATTCTCAATCATTCACTTTGATAGTAGAAGTTTGTATGCAAATTTCAGTTCAATTGAGCAATATTTACAACAGTTTCACGACCCATTTAGTATTATAGCAGTATCAGAAACATGGATTAAAGAAGAAAAAGGTGTTGATTTTGAATTAAAGGATTATAACCTTAATTATGTTAATAGAACAAACAAAGCAGGAGGAGGTGTTGCTATATATGTCCATAGGAAATTTAAATTTCGAATATTGGAAAGTATGACATTGACAATAAATGACTTACTTGAATGCTTAACCATATAAATTATCAATGAAAAAGAGAAAAACATTATTGTTAGTTGTCTTTATAGATCACCTGGTTCGAGTCTAGAAGTATTCACTGATTGGATTGAAAAAATATTTTCAGTTGTAAGTAATAAAATATTATTCATCTGTGGAGATTTCAATATCAATTTGATAAATCCAAACAATCACAAGACCACCGAGGATTATATTAATAGGATGATTGGTATGAGTTTATATCCCACAATTTTAAGACCAAGTCGTATAACATCTCATAGTGCTACCCTTATTGATAACATCTTTACAAATAATTTAGAGTTAATAATTGCTAGCGGACTAATGGTATGCGATATAACTGATCACCTGCCAATATTTATAGTGTATGACGTTAAGAGTGTATGTAAGAAAGTACCTCAGAAATATATCTACAAACGAGTAAGAACAGAAAATGCAATTAATCTCCTTTATCAGGACTTGATGAATCAGGATTGGAATGCAGTGTATGCTGGAGATGATGTGGATAGTGCTTTTGAAATATTTTTGGATATCTTCAACTGCCTGTACGATAAAAACTGCCCAGTCGGGCAATTCAGTATCAACAATAAATCTATTAAATACCCGTGGTTAACAAAAGGACTACACAAGGCCTGTAAGAAGAAAAATTCTTTATATAGACAATTCACTAAGCTAAGAACTGAAGAAGCAGAGTATAGATATAAAAAATATAAAAAATAAACTAACGGAAATATTAAGAACTAGTAAGAAATTATACTATACTAAATTAATACATAAAAATAAAAACAACACTAAAGAGATATGGGGAATACTTAACACTATTATTAAAGGTAACACAAAAAAGTGCTCATATCCAGATTATTTCACTAATAATAACAGTGACAATTACAATCTAAACGAGATGGTGGAGTGCTTTAACAGCTTTTTTGTAAATGTGGGACCGGAGCTGGCTACAACAATTCCAAAAAGTAATCGCAGCGAAATGTCACTGATAGAAATAAATTCAAAGACTATGTTCTTGTCGGGAGTTACTGAATTAGATATTTTAGATGTAGTTAACAACTGTAAGAACAAGACCTCTACTGATTGTTTTGGTATAGATATGACATTAGTTAAACGAATCATACATAGCATTGCCAGACCTCTAGCTTATATATGTAATTTATCATTTCAAACGGGGAAATGCCCAAAGAAAATGAAAATAGCTAAAGTTATACCCATATATAAAAGTGGAAACAAACACATCTTCACTAACTATCGACCAGTGTCCCTGCTCCCTCAGTTTTCTAAAATATTAGAAAAACTTTATAATAATAGACTAGGTAAATTTATTGACAAACAAACTAATTAATGAAAGTCAGTACAGATTTAGGACAGGAAGGTCAACTTCAATGGCTATCATTGATGCAATAGAAGAGATAACCAACAGTCTGGATAGAAAAAGACATGCAGCAGGGATATTTATTGACTTGAAGAAAGCATTTGATACGATTAATCATAGCAGATTATTTAAAAAATTAGACAGATATGGTATTAGGGGAGTGGCTTTGAAATGGATCCAAAGTTATTTGACTGAGAGACAGCAGTATGTGAAGATGGGCGAGTTTGAATCGGGGTATTTGGGCATTAGCTGTGGAGTGCCACAGTTCTGGGACCAACTCTATTTAACCTTTATATAAACGACATATTTAATGTATCAAAGTTATTAAAATTAGTCATATTTGCTGACGACACCAATATTTTTTATTATAACGACGACCATAGTGACCTAGTACTTAACATTAACAATGAGTTAAGGAAATTAAAAATATGGATGGATGTTAACAAATTATCTATAAATTTGAGCAAAACCAAGGTAATGTTCTTTGGGAATTACAATGTAAATTTAGATACTGTAATAAAAATAGATGGTGTAGTCATAGATGTAGTATCAGAAATAAAATTCTTGGGAGTAATGATTGATAGCAAATTATGCTGGAAATCACACATCAGACATATACAAAATAAAGTGTCCAAAAGTATCTCAATCATAAATAGAGCCAAGTTCTTCTTAAACTGCCATGCAATGTTTTTGTTATACTGTATACTAGTCCTACCATACTTGACTTATTGTGTAGAGGTGTGGAGCAATAATTACAAAAGTTCTCTGCATCACCTGGTTATACTACAAAATTGTGCTATAAGAATAATGTATAAGGTAGGATATTATAGTCACACTAATATTTTGTTTTTGCAGTCAAAACTATTAAAATTGATTGATTTAGTTGAATTCTCGATTGCTCAACTCCTATATAAGGCAAATAAGGGTATACTGCCAGAAAATATCCAAAAGCTCTTTACACATAAAGAAGGAGGTTACAATTTGAGGGGATGTAGTAACTTTAAAAGGCAGATAGTTAGAACTACCAGGAAAAGTTTGTGTGTGTCTGTGTGTGGAGTGAAACTTTGGAACAGATTGGATGTAGAGCTTAAGCAATGTCCAAATATTCATCTGTTTAAATTGAGGTACAAAAAATGTATATTGTCAAGGTACAAAGAGGAATTGAGTGTGTGATTGTTTATCCATGATAGTAAATAATAATATATTCTTTGTATGATTTTTTTAAAAAAAAATTTTCTCTTTCTTTTTTCTTTGTTTATATATAGAATGTTAACAACAAATACTTATATAAACAATTATCTTGTAGAGTTGAAATGGACACTGTTGATATTGTCTTACGCTGTTGTTATTACTGCTATCTCCATTATTAGGAAACAGTAGACCAGAATTAATTCTTAAAAGTAAAATTGATGAAGTTACTACTATACAATGGAAGCAAACTTCATTGATATTTTCACAGCTAAAATATAAATAATATATGGAGAGGATGTAATGACCATGATGGTGATGACTGTGATACTCAACGGTGGTAACAAAGACTGTATTATTGATGCTAAATATTTACACTACTGTATGTTGTAATTATGACAATGTGATAATTTTATAATTGTAATTGTATGTCACAAATATTTAAATGTACTGCGCAACTACAAAATTTAAAACTCAGATAAGATTGCAGGGGTGGGAGTTAAAAAGCTTGTCTTCATCCCACTCCTTTTCGAGCTAAACTTGTTTTTCTTTTTGTGTGTGTAATTGTACATTACAATAACTTTATTATTTGGTTGCTCGAATAAAGACATTCATTCAAAATCACTGGTAAAAAGAAGTATCCCCGTTTGAGAAATGAAAACTGTTTTTTTAACATCCAAACACAAACTAGAATAAACAAAAATTGCTCAAAGGTTTGTTTGTTTTTTCCTCACGAAGGTTAACACAAAGTCCTGTGGATGTTGACAGCACTGTAAGCTGGTGACACACTATTAGCCTGAAGCAATTCGAGAGCACTGGCACACAACTGTGAATGAGTGGCCCTAAAGGCCACATTTCATTAGCAGCATTCCCCCGCAGAACACTTTATCTGTTATAATTGTTGTGGGATTTGGTGAGGCAGGGGCAAAGGAGTGCTGAAAATGAAATTGATGTTCAAACAAGGGAGCAGCTGTCAGGAGCAGCTACCTGGGGGGTATTTCATGGAGCAGGAGGCTGGGGGGGAAGCAGGAGTCCTATTGATGAAAGTCTTACTTCATTAAGAGTGACTCTGCTTTAGTTCAGTTTCAGTAAACTAACTAGTGACTGTTCCAGTTAGGGTTAATGAAGTCATGACAGGGCTGGTGGATGCTGCACATGCCACATTTAAGCCGACTGAGCAGAGGAATGTAGCAGTCACACTTCAAAAGAAAATGCTACGTCCTTCTGAGACAAATGCAGCCTGATGATTACAAGCATCTAATGACCGTAAAAAGGCTACAGCTCTGCAGGCTGATTAAGAAAGTCACAGGATGCAGTCTGGCAGTGCAGCAGTGATCACATCAATTTATCTAATCACGCTAAATTCACTTTAATGAAAAAGACACTTGACAGCTCTATTTAGGTTGCTTTTTTCAAACCTAGCTCCCCGAAGATATAATGTCAGTTCAGAGAAATGGAACGGCATACGAGACTTGTGGACAATAATGAATTTATTTTGTCATTTTGACACACCACACCACATTAAAAAAAACCATCAAGATGTGATTGAAGATTTTAACTTTAATTTAAGGTATTTGTAATAAAAAATATTGCATCAACTGTTTAGGAGTTAGGAATTTTAAATACAACATTATATAAGGAATGTTAATAAAAAAAAGCTTGGATGGAAATTCTTTGTAGACAATGACTACTTATCATCGACTGCCCCTTAAACTGGTTCAGATCTTCTTTTGTGTGTAACCTGTGGCCTACACAGTGTTTATACACTCTCTGCATGTATACTCATGAAGGTGTAGAGACTTTCACAGTGTTATTCCTACCTATCTGACAGTGTTATTCATTTAAATATTATTATGTCAACGTTGTTTTTCTTCTCAATCAAGGAAAGACTTGTGCAATGATATACTTTGGTTGTCTTCTGTGCTTTTTGTTGTTGTTGAGCTGTCTAGTAAGGGTGGGCGATATAGCCTAAAGAAATTTGACAATATTTCAATAATATTTGTGACCTTGATATTTCTGATAATATAGAAAATATTTAATACTTAAAAAAGAGGCAGGATTTATAAGTGTAAGTAAATGAAGCACACTTTTCTTTGTTTTCAGTGCACCTTTGTTATTGATGGCACACTTCCTAACTGGAAATGTGAATCCACTGAAATGATGAGATGAGATGATGAGATAGCCTTTATTTGTCAGTTGCAGGGCTTTTGCCCAAAACCGAGATGACAGACCTTGCCGACCGTACATACAATACAAACATCACATTGGGGAGACAGGTCAGGCCACGTAGTGAGGAAAAAAACATTGAAATGTGTAACACAAAAGGATAATACAGGAATGCACAGATATCAACACACCATAGCACAATAAACACAGACAAGCAACAGTGTTCCAGTGTGTACATCTGATCTGGGACCGCTGCAATCTTTCGACTGCGCCTCCAACTGACCCGATGTCCACATCAGAGGGGAGGTAAGCATTGGAGGTGGCGTTGGATCCGGGGTAGGGAGGGTGATGCGTCAGTGAGTGCTTATCAGTATCAGTATATGTATGTATGTGCGTGTCCATAGTTCAGCTGAGACAGTGTCCTTCGCCCTGCCAGTACCCAAGTAGTGTTTTCCCTGAAAATTTTGAAATAACTGCTTAACCCTTTAGTTTAACAATAATTAAAAACTTAAACTTGAAACTTGTTCGGAGCCTGAATGCAAACATATTGTCTAACTGGGATGTTGTATCTTGAGCTTTATAAGCTGCTGCCTAAAACTCTGCTTTACCACTATGCCTGCAATTTCCATCTGCTTCCTGTAATATGGACTGCAGTTAAGTGCACTCGATGACTATTCCAGCAACGCTTGGTGGAATCATTTCTTTACATTTTGGTCACATGACGAGCTGGTAGTATCCCCTCCTTCAAAGTCTGGTTGTATTCTGTGGTGTTCTTTTGTTTTAAGTGGTGGAATAAGGTTGTTGTTTCTTTTTTTGCACCTTATGGGTGGTTTTCGGTGAAGTAGCTTCCTGTTCAATTCAATTTCCATTCTGAGGTTGACACACTGCTCTTGCTGCTAGACATCCTCATACTAGTCTTGTTATTGTGAGCTCTAGGGAATGTAAACGCAAGGTGCTGCTATAGCAACGATATTGCAATTTTCTTTAACCCCTTAAAAAACTAAATCTTCACGTCAACCACATATTGGTTGTTTATCTATATCAACTGTGCCAAAAGAGTCTGCACCTTATAGATAAAAAAACAAACAACTACAAGTAATGGTTTTTATTAATTATCTTTGATATAGTATAGTATTTATATAGGTACTTGTATGCACAAGTGACAGGAAGGCACGAGTTGTGGTATAGCCATAATGCGGGTGTCATATTAAACTCTTGTGGTGAAAAAAAGGTGAACTGAAGGTCAAAGCTTTCAATTTACGTGTCAATCTACATTCCAACTCTCACCTGTGGTAATGCGATCTGGGTGATGACTGAAAGAATTGAATAAAGGGGACTGAAATGAATTTCGCTGGACGGGGACTTGGCTCAGCTTTAGAGGCGGGGTGAGGAGCACATCCTGAAAGATCTTGGAGGAGAGGTACTGCTCTGTTCTGTCGAGAGGAGCCACTTGAGGTGGTTAGGGCATCTGATTAAAATGCCTCCTGGATGCCTCTCCTTGGAGGTTTTTAGAAATAATGACTGCTTCCAATCCAATTGTGTTGAATAGCAATACAGACAAAAAGAAAACTAGCATTCCTAACCAGGTTTAATTTCCTCTTCTAACGAAATGATGAAAAACTATAAAATACACAAAAGAACTAAAAAAGAATAGAAACATTTTATTAACATACCAGTTTAGGAAATAGTGAAACCACAAAAACCATAAAAATATGTAACCTAACCAACCTGGAAATTAGAGAATAAAGCTTTTTACATTTTATCAGACAGATATTTAATGGAATCAACTACTGCTTTATAGCTAATTATGATAAATACAAGGCTGTATTGGTGCTGTATTTTTTTCAGTCACCAATGCAAAACAAAGATATTGGAGCCCAAATTTGTTTAAACTCTTGAGAAATGAAGTAAGCTGGTCCAGAGGAAAGTATTCCATATGAATATTCTTTTAGTGGTCAGTCTTGTCATTTTTCCAAGATATAAAAGATACAATATTTTTCCTTTCCCTAGATCAGTACTCAGTTTTTAAAGAGATTCCTCCAAGTATCCTTTCCATATTCTGAAAAATGCAGTTTTATGCACATAGTGCCAAATCACAACAGCAATCACCTCGAGGCACTTTATCTTGTAAAGTAAAGAGCCCGCAGCACAGAGAAGCTCCAACAATCACACAAATCCCTGTGAGCAAGCACACGTCCAGGGGAGAAGCTGCAGTTTTAAAATGTAAGCCTGTTTCTGCAAAATGAATTCGTATCCATTCCTAAAGTTATTTATTATAACCTTTGATTAGTTTATTCTAATGTGCATTTTAACTTTTTGATCTGTAATGAAACGGTCTAAAAATGCTATAAAACTAATAAAACCCCTGAAATGAATTTGAAATACTTTTTTTGTCAAATCTTACATCAAACTAGAAAAATTTGATGAAAAATTAACAACTTAACTTCTTAAAGAAATGACATCTTTGCCATTACTACCGTTCTTGCAGAATGGGGCATCTCGCGCCTCATTATTTGGTGTGAAAGCAGTTTGATCACAAGCCATTAGTGATGAATGCTGAAGAGTTGATGTACAAGAGTTTAACCCATTTAATAAAGTTTTCTCCCAAAACAAATGAATACAAAACAGAGGTGTGGACTCGAGTCACATGACTTGGACTCGAGTCAGACTCGAGTCATTAATTTTATGACTTTAGACTTGACTTGAAAAAATGTTCTAAGACTTGTGACTTGACTTGGACTTTTACACCAATGACCTGGGACTTGAATTGGACTTGAACCGGTTTACTTGAAAAGACTTGATATTTCACCCCAAATCTAAAATTAAACATGCATATTATATAGAGATTGAAAATGTGACGTCATTCGGGGGTAAAACCGCAAAGGATTCTGGGAACTCGTGGCAAGACGTACTAGCGCACGCAGGCTTTCAATTGAAATCAGTCACACAGCGATAAAAAGAAACACAAAAATGGCAAGAAGCTGTTGTATTATTAACTGCAATAGCCGGTCGCATGAGAGCCACGGGAAGCCGACGGGTAAAGAGATCGGTTGTTATCGGATTACGTCGTTGAAGAGAAATTGTTCGAGCCATGTTTCCGAAGTAACAAAGAGGTGACGGGTGGCCTGGATTGCAGCCATTCAAAGACCAAATATAACGTCCCAGAACCCTCCAGCTCACAGGTTAGTCTGCTCCAAGCATTTACACGAAGGTCAGTGTTTTTTAGTAGTTAGTACGTCACTTTTCTTAACATAATTGGTGATATAGGTTACAAGCAAGTCTGGCGCTGAACAGAAATTGTCGCGCTATGCTCCTTTGTTTATTGTGCATAAATGGTGAATTGTCCTGACACAATATTGCGTTTCGCTTCTGTTATTACCATGGTACATTGACAAAAACATATACTTTTATTCACAGGATAAAACAGTTGTTTTGTATCACTACTCGTCCAGTACGATTACAGCATACAATATTATTGTCACTGCTACATTTCTGTAACGCGTACCAGAAATTATTTCCACTACTAATTAATTACCCTTGAGCTCAAAGGTCCTATTAATAAACGGTTAACGAATGTGTATTTATGAAGAAGATTTGTGAGACTGGTAAACTTATGATACGTACGATGGTCTTTACTTTCTACACGGTGCATTTCAAGGTCCTGTACCCATCCGTCGGTAAAGTGTACCTGGGCTTGTTGCAGTGACCTGAAGTTACTAAACTTCATGAGTGTATGCACTCACTCCAAGAACCGTATGATTATAAATGTGCATATAAATATGCTACAATGAGATAGCTGACTTCATCTAACTAGCAAATGTTGTCCAGGCTACGTTGGTGATGCAGTTTTTTTTAATATGTATGATATTTTTGTCATGCGATTTTAAAGCCAGTCCTACAACCGCATCCAAGAATAACATACAGCTTATCTCAGAACTGTCGGTGAAAATTATTCTTGGAGCTAGGTTTAATTGAGCTGCATTTTAAAGAGGTGCAATTTCACAATTTGTGTATATTTTCTACGTTCACTATTTCGTCATGTGTTGAGAAAAACACAGATTTAAAAATTACATGGTCTAATATTTACATTTAGCATAACTGCAACATGCTTTTTTCGTTGTTTTTTTTTTAAAGACTCGAAAGGACTTGAAATTCAAAGTTTCAGACTTGTGACTTGACTCGGACTTTTACACCAGTGACTTGAGACTCGACTCTGACTTGCCTGACATTACTTGAGACTTGACTTGTGACTTGAGGATAAAGACTTGAGACTTACTTGAGACTTGCAAAACAATGACTTTGTCCCACCTCTGATACAAAACATAAACATGTATTTCCACTCAGCATGATCAAAGATCTTTACCATATCGGAAGAAATGACCGCTGTTAGTATTTTGCATATGACAAAGAATAATCATAATAATTAATAATTATTAACCCTCGCGAGGCAGGCGTTGCCGATTTGCAACAGTTCAAAACTAACAATGTGATTACCCCACATACATATTTTATGAGTTTTTTTTACTCAGAAGTACCTCTGCAGGACTTGGTTGTGCATTAGCAACAAAAAGTTTAATTTGAGCCTGAGAGGGTTAATAGTATTCAGGAACCTTCAAGCAGTGTAACTATAACTCACAGACAAGGCACTTTTGACTCTCCAGTCATTTATTAGTGACTGGAGTCTGTCATGAATCGCTGTGTGGCAGGCAGGAGTGGTGGACCCAAAATGCAGAACTCAGACACGGATGTGAAACTCAAAGCGCAGCTTTATTGCTGGGAAAAACCTAGTACAAACTAAACTCACCAAAAGACAAACAAAAGTCTGAACAGAGGAACCAAGGACTGAGACACTGGAAAAGAAATACAAAACTGGAGCAGGAGACTAAACACTAGGAACATAGACGCAGAACACACAGCTAGTTGAGGGTACAACGCGACACTGACACAGAGAAACACAGGGCTTAAATACACAGATGGCAGTAATCAAGGGATGAGAGACAGGAGGGGAACACACCTGGGAGAAATCACAGCTGACGAGACAGGGGAAACGTAAACTGAGCACACTCACATACGACACAGACCTTCACAATAAAACAGGAAACTAACAGACACAGAGAACCAGACAGGACACTGAACTTGACAGGCAGACTCAAGAGCAGACACAATAACACCATGGACAGACAGAGGGAACACAGGCAGGCATGAAACAAAAACACTAACACATAGCAATCCTAAACAAAAAGACAAAACAGAATAAACGAGAACAAAGAATATAAAGAAACACAAAACACCGAGTCCTCAGACTCCGGACCATGACAGAGTCATTAAGTCACTCCAGTGATTTGCCTGACTGAAGACTTTGAAGAGCTAAAAGTGTCCCTATCTTAGTAATGGGCGAATTTGATTTGAGCAACTGAGAAAATAGGTAGATTTAAATCCTCGAAAAATAGTTACATTTCTTCAAGTACATCTTGCAGTTTATCTGATTCATATAGCTGTATAGCAATCCAATAGGCAGTTTTCAAAGAATTGTTAATATTTATGTTAATTTAATCTGTAGTTTCTAACAAAAACTTGGCTATGACTATGTCCTGATTCAGATTTAAGAAGATGAGCCAAATATTTGCTGGGTTTAGTCGCTCCGTCAACTCTGATTTGGCTTATTGAGTTGACAAAATTGTCAAAGTGATACCATAAGAACAAGGTGGAAAAGTCAGAGGTACTGTTTTCTGAAAATTGTGTTAAATGGGTTATTATAACACAATATTACCAAAGAATTTGGTCCAGTTTGTCTTAATCTGTCAGCATCATGCATTGTGTTTCAGGCACTCAGCAGTAACATTCTCTGTATTTATGTTGCACAGTGTAACTCTACTATTCTTAGGTTCTGTTCTCCGACTAATCAAGAAACAAACTTATGACATACTCAAGGTGGCCAGACCCAGCTCTACAATGTCTGCAAGACATAATCCATCACAAACCCCCCCAAAACCAACCACACAGTTTACTGTTGTAACACTAAAATTGACAAGTGTAATTTTTCATAGTGCTACAGCATTAATCAATAACAGGGCTGGGAGATGGATTGAATTATAATTCAAATCCCAATTCTGACTTTTAACAATTAAGTAAACAAGATCATTAGATGAAATTTTCATGTCATTCATCCATCTTCTTGCATTGCTGTAAAGCTGTATGATTTATCCTCTCACTAAAAGCCCAAATGACAGTGATCAAGTGATCCTGCTTACATAGTGGACACTTATAGAGTGCTTATACAGTGACATTATGTTAACTTGGAGCTTGTCCCAAGTGGTTTGACTGTATATGTAGCAGCACAGGGTGGTGGACAGTAAATAAGGAAAAGACCAAAGAACCAATGTTGTCACACACTAAAATGCCGGCATTGCAATTAGAAGCTCAAAGCTTTTACAATTTAATGAAAACCCAACAATACCACTCTGGGAATTTCACCCAGAGAATACAGAGTTGAGCCTATGCTAATTGTCAAGAAGGTACTTAGGTCTGTTATACTCAGGACAGAGTTCAGTGTAAAAACAAACAGATCATTTAAAATACCACAATACCATATGAATCAGTTGTACATGTACTGTAAAATTAAGAGCTATGGCTCACCAGTGTGTTAATGGGATGCTAGATGAGGACAGGTCGAGAAAAAGCTCACCTTCACACACAAACGCGCACACACACGCGCATGCACACGCGCACACACACACACACACACACACACACACACACACACACACACACACACACACACACACACACACACACACTATGGTGCAGCTCAGACCAAGGGTGCATAAATAAGCACAGCACACAGAAGGTCCCACCACCACCAAGGCACCCAGTCACCTCCACTTTAGGCCTTCTGCTTCTGAATAATAGAAACAAGTTATTAATATATTCAAACAAAAACCAAAAAAACCCCAAAAACAAGTCCACTCTCTGTGCATTTGGCTCTTCTGCAGAAAACACCAGTGATCTGCAGCTAGAATCTACAAATCAAAACATTCAGAAAACAAATGCAGAAACAAAATAAATTAAACATTCAATTTAGAGCCAATAACTTCACAGTATTACTCCAAGTTGTTTCACATACAACTGCTCCAACAGAATCATTCATGCACATTAACCGACTTCCACATATGGCATGTACGGCTCAACCGCTTAAACATCCAACTTCTAGTGAGACAGCAAAACAAAGCAAAAAGAAAAGACAGAGACAAAGTGCAATAAACACAAGGCAAAAAAGGAATCCAAAAAGGCAAAGCAGCAGGACTCCTGTAAATGCAGCCCAAAGAAGCAGTAGCAGTCCCGCTATAAGGCTAATAGCCGCCCACTCAGACCCAGACTTCCTGCAGTGCATCATACAATTAGCATTTACAGCAAAAGAGAATAATAGAAGGCTAAGATTGTCACAACTCAAAATAATGTACCGATCACACGCTGTTGCCCAATTTACAAACAAAGTGGCCAACAGGAGTCTTCTGCAGCTACAACCTATAAACACACTCATCAGTGATCAATGGAAGGCTTCACTCTGCAAAACATGAGAAACACCAATCAACAAAAGTGCAATGCTGAGGCAGCAGCAACAAGTACGGCAACAGGTGAGCGAGTCAGGGATGCTCAGATGGCAACTTCTATTTATAGTAACGCCCCATATAATGTGACTGGTTAGTAGCGTGATTAATAAGCCAATACTGAAATATAATATTCATTCTCCTACATGTAAACTTACCTCAATCATTGTGTGAAACTGTGGGAAAATCAGATAATGTCTTGTTACAGTGCTGGGGTCTATCCCACCTGTCAAAGAGCAAGACGCAAGCTCCGCCTCAAACAGTCAGTCAGAACAGCAGAAAAACAGAAAAGCACACACTTTTAAATCCACACCACATCCACATCTGCCTAACTTTAATCACTACTTTTTGGCCAAGAGGCTTTAGTTCATCTCTAGATGGTTAAAACACACCTTCTTAGATGAACCCTGGATAGATGTAGAACAGGCACTATGTAATAATCTAGAAAATTCAGACCTCCCATTTATCAGCTCAAACATCAAACAACATGAATGCTTTAAAAGCATCAACATCAGCTCTTCTCTGACAGCATGGTGGGAGTTTATAAAAATAACAGAGTCTTCATTAATCCCATGCAAACGTACACCTATCTGGAACAATCCGGACATATTACAAAACAATAATATGATCAACTTGCCAGATTGGAGTTATAAAGGAATTAAATACTTGGAACATATATTGACGGAAGTGACGGACAAGGTAAGCGACTCGTGTTGTAACTGACGTCAGGCGCCGGCGATTTTGGCGGTAAATTAATGGTAGTTTAGAATTGAACAAATTCCTTTAAGCTTCAGTATTACCAAATACACTTATCAATTGTCTTATAACTAACAATATTTGTCTAAATCATCTCCAACACCCTGGAGAACGACGGGGAGAGTTTAGAGGCTCTCGAAGATTACATTGATCAGTGCTTCCAGGATCTCATAATGAAGAAGGCCCAGAGTGCATCTTCACTGGCCCCCGTCGTCGAAAAGATGTCGCCCGGCAGATTCCCCCGGCACAACATCGCCAGCCGGCAAAGATATTGCCGACATACTGGAGTCAATCGACAAACGATTGTCCAGTTTCGATGCAAGGCTGTCCTTGGTGGAGATTCTTCACCGGGAATTTAAATCCTTGCGAGAATCCCTGGAGTTCAGCTAGCAGCAGGTGGAAACGCTTGCTGCTGAAAATGCCACGCTAAGGGAGTCGGTGAAATGTCTCACAGACAATGTTACCCAGCTCAATAGAGAAAATAAAAAAATAAAAGAGACAGTTATTGATCTACAAGCTCGTGGCATGCGTGATAATCTTGTATTTTCTGGTATTCCTGAAGCCGCTTGAGAAGACGCGGAGACTAGGGTGAAAAGCTTCATCAAAACCCACCTGAAGCTGCCGGCGGACACGGTGAAGAACATCGCCTTTGATAGGGTGCATCGCATCGGCCCCATGTGGGCTGCGACCGGGAGACCACGTCCTATTGTGGCCAAATTTGGCCACTTCAAACAAAAGGAACGGGTGAAAAGTCGTGGCAGGGAATTAAAAGGAACGGACTTCAGCGTAAACAACCAGTTCCCCAAAGAGATCCTGGAACGACGCAGGGTCCTCAGCACATTTACATCAGTCAGACAGCGCACACAGACGTACAGGACACACACACTTAAGCCAAGCGTACTCATATTAGTAAATATGCACACACATAGTCAAACTCAGGGAGCATCTCGCCACACATTTTTTTTCTCTCCTTCTCTTTATTCAGGAACAAGTGATGTATTCTCTCCACCTGTCTAAGCGACACACACAGCGTACACCCCTAGTAATACACAGACATCTATGGGCGCGCTAAGGTTTGTTACATGGAATGTAAATGGAGCTGGCTACAGAGAAAAGAGGTTAAAAATATTTAACCAACTCAAAAAACTACAGGCAGATGTTGTCCTTTTACAAGAGACCGACAGACCTCTTAGAGGTTCGAATGAACTTAAAACATCTGAGTTTCCTAATGTGTTCTCAGCTTGTTATAATTCTAGACAAAGAGGAGTAGCAATTTTAATACATAAAAATATTAATTTCACAGTACTCAATACAGTTATAGATCCAGAGGGCAGATTCCTAATCGTCAAACTATCTATACTTAACCAAAAGCTAGGTATTGTAAGTATATATGGTCCAAATGTTGATGACCCCTCATTCTTCCACGTTTTTTTTAGTACACTCTCCGAACACCTAGACTGCACAATTGTTCTTGGGGGAGACCTCAACCTGGGAATAAATGAAGAAATGGATAGGCTCAATACAGCAGGAACTCAGCGTAACTGGCAGTCCACAAATATAATCAAACAGTATATGAGCGACTTTGGTCTTTGCGATGCATGGCGCTCCCTTCACCCCACCAGTAAGGAATATACTTTTTTCTCACATGTCCATCACTCCTACTCTCGTCTGGATTATTTTCTGGTCAGCAGCTCACTGCTGAGTAACATTACAGACACTGAGATTCATCCTATAGCTGTCAGCGATCATGCTCCTGTATCTTTAACACTAATACAGATGAATAATACTACACCAGGAAAAAACTGGAGATTTAATACATCACTGCTCAAAGACGAAGAGTTTATCAAATACTTTAAAAAAGAATGGACTCTATATTTAGGCTTTAATGACATTCCTGGAACATCAGCATCTGTCCTCTGGGAAGCAGGGAAAGCCGTGATGAGAGGTAAAATAATCTCTTTCTCATCACATAAGAAGAAAGAAGAAAACAAAAAAATTCAGGAACTAGAGAAAAACATCAAATCCTTAGAAAAAGCCTATGTGTCACACCAAGATCAAGAAATATTAAACAAAATACGCAAGACAAAACTAGAATTAAATGAAATTATTAATAAAAAAACTAAATTTTGGCGACCGTGGCTCAGGGGGTTGGGAAGCGTATCTGTAACCGGAAGGTCGCCGGTTCGATCCCGGGGCTCTCTGTCCTGGTCGTTGTGTCCTTGGGCAAGACACTTTACCCTACTTGCCTACTGGTGTTGGCCAGAGGGGCCGATGGCGCGATATGGCAGCCTCGCTTCTGTCAGTCTGCCCCAGGGCAGCTGTGGCTACAACCGTAGCTTGCCTCCACCAGTGTGTGAATGTGAGAGTGAATGAATAGTGGCATTGTAAAGCGCTTTGGGTGCCGTGAAAAGCACTATATAAATCCAATCCATTATTATTATTATTATAAATTCTTAGTACAAAGACTTTGCCTGCAAAATTATGAACACGGTAACAAATCCGGACAATTTCTTGCTAACCAGTTAAAAATCAATAAAGAAAAAACAACTATATGTGCTGTTAAAGATTTATCTGGGAATACAATATATGATCCTTAAAAAATAAACAAAATTTTTAGGGATTTCTATGAAACTTTATATACACCACAAATAAACCCATCTAAAAACGAAATTGATCAATTTCTCGACAACATAATTCTTCCAAAATTATTAGACACCCAAGCAATGGCACTGGATTCGCCACTGACACCAGGGGAACTCCAGGAAGCCCTGATAAGTATGCCCAATAATAAGGCTCCAGGTCCAGACGGTTTTCCAACAGATTTTTACAAAGAATTCTGGACAATTCTGGCACCAGTTTTTTACAGAACGTTGTTGGAAATTAAAGAAAAGGGCAGACTTCCATCAAATATGAATTCTGCAAACATTAATCTCCTGCTAAAACCAGGCAAAGACCCTGTATATCCCTCAAGCTATCGTCCAATATCCCTTATAAATGTAGACCTTAAAATAATCTGCAAAGCTCTCTCAAAAAGATTAGAGAAAATAACCCCCTCTTAATTCATCCTGACCAAACTGGTTTCATAAAAGGTAGGAACTCATCAACAAATACACGTAGATTACTTAATTTGATAGACTACTCATACAGTAAAAATCTTGAAACTACAATATTTTCTTTAGATGCAGAAAAAGCATTTGACAGAGTTAACTGGAAATTTCATGCAACTTTACACAAATTTTGTTTTGGAACCTCTTTCATTAACTGGTTAAAATATTATACAATTCCCCATATCAGATTACCCAATTAACTGGTCAAAATCTACAGTCCTCCCGATTAATTGCTCCCTCCATAATTCCTCTTCTACACCACTGCAATCGGGAAATATAAAATATTTTTAGGTATTAATGTTTCTCCCAAGCTTGCAGATCTGACTTAATTAAACCATATCCCACTTTTAAAGAAAGTAGAAGGCGATCTGGCTAGATGGAAATGTTTACCCATATCACTCATGGGAAGGGTTGCCGCTATAAAAATGATGGTCTTACCAAGAATAAATTATTTATTCTCAATGATCCCAACTAAACCGCCACAAGATTGGTTCAGATCTCTAGATTCATACATGTCCAAATTCCTTTGGAAAAATAAACCCCCACGTATAAGCTTAAAAACACTACAAAAGACCAAAGATAAAGGAGGATTAGAACTACCTAACTTTCAGCACTACTTCTTAGCCAACAGGCTTCAGTTTTCTCAGAATGGCTAAAACATACCCTCTTAGATGAACCTTGGCTAAATGTAGAACACATACTTTGCAATAATCTAGAGATCTCAGACCTACCATTTATCAGCTCAAACATCCAACGACATGAATGCTTCAAAAGCGTCAGCATCAGCTCTTCTCTGACAGCATGGTGGGAGTTTCTAAAATTGATGGAGTCTTCATTAATCCCATGCAAACGTACACCTATCTGGAACAACCCTGACATATTATAAAACAATAATATGATAAACTTTCCAGATTGGAGTGGTAAAGGAATCAAATACTTAGAACATATACTAGAAGGAACAGAATTTATTCCATTTGACAGACTAGTTACACAATATGGGATCAACAAGAAAAGATTTTAGAATATCAACCAATTAAATCCATAGTAAAAAAGAAATTCAAACCCAGTCAAGCTGAACTACAAACACCATCAAGTGTGGTTCAATTTCTTACTCTTAAAACCCCAAAATTACTTTCGAAAATATACAGAATGCTTTCTAAAACAGATGAATCAATATCACTTCCTATTGCAAAATGGGAAGCGGATTTATCAGTTAACTTAGACCTAAACTTCTGGTCTCAGATTTGCTTGAAAACCTTTCATCTAATTAGAAATCCCAGTCTTCAATTAATTCAATACAAAATATTACATAGAGTGCACTATACAGGTCATCAGATGTTCAAGATGGGCTTTACGTCTACCAACAACTGCTCACACTGTCAAACCAATTCACCGGACAATTATATCCACGCTCTTTGGTTCTGTCCACCAGTTCAGAAGTTTTGTCGCGAGATATGTGAAGACTTATCGAAGTGTCTGAAATGTAACAATCCAACTTCCCCCTTAGTGTGTTTGTTGGGCAGCTTAGATAATGTCACTTCAGAAAAGAATATAGCCCATATGGTTTTCACTGCCCTATGCATAGCCAAGAAAACAGTCCTCATGAACTGGAAAAATAAAAATAATCTTAACTCTAACCAATATAGAAACCATCTATTAGATTACATTAGTCTTGATACAGCCTCTGCCACCACATCAGATCAATTGCTCTGGGCTCCTTTGATCAGCTCCATCACCTAGTGGGGGTGGGGGGTCATAGTTTGGTCCCACCTTCGCTGTTGTGATTGGTGTGGGGGTAGGGACAGGCTTGAGGCGTCTGGGGATTCCCCAGGAGCATCTTCCTTGGAGGGCTCAACCCGGAGTTGCGGTCATGGCTTATTAAGGGCTCTGTTGGCTCTTAGGTGACAGTTTCCTCGTGGCTGCGTGCAGCGGGGCTAGGGAAGGGTCTGTGCTGACAGACGTGGGTTACTGACCTGGTAGCCTGGCTGCCCCTGGGTGGGTCCTGGACGGGCGTGGGGTTCTGGGGGTGCTCTGTCTCTGGGGCTTGGGTCCTGGTTGGTGTGTTGCCGGGGTTATGGGCGGGGGGGTATGGGGGCCCAGCCCTGGCGCAGGGTGCTGCCAGTGCATTGAGCCACCTGGGGGGCTCTTCAACTGGTGGGGGAGGCTGTTACATCTTGCAGGAGGTCCCCTCTCTTCAGGAACTCACTCTGCAGGAGGGGGAGAGACAGGAGAGGTGGAGGAAGATCTCAGCCTGGGCGTCTATTGTCTCGTGTAGTCTGAAAGATGAGTGGATGACGGGGTGGGTGCAGTTTTCTCTGTGGTGGGGTCGCGTGGGCTGTCCCGGGCTCTGTGGGGCCAGCCGGCGCTGCTGAACTGGGCCCCGGTCCAGATGGGCCTGGGCCCCTTTTCCCTGGTGAGTTGCAGAGTATGGGGGTGCCTACTGGGGTCAGCGGGGGAGCTGGCCCCAGGGAGGGGTCACTTGTCCCTCCCTTCCTTCCCTCCCCATCTCCAGCTGCCTCCCTCTTCCCGCTCCACCACAATCACCCACACATGCAGGGCCTTGGGGTACAGGTGTGTCACCAGGGTGCAGGGGAGGCATCCCCCCTCTGTCCCCTTCTGGCTGCCTGTGCCTCAATTTTATCCCACAACTTAGACGTTCACATTACTCACACTCTCAGGGCCTCCCTGCTGCTGCAGCATCGGGGCAGTCTGCTTCTCTCCACCCCAGGGAAAAGGGTAACACTACCTGGGTCTGGGTGCAGTTTCCCCCTCCAGGGGCAAGGGTACCTAAACCCGGGACTTAGAGTACACTTGGGGAGTGTGATTGTGTGTACAGCGTCTCTTTATGTCTGTCTCCACGTTGGGTGAGTGCTGAGTAATTGCACATGAGAGCATGAGGGTGGGAATGGATGTCTGTATCTGTGTGTGCCGGTTTGTCTGTGTCCATATGTCAGGTTGGGTATCAGACACCACCTCTCTGGGGACTTCTCAGGCCCTCCAAGGTATGGCGGCCTATCTCCTCCCACCACTTCCCCTGCCAGTGGCAGACGCCCTCAGACATCGGTGCGTTGGTGGTTCTTTGTGTCCGGGGGTGGGCGTCCAGATACACACCGGCTCACTCCTTGGTGGCTGCTTGTCGGGGCCTGGAGCCTGGGGCTCGCTTGGGCCACTTCGGGGGTGGGGTGCCCTCAGCCTCTCGGCCTGGGGCTCAGTCACTCTGGCATGGCTGCCGGCAGAGCCCGCGGGCACGTCACTGCAACCCCCTCTGGCCTCTGCTCCGTGGCTGCTGGGCGACCTCTCGTTTGGGGCTCTCCTCAGCTCTTCCCAGGACGGTGGCACGGTTGCCCCTCTGATGGTCCTCCTCGGGTCCTTGTACTCTGGGGCCTCTGGATGTCTGGGGCCTGGATCTCCTCCATTCCTGCTTCATGCCCTGGGGGATGGGGCTTTGGCTCCCCACACTCCCTAGCAGTTCATTACATGGAGAAACCTTTTGAATACAAGCGTGCTGATCCACACAATTGTGCACACAGGTGTACACACGGGTGTTCACAGACACAAACTACGCCTTTCTTGGCTGCTACCTCAAAGCACATTGTGCGCTGTCGATCTTGCATGCTGCACAATAACATTTAATATTTAGTATCTACTGTTAGCTAGTTTATTGTGATGGTGTTGTATTTATGTTGCTCTTTTTTGTTTGTTTTCTCTTCTGTTTTTTTTTTATCTCCATAAAGGTGATCCAGGTGTTTTGTTTGTTTTTCTTTTTGTTTTTTCTTCTCACCATCTCTTCTCCCTTCTATTTTTCTTTCTCTCCCTCTCTTTCATTCTTTCTTTCTCCCTGTCTTATCCCCCAGCCATCTCTGTCCTTTCTGTTACTACCGGAAATCAAATAAATACATAAATATAATAAAGGTCGACCAAATGGACCAATATGGCAAGGCCATTATGATCCACTTGGTAAAATAAATCCGCTTGGCATCTTTCTTGGCCTTCAGACAACAATTCTGATGGCTAAAGATCCAAATGGGACAGGCAAAAGATGAAAAAATAAATCCTCACCACATCCACGTGGACTTTTTAGTATAACCCAATGTTGTGGAAAATTTAACAACAACCTGCAACACACCCAATGAGCTTGATTTGAAGTGGGTTTAACAAACACATTGCAATGTGGAGAGAGCATCCCAGTGACACACCAGGACCATCTCTGAATTGTGGCCACCACCCTTACATCCTATATATAGGGACCAGTGTTGGGTAAGTTACTTTAAAATAGTAACTTAGTTACATTACTAGTTACTTCTCTCAAAAGTAACTCAGTTACTTCAAGTTACTCGTTACTTTCAAAGTAACTAGTTACTAGGGAAAGTAACTTTGGTTTTACTCAGAATTCTCTTGTTAATGTGTTTCTTCCATAACTTTGCCAGTCTTCTAGCTTGCTTACTTGCCACAAGTGCACTGTGCCACCTACCAATAGAAAGGAAAAGATAATGTGCATATTTCCACGAGAGAAATCCCACGCCTGGACCGTCATTGACTGCTGCCATGATTCTAGCCTACGTCATAGCGTCATGTGCGCCTTTTACATCCAACACAAAAACTGCAGTCGTGGTGCTTTGATTGTACTCAGAACTCGGAAATTCTGCCTTCTGAATAGGAAGATGTAGGTAACACCAGACTGCAGATGAGCTGCATACAGAGCTGGACTGGGACAGAAAATTGGCCTGGGCATTTTGACTAGAGACCGGCCCACCATTATAGGAAAAATCATAAAGCCTTTGAATGAAAATAAACACTGTTGTGACAGTGATGTACACTGTTCTGATGGTATATATGCATCAATCTATGAATTGTTTGTTGTAAGATTCAGATAATTATTTTTTAAAAGCTATACATTTTAAATGAGAATAAGAAAGAAAAGTATTTCTTTGTGCCCCCCTTTAATGCCCTACATGCCCCCCTGGCAACACTTTGCTAGATCCGCACCTGCACAGTTACCAGCTGTCAGCTACCTAAAAAAGGATCCTGGTGTTATTTGTCTCTCAGAAACAGTTCATAACCTCCCTTCAACTCATTCATGTCACCTAAAAGGTAAACCTGTTTCTCCATCACCTGTTCAGCTCTGATGATTCAGTAAGGACATCTCCTGGTTTCATCTTCATGTTTCCCTCTCACCAGATAACCAAACCATATCATGACCAGCAGCTTTTTTGCAGCTGTGGCTCCAGCCAACATCAGCTGATACTAGAAATTAATATTAAATAAATTCTAACAACAGCTGATCAAGCTTAAACGTGCTGCTGTTGTTTAGCTCGACATCCGCTGGTTTCCTCTTTCGGCGCAAAGTGAGCGATAAACAAACAAGAGAGCCGATCAGCTGATCATTGATCAGTTTCATGATTGAAGTAGAAACAGGAGAGGGAGGGGGAGAGAATGAAAGAAGAAGAGGCAGCTGTGCAGCATAAACACAGAATAACTCCAGCTTTGTGCCTTTTTCATTGTAGCTGAATTACAGGACAAACTGTTCCTTTTCACCTCAATAAGAAACGCGTAATATTTTCTCTGAATACCAGACGGGACGGTTGGCAACTCTAATAACTTATGAACAAAATAAAGTTCAACATCAGTATCATAGCACCCACCCAGCTGTATAGAAACTCCGTCATACTAGCTAGCACGCAGTACGGAAAACGTCAGAATAACGAAAATAAACTCCACCTAAACTCGGTTCATATCTGACCCAGAGAGACTGCAGGTCATAACTTCTTACCTGAAGTTCAGTTCACACTTGGACCGGCGGCCGCCTCGGGTCTCTTTTCCTTCTGTGTCCCTTTTCCTTCATCCACCTGCTGGCCTCCACCACTTGCTAATGTTACTGAATCTGTGGAAGCTCTGCGATAGCCACCACACGAAGTAACGAGTAACAACCCTATCTAAATCCCAGTAACGACTAACGCGTTCCTGATTTTGGCATAATAACTAGTTACCGTGCTCGTTACCACAATAATAACGTAGTTACTGTAACGCGTTACTTAATAACGCGTTAGTCCCAACACTGATAGGGACACAGACAAAGAACATTCCACAAACTCTTACATGTTGCTCCCTGTCACGGGGGGGGCTATACCTCCTCCCTCACAGAGAGAAGTATGACCTTGTTTTCTGCTTGGCCGTCACCTAAGGATTTACATCCCTGATAAGGAGAAGGAGTCCCACTATCTGTTCAACGTCACCCATTACCATGGCCTCACTGTGTTAACATTCCACATGCATGCACACTGGTGACAGGAGTGCTCTTACTATAATAAAGTGAGAAAGTAATATTACTATAACTAATATGATATGATTAAACATGTGATTAATACATGAGAAAAGAAATCTGCCACCACATTCCACCCTTTGTGATACCACAATTAAGAATTGAAAATAATTAAGAATCACATAAAAACACATGGAGATTTCTTGTCTAACTACTGAACATCAGCACTATTGCGTACTCAAAGAATTCACAATGTATATAGTCAGAAGGAAAAAACAAATTCACATTTTATGGTCATCTTCTCTCCATCTGAGTCTCCACCCTTTGTTCGAATGATGGCAGTTATATCATAAAAGAAAACACAATATGAGATCATTTACAGAAATGAAACAGCATTTGTTTTTCATCCGCAAAAGAAAACTTCAACCTTAGTTACATCAAGCTGCTTTTTCATAAGAAACTGTTGTTTAGACAAGGAAGTCTTTCAGTGTGTGATATATTTTCCCACTTTATCATTAAATCCATTCAACCCATGTTTCCCATTTTATTAACTGTTTCTGTAAAAAAAAACCCAACTCATCCCCAGTGTTATTAGGGATTGAGGCACACATGCCTCACCAAACATCACACGCACTCCTTTGTGCCATTCTTATTTTACTTGTCCAGATGTTTGCCATTAAGGACAGTGAATATGTCTGAACCTGTAAGGCAAGGCAAGGCAAGGCAAGTTTATTTGTATAGCACAATTCAACAACAAGGTGATTCAAAGTGCTTTACAGAGACATTAGAAACAAGAACAAATAAAAAGCATGATTTAAAATTGATTAAAACAAGCAAATAAACTAACTAACTAATTAACAAACAAACAAACAAACAAACAACAGTATATAAAATCAAAACAGATAAAATCAGAACAGTAGATAAAATCAGTAGTTAAATGTAAGTTTTGAAATTTAAGCTTAAAGTGTGGATTTGGTGCTTTATTCAAATGCAGCTGAGAACAGGTGAGTCTTCAACCTGGATTTAAATAAACTGAGTGTTTCAGCTGATCTGAGGCTTTCTGGGAGTTTGTTCCAGATATAAGGAGCATAAAAGCTGAATGCAGCTTCTCCGTGTCTGGTTCTGACTCTGGGAACTGATAAAAGACCGGATCCAGATGACCTGAGGCATCTGGATGGTTCATACTGGGTCAGGAGGTCATTGATGTATTTTGGTCCTAAACCATTCAGAGCTTTATAGGCCAGCATCAGAACTTTAAAGTCTATCCTCTGACGGACAGGCAGCCAGTGTAAGGACCTCAGAGCTGGACTGATGTGGTCCACCTTTTTGGTCTTAGTGAGGACTCGAGCAGCAGAGTTCTGAATGAGCTGTAGTTGTCTGACTGATTTTTTAGGTAGACCTGTAAAGATGCTGTTACAGTAATCAAGCCTACTAAAGATGAATGCATGGACTAGTTTTTCCAGGTCCTGTTGAGACATCAGATCTTTTATCCTTGTTATTGTCTTAATGTGTTTTTCTAAGTTTAGGTCTGCATCCATCACTACACCCAAATTTCTCGCCTGGTTTGTGGTTTTTAGATGTATAGATTGAAGTTCTCTGGTGACCTGTAATCGTTTTTCTTTGGCACCAAAGACTATTACCTCAGTTTTGTTTTTGTTTAGCTGGAGAAAATTGTGGCACAACCAGTCATTGATTTCCTCAATGCATTTACCAAGAGCCTGTACAGGGCCTCGGTCTCCTGGTGATATTGTGATATATATTTGTGTGTCATCTGCATAGCTGTGATAGTTTATTTTGTTGTTGTTTATAATCTGTGCCAGTGGGAGCATGTAGATGTTAAACAGAAGGGGTCCCAAGATGGAACCTTGGGGAACTCCACATGTGATACTTGTCTGCTCAGATGTGAAGTTACCTATTGATACAAAGTATTTCCTGTTTTCTACGTATGTTTTGAACCAGTTTAGTACAGTTCCTGAAAGACCTGTCCAGTTCTCCAGTCGTTTGAGTAATATGTTGTGGTCAACTGTATCAAATGCTGCACTGAGATCCAGTAAAACTAGGACTGACATTTTTCCACTGTCTGTATTCATACATATGTCATTAAACACTTTGGTCAGAGCGGTTTCAGTGCTGTGGTTCTGTCTAAAACCTGACTGGAAGGCATCGTAGCAATTATTCTATTTTAAGAAGTAACTGAGCTGTTGAGAAACTGCTTTTTCAATGATCTTACTTAAAAACGGGAGATTTGAGATCGGCCTGTAGTTGTTCATTTGTGTCTTGTCAAGATTGTCCTTTTTCAGTATAGGTTTGATTACAGCAGTTTTTAGTGATTCTGGAAACACACCTGACATTAAAGAAAAGTTGACGATCTGTAACAGGTCTGACTCTAAAGTCTTTGAGACCTTTTTGAAAAAACTTGTTGGCAGGACATCTAAACAGCAGGAGGAGGAGTTCAGTTGACCTAAGATGTCCTCCAGGTCTTTGCTGTTAATAGGTTGAAACTGTTTCATGGTGTTTAAACAGTTTTTTGGTGGACACAGTACATATCCTGGATCTGCTGTTGATGTACCAATTGCTTGTCTAATTTTTTGGATTTTTTCTGTGAAGAATTTGGCAAAGTCATTGCAGGCCATGGTCGAATGAAGTTCAGCTGCCACTGACACAGGAGGGTTTGTTAGCCTGTCAACTGTAGAAAATAAGACCCGAGCATTATGGCTGTTTTTAGTGATGATGTCAGAGAAGTAGGACCTCCTTGCATTCCTCAGTTGTAAATTATAATTGTGAAGTTTCTCTTTATAAATGTCATAATGAACCTGGAGGTTTGTTTTTCTCCATCTGCGCTCAGCTTTCCTACACTCTCTTTTTTCATTTTTCACCAGTGTGGAGTTTCTCCATGGAGACTTTTTCCTTCCAGAGATAACCTTCACCTTAATGGGAGCAATAGTGTCCATTACATTTAACATGTTAGCATTGAAGCTATTGACGAGCTCATTGACTGACCCTCTGGGCAGGTCAGGTGTTAATGGGAAGACCTGGTTAAAAATTGCACTACTGTGTTCAGTACTGTAGGTAAATTAATACAACAAACATATACTAACACTGGTGTTAGTGCTTCTCGAGTTCTAGAGTAAAACTCAGAAGTAGCCATGTATTTCCACACAGCCAACATATATCAAACACTTCAATTTTTTACAACAGATTGATAGATCTTGCCTCTCTATCTATGCAGTGTACTGCACTCCTTACTATTGTAGGGCAATCGACCCATTTAAACAGTGTAAACCCTCTCAAAGGTATTTACAATTATCTTTACTGTGCCCACATCAGTGATTGGAGAAACCAAAACAACCACATTTAACTCTGGAAGAACTACCTCATTCTTTAGGTGCTTCCAGCATGTTTGAGATCAAAATCCCTCAATGAAATGTGATGAACCCAAATCTTTACCTTTAGGGTGTCAAACAATGTGTCAAAGTTCCATACACATGTCAAAAGAACTCACAACTGTTGTTACTATGTTTGCTCAGACAATGAGGGCCTATAATGCACTTAAGCATCGGGAACTGACATGCTAGAAAATCAGTCTAGCTACCCTACAAAATATACACAAGTAATTATTAGTTAAGTTGCTGTAAAACTTGCATGCTATAATTACTCCAATCACTTTTACTCAGGCTCAGGACTCTAACAGAGTTTGTGATGTTCAGAAAGTCATGTAAATGCCTATCATTTATAAAATGATTATTAACGTCACACCAACGACCTCCTTAACTTAAAAACATACTAAGCTTTCCAGGGAAACTGATTGGCTGTTTAAGCAGGTGTTATCTGCATTCATTCGCTGATCCCTCTTTGGGTGCCACGGAGTCTGCTCTGCAGTCGCTGAGTTGGAGCTTGGCATGCCATTGTTGGAAGAGGGCGCTCTTTTCACCCCTCACACTCTTGTTCCAACGCAGCTTTATGGTTATTGCTGTGGTTCTGGAATCTTCTCATGATGGCTGATAGGGTCCCAAACTGCCCGACCTTTGACCTCAACCATTGCCTGGCCTGTCAGCTGTGCTATGAATGGTCCCTGCTTCTTGCTGAGTTTCTGAAGACCTCTGATCAGCACCGAGTCTCCGTCAGGAGATTCCAGCCTTGGGATGATTTCTTCCAGCAATACTCTGGCTACTGCACCTGTATAACCTTACTAGGAGGAAAAACTTCTAACCATTTGGAAAATTTATAACAGCCAACATCAATCCACATTCTCCTTTCAGTTTAGTGAACTTTACTTATAGGTTATCAAAACCTCACCTGAATATGGGTGTACCACCTGTATAGGTTTAATACCTGTACATGACCTGTTAATCCAACAAATAAGCCATGGAAAAATCATCATGAAAAAACTCATGGAAAACATAGAAAGAAATGTTTCATGTTAAACCTGGAATCCCTTCTTTTGACACATGGTCTCTCCCATGAGTCAACTCATCAGAATTAGGAGAATAACAAAAGAAAAGGGCTAGTTAGATCATTTCTCAGACAACATCAGGGCTTCTCCTCTGGAGTAACTTCGCTCCAGCCCTGTAAACCCTGTGTTAGAGAATAAAATTAGTATTAATGTTATGTTAAGTGTGTCTAACTCTTGGCTCTGCCTGGAGCCTGCATCCACACCACAATTACCTAGAAACCAAAATCAGTGAGTAAATACAAACTTCACAACAACTGTGGGGTCGTAGGAGTAATAAGGCATCCAACACCACAGACACAAGTGTGTCATGCGCAGTTTATTTCCTCAAATCATTAGAAACACTACTGTTGCCATAATTTGCCCAAACCATGGATCATCCCATGTGTTTAATCAAAACTACTGTAACCAGTAGGGGTGCAACGATATTCGTATCGATATTGAACCGTTCGATACAGTGCTTTCGGTTCGGTACGCATATGTATCGAACAATACAACATTTGTAATTTATTTTATCAATTTTCCTTCTGACGATGCTGTCTGTGTTGAGCGCTCAGTGAATCTGTGTTCGACTACTCCGCCTAGGCTGCACTGTCCAGCGCAGATCCACTGAGCGCTCAACACAGACAGCATAGTCAGAAGGAAGAGCGCAGGGCAAGCTAGCGAGACAGAAGTTAAGCTCTGCTTGCAACAAGCAAATTGAACCTCATTCAGATCTGGCGTTTGGAATTATTTTGGTTTTCATGTGACGTATGACCCTGAAGGTAAGCGAGTCATGGACTAAAGTAAAACAGTATGTTGGATGTGCCATGCAATGCTCAATTACATTGGTGTGAACTAGTGTGTTAGCGCAGTTAGCTCGTTAACGTGTTGGCCGTCTAGCCCCATGCACGGAGCGATCGGCGGTAGCTCGTTAACGGAGATTTGCCGTGTTGTGGCGTTAAGGTCATTTCAACGAGATTAACCTGAAAGCACTAGTGGGAACACAACGAATATGACTGCACATTTACGCCGACATCATCCTAGTGCAAAGACAAAAACAACAAGCATGCTACTAACTTTAGCCGAGTCATTTAGACAGCTGTTAGCACATGATTCTCCTTATGCTGCTGAGAATATAGCCCAGAAGAAGCGGATAGTATAGCTTTTATTTTGGAAAGAGACATTTCTCTGTAATAAACTCTCTTTTCCAAAGATGAGTGATTCCTCAATCAGATACAGGGCTTGCAATATCGCTAGCCCGACGTCCCGGAGCTAGCGATTTTTTCAGTCGGGCTACCAAAATCTATCTCTTCCCTGCCCGTCGGGCTATTGTACGAAAAATATATGTCAATGCTTTTGCATTCTTTCAGAAATGTAGCTGGGTAATTATGTCATTGGCATCGGTGAGCCACTGTCAATATGTGACATATTGAAATCGCGTTTGAATTTGCGCTTGTTTTTTTGCTTTCACTTTGCAATCGTGCGAACTGTGTATAGAGAGCGACAGCACTGATCTGTGAGTGATGATAATTTGTGCACCAATTCCTCTGACATCGTCTTATCAATCGTTAGCTTACTATGCAAACATGACAAGTGAAATCTCCTGCAGCTTAAACATGTGAGAGGTTGGTCGCGCAGAGAATCGCTGAGCTTATGTGAGTGCGTGTGTAAAAGCAGCAGGATTTATATTTTAGTTCTGCTGAGCCAAATAAGACAGGTCAGGGTGAAGAAGTGACAGCCAAAGAAAAGCTTACCACAAAACGGAGAAGTTATGACAAATCAGACTATAAGGCAAAAAGAAAGTGCAGCTTTATGGTTTCATGGACAAAAGAATTTCTGTGGCTGCAATATGATGAGCTAAATAACCAGGGCTGCACATAAGTGGTCCGCAGGTGCGCATTCGCTGTCAAAATAAAAAACACGCACAAGGGTTAGGGTTAAATTTAAAAACTGTACTTTTGAGTTAAAATATATATTTATAATTTTAATAAATGACAAATTAAAAATGCATGAACATTTTTTTGTATCGAAAAAATATCGAACCGTGACACCAAAGTATCGAACCGAACCGAACCGAACCGTGAATTTTGTGTATCGTTGCACCCCTAGTAACCAGTGACTTTTCTTAAGTAATGTCACTCGTTTTCACACTATGAGCTCAACAGTGATATGTTCTGTGTTCACTGCAAATCCTGCTTCATCTTCACTCATGTCTGTCTGTGTCTGTGCCGAATCCTCCACAAAAAAAAAACATTAGCAGCGGAGCGTCCAGAGGTCAGGTCTGGATCAACAGATTCCAGAGGTGCTGCTGTAAATCATGTGGTCAACCCTCCTTTTCTGTGAAAGAAGTGATGCTGATTTTAACACAGTATGTGTTTCACACTGAATACACATTTCCCCACTGTAACATTTAACATTTTCCAACAAAACAGTGTGATACTATAACCAATAAGCAGCCAGTAAAACCGCAGTTTCTTTCACACAAAAATCAGTAACACAGAAACGTGCTATCTAAAGGGTTAAGTCTGCAGGTCCCACACACTATCATGTGAACCTACAGTCCCCCTTCCTCTGGTCTCCGTCATCCTTCTGCTCCTGCAAAAACAAGCAAACTAAAACACATACATCCACCCTTTTTTCACTGTTTTGGGGTGGATTAGGCATTAGAAGTGACTAATCCTAAAATAACTGCATTCCTTAGTCTCAATCTCAAGTCAATCACACTTAGTCCACATCATCAGTCCAGTCACAGTCCAGTCATGTGCAGTCATCCAGTCACATGCAATCGTACCAATCATTGCTGATAGTGGAAAGTAGGGCTGCTCGATTATGGCAAAAATGATAATCACGATTGTTTTCAATGAAATTGAGATCACGATTATTTCACGATATTTATTTAACAATAACAATAACAATGCACTGAATAATTGCTTTAAAGATTGTCAAAAAATAATATAAAATAATGTGCAAATTCTGATATGCAAATGTTTGCAATATAAAAGATAAATAAAAAAATGTAAACATTAATGTTTAGTGAACTTCAAACTACTGCATAATATTTATGCATACAAATAACCAAACATCAAGGCAAGCTGTGTAGCCACACAATGCACAATTGCATCAAACTGACATTGAGGTATGTCAACTAAAGTTGCTGCCTGAACAAAAATAAAATTAAACAATGAAAGTAGTACCTTTTTATAAGAAATAAATAAAAACTAGAAGGCCCGAGTCCCAAACAATCTCAAAATGGCTCAACAAAACATGGTTCCTGCAACCTTTCAAAGGTTTTTAGCCAAAAACACCAGCCTATTGACATGATCAGGCTTCAGGGATGCACGCAGGCAGTTGACAACATTTCCACCAATGCTAAAGACCCTTTCTGATGAGGCACTTGTGGCTGGGATGCAAAGATATTTCTTTGCCAGGATGGAGAGTCGTGGGAAGAGGTTCTGTGATAGCTTCCACCACCCCAGTGGGTCTTCCTCAGTGTCCAGGGTCCCTGCCTGGAGGTAGGCCTGAAGCTCAAAAGCTATGGCCTGGTCCAGTTGAAGAGCATGTTCTGCACCTGGAGCTGTGCTGTGAGGGGCCTTAAAGAAGCTGCTTAGGCCCTTTTTTCTCTTCTTTTGGTTTGATGCACCATCATCAGCAACCTCCGTGTTACCAACGGGTGTCCCCATCACTGCAGCCTCCATGGGACAAATATAAAATGACAGCAAAACAGAATGAGGAACCAGTTTTATCTGTCTCGGGTTTGGCATTCTAAAATACAATCCTTAAATAATTACTATAAATAATGATAGATACATGGATAGATGGATAGATAGATGTTTAGTATCTTTATAAATACCATGATGGACTTCATTTCCATTGTCAGTCTGGCTTTTATTGTCTCTTGGCTGACCTCGCTTACATATCTCAGTTTGAACCCTGGGTCCAGGACAGTGGCCATGTCAAGCAACTCTTGTGTTGGTGAGTCACCATACTTTTCATTTAGGTACTCCAGTATTCTCCTCTTGATGTATTTTGAGAGGTCTGTGTCATCATCTTGCTCAGCCAAGATTGAGTTGTTAAATAGGTGGAGTGTTGGTTTTCTTAAAGACACACTCACATATTTCTCTCCAGAAAGTGCATCAGTGAATTCAACCAGAGGTCCCAAGGTCTTGTTGATGGCCTCAAGGACATCAATGTCCTGCCATGAGGGGATGAGGTGCCTAGTTCCTTTGTCTTGGGTGAGGACATGGGCAATGGCCTTCTGCTGCTCAAGGACTCTGGAAACCATGGCCTGCCTAGATCCCCATCTGGTTGGACATTCAGTCTTTAAGGAGTGGTCTGGCAGTTTGAGGTCTATCTGTGCCTTTTTCAGCTCTCTCTCTTTTTTAAAACTGAATGAAAAGGTGCTGACCACTTTTTTGCAGACCCCCACTGCACGCTCAATCCTGTGATCTTTCATGGCTCTTTCTATAAAAACATAATAAATATAAACAAGCATTATCAGGATGATGATTGTCATTTCCTTGAGTGTGAATGAATAAGAAAAAGTGATGGTAGCTTATTTATGTGTTTGTATAATTCATAGAAAATGTGTATGATTGTGAGAATGAATAAAAGTATCTCTGAATTTAAATCGTTTTTTATTTATTATATTCATTCGAAGCATTATGTTGTATACCTATTGAAAGAAAATCACATTATGCATCATATTCAGTAAGAATTAGGCCTACTCACCTATGGCCAAATGTAATCTGTGCCCAAAGCACTGGAGCCTCATCCAGCCATTCAGTTGTGCAGCCAGTATGACATTTGCAGCGTTGTCTGTGGTTATACAGACGAGTTTACCCTCCTCCAGATCCCACGTAGCCAGTGCTTGTTTCAGACCTGCAGCTATGTTCTGCCCTGTGTGGTCTTCTGGGAAAAATGATGTCTGGAGACATTTCGTTTTCATGTTGAAATCCATGTCAATGAAATGTACCGTGAGGCTCAAATACGGCTCCATGGTGCGGCTTGACCACAAGTCCGTTGTGGTGGCAAAATATTGGGCTGTAGCCACTTCCTTTGCGACACCATCATGACACTCATCATATCAAGCGGGAATCGCCACTCGACTAAAATAGTGATGAGATGGCAAGTTATACCGTTTGTCCAAAGTGTTGATTAGTTTCTTAAAGCCGGGTGTGTCCACTGTGTTAATTGAGCAGTGGTCTTTGGCGAGGAAAAACGTTACCGCGTTTGTTATCGCCTTGTGTCTCTGGGAGCTGGTGGGATATTTAGTCGCGTTGACTTGATCCACGTCGGACTCCTCGAACCCATAATGTTTCCACACCACTGAAGTAGTTTTACCTCGCTTTTCAACCAACGGCATTCTTTCTTTAGCAGCCATTATCCTCTCCTCTCCAAATAACGTCTGCTTAGCTTTCCTCAGGTACTCTTAATTGATGTGACGCGTGTTCGAAACGCAGAGAGGTGCGCTCGATTTGCCACCTCGCGAGAGTAAAGCACGAGGGAGGTGCTAATAATCGGCTCAGTCATTTTTAATGATCGTTGAAAGCCCAGATCGTAATCGTGATTAAAATTCGATTAATTGAGCAGCCCTAGTGGAAAGCCGTGCACAAATTTAAGTATCCACTGACAGCAATATTACGTCATTCCAAAAATAAAAACAACATGTTAAAAAAAGAGACTTTTCCATTTGATTACATTTTGTATGATGGATTATGCAGGAAAAAGTAGAATTGGGCTGAAAGATCTATCACTTTATCACCTCTTCAGGTTGTAAATTGTGTTGTAAATTGTGTTTTTAAAAAGTAACTAAGTAACTAAGTAATTAATTTTTGAAAATAAGTCATTTTTGAAAATAAGTCATATATATATATACACACATATATATATATATATATACACAGTGGGGCAAAAAAGTATTTAGTCAGCCACCGATTGTGCAAGTTCCCCCACCTAAAATGATGACAGAGGTCAGTAATTTGCACCAGAGGTACACTTCAACTGTGAGAGACAGAATGTGAAAAAAAAAAATCCATGAATTCACATGGTAGGATTTGTAAAGAATTTATTCGTAAATCAGGGTGGAAAATAAGTATTTGGTCACCTCAAACAAGGAAAATCTCTGGCTCTCACAGACCTGTAACGTCTTCTGTACGAAGCTTTTCTGTCCCCCACTCGTTACCTGTATGAATGGCACCTGTTTGAACTCATCATCTGTATAAAAGACACCTGTCCACAGCCTCAAACAGTCAGACTCCGCCATGGCCAAGACCAAAGAGCTTTTGAAGGACACCAGGAAAAGTATTGTAGACCTGCACCAGACTGGGAAGAGTGAATCTACAATAGGCAAGCAGCTTGGTGTGAAAAACCAACTGTGGGAGCAATCATCAGAAAATGGAAGACATACAAGACCACTGATAATCTCCCTCGATCTGGGGCTCCACGCAAGATCTCATCCCGTGGGGTCAAAATGATCATGAGAACGGTGAGCAAAGATCCCAGAACCACACGGGGGGACCTGGTGAATGACCTGCAGAGAGCTGGGACCAAAGTAACAAAGGTCACCATCAGTAACACACTACAACGGCAGGGAATCAAATCCCGCAGTGCCAGACGTGTTCCGCTGCTGAAACCAGTGCATGTCCAGGCCCGTCTGAAGTTTGCCAGAGAGCACATAGATGATACAGCAGAGGATTGGGAGAATGTCATGTGGTCAGATGAAACCAAAGTAGAACTTTTTGGTATAAACTCAACTCGTCGTGTTTGGAGGAAGAAGAATACTGAGTTGCATCCCAAGAACACCATACCTACTGTGAAGCATGGGGGTGGAAACATCATGCTATGGGGCTGTTTTTCTGCCAAGGGGACAGGACGACTGATCCGTGTTAAGGACAGAATGAATGGGGCCATGTATCGTGAGATTTTGAGCCAAAACCTCCTTCCATCAGTGAGAACTTTGAAGATGAAACGAGGCTGGGTCTTCCAACATGACAATGATCCAAAACACACCGCCCGAGCAACAAAGGAGTGGCTCCGTGAGAAGCATTTGAAAGTTCTGGAGTGGCCTAGCCAGTCTCCAGACCTCAACCCCATAGAAAATCTGTGGCGGGACTTGAAAGTCCGTGTTGCTCGGCGACAGCCCCAAAACATCACTGCTCTCGAGAAGATCTGCATGGAGGAATGGGCCAAAATACCAGCTACTGTGTGTGCAAACCTGGTAAAGACCTATAGTAAACGTTTGACCTCTGTTATTGCCAACAAAGGTTATGTTACAAAGTATTGAGTTGTATTTTTGTTATTGACCAAATACTTATTTTCCACCCTGATTTACGAATAAATTCTTTACAAATGCTACCATGTGGATTCATGGATTTTTTTTTCACATTCTGTCTCTCACAGTTGAAGTGTACCTCTGGTGCAAATTACTGACCTCTGTCATCATTTTAAGTGGGGGAACTTGCACAATCGGTAGCTGACTAAATACTTTTTTGCCCCACTGTATGTATGTATGTATGTATATATATATATATATATATATATATATATATATATATATATATATATATATATATATATATATATATATATATAATATATATATAATATACATATATATATATATATATATATGCATTTGAAACCAAGAGGTTTCTTTTACAGCTTACATATTTCCCTGCCCTGCCACCTCCCTTTCATCCTTTGACGACTGTCTGTTACAATTGACTTATGAGTCCAGCTTAACTCTTGGCCACAGTAAATGTCCTGCTGATAGTTTTGCCATAATATCATAATTTGTCTTGCAGGTCACGGTGGGCACTTTTGGAAGATGAGTGCATGTGAGAAAGGCCCAGAGGAGCACAGGTGGCAGGAAGGTGAACGATGACATGGCTGCATGTCTCTTTCATTCAGCTGAGCAGCTCAGCTCGCCTTGCTAAGCTGAACAGCAGGCACAGACACAGTGGCACTTCACCTAAATTAATAGCTGACCTGCTCACCGCGTTGCAGAGTGAAGAGTTATGGCCGGAGTGCCGCAGCAGGACAGGCAGCAAACATCACTAACAATAGGGCAGTGGGATGTTTGATGAGGGGAATCAAAGCAGAGGCCAGGAGGTTAAGATGGATGGATTAGCTTTGTTATCAAAGGGGCCACGAGGCGCTGCACTGGCCGTCCTCGCTGGCTTATCATCACATCCAACTGGCTAATCCAATTTCTGGCCTCCTTTGTCACCCTCCTGCATTTGCAGTCATGTTTCTAAATTTGTAGTCACTGACTGGGGTGACACTTTTAAGGATTCCTTAGCTAACCATTAACACAATTTTATTTTTAAACTTTATTTGACCGGTTATTCTTGCATACTTGAAGTAAGAATGAAAATATATCATTCAAATATATTTTAAAGTTACCACCACTATCAAATTCTTAGTAGCTGGCTGAAATTTCCTGATAAATGCTATGTCTCATATACCATGCAGTCAGTGTTGGGAAGGTTACTTTTAAAATGTATTCCATTACAGATTACAGAATACATGCCCCAAAATGTATTCTCTAACGTATTCCATTACGTTACTCAATGAGAGTAACGTATTCTGAATACTTTGGATTACTTAATATATTATCATGCTTTTTACAACTACGTGAATGTATTATTGCTGTGATTTATTACTGTTACTGAAGGTCCGCGGCTCCGAACGGGACCTCTGACTAATACGCAGTGTTGGGGAGTAACATAGATACAGGACTGTTTGGGTTTTGTTTGACAGCTATGTTCTGTTGTTCCAGGTGGCAGCGTTACGGTTGCCATGGTTACAGGGTGACGCTCTCTCTCTGCGTGTTTCCTGGGTGAGAGAGAGCGCCTTTTTGTTGTTGTGCTAAGCTAATAGGCAGAATGCTACAGCTCTAAAGAATGTAGCCTCATAGGCAGTGTAATCCGTGCTGCTGGGAGAATGGACTGTCATACCCGTTATGTGTCTGTGAGCGCGAGAAGGGAGAAAAAGGCGAGTGGAAAAGTACAAGTTGTCATCGAGCAAAAACGGGAGCTGGAAGCATGTAAATATAATAATAACCACTGCAGCCAAGAAGAGAGCCTGACGAGCCCAGTTGTAAGTTGTTTTTTTTTTTGTTTTTTTTGCCCAGTTGTAAGTAAGCTATTAAGACTCGACTGTACGCTGTGTTCGTGTTTTCCTCCGAAACAATAAGTTCCGTTGGAGCAGCCTTTCAACGCCTCTCTTTGGAATATGCTGTCAAAACCTACTTATTTCCTCGTACTTTGACAGCATAGTGTGCTATTGGATAGAGAAGAATATCTTAGACATACCTAATACCTACTCATACCTAATATTGAAGTTAAATGACTCCTGGCTTAGAAGTGTTATGTGGGAATTAATCATTTAGATAAAATCTATGAATCAGTTATTTAATTAAAAAAATGGTTTATACAGGGAGTGCAGAATTATTTGGCAAATGAGTATTTTGTCCACATCATCCTCTTCATGCATGTTGTCTTACTCCAAGCTGTATAGGCTCGAAAGCCTACTACCAATTAAGCATATTAGGTGATGTGCATCTCTGTAATGAGAAGGGGTGTGGTCTAATGACATCAACACCTTATATCAGGTGTGCATAATTATTAGGCAACGTCCTTTCCTTTGGCAAAATGGGTCAAAAGAAGGACTTGACAGGCTCAGAAAAGTCAAAAATAGTGAGATATCTTGCAGAGGGATGCAGCAGTCTCAAAATTGCAAAGCTTCTGAAGCATCGAACAATCAAGCGTTTCATTCAAAATAGTCAACAGGGTCGCAAGAAGCGTGTGGAAAAACCAAGGCGCAAAATAACTGCCCATGAACTGAGAAAAGTCAAGCGTGCAGCTGCCAAGATGCCACTTGCCACCATTTTGGCCATATTTCAGAGCTGCAACATCACTGGAGTGCCCAAAAGCACAAGGTGTGCAATACTCAGAGACATGGCCAAGGTAAGAAAGGCTGAAAGACGACCACCACTGAACAAGACACACAAGCTGAAACGTCAAGACTGGGCCAAGAAATATCTCAAGACTGGTTTTTCTAAGGTTTTATGGACTGATGAAATGAGAGTGAGTCTTGATGGGCCAGATGGATGGGCCCGTGGCTGGATTGGTAAAGGCAGACGCCAGCAAGGTGGAGGTGGAGTACTGGTTTGGGCTGGTATCATCAAAGATGAGCTTGTGGGGCCTTTTCGGGTTGAGGATGGAGTCAAGCTCAACTCCCAGTCCTACTGCCAGTTTCTGGAAGACACCTTCTTCAAGCAGTGGTACATGAAGAAGTCTGCATCCTTCAAGAAAAACATGATTTTCATGCAGGACAATGCTCCATCACACGCGTCCAAGTACTCCACAGCGTGGCTGGCAAGAAAGGGTATAAAAGAAGAAAAACTAATGACATGGCCACCTTGTTCACCTGATCTGAACCCCATTGAGAACCTGTGGTCCATCATCAAATGTGAGATTTACAAGGAGGGGATAGGTTAATTGGATAATCCAAATTGCCACTAGGTGTGAATGTGCGAGTGAATGTGAGTGTGAATGGTTGTCTGTCCCTATGTGTTGGCCCTGCAACAGACTGGCGACCTGTCCAGGGTGTACCCTGCCTCTCGCCCAATGACAGCTGGGATAGGCTCCAGCGCCCCCCGCGACCCTGAAAAGGACAAGCGGAAGCGAATGGATGGATGGATGGATGGAAAACAGTACACCTCTCTGAACAGTGTCTGGGAGGCTGTGGTTGCTGCTGCATGCAATGTTGATGGTGAACAGATCAAAACACTGACAGAATCCATGGATGGCAGGCTTTTGAGTGTCCTTGCAAAGAAAGGTGGCTATATTGGTCGCTGATTTGTTTTTGTTTTGTTTTTGAATGTCAGAAATGTATATTTGTGAATGTGGAGATGTTATCTTGGTTTCACTGGTAAAAATAAATAATTGAAATGGGTATATATTTGTTTTTTGTTAAGTTGCCTAATAATTATGCACAGTAATAGTCACCTGCACACACAGATATCCCCCTAAAATAGCTAAAACTACAAACAAACTAAAAACTACTTCCAAAAACATTCAGCTTTGATATTAATGAGTTTTTTGGGTTCATTGAGAACATGGTTGTTGTTCAATAATAAAATTATTCCTCAAAAATACAACTTGCCTAATAATTCTGCACTCCCTGTAATGTTCTTATAAATGCAGCAGTCTAAAACCCTCACTTGTTTATTTGATTTTCAGAAGTCTTTTAAAAATGTTATATTTAGAGCAGCAATAATTCATAGATATTTCATAGTCAACAGGCCCACTACCCCACTTACCAGTACTCTTGACACTATCCCATTCACTAAATTGTCAATTACAAGAACTATTACATTATTTAACATTTCAAAGATCTGTCAGTAAGGTCCACAATTTTAACTGATCTGGAGGTGAGATTATTTCAGGTTCTTGATTCACCTGAAAGGACACTTACTGGCACATTTTATGTTTCCATAGCTTTGAAGTTTTTGTTTTTTATTATTTTTTTACTTCATTTCAGATTTCATGAACGATCGATGTGTCATTTTTTCAGTTCATTTTGCTGTATGTAAATGTTTGTGACAAAGCTGCAAAAAATAATCCCTGAGATTTTCCCTAATTAAATAATGGTAATAACTGTACACACATGAATAAATAGTACTGCATACAGATATATGATGATAATAATAATAGAAGACTAATAGAAGAAAAGAAGGCTGTATCCTTATTTCTCATGGCATTGCTAAGGTCAAGATACCCTTCCTGATAAAAACCTCCTCATTTATCCGAACTTGGGACCAGGGGTACCACGAGCTTGTCACCCCTGAATCGGTGTTTGTTAAATAATAATGAATAAATAATAATGATAAAAATGATAATGATAGCAATGAGGATAAAACTGTTTTGTTTTGTAGAATGATAGACCTGAGCGGTGTTCTTTCATTCCACACGTTAGTGTGCCATAGATGTGTGGTTTACAGTCATTTACATACATACCCATTGTTGGTGCAAGCATAGTACAACCTGACTTATCAATTTTTTTCTCATCTTTCCCCCCATTATTTCATTTATTTGATTTGCTCTCAAAAGACCTTTTTAAAATCACGTTTGGGATTTTCTATGGACATGAAAAGAACACTGTAGAATATTTCAAATCCCTGAGAGGATAATTAATTTTAAAGAACAGCATTTTAATTTTAGTGTAGGTGTAGCCAGGTTAACCATGCGAATATGAAATCAGTAAGACACGTAAATAAAAAATAAATTGGGTTTTCTTTTATTCTCTGTGAACAATCATTTTAAATTGATAGAAAACTGGACTCCATGCTTTAATGGTCCAGCTCAAATCCAGCACTGCTCTATTCAGTGTGTATAGCACTGCCTGGATTTAAAACAATTTACTTCTCGGGTTAACTAGGCTAATGAGATATTCATTTCCTGCAAGGGGAGGCTTCATAGAAGCAAATGAGCTTTCCATTGTCTACTGGCACCCACAGACCCCTTTGTGGAGGCCAGTCTGGATGCAACAAAGGCCGTGAGGGCTTAGATTTAAATGATAATAGGGTTGATCTCTCAAACTTGAAACTATGGTGTGAAGTTCTAATTTATAGCCACTTCCATCTGGTCAATCCTCTTTGAAGGGCATCAGGAAAAAAGTAAATAAATATGCTAACATGGAACTCACAGTGTTGAATAAATGACCAAGTAGATGCTCCATGTTGAGTTGTGACACACTATTAGTGCCTGTTGGGGGATTCTCTGATCTGTTGGTTGTTGGGCTGGTAAGCTGAATTTTTCTTTTGTGTTGCAAGTGCCAAGTTGGTGTGGTTGGGTCATCACAGACTGGCAATATCTGGGTGCGGGGTTCCACAGTATTAAAAACACACTCTGCTTCCTCCTTTTGAGAGAAGAGCATCTCTTACTCCCAATACTGACAGACATATCTCATAATTTTAACTTGGGCAATTTTATCTGGTTATAGTTCAGGTGGTAGAGCTGGTCAACTACTAACTAGAAGGTTGGTGGTTCAATCCCAGTAGTGAACAATGTGCGACAATTCCAAAAGGTGGTTGCCTTGGTTTCCTTGGCATGCTCTCCACTCCCACTCCGTGCCAGGTAAGCAGTTCCAATGCAAAATTCCATAATTGCTCCACTCCCATGATGCACTCCTCTCCAAAATCTGGTTAAACCACAAAACGGGTAGATCAGTGATGTACTCACAAAACATGAGGAAACAGCGTAACTGCTTATAGCTGGGGGCTTCACTAACTCGACAACTCAACTATCCATTGTCGACTGAAGGTCAGCCACCCAGTAAAGTAGTGGCCGCTGATGTAGATGATCAGTGGAAGCTGGTGAGACCGGATAGCCGACAGGTGTGGCAGACCTCCACGTTGAAAACCTTTCTGGCCACTAACTGGCCACACACATACAAACAACATGACAGTTGTGTTGTTTTGTTTATTTTATTTTTGAGCAATAGTGATACAGTCAGAGTCAGAGAGACTTTATTTATCCCCAAGGGGCAATTAAGATAGATACCTTGCCGACATAAAGTTACGTTGAAACCAAGCACACCATTGTTTTTCTTGTGACATTACCAATAAGTTTGATGTGTCACATGGCCCTCTTCCTATTGAAAAAACAAAAGTTGTATCCAAGATGGCCGACTTCTAAATGGCCACCATGGTCACCACCCATCTTGAGGAGTTTTCCCCCTCACATATACTAATGTGCCATGAACAGGACTTTAATATCATCAACCATTCCCATTTTATTACGATGTATCCATATAAATGGCCCACCCTGTAGATGAAAACATATTTGCAACAGATTGCATGTAATTGCCAAGTCCACTCAGTTCAGTCAAAATTGGTGTCCTGGTCCGGCGGCGTACGGAGCTCTGTGGGAAAAAGCAGTACATTCACTTATTCCCTATTAGAACTTGGCATTGTTCTCATGGCACCACTGTTCATGCTGAGCTGATAAGGAACTGTATGGAGATTTTGTTCATGGTCACCGAAAAAACCCTGTTAAACATCATGGATTATCCTGACTACTCTCCACCACATACTCGTCAGGCTGCCTAGCACTTCTGATTCACCGCTGCCACAAGGACCGATACCAGAAGTCTTTCAGACCACATGCAATAACATATCCAATCAGAATGACTGAATGATTGTATTTATTTATTTACTAATTTCATGTTATTATTGTTTTTTGTTCTTGCATTTTGGCTGTTAGGAGCAAAGTGCAATATAGAGAAATCCATCTCCAAGGTTTGGGATGAATTGCAGCCTCAAGTACAGGAAATTAAGTATGTCTTGGTCTTGTTTACAAGTGGGGGGGAAAAGTGGAGAAAGATATTGACAGATGGATTGGAGCATGACTGCAGATGCTGTACCAGTTTGCTGTAGTGAAGAAAAGCCTGAAGGTGTATTTAAAACTATTGATTTACTAGTCAATCTTATCGTTGTATGGCTGGGTCAGATCTGAGTTTCCTTCAAAAAATATCGGCGTTCACACTTCAAGACTAAGTCTGGAGTACAGACATCATGGTCTCCCCCAAAAATCCCTCCATAAGCTTCAACTGGTTCAGAACTCTGCTGCTCGCATTATCACCAGAACCCCCTCCTTTTTTTTTTTTTTTTTTTTTTTTTTTTGTTTGAACCCCCTCCTACCAGCACATCACCCCTGTTCTTCAGGAACTTCACTGGCTCCCTGTGAAATTCCGGATAATTTTCAAACTTCTTCTGCTCACCTTCAAGGCCCTTCATAACCTCGCTCCTTCTTACCTTTCTGACCTGTTAACCACCACTTGTTCTGCCCGTTCACTTCGTTCTTCTTCTTCTGTCCAGCTTACTGTACCTTCCTTCCGCCTCACCACCATGGGAAGCAGAGCTTTCAGCTGCTCTGCTCCCAGGTTGTGGAATTCTCTGCCCCCTGAAATAAGAAATATTGGTTCTCTCCCCCAGTTTAAATCCCAACTCAAAACTCATCTGTTCAAATCTGCATATTCACTGTGAATACACTGTTTGTTCATTTTATCTTGTGCTTTATTTTATTGCTCTTATTCTGCCATTGTTTTACTAAGTGTTTTATCCTATTGTAAAGTGTCCTTGGGTGACTTGAAAGGCGCTCATAAATAAATTTTATTATTATTATTATTATTATTATTATTATATGAAAGGGGCTGCTGCCCCAGCACACTGAAAGGAGCCAGTTGAAACAATCTTAATTGTATGAGACCCTAGGACAGAACCAGGACAAGATGGAAAAAATATGCATCCATCTGATTTATTTATCCTATGATTTAATCTTTCTTCCCTAGAAAAGGCTGACGCGCGTTACTCAGCAGAACAATTCTTTCCATACAGTCCATGCTATCAAGAAGTTTATAAGGGTGAATATTGCTGACTGTCAAATTCTGTAACAACTGAGCTCTAGATCTTCCTAAAGTCTAGACAAAAGGTAGATGGATCTACATGTAAAAGAGCTGTGGATGAAAACCTGGTAAAACACAACAGTGTCATGTTTCTGGCGTTTGAGTTTGAACTTTTGAGTTTTGTTAATTCATGATTGTTTTGGCTTTTGCTTTGTTAGTTCCCTTTAGTAAACCCCTTCCTGTTCCCTTGGTCTTCTCTGCATTCATCAGTGTTAAGTCTGTCTCTTCCTAATTTTTATGTACCCCTTTTATTTAATCTGTACTTGTTATGTGTCTCCCTGTGCAGTCCTCTTGTGTTAAGTTAGCCATGGTCCCTGTGGTGGGGTGTGGTCTGGGCCTTGGCTGAAGGGGAGGGGTGGTGCAGTGGGTTCAGGGGACAGTGCACAGCACAGCTGGGATCCATCATTCCAATCATGCCTTCCCTGTTTCGGTAGCTGCCAGGGCCTGGGGAAGGTGTTAGAGTAGCTGACAAGTAAATAAATGTTACAAAGGAGGGCTGCATGTATCAATTATTTTAGTAATCAAGTGTTCTATTTATTATTCCATCAATTAATCGGATAAGAAATACTTATGTCTCATTGATGAGCAATAATAAATATTCAAAAGGAAAAAAGACGGGTATTTGAAAATGACCTGCTCATTGGTTTCCTTTTTAAAAATTGCAGTGGTTCGAAGTTTAATCGCACACAAGATCTGTAAAAAAACATTTGATTGTATTTATCTGCAGTATTCACATTTAATTTCAATACTTTTTATGAAGGGGGCAGCACGGTGGCATGGTAGTTAGCACTGTTGCCGCACAGCAAGAAGGTCCTGAGTTCAATTCCACCATCAGGCCGGGTCTTTCTGTGTGTTCTCCCCGTGTTTGCGTGGGTTCTCTCCGGGTACTCCGGCTTCCTCCCACCATCCAAAAACATGCAGCTTGTGGGGATAGGTTAACTGGATAATCCAAATTGCCACTAGGAGTGAATGTGAGTGTGAATGGTTGGCTGTCCCTATGTGTCTGCGTGGTTTAGTGTGTTAGAAATTGAACAAGTATGTGTGTCCTTTTAATCCAAGAAATGGAGCTGCACATTGAGTCGACGCAGACCACCATGACTTGAATGGTGTGGAAGGTTGCAGTGTAGGGTTAAAGTGGAATGTATAGTCCCACAAATGTGTCCATCCATGCACACTTTTCAGTCAGACAGAGGGGGGGAAGGGTTTTCACTTACCCAAGATGCACTCCCATGCAGTCCTCTAAAATCTTGACTGCATGTTGCTGGAAGCAGATGAGGTATGCCACTGCTAAATGTTGATTGGCTGACAAGTGGGGTAGAGGCTAAAGACTAGAGAAGGCAGCAATAGCACAGTTCACAGGGTATGGGGGAACTGTGAAAAATCTTCAAAGATCTAAAAAAATAAAGCATAAAAAGCACAGACAATGATTGTAGTGGACACTTTTTATAGATTTTAACACCGTTTCACTTCAGCCCTAGTATGTTAAAACTTTGTTCTCCTCCGCAGCTGGCTTACGGAAGAAGAATGGCCCACAGACCAGTTGTAGCACACACTTTGCCACCATCTGACAGCAGAGTTCACTGCAGGACGATGGGTAGTACCTGGAGTGGAGCGGACAGCGACCACGATCCTTTTCAGCTTAAGATGAGTTTCCGGTTACGTCACATGTTATGACGGAGATGTCCCACAGAAGCCTAAATCAAGCTGAAGAGAGGCCAAATTATCAGTAGCATTACAGTGGATCCTTCTTGTCACAAAGTGGGTTAGAGTTTAAATTTTCTCTTAAACAACTTGGGACGATGTTAAAAGTAGGAATTTTTTAAAAACTTTTCACACTTTAGTGCTTGTTGTTCAGCTGCTCCACATCATTTGCATTACTTTGTAACTTCTGTCACCTCTTAATGATGTTATGTGAAATAATAGGCTTACTATGACAGAGAAGGAGCAACTCCCATCTCTGCCTATCTGTAAAATTTAGTACCATCGAGGAGCTTTTTTCTTTAAAAACATTTATCACAGTTAAAAGTATGCAACTCAACGTATATTAATTAAACTGGTGCAAAGACATCTGCAAACTTTGTGATGTCATGTTGAATTATAATAATGTGTAACTTAAAAATATGCAGAAGTTGTTTCCACTTAAAGTGATCTGACAAGTCAGTTTATTTGGGTCCCCTCAATCAGAGAAAATAGTTTTCAGTGCAGAACTGCAATCATTAAAATTCCAACAACATCCCCATCATGGGGACTGAAGTGAAAATGATTATAAAAGCTCTAGAGGTAAAGTGGGTCACTTACTGATCGAGAAGGTTAGTAGTTCGATCCCTGGCTGCTCAAGTCTGCATGCCAAATATCCTTGGGCAAGATACTAACCCCAAGTTGCTGTTTGATTCATCGGAGTATGAATGGGTTTGAATGGTAAATGGAAAGCCATAGAGTAAAAATGCTTGTGTAAATGAGGCATGCTGTACAAAATGCTTTGAGAGTGCAAAGGTGCTCTATAAGAATCAGTGCATTTACCATTGAAATAACAACTTTGAATGGACAAATCATAATGTTTGTAACTAACAGAAAAAAATTGGGTCATGCTTCATAATTCAACTTAATGCTGAACAAGTAGCAACCTGGCAGAGGATGAATTAAAAACTAAATCCTACCCGTCTCAAACATAACCTCCACATCTGGTTTTGAATCTTTGAGGAAGTTTGTGTGCAATTATGTTTTCTATTTCACTGTTTTTCTTTTTAATCCTACATATTTATTAAATTAAAGTGAAAAAGATGAATGGAAAATTGGGAATTGTTTTGTTGATCTCTCCATGGTCAAACTGACTAGTGTTTTATCTGTTTCACATTTATATTTCATGTGCCTGTTAAGAAAAAGGTTGAAATTCTTTTGTTAGCTTTCAATTTCAAATATTTCCAACTATGTAAGTCAAAGTTTTTGTGAAGAAAGGGCCCTCTCTTGGCAACTCTGCAATGATGTGCAAGGAGCATATTGGAAAGTAGATATTAGACTTGTAGTCAAGACCGCCTAAAGCGAGACCAAGACAAGACCAAGACTGGTCTCGAGACATCCAACTCTAGTAGATATGTCCCAGGAGGAGCACAGGAGACTCCCAATGGCTGGCGGCTGGTAGAGGCAGTTCAGAGAGTGTTGCATCTAAATGTGAAGAGACACATCAAGGCCTGGAAGAACTGCAGAAGAGCATAGTCAGCTAAGATACTAATACAAATATGTGTATGTGTGTTACTGGCACCCTGCGGTCTTTGTCCTTCAAGTTTGGGTGCTCTACCAGAGGCCAAGGAGCTTGAGGGTCCTGGACAGTGTCTTAGCTGTTTGTAGGACTGATCTCTTCTGGACAGAGAAAGAGAATCTGCTGGAGCCACTCACCCAGTTTGGGGGTCATTGCATTGCATTGTGCCTCGAGTATATGTGTATTAATTTTAGATATTTTAAAGAGAAACTTGTATAACCAACCTTTACAATTTATCAAATTATGTTTGATAAATATAAACAAGCTGGACAGCTCACACTTCTTCCTCATTAACTAATGTAGAAATGAATAATGATCATTTTTTCCTTTGTGACACACACTGAATAATTAATAAACAAGTTCTGCAATGCGTCTCTTGATTTGTAAATGAAACCAAATGAGGAGACACAAGGTTCATTTTGACATTTTCTGTTTTTCTTCAACTTCTAGGTTTATGCTAACTCTTTGCATAAGTGTGGAAACATTCTGTTTGAACATGTGGCTGCATCTTTATGATGGTGGAAAAAAACCCAAAATGGACACAATCAATATAGAAATCAATATACTGTATAGCCTTGCAGCAAAGTTTAAAACTTTTAAACTAATCCTTACTGACAGCTATTTTCCTCAAGTTCATTTTCTTTTATAGCTGCTTGTGCTGTCAGCTCTATACACAGCTACCTTTTTATTATGCCAGCTGAATGGCATTCTGGTTTGAAACTACTGATAACAACTGGAAATGTGGTGTACTGTACATACACTGCAGCTGTCTTCTAAAAGGTTTAACGGAAACAAAAAATAAGCAAAAAAAATTCTAGTTGAAAACCTAAGATTAACTGAAGTCTGCTTGTTCCTACTAAGGTGCGTCTACCCTGGATGCTGTTGATGGACATATATGTTTCCTCAACATGGCATTGCTGCTTGGGAGGCACAATGCAAACAGGCCTGAAGCAGTGGACACTGGCAGGAGAGAAAAACAAAAGACAAAAGACACAAGGAAGGAAATTTCAGCTAACCCAGCAGTCTCCTCAAATGACAGCAGGAAATCGCTGTTTGAACTTGTGAAAGTGAAAAGAGCTTATCTAGAGGAAAAACTCTGTGACTGACCTAAATATATATTTTTTATGGATGGTGTTGGTTGAGTTTGTGAAAACATATTTATGCATGTACCAATGAGAAATCTAATTTAGACAGCAGTGAAGGGAAAATCAGGGTCCATATGGCTTCCCTTTTCCTTTTAGTACATCCTACATGTAGACTGATGGACATCATGACAGCTCCTCATATATTAAGACAAAATGGCAATCTGGCTGGTGGTGTGGTATTAAAGCTCTACCTCTTAGCCTTCATAAGTGCCAGCGTATGAAGAAAGAGTATACAGGAAAGTCAACTCAATTAAGGTCCATTCCGGTAAAGTAAAACACTTTTCTCTGGTGCGATAGAGAAAAATGTCAAATTCAGGGCTAGTGCATCCAGTGTACTACAGACTAAATGAACCAGCCTTTGGGATGGATGGATGGATAGAACCGGTAAATCTGGTCCCTCTCTGATATAATAATTTCAAACCTTGTCCATCAGGGTCACTCCCAATGAAAATCTGAGCATCAATAACTCTGGCACCTCAGATTTTGCCTCCTGTCTTTTTGTTAGTGCCACTGTCTCCAAACTGTGAATTATAGCAGGTCTCACTACTATTACTTTTACTCTTGCTGCTATTCTTCTTTCACAAATAACCCCTGACACTCATCTCCACCTGCTTCTGCACACTGCTCGTCTTCACCTCTCTTTTGCATCTAGTGCTTTGTATGGTTGACCTGAGCATTTGTGATGGCGTGAGCAACATAAACTACCATCCAGTTGGTCTTTGTTTAGTCCTTGCACCAAATTGATTCCTGTGACAGCTTAGCATATACAGTGGAAACACTTCAACACCTTTTTGTTTTTAAAAAAAATAATTCTCTAGGTATGTACTTCGTAAGTGCTAGGCTGAAAAACAGTCCTGAATGGCCCTCTTTTGACACTGAATTAATATAGTAAAAATCATTGCACACACTCAGTGAGTACCTCAGGCAGCAGAAACCCAAGAAAGAGAAGCAAGAGGAGGAACCATCATGGAAGGACAGGCCCCTGCACCGTATGTACCACTGACAGATAGAAGAAGTAGCTGACATCCAGAAATCCTACCAGTGGCTGGACAAAGCTGAAGTGAAAGACAGCACAGAGGCACTAATCATGGCAGCACAGGAACAAGCTCTGAGCACAAGATCCATAGAGGCTGGGGTCTATCACACCAGGCAAGACCCCAGGTGCAGGCTGTGTAAAGATGCCCCTGATATAATCCAGCACATAACTGCAGGGTGTAAGATGCTAACAGGCAGAGTATACATGGAACACCATAACCAAGTGGCCGGCATAGTATACAGGAACATCCGAGTGTGCCGAGTATGGCCTGCAAGTCCTGAGGTCAAACTTGGAGACGTCCCCTAAGCTGGACAAGAATGACCGAGTTAAGATCCTGTGGGACTTCGAGATACAGCAGAGAAAATGGTGATGGCTAACCAACCGGACATAGTAGTGGTAGACAAACAGAGGAAGACAGCCATAGTGATTAGAGATGGACCGATCCGATATTACGTATCGGTATCGGTCCGATACTGACCTAAATTACTGGATCGGATATCGGAGAAAAATAAAAAATGTAATCCGATCCATTAAATATCACGAAAGCACCTCACAAAACTTGCAACACGCCGTAACTCACCTCAGAACGTTAGCACGTCGGAGCAGTATGCATCACGTGATAGAGCGGCTGTGGCATGCAGGACCTGTCGGTGGTCTGGATAGCATGTGGAGCTTCGCTAGCAACCCGGCATTTCATCTCCGACAAAGTTATCCCGAGAGAAGTATAGCAAGTGTGTAAGTCCATCTCTGAATGTTTGTAAAGCATTCCTGCGTTAAGCTTACCAAACGATATATGGAGCGACTGCTTCTTCTTGCTGCTACTTCAATCATGAAACTGCTTAACGATCAGCTGATCGGCTTTTCTGTCGCGAGTCCGTGTCTCTAGTTTGCTTTTGGCCCACTTTGCACCAGAAAGAGGAAACCAGCGGCTGAACAACAGCAGCACGTTTAAGCTTGATAAGCTGTTGTTAGAATTTATTTAATATTACTTTCTACTCCAGGATCTTTTTCTATGTAGCTGACATAACTGTGCAGGGGCGGATCTAGCAAAGTTTAGCCAGGGGGGCCGATAGGGCATTAACAGGGAAAAGGGGGCACAAAGACATACTTTTCTTTCTTATTCTCATTTAAAATGTCGAGCTTTTAATAAATAATTATCTGACACCCAAAGTTTTAATTTGATGCAAAATGAATAGAAGTCAATTACTGTATATAGTAACTATTAAGTCTAATATATATACCCTAGTAAGCTATAGTACTTTTTCCTTTGGGAAGGTACCATCTGTGCAGTCTGCAATTTTGTTGAAGAAAGATGTTGAATCTATTTAATATTTCTTGAAAAATAATTGATTTCTGTGCATTTTTTTTCACACTGCATCAAATTAAGGTTGATTACGTTGATTAAGCATCATGAGGTGGAGTGTGAGGGGTGGTTCCCTATTTTTTATTTATTTATTTTTGTTGTTGCTGGGAGTTGGAACCCTATTAGTTAGGTTGCTTAATATTTACGCTAAGTACTCTTTAAAATACCAGAATAGGGAGGATGATGTAGGTTTAAGTTTATTAGATTGATCAGTATTGCTGAACTATGAAATATTTTTTTTTTGCATATAGGTATAACAGAATAGCTTTAGTGTAGTTGTTGTTTTAAACTTGAGTATGAACTTATACAAAATGCAGCAAGATATTTAAAAAAAACAGTTTTGTTGATTAAAAAACATTATATCGGATTCATATCGGTATCGGCAGATATCCAAATTTATGATATCGGTATCGGTATCGGACATAAAAAAGTGGTATCGTGCCATCTCTAGTAGTGATAGACGTAGCGACGGCAACACCATACCAAGGGCTCAGAGAAGAGCTCGAGAAGATGTGGAAGGTGAAGGAAACAGTGGTCCCAGTGGTAATCGGAGTGCTCGGTCCAGTGACCCCCAAGCCAGGCGAGTGGCTAAAGCACATCCCAAGAACAACATCCGAGATCTCTGTCCAGAAGAACGCAGTCCTAGGAACAACAAAGATATTGTGCAGGAACCTCAAGCTTCCAGGCCTCTGGTAGAGGACTCAAGCTTGAAGGATAAAGATCGCCCACAGGGGCGAGAGGGGAGAGGAAGCATTTGTGACATGATTCTCTGTGCAGTAGTATTAAAGCACACAGCAATATTAGACAGATGGTTACATGGCTAACACAGGTCACCTTTTGTTAATGATGAATGTGGTGGTCACACCAGCCCTCAGGCCACACTGATGACTGGCTCTTTCCTGTTTATGGTAGTAATGGGAGAAAAAAGCTGGAAAAAGGCATCAGTTGCTACAGCATGGTCACCGAGATTACAAATTAACCAGTAACTTTGTTCTTTGGGCCCTTTCTGAACTTTTTTACTAATATTTCTTTGATTATAATTTTTTTCAGCCTACTGTTCAACTGTTATGTTCTTTATCTGTGATTCCTGTGTTTAAAACTATATGATGCCCATTTTTTTATTTCTTCAGACATAAAACTTCATGTTTTCTTCTTTCATGCTACTGCTCAGATATTTGACCAAGGTTTCAGGATTAAGTATGTCTAGTGTTTAGAAAACCTGAGGAAAACTCAGGTTGACTTAAAAGTGTTGCATAGAAACAGTAGAAATCACAAGTGCTTCCCATCAAGGTTTGCTGAGTGCTCTTTGTTGAAAATTAGGTGATTTCAGGACACACAGGACATATTGTCATCCATATAGGTCTAATATAAGTCTGTTTTATTGGCATTTGTCAGACCAAGCTAAAAAGAAGTATTGTCTTTTGTGAACCAGCATTTCAGGTCCAAATTGATTTCCTGAGTATCTTGAATTCTTCAAACATTTGAATCATCTCAAGAGCGGATAGAGAGTTTGCAGTCAGTTGCGTAGCAGCCAGGGTGAGAATCCAGACCATTAAATGTGAGACAATGACATGTGGAAAAAGAAGACTATTTAGTCAATAAGTTACAAGCTGTTGCCCCAACCAAAGAAAGAGTTCATTTAAATTACCTTTATTTATTTTTTATCATTTATTAAACACAAAGACTGAGTACAGTGATGCCACAGTGTTTAGCACCATCTCCTCACAGTAAGAAGATGCCCCTACAACTAAGTTAAGCTAGCTGTTGTGCTGTGTACTGTTTCTGTGAAGTAGAACAGCCTAGCCTTCTTTTCCCATTAGTAACAAAATAAAGATTTATGTCACTATTTAAGGCAGATTAAATAATTTGTAGGGAAAATAATGTAGTTGTAGATCATAAAATGATGAGTTTTAATTAAAGGTCTGTGAAGATATGTAAACTCCTCTCTTCCACAAGAAGACTTAAATAACTATCCACCACTACACGTCAACATTGCTGAGTGACATTATGTTTTGAGGGTTTTGGGGATGGAGGGCGCTCCTATCATGTGCCAGAAAGACTACAAATACTCATAGAATAGGAGTATATGTAAATATCTGACCAGAACTGTCTATTATCTTGTTCTTTATTTCTTGTTCTTCTGTCTTAGACCTTAAAAAGTAGTGTAGGATGGCCTTTTAAAATAGAAAATATGTCTACTCTAAAATACTTGTTAAATTAAGAGGCTACAACTTTTTCACAAGTAATCACTTCTTGTTGATAAATATCAGTATTCATCTTATCTCTGTAATGCAGCAGTAAGATAAAAGCTGTCCTTTAGTTCTTTGAAGCCTTGATTGACTTGATGATACTCCTAGAATAATGAGAAACAGCTGTAGAAGAATGTCAATGGTAGGATCTTTTTAGTGAGCCGAGCTGAAAGAGCCGGTTCTCTAAAAAAGAGCCGGAAATCCCATCACTAATCAGCAGCACTGAGTCCTGTTGCTCTTAAATCTTTTTTCCCCTTTTTAGCAGGAGTGGGGCGGGTGGAGGTTTGTGCTGCAGCGGTCATGTTAGTGGGGGGATCCGGGGGTTTCTCTCTGAATTTCACAGAGGGCCCGTGGCGGCTTGCTAGGTCTAGCTTGCTAAACTTTGAAGTTTAATTTTTCACTGTAGAAAGAAATTTTCTTCCCATGCAGAGTGTACAGCGGACGCTAATGTTTTTGTCACTTTTTACGGACTGAAACTTGACGTTAACTTAAGTATGTCCACGCTTTAAATGCTGCATGGCTGTACTCTTTCCAGTACTCTATATTATCCATGGTTGATCTACACATGTCTGTTGCTGCCACGGATGTCACACGCGCTTACATCATTGTCATCAGACACTCTCACAAACAAAATCACAACTGTTTGGTAACGCAGTAACGCAGCGTGCTTTTACTTTCAGCGTACTGAAAGTAACAGTAATCTAATTACTGGTGCTGTCAGCATAAATCTCGTTAAAATTATGTTAATGCCACAACCACATTAACGCGGCAAATCTCCATTAGCGAGTTACCGTGTATATACGCATCAATGCGTTAATGAGATTACTAATAGTTTTAAAATAGTAATCCATTACTTTTCTTGTTACTTGAAAAAGTAATTTGACCTCTGCTTATGACCCTGTACAAATGAACTTTCTGACATCTTGATTCACAACAAGAAAGATAATTTGTATACAACATTCCACAGACAGAAACACATCGACACTCATATCACATCACCTTTAAAAAGAAATCTTCCTATTTCCCAGTTCCACCAAATAAAGGCTCCTGGAAGTGATTTTAAAAACCAAATACTAAATTTAGAATAAAGATTAGTGAAAAGAAGATGCAAAAATCAGTGGGTAAAACAAGCATCAGATGCTCCCTCAGAAAATCCTTAAAAAATGGATGAATAGAGGGGGCATTTGGACAGATTTTACCTATATGGAAAGTTATCATCAAATAATACTATGAAATAACATTAGAACCCTAAATGGCAGCTAAATCCACACTTCCCTTTGGTCACTTATTGTTTTTCAAATAAAAAAAAAAATCTAAAATATCCAAAATTGTTTATTTTATTTGCCCACTTAAAACTGGAAATCGCATGGAAGCTTTTCATGGTAAACTGCTTGGCATAAAGAACACACTACCACTCAACACCTTCACCAAATTCAAAAATCATTTGGCAGATAATAATGTTCTTTTCAGACTCTGACTCATCATGCACAACACAAGTTTTTATTTTTCACATATATCAGAAAAACCAAAATAAATTTTGCATACAGACATTTCGAGGAACAAGACATTTTGCTTTTAACATAAAAAGGTACAAATATCCTCTTGATAATGTTGGCCACCCGCTGAGGTTTTGAAAGCCTCTTCAGCTGCCGCAACATCCCATCTCATCACCGACTGTCTCATTTCTAACCCTAATATAGATCAGAATCAGAATCGTGTTTATTGGCCAAGTATATGTGCAGACACATACAGGGAATTTGGTTCTGGTAGATGGTGCCATGATGGCACCGGTTCTGACATAAACGGTAGTAAGCAGACCGAAAAGCAGCGCACATTTCGGTGCTTTATTTCGGTGCTTTTTTTTCCTGAGCTGTGATACACTTTAGATTCTAGCCAATCATTTTACGTTTCCGAGGATAGTAGGCGGGGCCAGGTACGTACGTTCTGTTAGAGCAGAGCTACAGATTAAAAATGTCCAAGGCGAAGCGGTCAAAAGTCTGGCTGTACTTCAGAGCAAAATATGCAAACTCAGCAGCCTGCAACAAGTGCTTTAAGCTGATACTGTGATACTGTCAAAGGAGGTAACACCTCAAATCCGATGAAACACCTGGCGACGCACAGCGTTTTTTTTTAAAGCCCAGAAATGCGCCGTATTTGATAGCTTGCTGCGAGACCTCGCACCGAGCGCATCTACTGCGGGCGGGTTGCCTGTTATGCAACATCCCCCAAAAACACGAAGAGGAGAGTCCTGGCCCCTAGCCCTGCCAGTGTAGCAGAAATGATGACGGATGATGGTGGCAGCAGCCGTTCTTCTCTGCGTGAGTAGCTAATTTACGTTGAGTAGGCTAACCACGTTATTACATTAATGCATGTAAGGTGAACTAGCAAACATCATCATAGCTACATGCGGCTGTCTTCTTGTTTGATGGCAGATACTCCCTTCACCCTGGCTAAGAAGGCTAAAATGACCAAAGAAAAAGTGGAAAACAGTTAAACATGAGAGGTTTAGGACAAAGTTTGTGTTTTTTCCATTGTTTAAGCACTGCTTCCAGCCAAGAGTGATACCATATATGCCCCATAGCTGCAGAAAAGGCTAACATTGTTATCTTTTTACAAAAAAAACAGCTGAGCATGAGAGGTTTTTGGACCAATTTTGTGTTCTCCATTCTTTAAGCACCGGTTTGAGCACCGTTTGAGCACCGGCACCGTTTCAAAAGTACCGATTTGGCACCGGTATCGGATAAAACCTAAACGATACCCATCCCTAGAAATGAATGAGGTGGAATGAATACTGCAGAATGTACATAAGGTGCAGCTGCAGTCTGGCAGTGGGAGCAGTGTGACAGGTCAACTGTTTAGGAGGGAGATGGCGAGGGGAAAGAAACTGTTCCTGTGTCGGGTGGTCCTGGTCTGCAGGCTTCTGTACCGTCTGCCAGAGGGCAGCAGATCAAAAAGTCTGTGTCCAGGGTGTGAGGGGTCTGTGATGATTTTCCCTGCCCGTTTCCTGGTTCTTGAGAGGTACAGATCCTGGATGGAGGGCAGGGGGGCGCCGATGATCCTTTCTGCTGCCCGTACAGTCCGCTGCAGTCTGCTCCTGTCCTGTTTAGTGGCTGCTCCATACCAGACTGTGATGGAGGAGCACAGGACAGACTCAATGACCACAGTGTAGAACTGGATCAGCAGCTCCTGTGGAAGACTGTACTTCCCCAGTTGTCTCAGGAAGTACATCCTCTGCTGGGTCTTTTTGAGGATGGAGTTGATGTTGGTCTCCCACTTCAGGTCCTGGGAGATGGTTGTACCCAGGAACTTGAAGGTCTTCACAGTCGACACAGGGCTTTCTGATATGGTGAGGGGGAGCAGAGTTGAGGGATGTCTCCTGAAGTCCACCGTCATCTCTACAGTCTTAAGAGTGTTCAGTTTTAATAGTTGCTGAGAGCCACATGGAATGTTGTGTAACTTTCATTCTTAGATGTTTCACTCTTTCTTGATAAATGCTCGATGTACATTTGTCTCTCTTAAATCACACACATCTTGCCACCCACTTTCTTTTTCAAAATCATGCTGTTTTACAGACTTTCACCTTACATTCGAAAAAAACAAGTTAAATGCAAAATTATACTGGATAAAGCATGTACATGCTCATTGTGTTCTATTCTGGGCTTTTATAGTTTGTGTGTAAGACAGCGGTCAAGTGCACCCATTGGCATTAAAATGGAGTAGCATAACAGCTGGAAGCAGAATAAGTGCAATTCAAAGTGCTGTATAGACACCAGGAAATCCATAATGACAGTGTTCAGTGTGTTTGTTATACAAACAGACTTGAAGCTACCCTAAAGTAAATTCCACTTATCAAAAAAGACTAATATTCATAGAAGTATGAATACTATTTGGTTTGTTTTTCAATTAATATGATTGGGTAAGGAAGGAGGTTAAGTCCTCACTGGCTTTCTGAAAATCAGGAATGAAAATCAGTAAAAGCAAGCCAGAAAACATGCTTGTGTTGAGGGAGACGGGTGTAACAGTGAAGAAACAATGAACAGATGTTTCTATTCTTTTGGCTTACAAAAAACAGAAGCTAAATGTAAACTATGGCGTTATTTTTGTGCCTCTATTCTGAGCGCACGTAAAAAACAAAATTGCAAGTGCAAGTGTTGCATTTTGAGGAGAAAATTATTTTGAGGGAAGAAAAGTTTAACTTGAGTGACCAAAATTCATTTCTGCGTGCAAGAAATGTATTTCAGTGTTTGCTATTATCCATATACACACAATAACAGCCGCTCTCGCTCAGTTGTTGGCATTTGCTTTTGCTCAGATCTGTGCTCTGTGTGTGCACCTGCTCTCAACATCTCTGCTTCGTGCACGCTCAACTCTCTGCAACACCGTTATAAATGTGCCACAAAATCAACCAATCACAGACTTGGATGCAAAAATTCTGATTGGTTCTTTTTGTCTCCAATCAGCTGCTAGCTACTGCATTCCAGAAACACGGTCCAGAACGTAGCTAAATCCAGTGGAGTGTATGCTTAAAATGCAATACTAAATAAGTGCTAGTTAAAGTGCTTTTAATAAAGTTCAAAGGTGCTCCTAAAGTGCTGTACAAGTTATAATACAAATAATATTAGTGAGAGAGTTCTCTTCTTTACAGGTATAGAAACATTTCTAGAAGGACCTAGTGAGCACAGTGGGCTCTATCCGAACTCCACCAGTCTGTATGCTAGAGTGGCCAGATAGCAGCCAGCTGAACTCTCAAATTATGAGAAAAAATTATCTGGTCTGATGAAACAAAGAATAAACTCTTTGGCCTGAATGCTAACCATCATGTTTGGAGGAAACCAGGTATTGTCCATCACCTGGCCAATAGCATCCCTACAGTAAAGTATGGCGTGGGATGTTTTTCAGCTACAGGAACTGGGAAACTAGTCTGGGTCACAGGAAGATCCAGCAATATCCAGATCGGGTTTATTGACGCTAATAATAATAATGGATTGCATTCATATAGCGCTTTTCAAGGCACCCAAAGGGCTTTACAATTCCACTATTCATTCACACACTGGTGGAGGCAAGCTACAGTTGTAGCCACAGCTGCCCTGGAGCAGCACGTCATTATGAGACGCAAGACTGAGACCTAGGCATCTGAGCCTCTTAATGCGTGTTTTGTTTGGGTTTCCACCGGCGTGGAATTACTAAAAATAGAGAGGACATAGCCTAACTTATGAAACAGGAAAAGACCGCCGTGTAATCCCATTATTTCAACAAAGTAACTGTATTCTGAATACCACCTTTTTAAACAGTAACAGCGGTACATGTTTTCCATTACTCCTCAACACACTGCTACCACAGCTTACTTCAGCTCTTTGCAAGCCTCTGCAAAGACACCATCCAAATGCTGAGTGAATACCAACCCCAGCCCAGCAGACAGACCCTGAACTTCAACAGGTAACGAACAGATGAGCAGCCAGACTGAAGCTTCTGTTTTTACCCTTTTATGTAGCTAAAGTAGAATCACTGTGGCGGTCACTTTAAAGTCTCTTTGAGCTGGTTTTCATCTTTGTTTTGTGCTGTCAGCTTTGTGTTTATACTTAAATACAAAAGAAAAGATCGTATGTGTTTCATCATTAGGGCAGAAATTTGTGTTGTTCTGCGTACCGTATAGATTTATATTATTGACTCGTATTTATAAGACACTCAGGTCACTCAGGAGAAATGAGAAAGTAATGTAATGAGTTGTGTAGCAAATTACTTTCTCTGGTAAGTAATTACATAATATAGTACATTCTTTTTAATAATTAACTATCAGAGCCCAGCCAACGAGAATGGCTTACCAGAGTCGCTTAATTTCCATCCTTGTTCTGTTATCATCAGTATATGAGCTAAAATCATTAGAGGCATTTTCAGTAACCCGCAAACAGCACTAACACTGGAAAGAACAGGCTCACCTATAGAAAAGATCAGGATATCCTCTACAACTAGTAATAAAAATACTGATGAGAATAAATGTGTCATATCATTAACAAATGGGATTTTAAATATTTCTCTCAGGGACTTTATGTGCTGCTTTTTTTAACACAACAGGTTTCAGAAGCTCTTTATGGATCATGGTGAATGAGTCCTTCATTGAAACCTTAAACTTAAATCAGCCAGATTCTTTCAAAGTGTTGGTGTGATGACGAAGGAATATATTTATTAAAGAATTGGATGATTAAAAATGAGCCTGTACATGGATCTCTTCTGTTCAGAAAACTGCACTCTGCAAGCAGTTAGCTGTAGCCAACTCCCAAAGGAGAGTGCCCATCTTAGCAGTACACAAAGTTTAATATGATAATGTACATCGATGTGATTGGTTAGAACTGGTGGGGAGAAGTTGCTTGTTTTGCAGAAACTGAGCTAAGAGTTGGCCGGGACGATATCAGGCGTCAGTTATCGTGTCTTCTGCCCCACACATTCTTTTACACTGATATTGATATAGGTTTCTAAGTAGTGTGAGCAACTAAGCATTAATTACCAGTCAGTGAAAAACTATAGATTCTACTGATCCCAAATAAAAATCAAACTCAACAAAAGACATTACAGTCGAAATAACCAGATATTTAAATATGATTTAATTATTTAATTATGATTAGACTCATAATGACTAACGTAGTCATTTTGATTTGCTGTATCCAGGGGCGCCTCGAGAATTTTTTCATAGGGGTGGCCATATGAGGGCCACTAAAAATATTGGGGTGGCTTACTAAAAACAGAACTTCAAGTTTAATTATGCTGTTGTCAAATATAGGTTACATGAAAAATATGGCAATAAAGAGAGAACAAAAATAATTACATGCCTAGTTAATTTCCTATTATTAAAGTTGATGTCACTAAAAATAGGTACATATGAAAACTAAATAAGGTTTTAAAAATCCATAACACTTTTTTAAGCATGAATAAACAAGTTAGTGTTTCAACACACTGTAGGGTGTCTTTCTCTCTTGTGCTTACCTTTATTCTTATCATTACCAACATAGGAGAGTCTTGCAAAAGATATCTGCCTCCCTTTGTGGCGGCCCTGGCCGTATCTGTCTCAGCTTTCAAAAGACTGAAGGTCTGCATGAAAAAAATAAATAAATACTTTCTTTCATGCCCCAAGTTTTACTTACTCCAAAATGTAATGAAGCGGATACAACGTTACATACATTGATTTCTGAACTTTCACTACCTCAGCATGACCCATTGACCTGATTGGTCGCATTCCTCATTTGTGGAACAGTCCAAAGCCAAAGATGGAGTTGCATTACTATGCTCTGTGCTGCAACTACATCATTTAAGCACTGACCATAAATGCTGTCTGGCAGAAGACGGTTTTGAGTGATGAAGCGAGACTAGAGAGGGGAAAATGACAACACACTTGCGCTCGAAAACCCTCCATTAAATGTCTCAAGAGGAGAACAAACAGAGACTGTGTGTGTGTGCATGTGCGCACTCGAGTGTGTGTTTAAGCTGTATGTTACAAGGAGAAACTGTTGGCTTCTGCTTCTTTAAATTTGGAGAACTGTTCACATGCTCTCAGCTCGTTATAACTGGCTTGTTATAGTCAGTTATATGCAAAACACGAAAGTTTTGACTGTCTGGCGAGTATGATTAGTCACACTTACCCATTTTAACTTGGTTTCACTTCTACATCAGAACATAAAAGTAGATTAGAACAAAAGTATATTTTTACAATAACCAAATTATTATTTATTTACTTAACTTTACCTCTTCTTCTTCTTTCAAATGCTTCCTTTAACAATTACAACAGCAGGTCATCAGCCTCATATTAACATTATTATTATTATTATTTAGAGAAGGCTGCCAGGCAGCACAGTAATTTGGTGGTTAGCATGGTCACCTCGTAGCCAGAAGGTTTACTGATTTTGAACTCAAGCTGTGGCATTTCTGTTTGGAGTTTGCATGTTACCCTGTTCCCCTGGTGGGTGCTTGGGTTTTCTCTTTCCACTCTGGCTTCCTATTAAAGTCCAAAGATATGAATGACAGGTTAATTGGGGATTCTAAATTGGCCATAGATATGAGATAAAGGCCTTAAATTATACAAAATAATAACATTAAACATTGTATGAATGTATTGTTAATGTATTTGTACTTTAAACTGCTTGGAGTTGTCAGTAAGATTAGAAAGGCACTATAAGACATCTATCTATCTATCTATCTATCTATCTATATATATATATATATATATATATATATATATATATATATATATATAAAAACACCCAGCACGCCCCTGCGGGCGGTTTATCCTTCAAGCTCGGGTCCTCTACCAGAGGCCTGGGAGCTTGAGGGTCCTGCGCAGTATCTTAGCTGTTCCCAGGACTGCGCTCTTCTGGACAGAGATCTCCGATGTTATTCCCGGGATCTGCTGGAGCCACTCGCCTAGCTTGGGAGTCACCGCACCTAGTGCTCCGATTACCACGGGGACCACCGTTACCTTCACCCTCCACATCCTCTCGAGCTCTTCTCTGAGCCCTTGGTATTTCTCCAGCTTCTCGTGTTCCTTCTTCCTGATATTGCTGTCATTCGGAACCGCTACATCGATCACTACAGCCGTCTTCTTCTGTTTGTCTACCACCACTATGTCCGGTTGGTTAGCCACCACCATTTTGTCCGTCTGTATCTGGAAGTCCCACAGGATCTTAGCTCGGTCATTCTCCACCACCCTTGGGGGCATCTCCCATTTTGACCTCGGGACTTCCAGGTTATACTCGGCACAGATGTTCCTGTACACTATGCCGGCCACTTGGTTATGGCGTTCCATGTATGCCTTGCCTGCTAGCATCTTGCACCCTGCTGTTATGTGCTGGATTGTCTCTGGGGCATCTTTACACAGCCTGCACCTGGGGTCTTGCCTGGTGTGATAGACCCCAGCCTCTATGGATCTTGTGCTCAGAGCTTGTTCTTGTGCTGCCATGATTAGTGCCTCTGTGCTGTCTTTCAGTCCAGCTTTGTCCAGCCACTGGTAGGATTTCTGGATATCAGCCACCTCCTCTATCTGCCGGTGGTACATACCGTGCAGGGGCCTGTCCTTCCATGATGGTTCCTCGTCTCCCTCCTCTTTCTTGGGTTTCTGCTGCCTGAGGTATTCACTGAGCACTCGGTCAGTTGGGGCCATCTTCCCAATGTATTCTTGGATGTTCGTTGTCTCATCCTGGACTGTGGTGCTGACACTCACCAGTCCCCGGCCCCCTTCCTTCCGCTTAGCGTACAGCCTCAGGGTGCTGGACTTGGGGTGAAACCCTCCATGCATGGTAAGGAGCTTTCTTGTCTTTATGTCAGAGGCTTCTATCTCCTCCTTTGGCCAGCCTATTACCCCAGCAGGGTACCTGATCACGGGTAGGGCGTACGTGTTGATGGCCCGGATCTTGTTCTTACCATTCAGCTGACTCCTCAGGACTTGCCTGACCCTCTGCAGGTACTTGGTGGTTGCAGCTTTTCTAGCGGCCTCTTCATGGTTCCCATTCGCCTGCGGGATCCCCATGTACTTGTAACTGTCCTCTATGTCTGCAATGTTGCCTTCTGGTAGTTCAATCCCCTCAGTTCTGACTACCTTCCCTCTCTTTGTTACCATCCGGCTACACTTCTCCAGTCCGAACGACATTCCAATGTCATTGCTGTATAGCCTGGTAGTGTGGATCAGTGAATCGATGTCTCGTTCACTCTTGGCATACAGCTTGATCTCATCCATGTACAGGAGGTGGCTGACAACTGCTCCGTTCCGTAGTCGGTATCCGTAGCCAGTCTTGTTAATGATCTCACTGAGGGGGTTCAGGCCTATGCAGAACAGCAGTGGGGACAGAGCATCTCCTTGGTAGATCCCGCACTTGATGGTGACTTGTGCTATGGGCTTGGAGTTGGCCTCTAGTGTTGTACGCCACATCCCCATTGAGTTCCTGATGAAGGCTCTTAGGGTCCCATTGATCTTGTACAATTCTAGGCATTCCAGTATCCAGCTGTGGGGCATTGAGTCATAGGCCTTCTTGTAATCAATCCAGGCAGTGCACAGGTTGGTCAGTCTGGTCTTGCAGTCTCGGCTGATTGTTCTGTCTACCAGTAGCTGGTGTTTTGCGCCTCTGGTATTCTTGCCAATTCCTTTCTGTGTCCCGCTCATGTATTGACCCATGTGCCTGTTCATCTTAGCCGATATGATGCCTGACAGGAGCTTCCATGTAGTACTGAGGCAGGTTATTGGTCGGTAGTTGGAGGGGACCGGTCCCTTCTTGGGGTCCTTGGGGATCAGGACCGTCCGACCTTCGGTTAGCCATTCCGGGTGTCTCTCGTTAACTAGCAGCTGGTTCATTTGTGCTGCCAGACGCTCGTGGAGTGCAGTCAGCTTCTTCAGCCAGTAGGCGTGAACCATGTCGGGCCCTGGTGCTGTCCAACTCTTCATACTGGAGACCCTTTCTTGGATATCTGCCACTGTGATGGTTACTGGACCCTGTTCAGGGAGGTCGCTGTGGTCTGCCCTCAGATCCTCTAGCCACTGAGCATTGCCGTTATGGGTTGCATCCTTCTCCCATATGCTCTTCCAGTATTGCTCCGTCTCCAGCCTTGGTGGTGCTGTTCTCTTATTGTTCCCTTGCCACTGAGAGTACACCTTTGCTGGTTCTGTGGAGAACAGCTGGTTTATTCTCCTGCCTTCTATCTCTCTGGTGTACCTCCTCAAGCGGCTGGCCAAGGCTGTGAGTCTTTGCTTGGCAGTTTCCAAGGCCTCAGGTATGGACAGCTTGCTGTATTTCTTAGGCACCTTATTTGTCTTACCTTTTTGCAACTCCGTTAGTTGGCTAACCTCCCTCCGTGCTACTTTGATCTTGCCCTCTAGCCTCCTTCTCCATGGAGATATATATATATATATATATATATATATATATATATATATTAATGTGAGTAAAATATGTAAACACTGGATGGAGCTTGAAAATTATTTAAGGATAAAGGAGGAGGACCTAAGGGGCCAAAGTCAGAAGAACAGATATATATTTATATATTTTCTATTATATATATTCTAATCTGTTAATTCTTGAGGTGTGGTTGTAGCTCAGGAGTCAGAGAACGACTTCTACTAATCAGAAGTTTTGTGGTTCAGTTCCTGGCTGCTCCACTCTGTGTGCCAAATGTCCCTGGGCAAGATAGGTGCTCTCCTATGCATCCATCAGAGAGTGAATGTTAGATAGAAAGCACTTAAGCACTTAATAAATGTTATGTTATGTTAATAGCTGTGAAATTGGCATGTTGTATAAAGCAGTTTGAGTGCTCAGGTAGAGTCGAACAGCGCTATGTAAGAATGAGCTCATTTTCCAGTGGAGATTTTACATGAAAATATAGTGAAGCAGGTAACTTTTGTTGTCAGTCTCATAATAATGATATTTAATGCGCCAATAGGAAAATTGTCACGGCCCTTTTGTGTCTTTCTCTCCCTCGTGAGCTCTCCACTACCTGAGTTTGTGTGCGTGTGTGCACGTGTGTGTATGTCTTCTTAGTGTGCTGGTTGCTGTGCAGTTGCTGGACTGATCCTGAGTTCCTGCTTTTCGGTCTCTACACATCTACTGTACAGGCGATCACAAATCTGTCCCTGTTAACCTTGTTGGAGTCACTCCGTAAAGGAGTAGCTGAGCTTCATTCTTCGCTGATAGTTAAACTACTACAGTCAGTGTAACCTGATAAGTCTGATGCTAGTTGGCTTATTCCATATTTTCCTGTGAAGAAAACTTACCTTTGTTCTTGTGTGTGCAAATACTTAAAGAGTAACGGTGGCATGCACTGCATTAGCCATCACATCATCATGCACACAGTATTTGTGGTGCTGCAGCTGGTCATGCGCCGTGGTCCCAGCTGCAGAATTGAAGACACAAATGTATGATTGTATCGGTTTCTACCACCATTTTAAGGATATTCTGGTTTTTCAGCTTTATCATCTGAGTGTCAACACCTGTTGTTCAGAAGAACACTTCAGTGGCTTTGGTGCCTCAGGGTGGCCTTAAATGGCTGTTATTGCATGATGAAATTGCCGCAGTGTACAAAGTAATTAATCTGGAGGGCATACTGGCACCATAATCCTTTTGTTAGGTGACAAAAACTGTCTTTACAAGAGATAAATCTATACTGGCACTTGGGAATCAGGTTCATCACTACTCTAGAAGTCGTGTTTTGGATTGTTGCGTATTATTTTGTAATTGAGATCACTAAAGAAATAGTCTTTCTTACTCTCATTGTGTAACGTAATGGAATACATTACAAAATACATTTTGTAATGGAATACATTACAAAATAAATTTTGGGGCATGTATTCTGTAATCTGTAGTGGAACATTTTAAAAGTAACCTTCCCAACACTGTTCACAGTGGATGAAAGGTGGCAACTTAAGCAAAAACTGACATGACACAACACACAAAATACAAACCAACTAAATTATATTGGCAGAATTAAGCAGTGGCTACACCGTCAGATTCATTATACACTGGCAAGACTGTAACTGTAAAGTAACTATGGACAGGCGAATGATGTGGTTATGAATCAAGTAACAAGTTACTGTAATATGATTAGTTTTTTCAAATAACGAGTAATGTAGGGATTGCTGTTGCAAAAAAAGTAACTAGATTACTGTGACTTAAGTAATCAGTAATAATCAGTAATCAGTAAATAATCAGTAATCAGAAAATAAGTAATCAGTAAAGTAACAGGATTGCTTTTTGAAGAAGTAAACAGTAATTAATTACTAATTTTTTGAAGTAAGTTGACCAACACTGGTCTCTGTGTTGGGCGAGTGCCGAGTATTTGTATATATGTGCATGTTGTCTGTGTCTATTTGTCAGGTCGGGTCTTAGACTCCACCTCTCTGGGAACATCTCAGGCCCTCACAGTTATGGGGGCCTATCTCCTTTTGCCGGTGGCTGACACCCTCAGACGTCGGCACGTTGGTGGTTCTCTGTGTCCAGGGCTAGGTGCTCAGGTATGTACTGACTAACTCCCGGTGGTTGCTTGGCACCTTTGGCTGAGGCTGGCTTCTTCCAGTGGGCGGGGGGCCCTCGGACCTCTGGTAGCTGGGGCTCCGTCCACTCTGGCCTGCTTAGCTGGTGGCAGAACCTGCAGGCACGTCACTGCAGCCCCCTCTGGCTTCTGCACCTTGACTGCTGGGTGACCCCACGTTTGGGGCTCTCCTCAGCTCTTTCCAGTAGAGTGGCACGGTTGCCCCTTCGTTGTTCCTCTTTGGGCTCTTGCACTGTGGGGGCTTCTGGATGTCTGGGGCCTGGATCCCCTCCATGCCTGCCATGGGGGACGGGGCTATCGGTCCCCACACCCTCTAGCAGATCGTTACATAGAGAAACCTTTTGAATACAAGCGTACTTCATCCACACAGGAGTGTTCACAGACATGGACTACACTTTTCATGGCTGCTACCTCAAAGCACATTGTGCGCTGCCAGTCTTGCGTGGTGCACAATAACATTCAATATTTAGTATTTGCTGTTATTTACAGTCAGGGCCGTTGCTAGCCATTTGGGTGCCCTAAGCACAAATGCTTTATGGTGCCCCCCCCGCCACTGAAAAAAAAACAAAAAAACATTAATACTTTTGAATTTCTCAGTGGAATTTGTTTAATTAAATAACAACAAACATGACAGTTAAACAAATAAATAAGGTTAAAGGAGGTTAAAAATACTGTTACAAATAAATACTGAAACAAAAATTGAACATTGGAACAAGAACAAAGAGCCTGGCAATAATGTGTAATTTTTTTTTATAAAAAAATAATATATATAATATAATAGTATTATTATTAATATATTTACAAATAGTTTCACAATAGAATTTAAATAAGAAACTTAAATAAGAAAAATAAGAATTTGAACACAAAAGCCCCTTTGGAAAATTAAAATCAGAGCTGACATTAAAAGGACCTCTCCGCACAATTTCAACACGATCAGCATCTACAATGTGAGCTGGCCAAAGAGCAGGATCGGTTGAAGGGGGCACACATGTCTCCACAGTGTCACTTTCTGATAGTCTCTCAGTGACAGGACTCTCAGTGGTACTTGTGTATGGAACTGTACCTGAACTGGTGGTTGATGGTTCTTGTTCTTCTTGGCTAGGGATTGTTGCAGGGTCTACAATGGCTGGTGGTTGATGTCCAGGGATGGCACTACTACTGGATGGTTCATCCTGTCCTTGAGATCCTCCTTGAACATATTTAAGCATTGACCCTGCATACAAGAGAAAATATTCAGGGATTTTACAGAAATACAATTTTGAATCTACAGTAGGCCTACGAAAGATTGCATTATAAGACTAATAAATTAAGTAAGTCACTGGTACATTTAAAAATTACTAACTATATTTTACATGTATAGATTTTCATAATGGCAAATGGCAATATAAACATGCTGTACATAATTTGATATAAATGCGCAAGTAGGAAATCTATATTACTGGAAGATATAGGTTTCATATTACAGTTTCACCAACAGATGTCGCCCTTGATCTATGAACCTAAAGAAAGACGAGAACTATTTATGTGTTCAGACGTCAATGGCATAAATAAGATATGCGTCTTTATAGATATCCTGAAATGCAGCAACATACAAAGTAATCTTGTCTAATCTGATAATAATACTTGACTGCATCACTGACCTATCCCAAAGTTAAGGTTAATCAGTAGCATGCATGACGTTAGCCAGCTAGCAACCTGAGGAGGGAAATGCTAGTCTCACGAATCACGATAACGTTAGCAATCGTGACGATTGCTAACGTTATCTGAAAACCGTCAATTGAGTGACCATGATGAGTTGCTTTTAGTAGTCCATTCTATATTCATATCCACAACGTAAACAAACTACCCAACATCAATCATTTGCAACATTTGTTAACACAGTATGAACACTGCTAACAGGAGCTATCACAGAGTTGACGGACATGAGCGTGCAAGCAAGGGCTACAATAATGAACTTTTTTTATTATTATTATTTAAACATTGCCTTACCGGCAAGCGACGCCTGAGTTTCATCACGCTTCCTCTTCTTCTTTCTTTTCTCCGCTCCCGACTCCTGTTGCCGTTTCGAGGCCATGTTCAAACAGGTGTTTACCAATTATAGAACAGACCACTGGGAGTGGGGGGGCACCAGGAGGAGACTGGAGACAGGGCACAAAGCAGATTCACCCCTTTTCTCGGGAAAATTGTTTTATGTTGCTTTTGTATTGTTTAACCATATTAATGCATATGATATTTATAGTATTAATATGGTTTACTTTTTTTTTTTTACGACCCTGATTTTTTTGGTGCCCTACCGGCCATTTGGTGCCCTACGCAGTGTGCGTTATGTGCGTTTGCGGAGCTACGGCACTGTTTACAGTTATCTACGTTATTACAGTGGTGTTGTGTTTATTGCATTGCTCTCTTTTTCCTTGTCTTCTTTCTTTCAACATGCGATCCAGCGAATTTTTGTGTCTTCTCTCACTGTCCCTCTTCCTCTCTCTGTTTTTCTTTCACTCCCTTTCTTTCTCCCTTTCCTATCCCCCAGTCATGTCTGTCCCCTCTGTAATAGCTTAAAATAAAATAAAACAAAATATAATATAATAAAATAATAATAATAATATTAACAAAGGTCAATCAAATGGACCAAAATGCAAGGCTGTGATGATCCACTTGGTAACGTAAATCTGTTGGCCCGCTTTCTTGGCCTTCAGATAATAATTCTGATTGCTTAAGAACCAAACAGGACAGGCAAAAAAACCCCAAAAAAACAAACCTAATAAGAAGTGAATATGAAAACACATGCAATATATGTTTGTAGAACTGCAGAAAGCCATGTTCTTACATGTATTGCTGTTCCAAAATACATTCAACATCACTTTATACGTTTCAGACTTCGCAATGCTTCATGAAGGCTAAAACTCTCAGCTCTGTAGTGAGAGGTAATATATCTTTCTCTGTCTCACTCTTAAATGTATTTTAATGTCATTTGATTTTGTGTCTGCTGTAGTCAGTGTGCCAGCCCAACTATAGGCAAGAAGCTGTTTTTCACTGCTATTCCTGCCTCTTACAAGTGAGGTCTCCAATGTATGTTTTGTTTAATCACACTGTGTAGAATCTCACAAATGGAACAAAAAAATATTGGAGCTGGATGGCGTTCCAGGAAATTCCGTATTCAGATAGGTTTCTCTTGAGACAACAACAACAGTCTTGGCAGTGAGTTTTTAATCAAGAAAGAAAATCATTTCCCTTTTGTGAAAAGGATCTTAGGTTTACCTTTTCACTCACTACTTAACAGGTACATTTTAGAGTTTTAAACATTTTAGCATTTTTATAAGCAAGAGGTTATGGACAAAACACTTACTATTGGCCTTTGACTACTATGTTAATTAAAATAAATAATACAAATAACAGTCCTGCAATTATAAATTGTTAACAAAATGGAATGGGCTTGTCCTCTGGGGAGAAGGAATATGGGTGAATTACACAGCAACAAAAACGAATTGACGAAATGACACTGGTGGCTCTAGGGGAGAAGAAAGAAGGTTGTCAGTAAGATAATGGGTGCACTGTTCTTACATTAAATCCAATGTTTGTACTCCATGTTAATCAACACAACGCCCTTCATACCTAAAAAAGCCTTATACAAGTGATGAATTATTCGCTCTCAAAAAATAAAGAACATTATAGCACCTTCAGTGGTACATGTCCTTATAACATGCCTAAGGCACTGTATCCTTGTCATGGTGTACTTAGTGATACCGCTGTGGCTTAGTCTTAAAACTTGTAACAATTTTGTATTTAACTGTAAGCAAATAGCATTTATATAGCATATTTCTAGTCTTGCTCACCACTCTAACCTTTCTATTTCTTATCTCCACCCACTGCTGACAAACACAGGGAAAAGGTATGTTGGGTTCAAACCCATAATCTCTGGGTTATGAGGTAACAGCACTAACCACTCTTTGGAAGAACCCATTGTTTTACAAATCTTTGTAAAGACAGACTGCATGGCTAGATGCTTGATGTGCTGTGATCCAATACTAATGTCCATATAATGTATGTGTATAATTTTTGGCTTCCAGAAAGGTTCATATAGCTGTTTTGATGTCAAATATGTCATGGTCCTGGGTCTGTGACCCAGTGTTTTGATTTTTGTATAATTATTAAGCTTGGATTTCATCACGGTTTATCATTACTAGTCTTTTGGTTCATGGTTCTGTGATTTCTAGTCCTTAGGTTTTGTCTTTTTGTTCACTCTGTTTCCAAGTCAGTCATGTCTCTGAGTGAAGCCCTCCCTGTCTTTGAGTCTGTGTCTGTAAGTTTAGTCGGTGTGTTTTCTGTTTTACTTTGAAAGTCCGGGTCTTATGTCAGTCTACTCAGTTTTGCTTTCCTTTGTCTCATCCTGCCTAATTTCTTCATGGCTAAAAAAATTAATTCTGTCCTGAATATCAATTCTACTAACAAGTATATAAAGTATAACAAGTATTTTTGTTCCATTGTGTTACAGTGTTGCATGGTTGTCAAAGAACTATTCCAAACATTTCACATAAAATATAAATTAATAAAGTTACAGGCTGGAGTATCAAAATACATTAGATTTTTATTCAATTTGCATTTTATATTGGTGAACAGACAATATAAAAAACTGCTAGAGGCTGTGTTTTGAAAATCATTGTGCTTCCACAAAGACATGTACAACAGAGCATGACAGACCTTTTTGTGTGTCAAGATGATATGTCAGCTGTACATCAAAGAACACAAAATATAAATACATACATTATATATACTTACCGATCATGGCCAGAGGGCAAACTTGCATTTGTGTACTGAAGCTTCAGCTGCTAGTGATGGGAATTCCAGCTCTTTTTAGAGAACCGGCTCTTTTGGCTCCCAACCAGCTATTCAGGTTGTTTTGTTGCTTTAATTAATTTATTATCAACAACAATATAAAATTATTCACAAAAGGAATTACTAATGTAAAAAAAACTTGATTTTATTTGTATATGTTTATACAAAAATATATACAGTGGCCCCTAGAGACAAAGCACATACAAATTCCAAAGCACGTACAAAGCAACCTAGATGACTTAAATTACACAATTGAAAGTGTATGTGAATTATTTGTGTATTTATACTCATAATAATCATATATATTCAATTTTTTTTTTTTTTAAAGTTGAACAAGCCACACAGTGAGCAGATTAATTAATATTGAACTTCTAGTTAAGCAAATTCAGTAAATGACATAAAAGGTTCAAGACTGTCCTTCTCATGCAGGAATACCAATGCTTACTCACAGCTCCTCAGAGAACAACTCCTCATCCGCTTGCGTCTGCGATCTCATTCTTTCGGTCACTACCCAAAACTTGTGACCAAAGGTGAGGTTGGGGATGTAGATCAGCTGTTAAATCGAGAGCTTTGCTTTTACATAAAGGCTACGTTCACACTGCAGGCGAAAGCGCATTAAATCTGACTTTTTTGACCCTATGCGACCCATATCCAATCATGGTATGTGTTATGATATTTTGATACCACGTTTAGCATTTACAGGATATTGTTTTATACAGGAAAACTGTTACTCAATAAGGTCCATCTACTAGTTGTTTTTCTCTTTCTCTCTGACCCAAGAATTAATGTGTAAGACTCACAAGCTGGTACCAGAAGGTCGAAAACACCACAGAGATGAGACCACTTCCTTACTCCCATCCTCCCTTCCTTATCTCTTAGAAAAAGGCTCGTTAAAGGCCAGGTGGTTTGTTTCAGAATTCACTAATGAAAGAACTCTGTATTTTATGTCTAGGAGTGTATTTTGCTGGGATGATCATAAATTATAGCTGAACTGATAAACTACACAAGGGATACTTCTTTGCTCACAAGGCAGGAAGACGTTTCCTTATTTGGTCTGTACTGGTTTGAACTGAGAACTTGCTGACACACGAACCTTTTTTTCCTCTATATAAACTGCTGTGTATCAAATAAACCTTTGAGTCGATTGGGAAGGCAACCTAAAGCAGTCTCTGTTTTCTTGTTCTCCCAAGCTGCTCCCGAGCTCGTACTAACACGCTGAATGGCATACCTGAGTGTTACTTTAAATAATTAGGAATCTTAGAAGGAAAGGACAAAACTCTGCTTATCGCTCACGCCACGGAGGAAACCCGGGACGGCAATTTCCTTCAGTATGACAGTGTGAACGACACAAATCCGATATTTTTAAATCCGATCTGCGTCAGTTTCGTATGTGGTACTGAAACCGATACATATCCGATGTTTTAGAAAGCGACTGCTGTTTGAACGGTCATGTCGCATTAAATCCGTCTTTTACGTCACTGACACAAGACCGATGGAAATTATCAGCGCGGGAGAAGACATCACGAACGCTTCCTGGCCATCCAGTGTAGATGTCAGTGAAACTGTTGGGAAGACAACTTTGGAGAAACGTGAACATTTTATTTGTACTGTATAATCTGCAGATTCTGACAGAAATCTGCAACTATCCTTTGAAGCACCGCTCCTCTAAAACAGCAATAAGGATAATTATTAGGTTATTTACATTATTATGTAAATAACAAAATAATTTAAAGCAAAAATTGGGAAACGTAAAGTCCGAAGTCTTTATTTTAAAGACCATCAGTCAAACAATATTGTTTGCTCTGGGTCTAAACAGAGTGCGTTGTGTGTGACGTCATGCTGCTTTTGCACATTCGGGCCGCTTTGAGGGTTCACACTAGAGCGTTTGCTGTCGCATTTTATTTGTAGTGTGAACAAGCAGACAAAAAAATCGGATTTGCTCAGCACAAAATTAATCATCGACCTCCAGCCTAGGGTGTCCTGGTGCTACGTGCATTATGGGCAGCCTTATGTACAAATATGGTGTTTGTCATGGACAAACTGTGGTCTGCACAGACGGCCAGTAACAGAACACTGCTTGGGTTGAGATCTGGCAGGCCAATTATGCCTCTCCAGGTCTCACTGTTGTTGTCCACAGTAGCATTGAAGTCTCCCAGTAAGACAACAGAGTCACCAGGTGGAGCACCTCAAGGCCGGGCACTCTGAACTGTCATTCGGCGCAATTTATACACAACTTTCAGGACCCATTCCCTGACCCAATGGCACAGCGAACAAACCCTGTCATCCACTGAGAAAAAATCCAACATGGTAATAAAAGTTAAAGTGTTTTCACATCCTGTCCCCTATTCCGCCCATGTTTACTATCTCTGGGTCCCGTTTGACCGCTTGGTTTGCCTAAAGACTGATCCTGCCCTGCTCAGACCTCTGCTAGTAGGCCCTGCTATGCACCAACAGTCACCAGAGGAGAATGTATGACCTGCTGAGCTGCTTTAGCCAAACCAGAGTGTCCTGAGCTAGTGGGACAGTCTGGGCCATCTGAACGCAAGCCTGTGGGTCCCTGGGCATCTGATCGTGTGCCTGAGCCTGAACCCGTGTGCTACACTCCACCAGAGCCTGAACCTAAGCCAGAGCCTGATAGTGCAGCCAGATTCCAAGTGCCTCCATCCCCGCCGCTGGCGTCCAGAGTTATATTATCTCTGCCGCTGCTCTCCAGGCCAAAACCATATGGTCATGGTTTTGGGCCCACTTCACTAGAGGGGCCCGGAATATACATGACAGTTTATTCGTCAAACTAAATTTTGTTAAACCAAATACCATAATTCACTTACATATCCCTGCTATCACTTGCTGATACAATGATGGTACTAACTTCAATGTATGCTACACTGATTTAGAAACCGAAATCTCAGTATAAAATGTGAAAACATTTTGCGCTGTTACACATACTCATCCTTCATAGGGGAAGCACATATTCAAAGTTTCATAAAATTGTTCTAACATTTGGGAATGCATTAAAAATGTTGAATATTTGGTCTAGCTATATCCAATATAAATAATTGTTCGTGACCATGTAATTTTTTTCTGTAGCTTCTGTAATACCCATAACGTCTAATGTATGACAATTGATACACGATTTATTGAATGAAAAGGTTTATTGGAATCCTATTCCAATTCTAACCTCTGACCTGTTGTCCGTTTACACCTGCCTCTAAAGAATATAAATGTACCTAGTTAAAAGAATATTTGTAGTGGTATAAATCCATTCTTGATCACAAAAAATGAATAAATAATTTGTTAACACAGATTATCCTTTCTGAATTTTCTCAGGTTTCGAGGAGAAAAGTCTACTTATAAAGGCAAGTGATCAGGAAGACACAGCACTGCATTGTTACACCCATTTACAAAGTCATTACATTCCCAGATTAAAACCTGTTAGAAATAATGATGGCTAAAACCCAATGAAGTATGCAATGCTATTTTTTGCAATCAACAGCCAGAGAGATGGACTGTGTGAAAAAGGTTGTCTTTATCATACCACTTTGAAATAAAGAACATAAAATTCTATGAACAATCATGAATATACAGTGCTGTGAAAAAGTATTTGCCCATTCCTGATTTCTTAATTGTTAATGATGTCGTTGGTTTTTTGCTTCTGTTTTTGTTAATGTTTTTTCCCCCATGTCAAAGTGAAGGGTTTTAGATTATAAAAAAAATGTATAATATTAGACAAAGATAATCTTAGTAAATGCAAAAGACTCTTCGTTGTGGGTTAAGCAGCAGCTTTGGTGTCTGACAGTGGCATTTTCATGATTTAGCATGAGTTATCTATGGATAATTCATGGTGCATCCAACTAACATGACATTTCTTTCTTTGATCGAGTGGCACTAGATCTCAGAGTCATACAGGGAAATTAGACTGCGTTGACAGAAGTGTTAAAATGTTGGGTTTGTTGATTATATAGAACATTTCCTAGTATTCCTTAAAGGCTATCAATATCACTAACTTCTGGTTTGACATGAGATGATGATGAGATAGCCTTTATTTGTCAGTTGCAGGTCTTTTGCCCACAACCGAGATGACAGACCTTGCCGACCGTACATACAATACACAAACATCACATTGGGGAGACAGGTCAGGCCAGGTAGCGAGAGGAAAAAAAACATAGAAATGTGTAACACAAAAGGATAATACAGGAATGCACAGATATCAACACACCATAGCACAATAAACACAGACAAGCAACATGGGAAAGTGTTCCAGTGTGTACATCTGATCTGGGACCGCTGCAATCTTTCGACTGCGCCTCCAACTGACCCGATGTCCACATCATGGGGGAGGTAAGCGTTGGAGGTGGCGTTGGATCCGGGGTAGGGAGGGTGATGTGTCAGTGAGTGCTTATCAGTATCAGTATATGTATGTGTGTGTGTGTCCATAGTTCAGCTGAGACAGTGTCCTTCACCCTGCCAGGCTAAGTAAACAGTCTTCCAGCCAACCCAGGTGGCCTTGCATGGAATGGGAAGGAACAGACTAAACACAGTCGTTATCAGGGTGTTGTTGTTCAGCTCCAGCCTTGCAGCTGGCGCCAAAGGGGTATTCGCATAAGTGATGGTGGTTTTTACTTTAGTGCGAACAGCTCATTTGAATTTCAAAGCAGTTCTACAGTTCAACACTGGTCTCTCAATCTCCCGTTGGAGAGCCGTGAGCTTCGCCATACTTGCGTTCTGTGATGTTGTCATTTCTTGTGCTCAAGGAGCCGATTCTGAGAACTCACGGCAGTGTGCCTCCCCGAGATGTCATCCAATTTGCGCCCAGAGATGTTATTCTGGGCTAGCCCTTCCGAGATGTATCCAGTCTGCAGTCAGAGATCTTATTCTGAGTATTCACAGCAGCCATAGCCTCTCCAAGATCTTATCCGTGCTGACTCAATGAGCCCATTTTGAGAAACTCACGCCTCTCCCATCGTTCCAATCGCAGCGGGCAGCCTTGTGGGGGTTTGAACAGCCGGTTCCGCTTTCTTAATTCTTCGATAAGTCAGGGCCAAGCCAGCTCCGATCAGCCAGAACCCTGTTACCATGGTTCCGAATAGGTAGATATCTTCAGCACTCAGGCTCACCCGAGCCCAAACTTCTCGTTGAGAAAGGGGTGTCAATTGCATTTAGGGACCAGTTGAGCCAATCCATAATTCGTCTTTTAGGTTTTAGAGAACAGGCTGTGAGAGAATGTTCCAGGGAAAATACAAAAAAAACACGAGACTAGACAAGGACATAAGCAGGAAAGATAAGGGAGAGGAGAAAAAGTGCGTCCGCCTCCTCCGAGAGCCAAAGAATAAATTGTCAGGAAAATTAAAAAATATTCCCCTTTAAAGTCCATGGTATCAGCAATTAAATAACTACAACAATTTTACACAAACTGTGTTTGTAATGGCGATACAGATACTACGGTAATGCAAAGTCTTTAGTGTCCCCAGATAAATGCCTTAGATGAGGTCGTGGTCAAAGTTTCAAATTGTGAGATCAGTCTTCTGTAAATGTTTGGCGTTGCATTTATTTGGCATCATTTGTGTGCAAAATGATATGTGAATGTTAACTCAGGTCTAACAAGATTTTCTTTGTGACTGTTCATGGCACACAGGTCCTTCTTTGGATATGAAATCTAACAACGTATAGGTGGTTCTCTCTTTTTTATGAATACAGTGCTACAATGATGGTTGTTGCTGTATATTAAACTCTGTCAATGTGTGTGGGACAAAAGGTCAGACTGCAGTTTTTCGTACTGAACTCATGAAGTTTTTTTTTAAAGCATTGTAAATGAGCAGAGTAGATCCACTTCAATCAATGATGATTGTAATACCCACTTCTAGCACAAGGAAAGTATTGATCAAATTAAATTCTAGATAATGTAGCTGCCATATTTAAACAAAAATAAATAAAAATTGACATAAATAAAAAATGCTGGCTGTAAACAAAAACATGGTATCTAAGATAAGATAAGATAACCTTTATTACTCCCACGCATGGGAAATTTGTTTTGTTACAGCAGTGGACAGTGCAAAGTTACATAGAAAAATTAGAAAAAACATTCTACTATATTCTGTAACAGAGTAATATTACAAACCAAGTCATAACACCACAATCCTTCCATTTCTATGGCCTCATCATCATCAGTGCATGGTGACATGATGGAAATGAGCACTGTTCACACAATCCAATTTCATATAACTCTACTATATGAGAGAAAGATTCAGAGCAAAAATGGTTTGTGTTGTTATTTGATATTCCACTGAATTGAGAGCTGAAGTTTACTGTTTTCCTGTTAGTAGAGCTGGAGAAAGAGCAGGTTCTGTCATGATACGTTGTGTGGCAGGCAGGAGAAGGACCCAATAGCAAAACTCACAGACACGGGGATGAACTCAAAATCACAGCTTTAATGCTGGAATGGCAGAACATAGGAAATACAAAACTAAACTGGGAAAAGTAAACTAACATACGCAGAGAGACACAGGGAGATCCACACAACATGAGGGAGAACACGACGCCGAACAGAGGGAGACTCAGACAGAAATACACAGAGGGTAAACGAGGAAAGTGGGCACACACGGGGAACACAGGTGACACTGATAATCATAATGAGACAGGGCAGGGTGAACTGAACATGACATGTACAGGCACAGAGGTTCAGACAGGAGGAGAGAGAGCACGGGGAAACACAGACGTAACAGGCTGGGGAAACATGAAACAACCACAAAGGGAGACGAGGGCTCATAAATACATAGAGGGCACACAGGGGGGAGAGAGCCATGAAGGGAAAACACTTAGGGAACAACACAACAGGGCAACTCAGAAAACATGGCCTAAATAAGGAACAAAATACAAAAATACATGAAAACTAAGAATACTGGGCCCACATGGCCCAGGACCATGACACCACCCCCCCCTAAAGGGCTGGCTCCCGACAGCCCAAACCCGAGAAACAAAAACAGAAAACAACCCACCCAGGGCGGGAGGCGGGGGACCAGGACGGAGGGACCAGAACGGGAAACAAAATAAACAACAGAAAACACGGGAGCACATGACCATAGTCAAAATAAAGTTCAGGGGGCCGACCCAGAGCCCACAGGCACCAGAGTTCACGGGTCACACGGTCGGGGGGCCGACCAGGCAGGTGGCACAGGTGGCAGAGCTGGTCCGGAGGCCGGCCGCGCGGAAGGCAGCGGCGGCGGCGAAGGAGACGACGGAGCAGTTCAGGGGGCCGGCCGCGCGGAAGGCAGCGGCGGCGGCGAAGGAGACGACGGAGCAGTTCAGGGGGCCGGCCGCGCGGAAGGCAGCGGCGGCGGCGAAGGAGACGACGGAGCAGTTCAGGGGGCCGGCCGCGCGGAAGGCAGCGGCGGCGGCTCTCCAGCGTCAGGCGTACTGGCCGAGGCCCGGTGGGCACAGGACCAGTCGAGGCGGGACCAGGCGAAGCACAGGCAGAGGCTGGCCCAGGCGTAGCAGAAGCACAGGCAGAGGCTGGCCCAGGCGTAGCAGAAGCACAGGCAGAGGCTGGCCCAGGCGTAGCAGAAGCACAGGCAGAGGCTGGCCCAGGCGTAGCAGAAGCACAGGCAGATGCAGCCGGACCAGGCGACGACGAGGCGGTCGCAGGTGGTGGCTGGACAGGCTCCTCGGGCCCTCCAGCTGATGCGGCGTGAGGCTGAACGGGCCCCTCGGACCCTCCAGCGGAGACAGGAGGCTGAACGGGCCCCTCGGACCCTCCAGCGGAGACAGGAGGCTGAACGGGCCCCTCGGACCCTCCAGCTGACGAGGCATGAGGCTGGACGGGCCCCTCGGACCCTCCAGCTGACGAGGCATGAGGCTGAACGGGCCCCTCGGACCCTCCAGCGGAGACAGGAGGCTGAACGGGCCCCTCGGACCCTCCAGCTGACGAGGCATGAGGCTGAACGGGCCCCTCGGACCCTCCAGCGGAGACAGGAGGCTGAACGGGCCCCTCGGACCCTCCAGCGGAGACAGGAGGCTGAACGGGCCCCTCGGACCCTCCAGCTGACGAGGCATGAGGCTGAACGGGCCCCTCGGACCCTCCAGCTGACGCGGCATGAGGCTGGTGCGGTTCTCCTGAACCCCCAGCTGACGAGGTAGATGGCGGCGTGGGAGCCGCGGAGTCCTGGATGAGCTCATCCGAGCTCCCAGCAGGAGCTGATGCAGAGCCAGAGAGATTTGAGACCCCTGGCTGGATGTTAAGCTGACCAGCGGACCGTACTGCTATCGGGGACTGGGCTACTGGAGCTACTGGGGCCTGCGCTACAGGCGGCACTGGAGCTACTGGGGCCTGCGCTACAGGCGGCACTGGAGCTACTGGGGCCTGCGCTACAGGCGGCACTGGAGCTACTGGGGCCTGCGCTACAGGCGGCACTGGAGCTACTGGGGCCTGCGCTACAGGCGGCACTGGAGCTACTGGGGCCTGCACCGGGGGTGACACTGGAGCTACTGGAGACTGAACTGGGGGTGACACTGGAGACCCAGGTGACACTGGTGTACTGGGGTGAAGGCAGCGAGGATGCAGTCTCTCTCTTAAGGGAGGATCGAATGATTTAGCGATAAATCTTGACGGGAAAAGATGCCGATGCTGAAAATACCAGGCAGCGGGGGCTTCCAGGAGGGTAGCCGACTGAGCTGTGAAGGGCTGCGAGGGAGCTAACTGAACTGAGGGTGGCTGCGAGGGAGCTAACTGAACTGAGGGTGGCTGCGAGGGAGCTAACTGAACTGAGGGCGGCTGCGAGGGAGCTAACTGAACTGAGGGCGGCTGCGAGGGAGCTAACTGAACTGAGGGCGGCTGCGAGGGAGCTAACTGAACTGAGGGCGGCTGCGAGGGAGCTAACTGAACTGAGGGTGGCTGCGAGGGAGCCAACTGAACTGAGGGTGGCTGCGAGGGAGCTAACTGAACTGAGGGTGGCTGCGAGGGAGCTAACTGAACTGAGGGTGGCTGCGAGGGAGCTAACTGAACTGACCTGGGAGGAGAAACACGAGCAGGAAAAGGAGCAGGCTCAGAAAAAACTGTCCGAGAAATGGCAGGCTCAGGGTGCCGGTGGCGAGAGTGCCGCTTCTTTTTATCCGTGGAAGCGGGCGGGGTGAGCGGTGGAAGTCCCTGGCAACTCCGGGGACCCCCAAGAGCCAGTCGAGTCCCCCGGAAAGAGCGCTCGTCATGATCAGGAGCGAGCCACGGCTCCCTCCCGAACTCTTCCACTAGCTGTGCGCCTGCGGCGTGCTGCTGCCCCTCGTGATCGACGTCCAGGACCCCCGCAGCGTCCGCGGGACGCTTCGTGGAGGGCGAGACAGGACGTAGCAGTGCGCGACGGCGGCGCTGACGCCGGTTCTTTCTGGAAGTGTGTACGATGGATGCTGGAGTCACCGAAGCAGAGGGTGATGTGGCGGCGATCTCCTCGTCGTCCGCCCACATCCTTGCCAGAAAAGAGGCAGGCGAAGTAAAGTCTGAGCAGTGTGGGGAGGGCGAGCGGCTGGTCCGAGGCGGTGCAACAGGTGTGAGTTCCTCCTCTGAAATGAGCCAGGGCTTCCAACGAAGCTCGTCCTCCCGTAAGGCTAGCAATACCTGCTGTCGCTCATCGTCGTCGAAATCTGTGGCCTCCACCATCTCGGTGCGCTGGGCTATGTAGTTTGACAGTGGCGGAGACGAACTGTGAGTTGATGGCGGTGCAGCGGTGAGCCTCAGAGTCCCTACTCTGACTGCCTCCGGCTCGCGAGGCAGCGGCAACGACAACCGTTTGCGGGTCGGAGTCGTAGGTGCGGAGGCGGCGTTTAACACCCTCTGGGCCAGCGTGCGGGCGCGAAGCTCCTCCTTCAGGGGGGCCAGGGAGTCGAACGCCTCAAAAAGCTGGGGAAACCGCCGGAGCTGTGGCGCTTGCTGGAGGATTGCGTCAATGGCCGCCAACCCGGTGGACACCACTCTGGGGTCCGTGCACCCACAGATGCGCGTCATGAGCCGGCAGAGCCGTTGCAGCTCCTCCCCAATCTCGTCCGGACTGTCCGCTGGGTCTGACATGGTCAGATCGTACTGGAGGTCCGCGGAGGGGTTGTGAACTGCTGGGTCCATGTTGTGGTCGTGTTCTTCTGTCATGATACGTTGTGTGGCAGGCAGGAGAAGGACCCAATAGCAAAACTCACAGACACGGGGATGAACTCAAAATCACAGCTTTAATGCTGGAATGGCAGAACATAGGAAATACAAAACTAAACTGGGAAAAGTAAACTAACATACGCAGAGAGACACAGGGAGATCCACACAACATGAGGGAGAACACGACGCCGAACAGAGGGAGACTCAGACAGAAATACACAGAGGGTAAACGAGGAAAGTGGGCACACACGGGGAACACAGGTGACACTGATAATCATAATGAGACAGGGCAGGGTGAACTGAACATGACATGTACAGGCACAGAGGTTCAGACAGGAGGAGAGAGAGCACGGGGAAACACAGACGTAACAGGCTGGGGAAACATGAAACAACCACAAAGGGAGACGAGGGCTCATAAATACATAGAGGGCACACAGGGGGGAGAGAGCCATGAAGGGAAAACACTTAGGGAACAACACAACAGGGCAACTCAGAAAACATGGCCTAAATAAGGAACAAAATACAAAAATACATGAAAACTAAGAATACTGGGCCCACATGGCCCAGGACCATGACAGGTTCTCTACTAATGGGAAGGTCGTTTAGATCTCTGGCTCATCTGGATAACTCATCCTTGAGTACACACGTCAGAGTGAATGAAGCTTGTCGTAAGAAAGTGCCTTGAGGGTTCAAATACAGTAGAAAAGTGTTAAATAAGATCCAATCCAGTAATTTAGTGATAAGAAGTACAATATGAGAAGTTTAGATATGAAACAATTAAAAAACACACAAACCATAATATAAATGTCTGTAACAGGAATGGCTAATGGAATAAATTCTGAAATAATAAAAAATAATAATAAAAAATAAGGGTGACAACACAAAGTTTCATATTCATCAATAAAATGAAAAATGATGATAGAAAAATTGAACACAGAAAATCAGGAGTAGCAGGTCCTCTGGGTCTGATTCATGTCTGAAAAAGACTAATGTGGGGATGAACAAAAAGTATTTGACCAGCATAATATAATCTGCAGTATGATCATTGCTTTAACCATGTAACAGATAGCTTTAAGATGGCCTTAAGATGTTATGCATACAGTTATTATGTTGACCTTGTATTCCAGGTGCAGTTATAACTATTTTATACATATTGCATATCTGTGCTTATTTGAGTTGATGTTCAGGTTCTTTAAAGGTCTTAAGCTTCACTGACGTGACTGTTCAGGTGATATATGCTGAGGGAAAACTAGAACATAGAAGGAATTGCAATACATGCTTACAAAACACTTATATCAGGTCATTTTATATTAAGGTTTTAGTAGAGGTTCTTGGTTAAAACATTTATTTAGTAGAAGACATACACATAGTCTCAGTGAGCTTCTGGTCTAGTGAAAGGTCAGAAGTGCAACAGGTGAATTGGGAAAGAGCATTTGAGGACGAGACACAGACAGTAGGAGGTGAAGAGGTGACACAAAGAGCATGTGAGGTCAACACATACACACACATTAGTTAGACTTATTTAGAGGAGAGATTAGTTATGTCTCGACAAGAAAGAGGAACAATTCACTTTGAGACAAGAACGGAAAGTACCAGCCATAAAAATAGAAGATGATTTTCTGGGTGAAAAGTCATGGTGATGTTGATCTGATCTATGTATAAAATGTATCGGTGACGCATGAAGGGGCGTCAGTAAACAAACCCTGATGCTATAAAATATCTGTTCATGCTTTGATTAAGTCGAGGACTACTGGCTGTCTGCGTACAGAGTGTCTTCCCACACGTGTGTTCATTAAAATCATTGTTGGACCAAGAGCTTCTGGACCAAGAGTGGTTTGTACTCTCCCTCCTCAATTGTGAACCTTAACATTTGGGGGCTTCGTCCGGTGGTTGAGGAGGGGTAGATGGAGAAATTTGGTCTTAGGTGGTCTGACGGGCAGACATGAATTCCAGTGGTCGAAGTGAGTGGGCATAAGCCGGCTTATCCAAAAGGTAAGGCACTACCTGTTGAATTATTTCCAAAGTGTGCCAAATTGGACATGATAAAATTTAAGTCTACTCACTGAAGTTACTGGTGGATGTCTGTTTTGATTTTGATGAAAATCTCATGAGTTGATGCAGCTAGAGTTCTGCTAAGAAGAAATGAAAGTAGTTAAGAGTCTGATAAGAAAAGTTTAAATACTGGGTTGAAGTCCCAAAGAAATTGAGTTCGAGTCTCAAGTAGTTTGGTAGGGAATTGGTTATTGTGTTGGTTAGAGTCCAAATTTGGTCATAAGAGTGGACCTGAGCGGTCATTTTGTGAGTTGGAGTCTCCATTGACCACTAGGTTGCACCTGCCTCAGTTATACACTTGTTTCGGGTGTTGATTGTTGTTTCAAAGTATTATAAATTATTTTAGAACGGAACCGTGGGGGTTCTAGGAAGCGCAGAGCCCGGAGGTTACGCTCCCTCCTTGTCGTGGACGCGCGACATTGACCTGTCGGTGAACAGGGTTAGTTCAGTTTGGCTTAACTGTGGGGTACAGGGCATCCTGGAATGAAGCTAGGAGTTAGAGTCTCCTTACCGTTTGGAACGGTACCTGCGCTTTTTTGGTCAGAAGAAGTTGGACTTCGGGCGTGTAACTTTAACTTAAAACTTCAGGGTAAGCCTTGGCTGTGAAATGCCAAAAATAGAGCTTCAGGCAAAGTTTGGGTTGGTTGACGCTTTTAAATTGTGTTAGGGACTTTAGAGATGAGGCCAGAAACTGTTGGACAGATACTGGTGAATTGGTCGCAAAAAACTCAGGGAGTTTATCCGCTGGGCGGTTATTTTAAATTTGTCGAAATTGTGTAGGCGCTAAAGCTGACAGATCTGACAGTGGTTGTAAATATAAGACGTCGTTGTAATATAGAATAAGAAAATTTGGTGTGAGAGGAGGCTGTGTGTCGAGTCAGCAATGCACTGACTGCCTGCTGCCATTTTTAGATGGAGAGTGTGTGTGCATGCAAATGAGGCAGCTGATGCAGAGCGCATGAGAGGACTATGCTTTCGGTTTTGTGTGTTATTCAGCTCTATAACTATTGTTTGCAAATGTGGATAAATGTCTGCGATTAAAATGCTGGCTTAGTATATAATAACATTGTAAATATATGAATGGTGACAGCGTTTCAAAGTAGAATATAAGAATTGTTTGTGTTTAAAACCAACGTTTAGGTAAGAAGATTTAAGGTGGATTTGAAGGCATAAACAAAAAATAAAAAGGGTTACAGTCTGCAAGGGTTGTTAATTAATGAGCTGACTGGATGCAGAGTAAGTGGAGTGGTCATCCTGAGAGGATTGAATGATGCTCTAACTCTGTGGTCAAGTCAGACATAGGCTTTAAGCAACCATGAGCCACTAATAAGCGTGACAGATTAATGAGTATGGGTAAATTGAACTTGTTAAATAGCCTTAATAGAAGTAACTCAATGAACACGCAATAAAGTGGACTTTTTAGGGGTAGTTTACCACTGATACCATAAAAAGCAACTTAATTAGTAGTTCAATAACAAATTTTAAAGATAACCTTTGTTATTTGATAAGAGAGAGAAAAATTCAGGTTACATATAGTAAATAAATAAGGAAATGTTAATCTCTGCCTCATTCCACACTGAAATTTCAATTGTAGGGGATCATTTGGAGGTGAATTGTGTAGGACACGGGGAGACAGAAGAATCTCCCCATGAGTTTTCGGTGTGCATAGAAATTGAGGAGGCTGAACTGGAAGCCTGCCTGGGTCGTTGTTTTTGTTTATTTGAGGGTCTGCTGGAAATTTGTGAGAACGACCACCTTGATATGTGGGAGCCTTCTCGGGCAGCGATTTTTTGTTAAACATGTGGCAGGCTGTGCAAAATGGAGAAAGCTTTGACATAATGACATAAAGGTGATTTCTTGGTTTTAGATTTATTAGTACGGGATAAGTTGAGGGATGCTTGAGGGTGTGTTGCTGTAAAGTATATAAGGGACGCGCAGCGCCGTTAATGGGTTTAAAATAAATGAAAAAACGGAAAAACACTAATCCGAGGAACTATTGGAGAGGTAAGTATACGGAGGTGAGCGCGTTGCGCATAAGGGTTGCTGGTGTCATATATTAACACTTTGAGGGCGAATAATTTTGATTGAGTGTCAACGCTTGAGAACGCGAGGACAGCGTCTAAAGTGCTGGGTTAAACTTTGTGTGTCACCGAGCAGGGGAAGAGGAGCCAGTGGTTGCGAGAACAGCGAGACGAAGACTGAAACCGAAAGTTAAGCGTGTCTGGGTGACCTAGACCTAGAAGGTGGAGTCGACCAACGCCATTGGAAGAGGTAAGTCTGTGTTTCAGAGAATGGCTGACAGCTCGGGTGCGACACCTAGTGGGAAAAGGGGATGCAAACCTCTGAAGGATCAGCTTGAACAGCTTAAGAAAGCTATTCGTTTGGCTTCCCCTGGAGTATTAAAATCAGCAGAGAAGGAGTGCCAAGCGATGGAGGTTGAGGTAAGCAAACTTATTACATCCCAACAGAAAGGGCTGGGTGATAAAATAGCTCTGAGCTTGGTGTTAAAAACTGAAGGAGAAGTGTATGGACAAATGCATGAGGCCCTACGTGCGTCAATAGAGGCATTAACGGCATTGGAGGTTATAAAGCAGAGAGTAATGCAGGGAGGGCCAGAAGAGGAGAATGAAGACCGTGCGACGTCATCAGAAGAAGAGGACGATGAGGAGGACGAAGATGGAGGAGCTGAACCCCAACCAAGTACAAGCCTAATTTTGAGGAAAAGAAGTGTGAAGAGAGACCAAGCACAGAGACGGCCCATATTTAAGAGCTCAAAGGGAAAAGGAAAGTTGAGGAAGAGTAGAAAAGTGAGTTTTGAACAAGGAGCTCCTGACCCTGGTTTAAATCTGCCTCTAATAGCAGGTCCAAAGAACGAACCAGTTTATCGCGCCTATAAGGTGAGAGATTTGGAAGCATTGGTTAAACAACTTCCACCAATAACCAAGGGAGAACATTGGGAAGGAGAAGAATTAGCGCTGGGCGATTTTCGCGCTTTGGCCGGACGTTGTATGCTGGGTGGTGGGTTAGCAGATGTAGAGCAGATAGCTCAAACAACCAGATATGCAAATGACCTGCCATACCATGAGGTGCAGAATGACTTAGCAGATGCAGTCCGGGAGAAGTACCCAACTCCTAACTCTGGAGCCATTCCAAAAATTATTTGGGATCCTAAAAACACACCCAGAGAGTGTTTAGCTAAAGCAAAGGAACAATGGTTGTTAGAAACAGGAATACATCCGGGGAAGGAGGGTGAAAGTAGAGCGTGGTTTCGTTCGGCAGTGCTGGCAGGGCTGCCCAACCAGGTTGCAGTTGACTTGGAAAAGAACCCAGATTTTGCCGTTGTAGACTCGGTGCAGTGGGACAGACATGTGACCCACAGACTTCAGCGGGAACAGGATTTGGCAAACAAACAAAAGAAAGAGTTGGAGGAAGCCCAGGCGTGGCTGGTCAAGTTGCAGCTGGCAGAAGCAAAAAACAAAGCAGGAGACAGAAAGAAAGAGGATAAAGAGAGCGCAAGGAAAATAATGGTGGCAAGGCCTCAGCCCGATCCTGTGCCTGACTGGCCAGATCAGGATCCGGGTCTCTACCCTGATGACCGTTGGCCCGCCAATGCACCAGGGCAGCGTCAACCAGTAGGGAATTGGGGGACCGGTGTACCGCAGAGAGGGCGTGGTGGATCCGTGAGGGGAGGACAAAGGGCTCGGAATCCAGGGAATCCTAACAATGTGTCTTGGACTGGCTGTTACAGCTGTGGAGCAGAAGGACATTGGTCCCGAGAATGCCATGTATCGCAGCGAAATTATCAGAGGCGAGGCTATCAACCCCAGGCACGAGGAGGCCCAAGACAAAGAGCTGCTTACAGGGGAGCACATGAAGCTCCAAACCCGAATGCAGCACCAGTCGCCCAGTACCCAGTAGCTGACTGGGGCTGGGAGGGGGAGCAATACTGACGGAGCCCGGAGAGACCGAACAGCGTGGGGACGGCAGAACCCATGCTGTCAATGACCGTGGAAGGCACTGAATTGCCCTTCCTGGTGGATACTGGAGCAACATACTCAACACTGAAAGACACACCAGACAGTGCGACACTCTCCTGTCACACAGTTAATGTGGTAGGCTTTTCCGGGATTCCAATGACACTGCCATTGACAGATCCAGCATTGACAAAGCTGGGAAAACAGACTTTGAGAGACAAATATGTGGTGTCCTGACAGGTGGCTGCAAATCTGATGGGCAGGGACCTGCTTGTGAAACTGGGAGCCACAATCATGTGCTCACCAGATGGACTGATGGTTACTCTGCCTGGAGGAAAAGAATTCCCGTGCCTGGGATCACCTTCAAAGACTCAATATCTAGTCCAGAACTTATCAGACATTATCAGCTGTGGAAACCCTGGATAATGAGTCTGGCCGTCTATTCCCCCGCGAGATCCTTTCCACGTTACACTCTTTTATGATAGGGAAGATAACGATATCTATCGGGAACAGTTCCAGTCTGATCTTGAGGGACAGACGTGGAATGTGCGAACACATAACATTTATGTTGGACCAGAAGGTGTGGCCGCGGCTGTGAAATTTACTGATGAACAAGTGCCTTGGTACAATGTGGGAGAGGATTAAGCCCCTCACATTACATTGGCGGTCCACGAGGGTCATGGGCCAAGAGATCTGGGACCAATGGTCAAGCGGGCGCTGGACAACGCATGCTGGCAAAGCACCCAAATTCCAAATGTCTGGTATGCACCAAAATGTAAAATATATCGCATAACTTGTTTGTCCAACGATGCAGTGATCTTAGAACATAAAGAAATCTCCAGAATACATGGCAGGGAAAGAATGGATCATCCTGATGCAGTAGCTGAGCTCTCAAAATTGCCTGATACTTTGTGGTCCGCAGGGCCCACAGATGTAGGTTTAGCTAACTGTTCGCCTGTCCTGTTCCAGCTGAAGTCTGACATACCAATTAACAGACCACAATATAAGCACAAAACTGAAGCAGAGGAAGGTATAGCTGAAACCATTGAAGGACTGTGGAAGGCAGGAGTGCTTGAGCCCTCATGGTCATTTTGGAACACACCTATTTTGCCAGTGGAAAAACATGGGACAGGGAAGTACCGTATGGCACATGATTTGAGAGCAATAAATGCCATACTGAGGACTGACACTGTGCCTGTACCAAATCCCTACACAGCTCTGACCGAAATTACTGGGGACCAAAAGTGGTTCACATGTATTGACCTAGCGAATGCATTTTTTGTCTCCCACTGCACGAGTCACACAGAGACATTTTCTCTTTCACATACAGAGGCCGGAAATTTAGGTACACACGCCTACCACAAGGCTTTGCACTCTCACCAGGAATTTTCAATCAGGTGTTGAAAGAGGCATTGTCCCCATGTCAACTGCCAGAGGGCTGTACATTAATACAGTATGTTGATGATCTTCTTATTGCAGCCCCGTCAGCAGCGGCCTGTACGGCAGCATCGCTCGTGGTGTTGAACAGATTGGCGGAGTGTGGCTTCAAAGTGAGTAAAGAAAAACTGCAGTTGGTCCGGCCAGAGGTAACATTCCTGGGCCGGGTGATCGCACACAGATCAGTGGGGTTAATGAACACACACAGAGACCAAATTCTGACACATCCAAAACCAAGAACTGTGAAGGAGTTGCTTTCCTTTCTTGGCTTGACAGGTTACAGCAGGCAGTTCATTCCGAACTATGCGGGTAAAACTGCCCCTATAAGGGACCTGATCAAGAAAGTTGGTGTTCGAAATCTGAAGGCTGAATTGCCTTGGCCGCCGGACACAGAGACAGCGTTCATTTAGCTAAAACAGGATTTGTCAAGAGCCACAGATCTGGCCACACCTAACTATGATGAGGCATTTTATTTTGATGTTTCAGAAACAAAGGGAGTTGTGAATGGTGTGTTGTTTCAGAAAAAAGGGGGAGGTAGGGATGTACTTATGTATGTCAGCATAAGATTAAATTCAACAGAAGCAAGGCATCCCACATGCACACAACACGCAGCAGGAGTAGCAAAGATAATTCAGAAAACAGCACACATAGTGAGGGAACACCCACTGAAAGTGCTTACCACACACAGTGTAGTGGCCTATGTGAACTCACAGGTATTCACAATGACTCCACTGACGCAACAAAGGTTGAGCAAAATTTTAGAGGCGCCAAATTTGATATTCACACATGAAGGAATAAATATGGCAGACCTAATGGGGTCAGGAGAACCACATGACTGTATTAAGAAAGCCCAAGTTGAAGGAAAAATCAGGGAAGACCTGAAGGCAGAGCCCATATATGGAGCTGAGGATTGGTTCACAGATGGATGCTGCCACAGAGATGAAGAAGGATTAAAAGCCGGCTATGCAGTAGTCTGTAGAGTAGGAACTGAGTTTCAGGTGAAAGAAGCAGGAAAAATTGAGGGACAACAGTCGGCCCAGAGAGCTGAAGTGATAGCCCTAACTCGAGCCCTGAGGTTGGCTAAAAACATGAGAGTGAACATCTACACTGACTCAGCATATGCGTTTGGAGCAGCTCATGTGGAACTGGCTCAGTGGAAGAGAGCCGGGTTCAGAACAGCCACTAATGCACCCATCTGTCACAAAAAGGAAATGGAGGAACTGGAAAAGGCCCTGGAGGACCCAGACGAGGTAAGTATTATAAAATGCAAAGGCCACTCACAAGCAGACAGTATGGTGGCAAAGGGAAATCAGAAAGCTGATGAAGCCGCAAAGGAAGCAGCGGGCTACAAAGGACAGAGACAAATGGTGCAAGTAACCCCAGAAGAGGAGGTTAGCACTAACAGCATGGAAGAAGTTAGACAGGCTCAGGAGGAGACATCCCCAGAGGAAAAGGGGGTGTGGGAAAACAAAGGAGCCTGGCAAGATGGCGGTTTGTGGAGGGGGCCAGATGGGCGTCCCGCTTTAACGGCCAAAATGGCGGAACAGAAGGTGAATGAGGCTCATGGGCTTGGTCACGTGGGAGTGAAACAGATGGAGAGAAATTTGTGCCGATGGTGGCGTCCTGATTTGAGAAGGATGATACTGGAAAAGGCCAGAACGTGCCTAATTTGTGGGGCACACAACCCAAAGCCAGCAGTAAAACCTGAAGCTGGTAAGTTTCTCATGCCAGAAAGGCCAGGAGAAGAGGTCGTGATTGATTATACCGACATGGTTGATACAGGGCCAGGTGGGGTGAGGTATTTGTTGGTGTGTGTGGATGTTCTGACTGGATGGCCCGAAGCATGGGCGACCAAATGTGAAGACGCGAAAAGCGTGATTAAGTGCTTAATCAATCATTACATTCCAAGGCATGGGTTTCCCAAGAGAATTAGATCAGACAATGGTACTCACTTCAAGAACAAAGATTTGCAAGAGGTAGAGAGGATGAACCTAAATTTGAAAAACAAGTTGGCTAAAATCTGTGCCCAGACAGGGCTAAATTGGGTCGCAGCCCTGCCCATTGCTTTGATGACCATAAGATGTTCTGTTAACCAATCCACAGGTTTCACCCCTTATGAGCTGCTGACTGGGAGACAGTTTCCAGCACCCTGGACAGTGGTCCCGGTGGAGCAGCCCAGGACAAGCAACAGGTCTCATGCAGAATATTTTAATGAGTTGAAAGCTCTTGTGTCCAGCTTTACAAAACAGGTCACTTGTGAGAGACCCACGGGGAACGGAGAGGTACCGGACGCAAAGGCTGTATGGCTAAAGGTCATTAAGCGAAAGTGGAAGGAGCCCCGCTGGACTGGTCCGTATGAGGTGACCGCCCGGACGGCTACAGCAGTCCAGCTGAAAGGGAAAGGCGACACCTGGTACCACTGGTCGCAGTGTGCACCCGCACACAAGAGCTTGGTGGAGGAAAATTCGTCTTAAAAGAACGCAGGTGTCAAGGAACAGAGGCAGAATAAACCTCTTCACCTGTGCAACGGGCCGACCAGTAGTCCACCTGGAAGGCCGAAGAAAGAAGAGCAGCCTAGGAGGAGATCGCCGCGCCTACAGAAAGGAGTGGTAACAAATTGAGAGTTTGAAAAGGGGTGGTTTAAATAAAAAGAGTAAAAAAGGGAAAGTGGAAGGGGCTTGCTCTGTCAATTATGTTGTCTCTATCTGTATTGGTGGGTATTTTGGTGACCTGTGGTTGTTGTCTCATTCCTTGTGCCCGAAGGTTGGTAGAGAAAGTGATTGTAAAGGCAGTGGACCCTGGGGCGGTGGCCCCTATGTCCATGATGCCGATGATGGATCTGGAGGTAGCCGAGTGGACTGAGGAGTGAACAACAACCTATGTATCGACCTCTGGTGTGCCAGAGGTCGAAAGGGGGATTGTGGGGATGAACAAAAAGTATTTGACCAGCATAATATAATCTGCAGTATGATCATTGCTTTAACCATGTAACAGATAGCTTTAAGATGGCCTTAAGATGTTATGCATACAGTTATTATGTTGACCTTGTATTCCAGGTGCAGTTATAACTATTTTATACATATTGCATATCTGTGCTTATTTGAGTTGATGTTCAGGTTCTTTAAAGGTCTTAAGCTTCACTGACGTGACTGTTCAGGTGATACATGCTGAGGGAAAACTAGAACATAGAAGGAATTGCAATACATGCTTACAAAACACTTATATCAGGTCATTTTATATTAAGGTTTTAGTAGAGGTTCTTGGTTAAAACATTTATTTAGTAGAAGACATACACATAGTCTCAGTGAGCTTCTGGTCTAGTGAAAGGTCAGAAGTGCAACAGGTGAATTGGGAAAGAGCATTTGAGGACGAGACACAGACAGTAGGAGGTGAAGAGGTGACACAAAGAGCATGTGAGGTCAACACATACACACACATTAGTTAGACTTATTTAGAGGAGAGATTAGTTATGTCTCGACAAGAAAGAGGAACAATTCACTTTGAGACAAGAACGGAAAGTACCAGCCATAAAAATAGAAGATGATTTTCTGGGTGAAAAGTCATGGTGATGTTGATCTGATCTATGTATAAAATGTATCGGTGACGCATGAAGGGGCGTCAGTAAACAAACCCTGATGCTATAAAATATCTGTTCATGCTTTGATTAAGTCGAGGACTACTGGCTGTCTGCGTACAGAGTGTCTTCCCACACGTGTGTTCATTAAAATCATTGTTGGACCAAGAGCTTCTGGACCAAGAGTGGTTTGTACTCTCCCTCCTCAATTGTGAACCTTAACACTAAACACACACACACAAACACAGTCACACAAGACAGGCAGCATGTGTTAATGATGCAGAAAGACTGATAGGCAGCCTCATGCTAGCTTTCCAGTGGACTATTGCTACCATATATTACAGCTTAAACTGAGCATAGAAAGCTAATTGTGTGCCACTTGCAGTTTTTATTTCTTCAGCAGCCAGAGTCTTTAAGTTTAACAGAATCCAAATGATCAGCATCAAAGAACATCAGCAAGGCTGTTTGGATGGCATTAATGTACATGTTATTAATTTAAAAAAAAAACCCATCAAACTAATGATAATTTGAGTATAAAATTATTGTCTAAAAATATTAGAGTTAAATAATTTCTTAGCAATTTCTTCCCATTATCCATATATACCATAAGGGAACAGCTATAACAAGAATTTCAGCGATATTGAACCTATTAGTTGGTTAGTTAATAGTTTAATTTTGCTGATGTGGCTGAGCCAACTGCAGAAAGTCTCGCATTCAAAGCTTACACCAATACCACTTTGAATATAGTGGATTATTTTTCTTTTAAGTGTTAACAGAACACAACAATAATTTCTCGTATTACTGGGACACATCTAGGGCTGTTGAATACCTGTTAAGGGTCAAGTGTTGAAGTTGACCTTTTTTAAACCTAACCAAGTATTTCTTACATAACCCTAACCATCAAGTCCAGGTAAAAGGAAAAAGCAAATGAAATAAATAGAAATGCTGAAGTGCACGACAAAGATCCCAACAAGACATGAACCATGGTCTCCTGCCTAATTAAGGTGGGATCTATGTCACAATAACTCCTCAGACCTCTTAAGATCCACTCTGTTGATCTCTAAAGGGGGTTGTGACCACTTCAGGTATGACAGGAAACCATACAGACCAACACAGGAGGCATCCCAAATAAATCAGGCCAATGCGACCAACATATCAGGAAACAGTGCATGAAGGGGTTTCTATCACCAGCTCTACGATTAGATCAGAAAACACTCGAGTTATGAAGAGGCTTTGGGGCACACGTCTGCAGCCTGGGTGAATTAGTCTTCTAGCTGAATCATGCGAGCTGCTCTTGTAATTGGTGATGAAGGGCCTCTTTGCTTATGCAGCACTCTTTCTGAGAGCTTGTTTGTGCCACAACTTGATTAACATAAATTTCTTAGTGAGCCAGATGAAATCCCTGTGTTCTCAGCTAAAACAACTGATGCCCAAATATGTGTGAGTCCTGCAGATTTTTCCCATGTATGACTTACACACATGCAGTATTGCCGCAACACTTGATTCTCACCATATTTTATGAGGACACCACATGCTAAAATCGTCTGCCCTGGTTTTTTCTTTTTTGGACTGAAAACTCTCGCAATCAAATGAACAGTGAATAATTTTCAATCACATTAACAGACTGAAAATACATTTCCTGGAAGGAGTTTTTAACACTGAGTAGTAAGGCGTGTTTTCTCCCTTATTAGTAGTATCTATAATAGTATACTATGTTTAGTAGGATGCCTTATTATGCAGAGATCATTGCAGAATGTTCCACTGTTTTGGATGTGATTATATTTGTTTGCGTAATGAAGCCATCTGCTTTCTATTCTCTCTGTACAATTCCATTAATTAGTGCCACAGTTGATATTAGAAACACAGTATTGAAAGATAGCGGGAGGGGAAGTCTAGAAAGATTAAGAAATGATGAAGATAGGTGGGGAGGAAGACTCAGAGGTAGAGCAGGCAGAGAAGAAAGAATGAAAGGAGAAAAGAAAGAGGAAGAAAATGAGCATGGCTGGGAGTGAATGTGAATGCAGATGGTTATGAAGCAAAGACAGATGGCATGTCAGATTGATTATTGTTGCCAGCGCTGCATGATAGATACAAGTTGAACACTGAGCTCTACCCTTATTTCAGATGACATAGAGTGATAGAGACGTGTCAGTTCGCAGGGTTAATCTCAATGTCATTCAAACTGTTCCGAACCATTTAGACTTGTCTGTGTGTGCCAGCTCATTCATTCCTGACAAGTCGATTACACCTGTAAATAAATCGAGCCCACGTTCTTGCAATTATGCTGCAGACAGGTGGGGATATGATGGCAGCGGTGGCAGATGTGCATGGCCACGGTGCTTTAGGAGAAGTGAGCATTCTCTCCAGCCACATCATTTTATACGGGCGTCATTTCAGCTACTCCATATGGGAACAAAAGCAGCTTACGGCTGCAATTCAGCATCCAGTGTGAAATATCAAGAGCTAAGTGACAGCTGAAAATATGTTAGATGGACAGTAAGTTAGCCATAACATGAGTTTGCTATCCACTTTCATTTTACAAAGTTTCTTCTTTACAAAAGCACTTTTGAACTGTGGTCTCTCTAATCAATAGAAAATGTTACATTTAACACAAAAAAACAAACAAAAAAGATTTAAAGTAAAATGCTCAATTTGGTATTTATTCATTATAAAGAGTACCTAGAGTATGACATCTTTGCATGTGTTGTAAGTAACTTTACAAAGACATGTAACCCAGCAGAAGAAGTTCCATGAATAAGAGGAATGAGGAACCTATGGAATCTTTGATACCCAGCATCTAGACTTACAGCGAAACAACTAGTGGCCCAGTGTTCCAATATACAGAAGAAGGAACTTGTTCAGAAGGGTTAAAGAAATCTGAGCTGGCAGCAATCACTTCAGAGTGTCGGGTCAGAACACTTGCAAATGTTCAGATGTGAGAGGAACAAACAGGCAGAGTCCAGGAATAAAGTTGTCATTCTTTGTATTTCCAATTGAGAATGTGCCCGCAGCTGGGCGAGAGAGTGTGTGTGGGTGTGTGTGTGTGTGTGTGTGTGGTTTCTGCAGACAAAGCATAATGATACAAATCAATTAGGAATCAAATTACATAATAAACATAAAGATACAACTGGGGTGTACTCAAGTACAGTATATAACTAAATAAGCTGACATTATACTTCAGCCTGGTTACATAAACTTAAAGTCAGACATTATGCATTAACACACCTCATACAACTATGCACTGAAGGCAACTTTACATTGGTTTATGATCTGTTACACGGAGCACAGAATCAACAACACGATAACAACGAATCTCTCTGCTAGAAGCTAATTAGCAAACAAATCTGTTATGCTAGCGAACTACCACTTGTAAGTCATCAAATACACTCATGGCTGAACACCAACACAACTGAGTGAAGTAAAACATTAACTTACGGTTGTCATGGTCCTGGGTCGTGCGACCCGGTGTTTTGTGTTTAGTCTATTTTGATGTTTATTGATTGTTTAGGTTCATTAAGGTAGTCCAGCCATTTGTATATATCACCCTTGCATTACGTCTCCCTTGCCCTTCGTGTGTTTATGTCTGTGCGTCTTGTACTGTCAAGTTCATGCTGTCAGTATTGTCACTAGAGCAGGGCGATATGGCCAAAAATATTTATCACGATATATATTTGAAAATTTGCGATAACGATATAACCGACGATATAATTGATGCGAGACAAAATACAACTCCACAACATTACTAGCGCAAAAAGACAACCTTCCATTTATTTTCACTTAAACAAGAAGCTGGTTTTTATGTACATTAAAGCTTTATAAAAATGTAACAGTGCAAATGCAAATTCCTTGCTGAAAGTTTAACCAAAAGGCATTTCCAGTAGAAATGGGCTGACATATACTGAGCATAACCATGTATAATATCCACTGAAGTTAAAAAGAGGTGCTTTGCAACATTAAACTGCAGTGTGCAGTACGTATTTTTCGGACCATAAGGTGCACGGGATTATAAGGCACATTAAGCGAAACAAAGCAGTCAGATAAATCAAACTTTATTAAACTCATTCTTCTTGCTTCCTCCACTCCTGTACCATTGATTCATTAATGTTGAATTCTCTGGCAGCTGCTCTATTCCCATGTTGTTGCAGTATATTAATGACTAACCTCGTATTGTGGATGGATTATCTCAGTTGTTCTCCTGACTGAAGTTTGGTCCGTTTACAGCATCCTGCCATGCGATTGCATTTGTTTCTAACCATGAAGAACCTTCACGTTAACTTTTATAAGTGGAAAAGTGTTAGTGTTCGTCCTCCAGCTTCACTGTTTATGTTATGCTAACATAGCTGTGTCGCTAGCGATCACGTAGCACATCATTATATACCAGCTAGCCCAACTTCAGTAACCCTACAAACGTCACTGCTGTTTAGTTTCCTGTCTTCATTTATGTTGGAAGTGATAGCAGAGCTGTACGTTTGATTTTTTTCAGAAATCTCTCAGTCAGAACATGCAATATCATGCTTAGGTAACTAGCGAAACTAGCGAGCTAACTTCCGCTAGCTTCCTGCTAACTTCTAACTCCGTTAAATGTAATAACTTCATGGATGCCTGGAAGTTAAACTTTATAGTTACACCTGGTAAAGCAGCAATGCTGATCGTTTTATTAAAGATGAAAGAATTTAGACAGTTTTTAACTCTAAGTGATGCTGCAGTGTTGTTTGACCTGAAGTATACGGAGTTTAGGACCCAGATTACTCCCAGATTTAAGAGCATCTTAGTCCGACAAATACGACAATAACAACGGCTGCTTGCATGTTCTGCAAAAAAATGTGCTTTGTTGTGTATCTGACGGACAAACACCAAACCAGTTCCACATCACGGAAGTTGCACCATTTTTACAAACCAATTCTGGTTCATCTGTTTCACTCAACAATCGGCCATGTGCGTATGAAAACAAAGGCACTGCGCATGCGCGTTTTACTCCCATTCTATCGCGATATTTCATTTTCCTATCGTTGCCTAACATTATACCGGTATTACCGTGAACGGTATAATATGGCCCAGCCCTAATTGTCACCTCCCCCTGTACTACGTCTCCCCGGTTCATGTCTCATGTTTCCTGTTTTACTTTGAAGGCCTGCATTCACTGTCAGTGTATTCAGTTTCACTCCTCCTGTCCTGTCGTTAAGTTCATGTGTGTCAGCTGCGTTCCCATGTGTGGCCACTTCCCCTGATCATCCCTCATGTGTATTTAGTCTCTGTGTTTCTTACAGTCTGTGTCGCGTCGTCTGTGTTCCCACCCTCCATGTTTCCATGCCCGGTCTGTTGTATTCTAAGTCATAGCCTTACCTTAGTTCATTCCCAGTTTAGGTTTCTGTTTAGTTATTGCTTTTGTGCTGCCCTTATTCTTGTTTGTGTCTCCTGTGTTACCAGCCACAATAAACCGTGACAACGGTCTTATGAACGCACACACTGCCCGTTGTTTGGCTGCCGTTTGTCTCTGAACTAAAGTTGCGGACATGCACCCCGATGGTGCATTTAGGGGGCATAGGAAATCCCATACACAAACCCAACCCTTTTGTACAGCCGCCCCCAAATTTGGTGTACAAATTTGACCTTGATGGAATGTCCTCTGCACCTAAGCAGAATCCTGGGGTAGAACAGGCAACCTGATGAGACGTGCCACCGGGCGAGTGTAAGTTCGGTCCTTTACTTGAACGACTGCAGCTCTGACACGATCATCGGCCCCCGGTAAGATAATTTTCATGTTTCCTACTTGCCAGAGCGCTCGTGGGGTCTGCTGATCAACAATGAGAACCACAGATCCAACTGCAATGTTGTCTGTGTCCTTGTGCCATTTCTGCCGTGGTTGCAAGGTGGGCATAAAATGCCGTATGAAGTGCTTCCAGAATTGGTCAGCCAGGACTTGAGTGTGTCTCCACCTCTTACGACTGAGCAGCTCGGATTCTGGATAGAACACTTGGGGTAGAGAGCAATCTGGCCGCCCCATCAACAAAGAGTAGGGCATGATGGGATCTGGGTCTGCGATGTCTGAAGAAACATAACCCAAAGGCCTGGAGTTGAGTATACTCTCCACCTCAAGCAGGACAGTCCTCAGCACTTCCTCTGACACTATCTGCGCTCCCAACGTGGTGCGCAGAGCAGTTTTCACAGATCGCACCTCTCTCTCCCAAGACCCTCCAAAGTGTGGAGCACTAGGGGGATTGAAACAGAATCGGATCTGTTCTGCTGCCAGTTGCTGTCTAAGATCTGGCGTTAGGGCAGTGAATGCTTCTTGTAGTTCCTTACTTGCACCTCGAAAGCTGGTACCCTGATCTGAAAGGAGTTCAAACGGCTTCCCTCTATGGGCTATGAACCGTCTGAGTGACATCAAGAAGGAGTCAACATCCATGTTTACCAGCAGATCCAGGTGAACTGCTCGAGTAGTAAGACACTTGAAAAGGATGCCCCACCTCTTTTCTTTGCGCCGACCCACTTTAATGAGCATAGGGCCGAAGCAGTCCATTCCAGTCGAATAGAAAGCAGCTCGGAAGAGCCTCAAACTTGAGGGCGGCAGATCTGCCATTTTCAGGACCTCTAGTTGACCTCTCCACTTCTTGCATTCGGGACAGTAATGCTGATGTCTTCTGACTGCTTCTCTCCCCCTTAAGATCCAGTATTTCCGGCGCAACTCAGCGAAAACACGTTCAGCTCCCGGGTGGTTGAGCTTATTGTCACATCGCTGGATTAGAAGCTTCGTAACTGGGTGAGCAGGCTCTAGAAGTACAGGGTGTAGTACCTCAGGGCTCAGGCCTTCGCATCTGCGGAGTCGACCTCCAACTCTAATCAAGTCAGAAGCCTTGTCATACTCAGGAGTGAAGGTAATTAGCCTGCTACTGAATGGAATCAGCTTCTCTGATTTAAGTAATGTGAATTCTCTCGGGAAGCTCTCCATCTGAGAATGTCTAAACAGGCCAGCTCTGCCCTTTTAAAGTCATCAGCATCAGGGTGACTGGTGTTATTAGCCGCCCCGTGCATCAATCGAGCAGTGGCTTTCAGGAGTTCCTCATATGTGCTGAACTGTTTGATGTCAGGTATCGCTGGACTAGCGGATCCAGTAAGCAGACCACAGAACACTGGCTTCTTCAGCTCCTCCACTTCCTCCTTAGCTTCTCCCACCGGTGCTTGTGGCCAAAGGCTGGGTGGCAGCTGAAGAAATGGTGGCCCCCGGCTCCAGCGATTCTCACCAGTAAGCTGAGCCACAGTTTTCCCTCTCGTGATATTGTCTGCTGGATTGGTTCCTGAGTCCACGTATCGCCAAGATGCTGCAGCAGCGAGTTCTTGTACCTCTGCAACTCTGGTTCCCACAAAGACTTTATATCTGCATGAATCTGAATGGAGCCAGTTAAGCACTGTGGTCGAGTCTGTCCAGAACACCACATCTTGGATGTCAAGGGTCAGTTCTTTCTTCAGAACAGAAGCCAGCTGTGCTCCTGTAAGGGCTCCACACAACTCTAGCCTTGGAATTGAGAGTTGCTTCTTGGGGGCAACTCTCGACCTCGCAGCCAAGAAAGCCACCTGGACCTTTCCTCCCTCTTGGTCGGTGCGTAGATATGCCACAGACCCATAGGCACGCTCAGAGGCATCACAGAACACATGAAGGCTTCGCTTGCTGTTACTACAATCCGAGCGTGAGTCAGTGTAGCATCTCGGCAGCGTTATCTGTGAGAGCTGGCCGAGTTCACTTTCCCACAAACGCCAGGCGTAGAGCAGATTCTCAGGTAAGTGAGGATCATCCCATCCTCTTTTCTTGTCCCAGAGGTGTTGCACGATGACCTTTGTATATGGAATAAGAAACCCGAGAGGATCATACTGCTGGGCGAGTAGCCAATAAATGTTGCACATTGTTAGCTCTGAACTGACGCTCTGCTGATGCTTGTACCGGAGTGCATCAGTCTTACAGTGCCATACGAGTCCTAGAGTGCGCTCTTGAGGATCGGCTGACTCCTGGGAGAGCCAGAGAACGCTACCCTCTGACTGGGACTCAACCGGTAGGTGGCTGATGACCGTGTGGACATTGCTAGCCCATTGTCGTAGTTCAAATACACCCTGCAGGAGAGACTGCAGGCGATCCACCAACTTCTTGGCTTGGCCTTCTGATGGGAGGCTCTGCAAACAGTTGTCAACATAGAAATTACGTTCTATGGACAGACGAGCATCCTCTCCTGGCTCAGTGTGTTTCTGGACATGGTCTAGAAGTGCAAAGGTAGCGCAGCACGGACTGCATGTAGTCCCAAAGGGAAGCACCTGCCATTGGTAGATGGTGGGTTTTTCGTCTACCTTCATGTCTCGCCACAGGAAACAGAGAAAGGGTTTGTCCTCATCTAGCAGACGGACCTGATGGAACATCCCCTTTATGTCACTGCTGAAGGTGACTGGGTGTTCCCTGAACCTGAGAAGGACTCCCAACAGGCTAGCTCCCAGTGTAGGCCCTGGAAGAAGGCAGTCGTTCAGGCTCTGACCCTTGTAGGTGAAGGAACAGTTGAACACTGTCCTGTCCTTCCCGTTGTGGTGCACCATGTGATGGGGGATAAACCACGAACAGTTACTCACTGCGGCCTCTTCCGGTGCAACAGCTGTGACGAAGCCAGCCTGCAGCAGTTTTTGGATTTCCCGAGAGTAGGCAGCTGCCTTCTGTGGTTCTCTGGCAAGTCGTTTCTCTGTACCACGAAGCTGGGCCAAAACTGCCTCTGGTGTAGCACGAAGAGGGGGAAGATTCTTCTTCCACAGTAGTGGGGTGGCGTAGCGATTTACTCCATCAATTGTTACTCGAATTGTCCTTGCATCAAGTCTCTGAATGGCCTCAGCGTCTTGTCGGGAGCTGGTAATGAGCCGCTCACTCCGGTATGGCAAGGTATCCATCTTCCAGAGTCTCTCAACATGGCTGAAGAGCTCGGCTTCTGGTGAGGCCCCAGAGGTGAAGAGACACTGCTGTGGGGTTAGCCGCTGACGTAGGAATCTCGATGGACCCTGTAAAGTCCATCCAAGTCGGGTGTGCACAGCTGCAGGTCCACCTGGAGGGCCTAGACGTACTGGCTCCACAGGAGTGAGAAGATGTGGATTATCTGACCCAATAAGCAGAAGGGGCTGTACTTCCTTCATGTCTGGCAGTGGCAGGTGCTTAAGGTGACGGTACCGCTCCTGTAATGCTCTTATAGGGTAACTATGGCGTGCTAGGCCAAGTTCTTTTGCTGTGAAGGCTCGGTGGATCTGGAAGGACTTGTTAGGCTGTGAGGCAGGAGAAATGGAGAATGACACAGCGGCACCATAGATGGTACAGCTATCTTGACGGACAGTGCGGAGTGCTAGGTCCTCAGCTTCCCCGTGCAGCCCCAAGCAATCAGCCGCTTCATGCAGAAGTATGGTACGCTCTGATCCATCATCCAGTATAGCATAGGTTTCAACCATCTTGGTACTGCTCCTAATGATGACACGACTTAGCTTGAGTAGCACCTGACTGCTATTGGTTTGCCGGTCTACGTACAGTGTCTCAGAGGTGGAACTTACTAAGCATGTGCTTTCCTCTGGTGCACTGGTTGAATCAGAGGCTGTAGCATCTGGGCTGGTATTGACATCATGAAGAACTTCAAGATGTCGGCGCCCACATGGTTTACACTTGGCTTTGAGGTTACACTTAGCTGCTTGATGATCACGGGCGCATCGCCAACACCTCTTATTCACCTTGATCCACTCTGTCTTCTGCTCCTTCGACAAGAGTTTGAAGTTACTGCACTGATTCAGTTAATGCTGCACTGTATTACAGAATGGGCAGTACTTCTTGGGCATTTCTTGTGTCGCTGACATGTCACCTTCCATCTTTCTCCTGGGCTCACTACCATGGAGAATGGTGGCAGCCTTCTGAAACTTATGCTCAGGACGTCTCTCCTTTCATGAAACTTGCCTCTCCCTGTCGGAGTGGCCACAATATTGGTCTCCAATTACCTGGACACGCACCTCATACTCAAGCCATTCAGCCAGATCAAGCAGTGTTGGTATAGGAGTGTTGATGGGATTGACAAATCTCTGGAAATTTGCTCTTAGGTCATAAGGTAGCTTAGCTAAGAGAAGAGATACGTGTGAGCCACACCTCAACTCTGTCCGACCTTGTTCTCCCAACTGGTGTAACATACCCACTAGCGCACGGACTTGGAGTGCAAAAGACTTGAAGGCTCTGATGTCACCACTCCTAATGTTGGGTCCATCCATCAGTTTGGTAATCCTTTTTAAGGCCAGATGTTGAGGTTGCCCATACATTTCTGTAAGTGCTCTCATGGTGTCAGCAAATGGGAATGGACTGTTACTGTATGAGTCAGCTACAAGTAGTGCATCTTCACACTTAAGGTGATCTGTCAAGATCTGGAACTTGAAGTGTTCAGGAGCATCAAGTGGAAGTATGTTATCTAGGGCTAACTTTAATCTTGCAAACTCACGTGGGTCCTCGTGCACAAAGTCGGGGATCATTGGTTGAGGTCCACGATAAGTCTCTATTGGTTGGGCTCTGCTGAGAGATAGTGGTGTCTGAGGGCACCCACCTGGTTGCAGGCGATCGGGTGGACACTGTCGGCGGTCATCTGGGTAGTTACCACAACGCCTGTACGGATAACTCAAATCCTGGTACCCATATCCATAAGGAGAACGATAGTGACTGTCAGGGCAGCTTGGGTGACCAGGGGTAGGATACCTGTCATCTTGTCTGTAGTATGGATCATCTTCATAGCAGGCCCCTAGCTTTGGCAATCTAGGAGGAGTGGCAGGCTGACTGCAGTTCCTGTGGCGACGAGCATACACCTCATCAACCCTTCTTTGGTCTGCATGATATGGTGACCGTCCCCTTGCTGCTGACACTTGAAGTGGAGGGGGCCTCTCACCTGGTGTCATTGGTGAAAGAAAATCTTGAGATTCAGGGCATGAGTCGACTGAAGGTGATGGTGACTGTGCGCTGCGCTCCCTGTCAAGATCGGCATCATTTAGACTGAGAGTGAGCTCCTCAATCAGGCCATGCTAGCTGTCCTTTGGATGTTGAGACTCATCTCCAAATGGCACCTGTGGAGCACTTTCAGGCTGATGTGGACTCTTCTGACCTTTGATTGGCACCAGCTTACTAGTGTGGGCAGGTGTGGTTGACGTCCCATCCTCACAAAGTCCAGACCGTGATGTGGCATGCTGTGGAGCTAGTACAGGTGAGCTAGAGATCAATTCTGTCAGGCGTTGCACATCTAGTCGAAGTCGATTGTGTTCCTCTTTCATATGATGAATATATTGGAGAATTTCAGGATGAGTAGAATGCTTGCCCTGATCATCATGTGAGAGTGGGTTCTTAGCGAGGTCGTCCACTTCATAGTTCTGGAGGTATGATGGCAGCTTGCTATGTTTGTGCGGACAGTCAGACTCTCTGTATGGGTATCGGTCTTCCATTCTGAACATATAAGGCTGAAGCAGTTGCTCACATCCGGCTCGAAGGACCAAATGTTCAGAAGGGTTAAAGAAATCTGAGCTGGCAGCATTCACTTCAGAGTGTCGGGTCAGAACAAACAGGCAGAGTCCAGGAATAAAGTTTTCATTCTTTGTATTTCTAATTGAGAATGTGCCCGCAGCTGGGTGAGAGAGTGTGTGTGGGTGGGTGTGTGTGTGTGTGTGGTTTCTGCAGACAAAGCATAATGATACAAATCAATTAGGAATCAAATTACATAATAAACATAAAGATACAACTGATGTGTACTCAAGTACAGTATATAACTAAATAAGCTGACATTATACTTCAGCCTGGTTACATAAACTTAAAATCAGACATTATGCATTAATCAGAATCAGAATCAGAATCAGAATACTTTATTGATCCCTGGGGGAAATTATTTTTTGTTACAGTGCTCCATTTTAAACCAACATTAAGACAAGACAGACAATACGCTAACTAAGAATAGTACAATATATACATATATATACATACATACATACATAAGTCACTTATAAATAAATAGTTGGAAAAGAAACATGTGTAGCTGTAGCAGCAAACAGTGTGTTAAGTGGATGCGTTGTACAGGGAGATGGCCACAGGCAGGAATGATTTCCTGTGTCGTTCAGTGGTGCTTTTCGGTAATCTCAGTCTCTCACTGAACGAGCTCCTGTGACTGACCAGCATGTCATGGAGTGGGTGGGAGGTGTTATCCAACATTGTCTTTATCTTGGACAGCATCCGCCTCTCCGACACCACCTTGAGGGAGTCCAGCTCCATCCCCACAACATTGCTGGCCTTACGGATCAGTTTATTAAGTCTGTTGGCATCTGCAACCCTCAGCCTGCTCCCCCAGCATGCAACAGCATAGAGGATCGCACTGGCCACAACAGACTCATAGAAAATCCTCAGCATTTTCTGGCAGATGTTGAAGGACCTCAGTCGCCTCAAAAAATAGAGACGACTCTGGCCCTTCCTGTAAAGTGCTGTGGTGTTTTTAGCCCAGTCCAGTTTATTGTCAATGTGTACTCCAAGGTATTTATAGTCCTCCACAATGTCAACACTGACCCCCTGGATTGAAACAGGGGTCAAGTGTCTCCTGGTCTTCCTGAAGTCCACGATCAGTTCCTTGGTCTTTGCCACGTTGAGCTGCAGATGATTCTGCTCACACCACGTGACAAAGGAGTCGACCACAGCCACTCTGTCTCATCATCCCTGCTGATGCATCCAACCACCGCAGAGTCATCAGAAAACTTCTGAAGATGGCATGTCTCTGTGCAGTGGCTGAAGTCTGTGGTGTAGAGGGTGAAGAGGAAGGGGGGGAAGACAGTCCCCTGTGGTGCCCCTGTGTTGCTAATCACCTTGTCAGACACACACTGTGGGAGACGTACATATTGTGGTCTTCCTGTCAGGTAATCAACAATCCAGGACACCAGAGAAGCATCCACCTGCATCGCTGCTAACTTATCACCCAGGAGGGTCGGCCTGATGGTGTTGAAAGCACTGGAAAAGTCAAAAAACATGACCCTCACAGTGCTCGCCGGCTGGTCCAGATGGGTGTAGACACGATTGAGCAGGTAGATGATGGCGTCCTCTGTTCCGAGACGAGGCTGATAAGCGAACTGAAGGGGATCCAGATGTGGTCTTACTATGGGTCGCAGCTGGTCCAGGATGAGCCTTTCCAGGCTCATCCTGGACACACCTCATACACACACCTCATACAACTATGCACTGAAGACAACTTTACATTGGTTTATGATCTGTTACACGGAGCACAGAATCAACAACACGATAACAACGAATCTCTCTGCTAGAAGCTAATTAGCAAACAAATCTGTTATGCTAGCGAACTACCACTTCAAATCAAATCAAATCAAATCACTTTTATTGTCACATCACATGTGCAGGTACATTGGTACAGCACATGTGAGTGAAATTCTTGTGTGCGAGCTTCACAAGCAACAGAGTTGTGCAAAATACAATAATGTAAACAAGCAAAATACAAGAATGGCTACATCTGAAACTAATAAATAATATGTACAATATATAATAGTATATGCATTTTTCTTCTTGAGCTCTCAGCGAAGGCGGTCGCACTTTCTCCTCTCCTCCTCACCCTTATCTTCCCTGCTTCGCCTCTATGTCCTTGTCTTGTCTTGTGTGAATTTACTTTCCCTGGAACAGTCTCTCACTGTCGTTCTCTAAACCTAAAAGAGAATTATGGATTTGATCAACTGGTCTCTGAGTGCTATTGACACCCTTTTCTCAACGAGAAGTCGGGGCTCGGGAGAGCCTGAGTGCCCTGGAGGGACTTTCCCTGCCGGTTACACGATGGACGGGTGGCAGAACTGGAGGACCGTGTGCCTGGCGGGACTGTCGATCGAGGACGCTGAAGATATCTACCTATTCGGAACCATGATAACAGGGTTCATGCTGATCGGCGTTGGCTTAGCCTGGTTTATCAGAGAAATAAGAAAGCGGAACCGGCTGTTCAAACCCCCACAAGGCTGCCCGCTGGATTCGAAGCGACGGGACGAGGTGCGACCTCTCACAACGAACGTAATATGGTCAACACCTTGGAGACGCTTACAGCTGCTGTGAAGGCTCAAAACAACACCATTGAGCGTATGAGGGGAAACATCAGAGAGAGGCCTGCTCAAAATGAGACCCTTGAGCAACAGTTGGAAAACATCGCGGAACGGATCACTGTAGTTGTGAGGTCTCAGAATCAAAAGACTGACAACACCACGGAACAGAAGTTTGATACCATCATGGGGAGGCTCGCAGCTCTTCAACGGGAGATCGAGAGACCAGCCTCGGAGTGCTAGAATTCGAGCTGCTCACAAAGGAGAAATCAACAATATTCAACATTTGGACACCACGGCCCCAGCTGCAGGCCCAAGGCTGGAGCCCACCAAAACAACTCCCTGATAACGACTGTGTGATGACTATTCTTCCCGCCCCATGAAGGACACCTGGATTGGCTGGAGGACTGTTTACTTAGCCTGATAGGCCGAAGGACACTGTCTCAGCTAAACTATGGACACACACACACTTACACTGATAAGCACTCACTCATCCCCCTCCCTTTCCAACGCCTTCGATGCTTGTGCCCTACCGGGGATGATAGCAGTCAACTGGACCAGCACAGATGCTGCAGGACCGGATGCACTGTCTACGCCGGCTCTCTCTTACCCTTTACCCGCCCTGTTGCTTGTCTCGTGTTTCTATGGTGTATTGATAGTCATGTGCTTTTGTGCTGAGGTGTTTTTTCTTTTATCAAACTGTTCTCCCACTAGGAGCTCAGTCTGAGTGGAGTTTTTTTTCTCCTCCTCTTACCTCATGTAGTGTATTTTCGTTGTTTTTTTCCTATCAGCCTACCTTCTGACATGTCTGCCCAATGTGATGTTTGTGTAAAGTTGGTCAGAAGGTTCCTTTGTGAGTGCGCATGCGCCATTAGCGTGCTGCCTGCTGTAACCCCTAATTTCCCTCGGGATGAATAAAGTATTCTGATTCTGATTCTGATTCTGATTTCTGGATGTGTATACTAAATATTTTTCTACGTGTGTGTGTGTGTGTGTGTGTGTGTGTATACACATATTTTACAAATTAAATAGAGTAAACAATAAATAAAATATATAAAATAAAATATACAGAGTGAGACACGTGCAAAACAGTGGCGTTACTGGACAGTATGGAGTGCATAATGTTAAAGTTCCAGTAGTGAAGCTGAGGTGTCTATGAAGTGTTCAGCAGTCTGATGGCCTGATGGAAAAAGCTGTCTCTCAGTCTGCTGGTACGGGACCGGATGCTGCAGAACCTCCTTCCTCTTGTACATAACGTCACTTAAACAGAAGCAGAAACTGCTGGTAAGTCATCAAATACACTCATGGCTGAACACCAACACAACTGAGTGAAGTAAAACATTAACTTACGGTCTTATGAACGCACACACTGTTCGTTGTTTGGCTGCCGTTTGTCTCTGAACTAAAGTTGCAGACATGCACCCCAATGGTGCATTCAGGGGGCATAGGAAATCCCATACACAAACCCAACCCTTTTGTACAGAACTACTCTCATGGCAGAGACTGACAAGGTACAACTCAAATGCTACGGCAAGGGGGAGCCAGGACAACAGGTCAGGGGGGAGTTATCATGACCACCACCACCTGAGATTGGGTACCAGGTTACAAGTGCGATGGAAGAAGGATCGTGGAGTGTGAGAGGAACTGACCTGAAGCTTGAAACCTGGATCCTCCATAGCAGGTTACCAAGACTACGTGAAGTACCCTCTGAAGATCTACTAGATGATGTGAATGCAACACTACGGACAATACATATTGTGACTATTTCCAAGAATAACCAGCTGATCTACACCACTGCAGCAGTGATCACTGAGATGCTTGGCTACAAGTTGAACAGCCACAAGGAGAAGGGGACTAGAGGCCAAGATCAAAGTAGCATGAAAAATGGGTAGCCAGCTATCAGAGCTGCAGAAAGGTGCAATAAAGAGGGTGCATTGGCCAGCCTCTTGAAGAGGTACACCAGAGCAATAGAAGGCAGGAGAATAAACCAGCTGCTCTCCACAGAACCAGCCAAGGTAGACTCTCAGTGGCAAGGGAACAATATAAGAACAACTCCATCAAGGAAGGAGACAGAGCAACACTGGAATATGAGAAGGACACAACAGATAACGGCAATGCTCAGTGGCTACGGATCTAAGAACAGGCCACAGCAACCTGCCTGAACAGGGTCCAGTAACCATCAGAGTGGCAGACTTCGAAGAAAGGCTCTCCAGTATGAAGAGTTAGACAGCACCAGGACATGGTTCACACCTACTGTCTGAAGAAGCTGACTGCACTCCATGTGCATCTGGCAGTACAAATGAAACAGCTGCTAGTCGATGAGAGACACCCAGAATGGCTAACCGAAGGCCGGACAGTCCTGATCCCCAGGGATCCCCAGAAGGGACTGGTCCCATCCAGCTACTGTCCAATAACCTTCCTCAGTACCAAATGGAAGCTCCTGTCAAGCATCATAGTGGCTAAAATGAACAAGCACATGGCTCAATACAGTGGGGCAAAAAAGTATTTAGTCAGCCACCGATTGTGCAAGTACCCCCACCTAAAATGATGACAGAGGTCAGTAATTTGCACCAGAGGTACACTTCAACTGTGAGAGACAGAATGTGAAAAAAAAACAATCCATGAATCCACATGGTAGGATTTGTAAAGAATTTATTCGTAAATCAGGGTGGAAAATAAGTATTTGGTCAATAATAAAAATACAACTCAATACTTTGTAACATAACCTTTGTTGGCAATAACAGAGGTCAAACGTTTACTATAGGTCTTTACCAGGTTTGCACACACAGTAGCTGATATTTTGGCCCATTCCTCCATGCAGATCTTCTCGAGAGCAGTGATGTTTTGGGGCTGTCGCCGAGCAACTTTCAACTCCCGCCACAGATTTTCTATGGGGTTGAGGTCTGGAGACTGGCTAGGCCACTCCAGGACTTTCAAATGCTTCTTACGGAGCCACTCCTTTGTTGCCCGGGCGGTGTGTTTTGGATCATTGTCATGTTGGAAGACCCAGCCTCGTTTCATCTTCAAAGTTCTCACTGATGGAAGGAGGTTTTGGCTCAAAATCTCACGATACATGGCCCCATTCATTCTGTCCTTAACACGGATCAGTCGTCCTGTCCCCTTGGCAGAAAAACAGCCCCATAGCATGATGTTTCCACCCCCATGCTTCACAGTAGGTATGGTGTTCTTGGGATGCAACTCAGTATTCTTCTTCCTCCAAACACGACGAGTTGAGTTTATACCAAAAAGTTCTACTTTGGTTTCATCTGACCACATGACATTCTTCCAATCCTCTGCTGTATCATCCATGTGCTCTCTGGCAAACTTCAGACGGGCCTGGACATGCACTGGCTTCAGCAGCGGAACACGTCTGGCACTGCGGGATTTGATTCCCTGCCGTTGTAGTGTGTTACTGATGGTGACCTTTGTTACTTTGGTCCCAGCTCTCTACAGGTCATTCACCAGGTCCCCCCGTGTGGTTCTGGGATCTTTGCTCACCGTTCTCATGATCATTTTGACCCCACGGGATGAGATCTTGCGTGTAGCCCCAGATCGAGGGAGATTATCAGTGGTCTTGTATGTCTTCCATTTTCTGATGATTGCTCCTACAGTTGATTTTTTCACACCAAGCTGCTTGCCTATTGTAGATTCACTCTTCCCAGTCTGGTGCAGGTCTACAATACTTTTCCTGGCGTCCTTCGAAAGCTCTTTGGTCTTGGCCATGGCGGAGTTTGGAGTCTGACTGTTTGAGGCTGTGGACAGGTGTCTTTTATACAGATGATGAGTTCAAACAGGTGCCATTCATACAGGTAACGAGTGGGGGACAGAAAAGCTTCTTACAGAAGACGTTACAGGTCTGTGAGAGCCAGAGATTTTCCTTGTTTGAGGTGACCAAATACTTATTTTCCACCCTAATTTACGAATAAATTCTTTACAAATCCTACCATGTGAATTCATGGATTTTTTTTTCACATTCTGTCTCTCACAGTTGAAGTGTACCTCTGGTGCAAATTACTGACCTCTGTCATCATTTTAAGTGGGGGAACTTGCACAATCGGTGGCTGACTAAATACTTTTTGCCCCACTGTACATGAGTGGGGAAAGAAAAGAATTGGCAAGAGTACCAGAGGAGCAACACACCAGCTACTGGTAGACAGAGCAGTCACCCCAGACTGCAAGACTAGGCAGACCAACCTGTGCACTGCCTGGATTGATTACAAGAAGGTCTATTACTTGATACCCCACACCTGGATCCTGATGAACAACCCTAGAGTCCAACCTCAAGGCAACAGCAAAAGTCACCATCAAGTGCAGGATATATCAAGGAGATGCTGCTTCCCCACTACTCTTCTGCATAGGCCTGAAAACTGAGTGATATGATTGACTAGACTGGCTACGGATACCGACTACGGATTGGAGAAATTGTCAGCCACCTCCTCCTGACATCAAGCTGTATGCCAAGAGTGAACGAGTCATGGATTCACTGATCCACACCAACAGGATATGCAGCAAAGACATCTAAATGTTGTTCGGACTAGAGAAGTGTATTCGGATGATAATGAAGACAATGAAGGCAGTCAGAATTTAGGGGCTCGAACTACCAGTAGGCAACATTGCAGACATCAAGGACAGCTACAAGTACCTGGGAATCCCACAGACAAATAGTAGTTGAAGGGGCTACTTCATGGTTTCCAAGTACCTGCAGAGGGCCAGGTACTGGTGAGTGTCAGCACCACAATCCAGGATGAGACAACAAACATCCACAAGCACATCAGGAAGACGGCCACGACTGACGCCATGCTCAATGAATACCTCAGGCAGCAGAAACCCAAGAAAGAGAAGCAAGAGGTGGAACCATCATGGAAGGACAAGCCCCTGCACCGCATGTACCACCGGCATATAGAGGAATTAGCTGACATCCAGAAATCCTCCCAGTGACTGGACAAAGCTTGACCAAAAGACAGCACAGAGGCACTAATCATGGCAGCACAAGAACATGCTCTGAGCACAAGATCCACAGAGCCTGGTATCTATCACACCAGGCAAGACCCCAGGTGCAGGCTGTGTAAAGATGCCCCTGACACAATCCAGCACATAACAGCAGGGTGCAAGATACTAGCAGGCAGGGCATACATGGAACGCCATAACCAAGTGGCCGAAATAGTATACAGAAACATCTGTGTCGAGTATGACTTGGAAGTCCTGAGGTCAAAATGGGAGATGCCCCCCAGGGTGGTCAAGAATGAAGCTCGAATGAAGCTAGGGCTACGTTTACACTGCAGGCAATAGCGCATCAAATCTGATTTTTTTGACCCTATGCGACCCATATCCGATCATGGTATGACAGTGTGAACGGCACAAATCCGATATTTTCAAATCCAATCTGGTTCACTTTCGTATGTGGTACTGAATCCGATACATAGCCGATGTTTTAGAAAGCAACTGCTGTTTGAATGGTCATGTCGCATTAAATCCGTCTTTTACGTCACTGACACAAGACCGATGGAAATTATCAGTGCGGGAGAAGCGCCCGAGAAGACATCACGAATGCTTCCTGGCCATCCCGTGTAGATGTTAGTGAAACTGTTGGGAAGACAATGTTGGAGAAACGTGAACATTTTATTTGTACTGTATAATCTGCAGACTCTGACAGAAAATTCCAACAATCCTTTGAAAGTCCGCTCCTCTCTAAACAGCAATAATGATAATTATTAGTCCATATTTAAATAACAAAATAACGTTATAACTTAAAGCAAAACTGGGAAACATAAAGTCTGAAACAAGTCTTTATATTAAGGCCATCAGTCAAACAATACTGTTTGGTCTGGGTCTAAACAGAGCACGTTGTGTGTGACGTTTTCTTTTGCGCATGCGGGCCGCTTTGAGGGTTCACACTAGAGCGTGTTTGCGGTCACATTTTATTTGTAGTGTGAACAAGCAGACAAAAAAAATCGGATTTGATCAAAAAATCGGAATTGAGCATTAAGACCTGCAGTGTGAACGTGGCCTAAGATCCTGTGTGACTTCGAGATACAGACGGACAAAATGGTGGTGGCTAACCAACCGGACAAAGTAGTGGTAGACAAGCAGAGGAAAACGGCCGTAGTAAAAGACATAGCAATACCTAATGACAGCAACATCAGGAAGAGGGAACACAAAAAGCTAGAGAAGTACCAAGGGCTCAGAGAAAAGCTCGAGAAGATGTGGAAGGTGAACAGTAGTCCCAATGGTAATTGGAGCACTAGGTGCAGTGACTCCCAAGCTACCTGAGTGGCTCCAGCAGATCCCAGGAGAAACATCAGAGATCTCTGTCCAGAAGAGCGCAGTCCTAGGAACAGCAAAGATACTGCGCAGGACCCTCAGGTTCCCAGGCCTCTGGTAGAGGACCCGAGCTTGAAGGATAGACCACCCTCAGGGGCGAGAGAGGAATTGTAGCTGGTGGCATAGCAGATCAGCCACTGACCAGAAGGTCGGTGGTTCGATCCCAGGCTGCTCCAGTCTGCATGCCAAATATCCTTGGGCAAGATAATAACCCCATGTTGCTCTCCGATGCATTCATCGGAGTGTGAATGTGTATGAATGTTAGATACTCAGCACTTAAACTTAGAAGAAGTGCCTGTGTGAATGGGTGTGATTGGGTGAATAAATTAGTTGTATAAAGCACTTTGAGTGCTCAGACAGAGTAGAAAAGCGCTATATAAGAACCAGTCCATTTACCATTCACCATTTTTTTTTTTTTTATATATGATCAATATTGTGAAAAATCTTCAACCCCCAATTCAGTATACTTATGTGCAATTTCTCCATCCATTCATCCTCTTCTATTACCAATTCAGGGTTAAAGGAGGGTTGGGGCCTATCAGCTGTTTTAGGGTGAGAGACAGGATACACCCTGGATTGGTCGCCAGTCTGTCACAGGCTTTGTCACAGCAACCCTTTGAGACCATTTCTAATGCAGCTTCAATTAACAATAGATTAATCAGCTGAAGGACCAGAGTGAAATCCTTTGTCAGGTTTTTGTTGGATTCTTTCCTGTTTCTTAAGGACCTGACTTTCAGACACTGCTATAGAGACTTCCTTTCTTCCCCACTTGACCAGTTTCTTCTAACTTTTTAAGGATGCACTGCACACCATGCCAGGTTTTTGAATCATAGTTCTTTAGGAGTTACCTTGTTGTTGCATTTTTTTAATAGATGCACTTTAAAGCAGGTTCTTCGATAAGTTGTTTGTTATCTTTGGAGACAACACTGGTTCATCCCTTGAGTCAGGTGCCGTGTTTTATGCTTGAATAGGTCAAAGATAATTGGCTTAACAAAGTAAAAACATAATTCATCTGAAAATGCAAGTGCAAGGATGAACAGGTGGAAAATTAGTCAAAAAGTGCCAATGTCCAGAGAAAAACACTCCCAGAAGTCTAGACTATTGTTCAAGGACACTTTATAAAGTCTGGCTCCTTGAAAACAACATATAAAGAAATGAGTGGTAGCTCACAGCTTTTGCACAGTACTGTAATTGTTTAGAATTTAGAGTTCATACATTGAGTTTATACAATCTGCACTATTAGTTTAGGATGAGGAATTCTACAATTCAGATTGTGTAAATGATAGATTTGCAATTTAAATATTTTAAATCTACAGGACTTTTTTGTCTGAAATGTAATTCCAGTAAAACCTGCAAGAAATGCTGTCCTTTTATTTTTCCTCCTTCTGCTGAGGTTCAACAGCACAATTTACCTGCGGGGATTAATAATGTTTTTATGATTCAGATTTCTATTCCACTTCCACTTTGAAGGCAGCACGGTGGCACAGTGGTTAGCACTGTTGTCGCACAGCAAGAAGGTCCTGAGTTCAATTCCACGATCAGGCCGGGGTCTTTCTGTGTGGAGTTTGCATGTTCTCCCCGTGTTTGCGTGGGTTCTCTCCGGGTACTCCGGCTTCCTCCCACCGTCCAAAGACATGCAGCTTGTGGGGATAGGTTAATTGGATAATCTAAATTGCCACTTGGTGTGAATGTACGAGTGAATGTGAGTGAGAATGGTTGTCTGTCCCTGTGTGTTGGCCCTGCGACAGACTGGCAACCTGTCCAGGGTGTACCCCGCCTCTCACCCTATGACAGCTGGAATAGGCTCCAGCGCCCTGAAAAGGATAAGCGGAAGCGAATGGATGGATGGATGGATAGTTACACTTTGATTTCACTGTCAAAATAAATCCATAGTGTTTTTTTAAATAAATCGACACTTCAGATTGGATGTGCATTGTGACACAGGACCCCCACACACACGGGTTATGCTTAGTGTCTTTTTATTTTGAAAATAATTTGCAATTTTTGGCACCCGCCTCGGACGCAGACACCCCGTCTCTCTGCCAGCATCATCTGCTCCATCTCACTGTGGGCACACAAAAAGACATCTCCCTCATTAACACAGTCCCGTACACCTGTTGCCTCCCCGCCTCCGTGCCGCCCAGAGAGCTCACTGTGTCACCCCTCCTCTGCAGCAGGCTAGCAAACCACGACCCCGCCTCAGCTTCCCCACCAGCCTACTCCCCTCCTCTCTATGAGCGGGAGAAGAAATCGCCCACGACCATCTGTGTACCCGGCCTGTGGACCACATTGAACTTAAACGGCTGCAAAGCCAGATACCAGCGGGTGATCCGGGCGTTGGCATCCTTCATGCGGTGGAGCCACTGCAGCGGGGCGTGGTCCGAACAGAAAGTGAATGGTCACCCCAGGATGTAATAAAGAAGGGAGTCAACCGCCCACCGGATCGCCAGGCACTCCTTCACGACTGTGCTGTAGCGCGTCTCTCGATCCGTAAGTTTTCGACTGTTGAGAATGGGGCTGTCAGCCCCTCCCACCTGCTGGGACAAAACGGCCCCTAGCCCTCTGTTCGAGGTGTCCGTCTGCAAAATAAACGGGAGGGAGAAGTTAGGTGTGAACAGCAACGGCTCCCCACAGAGAGCCGTTTTTACCTGCACAAACGCTGATAGGTTAGTAGCTTGAACCTATTAGCTGGAACGTTGAAGACAATATAATTACACAGCAAGCAAGACACGAAGTAGGCAAAGTTCTTCATGTTTCTTGTGCACAGGAGAGAACCGGACAAACGCCGTTCCTTCGCTTGACCCCAGTTGCTCTCGTCCGCTCCCCCGTAACACTGCTCTTTTATTGAGGTTACATGAATATGCATAGGTTCATTAACATATGACGTCTACATACAAACAAAGAGTACCTTGCCTGTGCGTTGTGTAAGTGTGTGTGTGTGTGTGTGTGTGTGTGTGTGGGGGGGGGGGGGGTCAGAGTGTGGCCCCATAAACGACTTCCCTTAACCTGCTGGTCTGAAAAATCCAACAGTTCATCTATATGTAAGAAAGCACTTAGACTAAAACTGACATGGCTACGTTAATCCTACCGTAAAACAATAAAACCAGGTACGACCTCTTCCCATGCTCCCAGGATGTAGGTGTGCATTCCTGGAATGCACACCAAGCCTTTGCAGCCTGCTAAAGATCACACATCCTATCGCTACACAATTGATTATACACCTCTAAGCATATATGGTTAAATATTTCTAAGCATAAATGACAATCAACAATACAAAACCTAACAAACGCCGCCTGGCACTGCTCCGACCACTGGACCAGATCTGGGGCACCTTTTCGGGTGAGATCGGTCAAGGGGCTAGTCAGGTCCGCAAACCCCGGAATGAACCTGCGATAGTAGCCTGCCAGCCCCAGGAACCGCCTCACCTCCTTAATGTCTTGGGGCGCGGGCAGGACGCGATAGCTGCCGTCTTCTCCACTTGCGGGCGCACCTCGTGCCCCCCCAAGTGCCCCCCTGATACTGTACCTCCAACAGCACACTTCTTTGGGTTGGCCGTGAGCCGCCAGCGATCCCAATTTCATTCATCCCTAAGAAGAAACTTACGAATCACGGACTTTAAAGTCTTATTCAGCCTCTCTACCAGCCCGTCAGTCTGAGGGTGGTAGACACTGGTCCGAATAGGTTTAATGCCCAGTAATTCGTACAGTTCCCGCAATGTGCGCGACATGAATGACGTGCCCTGGTCAGTCAGTATTTCTTTTGGAATGCCGACTCGGTAGATGACCTGTAACAGTGCCTGCGCCACGCTCTTTGCTGAAATGGTGCGCAGCGGCACTGCTTCCGGGTATCGCATTGCGTAATCCACCAAGACCAATACAAAGCGATAGCCGCGTGCACTCCGGTGAAATGGCCCGATGAGATCCATGCCAATGCGCTCAAATGGGATCTCCATCAGTGGTAATGGGCGCAACGGCGCTTTCGGCACGGTCGGCTGGTTAACCAGCTGGCATTCTGGGCACAACGCACACCAGCGGCGCAGTCGGCCCAAATGTCAATAGAATCAGGCCATTATGCGCTCCAGAGTTTTCTCACAACCTAAATGCCCTGCCATGGGGTTCGAATGAGCCGCCTGGAAAATTGTTTCCCGGCGGCTTTGCGGCACCAACAACTGGGTGCGGATCTCATTAGTGAGAGTGTCGCGGCTCACTCGATAAAGCTGATCGTTCCGCAATTGGAAATGAGGGTCAGTTCGCGCAGCATCAGGGCGCACCAAGCGACCATCAATATCCATCACTTGGTCATAGGCTGAGCGTAGGGTGTCGTCCCGAGACTGCTCTAGTGGAAAATCTTCCGTGGGGTGCACAACGGGAGGCAGTGAGGCTTCTGTAGAAGTCCCTGCCACCTCCTCCCCCCCAGAGTCAGTGTCAGTCGACCCCGCGTCACCGCTGAGCGCTGCGCAAACGTTACACAAATTTAAAGACTGCGATCGCATCCCCGTGTACTGCCCCAATAAGCTGTGGAACCCCGGCAGATCCAATGCGACAGGCACGGGCCAACTGCCGCCTTCACTCTATGCGTTTTGCCCCTGAATTTCAGCAGCAGCGACACAACCGGGTACTTCTGAATATCCCCATGCACACATTTCAACTCCACCTACTCTGCTTCCAACAATGCCCCAGGGCGAACCAAGCTTTGGTGAAGCAGGGTCTGCATACAGCCAGTCCACCAAAGCGTGGCGTATACCCCCTCGACACCTTACCGGTATGCAGTATGTCCCTCCCAGACTGGGAGCGGGTGCTGGAGCCCCAGCAACGTGGAACACCTGACCAACCTCCATTAGCAGGCAGTCCCGGCGCAGATGTCCCGGCCGTCCGCACTTCCAGCAATCTGGTTTGTGCGGCTCCTCATGGCTTCGGGTTGGCGTCAGGTCTGTCAGCATTTGCGGCCGGGAGCAGCACTGCGAATGGATTCCTTGGGCTACAACCACCGGCACTCTCCGTCCAGAACCGACCATGCCTCCCCTCCTCCTAGCAGCAGGCGGCAGCAGCAGGCGGCAGCAGCAGGCGGCAGCGGTGGCCGCTCCGAGGCCCCTCCCCTCGGCCGCGACGCTTGCGGAGCTGGCGGCGGTTCCGCCACCAGGTGATCTTCCGCCAGTGTCACGGCAGTGGTCAGGTCCGGCACCTGATGACAGCGGACCCAGCGAGCCGTAGCTTCCGGCAGGCCCTCCACAAACTGCTCCAACACCACCAGGTTCAGCAATCGTGCCTCCTCCTCCGTTGGACCTGGACACAACCATCTCGCCGCCGCGTCTTCCAGCTGACGAGCCCAAGCGAACGGCCGCTCCCCCTCCGACATCCGGCTCACTCAAAACTGCTGTAGTCCTCCGGGGTGAGCCCAAGCCGATCCAGCACTGCCCGGCAGACATCCGCATACACAGTCTGGGATGCCGGGGGTAGACTGAGGGCCGCCATGTGCGTGTCCCTGGACAGCAGCAGCAGCCTGGGAGCCCACTCCTTTACAGGCAACCGGCAGGCAAGCGCCATGGCCTGGAACGTCTCCAGAAACGTCAGGGGATCCTCCCCATCACCCATCCGGTGCAGCGTCACAGACAGCGGGCGGGGGCACGGCCGGAACCCCCAGCAACTGTTGCAGCGCCGCCGTCTGCTGAGCCGCTTGCTGAGCCGCTTGCTGGTGAAGCAAAGTCAGCTGTTGGTCCTGGGCCGCCGCCTGGCGCACGGACATAGCAGCCAGATCCTGCATCATCTGCCCCAGAATCTGCAATGGCTGGACAGGTGGCTGGGCGGCAGGCTGGGTGGCGGGCGGGCCGGTGGGGTGAGCGGCAGGCTGATCCGGCGGGGGGCCCGACATGACAGCACACACCAGGGTTTCAGCACCACTTGTGACACAGGACCCACACACACACGGTTATGCTTAGTGTCTTTTTATTTTTTAAAATAATCTGCGGTTTTTGGCACCTGCCTTGGACGCAGCCACTCCATCTCTCTGCCAGCATCATCTGCTCCATCTCACTGTGGGCACACAAAAAGACATCTCCCTCATTAACACAGTCCTGTACACCTGTTGCCTCCCTGCCTCCGTGCCGCCCAGAGAGCTCACTGTGTCACCCCTCCTCTGCAGCAGGCCAGCAAACCACGCCCCCGCCACATGCATATTAAAAAAAACCCTGTCTTTTACACAATACAGTTTTATGTAACACAAGGCAAAACATACTCACACTTTAACATTTGCTTGCAGCTTTACTGCCCAACTATAGTATTTTTGATGCTGAATAAACTGCTAAGTTTAAAGTTTAAAGCAGAGGTGGAAGAAAAGGGTTATTTTTTTATTGTTTGGTTGATCAGTTTTCACAACCATTTCTAAACCACAAGCAGAAACAAACACCAACTTTATATTTGCTCTATTTTTCTTCATGTAAAATGCCTTCATGATATACTTGGCTCCCTCATTAACTGAGACTGTTGATTGGGGATGTCATGTGCAACCCCTCCCTCATCATTTTACCTCTTCTTGTTTCTCAGTCTCTCTAGCAAAGGCGGTAATCAAAAGAACAGCAGACTTCAGTGCTGCATCCCCGAGGACCACCGCTGACTGGCTTCTCCATCATCAACTGCTTGCAGTTGTTGGTTTTCTTTTGTTTAACTATGGTGGGATTACTACTATGTTGGGGTTTTTTTTCCGTGTGTTTCCCCACAATGATGTGTTAGTCCCCAATGTACTGTGAGCCATAAAGTGAGAAAGTGTACACAAAGAGAGTATTGTCATTAGGCTAGGGTAGAAAACCATTACAAATGACTATCTTTCTAAAAATGATAGTTGAAGGGCTAAGAACTTTCTGTATAACTGTACCAAGTTTTTTGAGGGCGGCTCACGTTTTTAATGTTCTGCTGAAACACAAGAAACTCAAAAATTCTGGGTCAAAAGGGCCCAGAACCAAAATCCATGATTAGCCTGCAATGATTCATTGAAGAATTTGAATGATTAAATTATGAAAACTCCAGTGCTTCGTTTAATGCACAGCTCTGTTGCGCACTCTTGTCATAATGTAAACATGAGCATTTTAACCACATTTGCAACTAAAAATAGACCCGCAATAGAAATGTGACTATGAGCTGGCATGTAAATAAGCAGAATGACAACATTAAGCCCACACCACACCCTTTTGTTTTTAAAGACTCATAACACAGCAGGAGTAGTGAGAATGATGCTGTCATAGTTTAAACATGGAGCTGGAGTCTGTCTACACACACAGAGCAAAGAGGCATAGCCATTTCTGGCAAGGTGAGCTCAGGTGGAGTGAATGAAAACATTTTCTTGTTTCCAAAAGAGCCGCGTTCCTGTGATCATGCTGGAAACAGCCAGCTGGAGTCCTTTAGCTTTTCTTGATGTCAAAGTTTGTTAAAGAGGTGCTGTGATAACTTTATAGCTGCTCTATCCACTGCTGTTTGTTTTAAACAGCAAAAATCTACACTACAGAAGTTACATTCAAATATGCAGGTGCATTGTTAACTTAGCCTGATGCATTGTTTAATGCATCTATCATGATTTGGCTTTCTGTAGGGATCTCGCTGTGTCTACCCATCATACACCTTACAATTGTGCTATTGACCTTCTTGGTGCTCCTCTACCCACTGGGAGATTATACAATGTGTCCAAGCTGAAAGGGAGGCAATGGCCTTACAGACATACTGGTTGCAGGCATCATTTGGCCATCTTATTCTGCTTTAGGAACTGTTTTTTTTTTTCCTTCATTGAGAATAAGGACAACACTAAGGCCTTGCATCGATTTCCGTGGACTGAATAAAATAACTGCTAGATATAATACCCACTGCCTTTACTGTCCTCTGCTTTTGAGTTGTTACAGAGTTGTTACACAACTATTTTCAGCAAACTGAATCTCTTGGTGAGGATTAGAGAGTGGGGCGAGTGGAAGACAACCAACCCTCTGGGTGGGTTTGGGTGCTGTTTTTCAGGCCCTGGTAAATGATGCCGTTTGGGACTTCATGAACCACTTTGTGTTCGTCTACTTAGATGACATTCTGATCTTCTCACGGTTTCTTCAAGAATACATGTCTCATGTACGGCAAGTCCAACCTAGCAGGTAGCATCACGCAGTAATAACATTGTTACGTGCCAAGGGGTGTGGCTTTGCTTTTGTGCTCTGTTTTGTGTTCTATTCATCTTTCAGGCGTCAGGCCTCCTCTGATTGGCCAGTTCGAAGTTGATTGGCAGGTGTCTATTGGCTGGACTGGGCTCAGTTGGCCAATCACACTCCAAGGAACACTACAAATGAGCCGCTCCCTGGCCAGCTGGGGTCTACTGGCTTCTGCTTTGACAAACATTTGCGAACAGGCATCTTTATGTTGTGTGTGGTGGGAGGCTGGACAGGTAAGCCGGGGTACCCTATACACTGGTTGTAGATTTTACTCTGTTAGTCACACTAGGTTATGCGGTTGATGCCACCCTTGTATGTTTTCACTGACTTTTATCGAGTAGCTAGGTAGGCCTTTTGTTTTGCATTTTTCTTTCAGTTAGGCTAGGCCCTGGAAGCTACCGACCTCTTTTTGTTTTATTACTTTCTTTGATTTGGATCAACCGCCCAGTCCTCCTCCTCATTCATGTCAGTGCATCTTTGAATATTTGAGAAATGACAGTACACTTTATTGCACTGACATGAATGAGAGAGGAAAAAAGAAATAAAGAGAGACTTTCTCTTTTAAATGGGCAAGAAAAAAATTGGCAATACTTACATGCATGATGTATTTTAACTAAAGTAAATTAGTAATGAATCATCTTCATCAATGACAATCTAATTTTACACGACCCATGATGATGAAAATAAAGCAAAGAAATGTAAAGAAGGAACCACAAATTCATATTGTCAGGGATCTCATGTCTTATTAAGAGGAGCCAGCTCCCCTCTTTCTCCTGTATTGATGTTGATACTAAATTAAGCCAATACTGTATTTTTTACAATACTTTCACTTTTTCAGGGTATTCCCTTTGTTTCTGTATAGCATCGCCTAGGGTGAAGGCAATTTTCTTTCCGCTTGTCATGATTTTTTTCCCCTCCTTTAAAATAAATTTGCAATTAAGGCCTCATTACTCATCTAAGCAATGTATATAAGTTTCTTTGTATGGTTTTTTTTTTTATGTTATTTTAATTTTCATGAATTATGGATGAGGATAATGCATTAATTGGCAATATCTATTTTGTCTGCAATAGGGGCTGGATATAAAAAATGGCTTATTTAGAAAATAAATCACTGCATAACTGGGAAACAGTGTAGTCCTAAAGTGTGTCACTGCAAATTATAGGAACACAGACAAGCTGCCAATAAAAGAACCAGAAGCACCAGAATAGTATGGAACGCCAGGACTGACACATTTAATTAATTAATTATTGACACATTTATTTATTTATTTATTTCACATTTTAATTAATTCATTTTGGCATACTTGACTCCTTCAGGTCTCACCATGAAATAATTTCATCTGTCAACCTCACCCATCAAACTCAGGGGGCGGGGTTAACACTGATAGAGTCAAAACCATTGCTTTGGCCGGGTGGCCATTGTTTTTAGAAGGCGTTTCTCTACGCCAACAACCGGACAACAACTACAGAACTGTACTTTGAAAAACCCTGTTTGTGTGTCACCAAATACCGTTTTAATATTTTTTAGCTGAAAATGTAGTGGTTTAATCTTCCGTTATCTGGTTGGTTTGTCAAGATACAGCTTCTTTGCAAAAGTGATTGCAAAGTGTGGGATAGACCCGCTCGCCTTGCAAGCAGTCGAGCTGTTATTACCGCCGACAAAGTGCAGGCCCCGGTACTCAGCTGTAATAACCCCTGTACACTGATTTCATTTACTGAGGTTACATTTATCGGGTTTTTATTTTCTGATGTTCGTATGCATCATACGTGTTTCAGTTAGCAATTCTGAATTATAACTAACATTAAAAACATGTTTAAGGAGTGAGAGCAAGTAAATAGGATTAACAACTGATCTTTGGGTTTTTGTTCAATAATCAGCGTGACCTGCGTATAAACGTATAAACTTTATTAAAAGAGATAACGCTGGTGTTTCCGTCATGTAGTAACTGCTAGGTTTAACTGTACTAAGGTTGTTCGACACTATGACACACATACAGACTTCATGATGTTCGGCTAATATTTTTATCAAATCAAAATCAAATCAAATCAAATCACTTTTATTGTCACATCACATGTGCAGGCACACTGGCACAGCACATGCGAGTGAAATTCTTGTGTGCGAGCCCCACAAGCAACAGAGATGTGCAAACACAACAACACAAACGAGCAAAATACAAGAATGGCCAACCTGAAACTAATAAATATATGTACAATATATAATAGTGTATGCATTTCTGGATGTGTATACTAAATATTTTCCTACGTGTGTGTGTGTGTGTGTGTGTGTGTGTGTGTGTGTGTGTGTGTGTGTGTGTGTGTGTGTGTGTGTATACACATTTTTACAAATTAAATAGTAAAAAAAAAAAAAAATAAATAATAATAATAATAATAATAATAATAATAATAATAAAATATATAAAATATACAGAGTTGAATATGTGCAAAACAAGTGGCATTTATATACAGTGTGGAGTGCATAATGTTAAAGTTCCAGTAGTGAAGCTGAGGTGTCTATGACGTGTTCAGCAGTCTGATGGCCTGATGGAAAAAGCTGTCTCTCAGTCTGCTGGTACGGGACCGGATGCTGCAGAACCTCCTTCCTGATGGAAGCAGTCTGAACAGTTTATGGCTGGGGTGACTGGAGTCCTTGATGATCCTCCCCGCTTTCCTCAGGCAGCGCTTCCTGTAGATGTCTTGGAGGGAGGGAAGCTCACCTCCAATTATCCGTTCAGAGCACCGCACTACTCGCTGGAGAGCTTTGCAGTTGTAGGCGGTGCTGTTGCCATACCAGGTGGTGATGCATCCAGTGAGGATGCTCTCAATGGCACAGTGATAGAAGGTCCTGAGGATGCGGGGGCTCATGCCGAATCTTTTCAGTCTCCTGAGAAAGAAGAGGCGCTGCTGCGCCTTCTTCACTGTTTTGTTTGTGTGTACTGACCACGTAAGATCCTCAGCCAGATGTACTCCAAGTAACCGGAAGCTGCTCACTCTCTCCACAGCAGCGCCGTTGATGGTGATGGGGGTGTGTACTTCTCTGCACCTCCGGAAGTCCACTATCAACTCCTTTGTCTTTGCGACGTTGAGGGTGAGATGGTTGTCTTGACACCAGTGGGTCAGGGCGCTGACCTCCTCCCTGTAAGCCGTCTCATCACCGTTGGTGATAAGACCCACCACTGTAGTGTCGTCCGCAAACTTCACAATGATGTTGGAGCTGTTAGTGGCTGTGCAGTCGTAGGTGTAGAGTGAGTACAGGAGAGGGCTCAGTACACACCCCTGTGGAGCACCAGTGTTCAGTGTGATGGGGGATGAGGTGATGCTGCCCAGTCTGACCACCTGGCGTCTGTCAGACAGGAAGCTAAGGATCCAGCTGCAGAGGGAGCTGCTCAGTCCTAGATCCTAGATCCTTATTGTGAATATCAATCATGAGGGTAAACAGCCCTGTACACCACGGAGCGAGGTCAGCATATCCACGACAACTTCAGCTCTCTGAGTTAACCCAGAGTTTCCCAGCTGGGTCACATGAAAGTGTCGCCAGCATCAAACTAATCTAACGGTCATCTACAAATAATTCACGGGTCATATCTATATGATTTTACAGAAAATCAACCTTATTACTGCCAACTATTCCACTTAAGTGAAAATCTACTAAAGAACACAAAAATATAGCAGTCTAATGCAACACTGTAACAGAGATGAACAGTTTGTCGCAGATCAAAGTGGAATGAAAGTGATTGGTTGAACAGGTGTTCGTGATCTGTGTTTTCTGCATTTTCATCAGCGTAAGAGACTCAGCAGCAGATTAGAATAACAGTTATACATTTAATAAATCACCAAATGAATACACGGCCTGTCTTCACTTACTTTGCATAGTAACCCATCAGATATTAGACAAGTTGCAGTGGCAGCGTTAGCCCCGCGTCCCCTTAGTTTAATGGGTGAGGCTGACAGATAAAATGATTTCAAGGTGAGACATGAAGGGGACAATAGTAGCAAAATGAATTCAATAAATACACCATTAAATAATTAATTAAATATGTCAGTAATTAATTAAATGTGTCGTAAGTATTTATTTAATTAATTATTTCCAATTTTAATTAATTATTGCCACATATAATTAATTATTTAATGGTGTATTTAATTAATTCATTATGTCAGTCCTGGCGTTCCATAGAATAGCAATCCCAGAAATGAAATGGAAATGTCTTTTAAGAGAAACCACGTGTCATGAATCGCTGTGCGGCAGGCAGGAGTTGGACCCAAAATGCAGGACTCAGACCCAGGGGATGAACTCAAAATCACAGCTTTATTGGCTGGTCACAGAAAAACGAGCATACAAAGTAAACTAAGCTAAACTGGGAAACAATGGACTAAAACTCACAGGGAGACACAGGGAGATCCACACAGCATGAGGGACGACGCGACACTGACTCAGAGAAACACAGGGTTTAAATACACTGGGAAGTAACGAGGGGGATGAGACACAGAAGGAGAGCACAGCTGGGGGAAATCAGGACTGATGAGACAAGCAAAGCAGGACGCATTCACATAAGACACGGACCATCAAAGTAAAACAGGAAGTATCACACAGAGACGCAAACTTGACACAGTGGAGACAGCAACTAAGAAACACAGAGACATAAACCATAAGGCAGAGGACTCTAAGAACTGAGAGACACAGAGGGGAACTCAAACATGCAGACACAGACTACACAGAACAGAGGGGACATAGAGAAACATGAAGGGCAAGGGATCGAAACTAGAAACCATAAAATAACTCACACAAGTACAATAATACAAACATCACAAAGAACTAAAAACGCTGGGTCAGGAGACCCAGGACCGTGACGCCATGAGGATTGGAAGTTTAGGAGTTTACTTAAAATGTAACATCTTTGAGTTTCTGAAAATCTGGCTCTTTAGCGAAATACCAACCTGATCCTAAATATGTTGCTAGTGACTTGGTAAGACCATAACTTCTTTAGCAGATGACAATTGAACCACTTACAGGTACGTAGGGTTAGGTTAAACTTTAGTCAGATGTTAAACAAGCATGTTACCTTTCTTACATGACATTTGCCAACATATTCTTTTTTTTTTTGTTTGTTCCTGTTTATGTTATTTCTAATTTGTGTCATCCATGAAACAAAGTCTCTGCTGAGGTATGATCGCTAGACACTATTGGACCTCAAACCTGTGGTCCAAAATATTGTGTCCTTTGGAGCTGGTGGGCAGCAACCCCTGCCCCCATTTGCATCGGAAACCCCGGGTTATCTGTACCGGGTTCCCACGCTACCTTCCCGGCGAAAGCGTCATCATCGCCGGGGTAAACGAAGCGGTCGCCTGGTGAAGCTAAAGGTTTACCTAAAGAATTATTCTGCTGTTTTCCGACCAGTGCATGGATTCTTGCCAAGGCTGTTTGCGTCTCGGCGTTTTCTGGATCCTGTTGATGCCTGTTTGGTGCCTGTGGTCAGCTTTGATGATGATGCTCCTCGGCCTCGCTGCCCATGCCCTCCCAGGCTAAACCTCCGCTGTCAACATTAAATGGTAAATGGCCTGTATTTATATAGCGCTTTACTAGTCCCTAAGGACCCCAAAGCGCTTTACATATCCAGTCATCCACACATTCACACACTGGTGATGGCAAGCTACATTGTAGCCACAGCCACCCTGGGGCGCACTGACAGAGGTCAGTGCGCCCCAGGAACGCACTGACCTGAACCTGATCGGAACCTGAGATCGCGGGTTTCTGGACCTCCTGGACCCCGAGCGCCAACTCCAGCTCCCGCTAGGATTGGCCTGGTGAACGCCAGATCACTTTTAAACAAAACTTTTATTCTTCGGGACTTCTTCAGTTCCCGTGATCTGGATTTTCTGTGTGTGACCAAGACGTGGCTGAGTGTTGGTGAGTCCAGTGTTCTAGCTGAACTTTTACCTGTGGATTGTTGCTATTTTAACTCGCCACGGACATCAGGCAGAGGTGGAGGCACAGTGACTGTTTACAAAAAAGGATTTTAAATGTAAGCAGTGTTTTCTACAGCCTTCGTTCTCCAGCTTTGAACTTACCTCGTTTGAGGTGAGTCGTACAAACCCGGTTTTCTGCGCTGTCATCTATCGCCCCCCGAAATACAATAAGAACTTCATAAACGACTTTTCTGATTTTTTAGCTGGGATTATGCCCAACTATGATAGTGTTCTTCTTGTTGGAGATTTTAATATACATGTATGTTGTCCTGATAAGCCACTGGTAAAGGACTTTTTAAGCCTTATTGACTCTTTTAGCCTGGTACAGTCCGTACGTGGCCCTACACATGAGCACGGACACACACTGGACCTTGTTCTGTCATATGGTCTGCCTGTCACTGACTTGGAGATTTGTGACTGTGCACTCTCAGATCATATGCCTGTGTTATTCAACGTTGGTTTGACATATACCGCAGTTAAATCTGGCGCTGCTACTCGGTGCTGTCGGGTTATTAACCCCTCCACTGCTGCGCAGTTTTCTGCTGCTTTTAATCAGCTCGGCGGCCCTTCTGACTTTGTTTCCTCTGACACAGAAGAGCTAAATTCCTGGTTTTATTCTTGCTGTCAAAAAATCATGGACTCTGTGGCTCCTTTAAAAACCAGGCAGCCTAAGGCTAAACCTGAGCCTTGGTTTAATGAGAGCAGTCGTGCTGTTAAGAGGGAATGTCGTCGAGCAGAACGGAGGTGGAAAAAGGATAAACTGCATGTATCATTTCAAATTCTAAAAGACTGCTGGCATCGCTACCAGAACACTGTTAAAGAGTCAAAAAGGGAATATTTTGCAAATATTATTTCTTCCACCTGTCATAACCCACGTGTGTTATTTAGGACCATTGACACTGTTCTTAATACTCCTTTGAATGTCTGTTTGGAAGTTTCTCCTGAGATTTGCAATGATTTTCTGAACTTTTTTATTGAAAAGGTTGTCACCACCAGGGCTCTTATCACAGCTCCTGACTCTGACCCCTCTGTCTCTGTCCCTTGCGCTGTTGTTTTTACTCAGTTTGAGCTTGTGACGCTCTCCACTTTAGAGGATGTGGTTCACCATATTAAGCCCACAGGTTCCCCATGAGATCCTGTCCCTCCACAATTCTTTAAAGAAATGTTTTCTAGTATAGGACAGTATGTCCTTGACATTATTAACAGCAGTCTGTCTTCTGGTATGGTTCCTGCAAATTTCAAACATGCAGTAGTGCAGCCACTGCTTAAGAAACCTGGCCTTGATCACACAGTTTTAGCTAACTATAGGCCTATTTCCAAGCTGCCTTTAGTCTCCAAGGTTTTAGAGAAAATTGTTTTTAGTCAACTGAAAGATTTTCTAGATGAAAATGGAATCTTTGAGGTTTTTCAATCAGGTTTTTAAAACCCTTCACAGCACAGAATCTGTATTATTAAGGGTTTTTAATGACCTCCTTCTGGCATGTGATTCTGGTAACCATGTTGTTCTTGTCTTGCTTGACCTAATTGCTGCCTTTGACACCGTAGACCACAATATTCTAATTTCTCGATTACATGATGTAGTGGGTATTGGTGGCACTGCACATAATTGGTTTAGGTCTTATTTGTCAGATAGAACTTTCTCTGTCAGCCTTCTCGGTTACGAATCGTCTTCTGCTCCTCTGTCATGCGGCGTCCCACAGGGCTCAATTTTAGGGCCACTGCTCTTTTCACTATATCTATTGCCTCTGGGTTCTATCCTTAGAAGGCATGGGATCTCATTTCATTGTTATGCCGATGACTGCCAAATTTATTTGCCACTAAATCATCCAAATCAGAGCAGTGGTGAAGTCCAGTACTTATCATTTAAGGCGACTGGCAAGAGTAAAATCTTTTCTTTCGAGGCAGCACCTTGAAACAGTGATCCATGCTTTTATTTCTTCCCGCCTGGACTACTGTAACTCACTTTATGTGGGGGTCAGTCAGTCATTGCTCTCACGTCTGCAGCTGGTCAAAATGTGGCTGCACGACTCCTAACAGGAACTCGAAAAAGAGAGCATATAACCCCTGTGCTGGCCTCTCTGCACTGGCTGCCTGTGTCTTTTAGAGTTAATTTTAAAATTCTTATGTTTGTTTTTAAATGCCTTCACAGTCTTGCCCCGCCTTACCTCTCTGAGCTTCTTCATCCCCACATACCCTGTCGGTCTCTCAGGTCAGCTGACCAGCTGCTCCTGGAGGTACCGAGATCCAGGAGGAAGCTCAGAGGGGACAGGGCCTTCTCTATTGTGGCTCCAAAATTATGGAATAATTTGCCCATGCATGTTGTTAGAGAGGCCCCTTCACTGTCCACTTTTAAATCACGTCTTAAAACCCACTTTTATTCCTTGGCTTTTAACCTCAGTGAGACTTAGTTTCTCTTTTAATTGAAGTAGTTATTTAATTAATGATTTCACTCTTCTTTTATTTGTGTTTTATTTATATCTCATGTAATTTTATTTTACAGTTCCAATGTACAGCACTTTGTGTCAGCTGTGGTTGTTTTAAAGTGCTTTATAAATAAAGTTGATGATGATGATGAATTTACGTTGAGTAGCCTAACCATGTTAACCACGTAAGGTGAACTAGCAAACACCGTAGTATCGTAGTTACATGCGGCTGTCTTCTTGTTTGATAGAGTGATACCATATATGCCCTATAGCTGCAGAAAGGGCTAACATTGTTATCTTTTTACAAAAAAAACAGCTAAACAACAGAGGTTTTAGGACAAAGTTTGTGTTTTCCATTGTTTAAGCCCCGGTTCCAACCAAAGGAGGTATGTTGTATCAACAAAAAAAGCTAACTTGGTGATCATTTTGCAGAAAAAAAGAGACTGCTAAAAATAAAAGCATAAGAAGTTTTTGGACAAAGTTTGTGTTCTCCATTCTTTAAGCACCGGTTCGAGCACCATTTAAGCACCGGCACGTTTCAAAAGTACCGGTTTGGCACCGGTATCGGATAAAACCTAAACGATACCCATCCCTAACCAGGATGCCACCTTGTTTCCCCCGTCTTCTAGAGCACTGGTAAGCAATGTAGGCAGTCAGGTATGTCCACCAAAAGCGGAGGAAGATTTTCTGGCTTGCTTTGCAATCAAGCGTTCAGGGTTTTAATGGCCGATGGTTCAGAAGAGTTTGGCGATCATAGATAAGTAAAGCAGAGCCATCAGGGCAACATAGAAAAAGAAAGGTAACAACCAGCAGACACAACCCAAAGAGACGGCTCGCCGTGCACACTGGCACCATCTTGGATCTGTTGATCTGTAGTTATCTGCTATATTGTTTGGGGCCATGCTTACAAAAGCATTGTGTATCTTTGTAAACAACACTCCTGTCACTTTTTTCAGCAATTAGATTTCCATGTGTCCTTCCATGAGTATAAGTGGATTGCACTTGTGAATCTTCTCCGTCAATGCCAAACAGCTTGTTATGCTATTGAGCAGGTCATCTACTGATCTGAAGGTTGGTGGTTCAATTCCAGTTTGCTTGCCAAATATCCTTGGGCAGGATATTAACCCCAATTTGTTCTCTGATCCATCCAACAGAATATCAGGATGAATGTGTGTGAATGTTAGATAGAAAGCACTTAAGCATAGAAAAAAGTGCTTGCATGAATGGGTGAATGAGGCATGTTGTGTAAAGTCCTTTGAGTGCTCTGGGAGAGTAAAAAAAAAAAAACACTGTGTAAGAATCAGTCTGTTTACCATATTGTGTTGGATGATAAGTTTGAAGTAACATAACATCACACACACTGTTAATACATAATTATGGTCAAAAACTATTAAAAAGAAACTGCATAAATAGATTTAAATATATATGTCAAAGAAAAATAAGGAAGCATATTTTGCTATATAAATATGTATCTAAAATGGATCTCAGGTTCTCTAAAGAACCTAGTTAATATTTCATGTTCAAATGTGTAATATTGATTGTATGTGGACAATCCTGTTTTTCATATAATTAATCTAATAATTTCAGATGACAGAGAATTACAAATTAAAAAACAACAATACCCATTTGATTGAAATCAGGGTGAAATCAGAGTTGTTGAACTTCAGCTCTTCAAAGAGCTGCTGAAAGTTTGGAACCTAGAGTGTTTCTTGAGTTTTGGCACCAACAGAGAAACGTCCCAAAGCTTCCTGCGTTGTTTACTCATTGACTTCCTCTTCAGTGCCTATACTAGTTCACTTTAAAGTACATAAGATCTATACATCCAATACTTTTGTACTTAGAACACCTGAGGGGGGAAAACACTAAAGTAAAAACAGTAAGTGCATGTGTTTGTCTTACTATACCAAATTGACAACATATGAGGAAAAAACTGAAACTCCCTCTAATTTCTGATGACTGATAAGGAAGTTGCCGGTTCACATTTAGCTCCACATAAAAAAAGAAAAAGTAAAACAAAGCAAAACAGGTCAACACAACAAACAAAACGTGTCTTTCACACCACCTGGGAAATGGCTTAACAGTGTACTCTGTGGGCTGCTTTTAATTCATTTTATGCAATTCTTTCCAAGCATGAAAAACTGCACACTGTTAGATAGCACATCTGCTTTCCTGTTTTCATAAATTTCATTATCACAGAACACAGTGTCATTCTGTGCGATATTTAGTGCCATTAATACCATGATGCACAGTGAAAAGGACTGTCAGACATCCCTATGTTTGACGTGCAGTGTTGTAACCTGAGCAAATGTATCATGTTTATGGAATAGGTAGGAACTGATACCCTCGGGTTTTATACATGTGAAGTCTACTGAACCAAAGTATGTTAAAACACCTGTTTAGGTATGTCATTGCAAAGCTGGGTTAAAGGTAACTTTAACAGCTATCAGTGTATCAGCCATCAGTGGGCTACAAAACCACAGCTGGAATGTTTTGGGGGTTGATGTGCAACAGCTTATCCTAGCTGCTTGAGCGCAATGGCTTAAGCTCAAGCACACTTTGGTTTTCCAACATGACAATAATCATAAACTTACCAGCATATGTGGTTCACAAAAACAAAAATGAAGGTTTGTGAATGGTGTAGTCTGGACTTAAATTCAATTGACATGATTTAGCGTGATCTTAAACAGGCTGTTCATGCTCGACAAGCCTTCAGTGTGGCTGAATTTATTTATAAAAAGTTCTACAGTGGGCTAAAATTCCTCCTTGCAGCTCTTCCTGCCAAGGGTAACACAGAGGGTCCAAGTAGATTTAGGTTTTTTCCCTTGATAAATAAATACATCATTTAATATTTGCATTTTGAATTTACTGGAATTATTTTTGTCTAACATTAAAATTTGTTTGAAACATGTAAGTGTGACTAACGTGCAAAAAAGTAAGAAATCAGAAAGCTAAATAGATTTTCACAGAACATGCTTATGCAGAGTCAGAGTGTTATTGAAACACAGCAGAACAACAAGCAAATGAAATTGATGATGTTCAAAAAATCCAAATATCATGGCCATGGCTTGGAACATATGAAACTTCCTTCAGCCTGGAAACAACACAAAGTTGTCATCCTCCTCATCAACTGTCCACCCTGCATCATGTCCAGCAGCTGGAAAGAAAAAGGAACAAAAAGAAACATAGTGGTTTGACTTATCACTACTACTAATGTGGCTGCAAAGCAAAATAAATGAACAGCAACACTGAACTTAATTAAAACTTTAGACCAGGGATCGGCAGCCCCGGGAAGGGCTAACTGATGGCACAACCAATGTTCCCTCTAATTTTTCATGTGTGTGAGCAAACTCACAGACTCCCTGAGCGGACCCTTGGACCACTGTGAGCGACATTAGATGTGTACAATGTGGTGACGACAGCATGCATCCATCAAAGTTACATGGTTTATAAAAAGAGCCAAATTACAGCATTTACATTTCTGTTAGAATACCTTTAATTAAGAGCTTTAGCCCACTTACAGTGAAAATTACAAAAATCTTTTTTTAATAATGACCTGTGCACTATGTCAACGCTATTGGAAGTATGAATATTTAACTTTAACTATGGCAAAACATGAACTGCCAACCAAATCAAGCCTATTATAAACTCCAATTTTTGAAACTTAATATTTTTATTATAAAGCTTGTGTTATGATGAGCATGAGCCAGCCTATGAAGCTCCTGGTCCTCCTGTCCTACTGCGGTCTGGGAGACAGTCCTACTGTCCTGTAACTCTTTGTCTGCAAAATACAGTATATAATGACACAATTATTTGCATTTCTAATACTCATAAACTAGTGACAGTATTTAATGATTAATATCCATAAATGAAAACTCAATAAATGACACTAGATGAGTAGTAAACTTATTAAGAGCTTAAATTTCACCTTATTTTTCCCGTCTGTCCTTCTCACGTCGTCCAGGTTGATGGCTTCGTCTGCTTGCAGCTTTGACGTTATGCGCATCAGCTGGTCCAAATGGTCCGCCTCAAGACGATTTCTGGATGCTGTTTTGAGACGATTCATTAAACTAAAGCCTCTTTCGCAATCTGCACTGGATGCTTGAAATATAGCACAAATATCCACAAGCTGTGAGATGTGTTTTAGCTCTTCACATTTTAGCATTGCAGCCACCATATCTGAGAATGTGCTGATTGACCCATGTTTAAGTTTGTGCCTCATTATGTACTTGAAATCAGAATATTCACTGTTTATGACCTCCACTGAATGTGGAGGGCGGAGAATGGCCTCGTACTTCTTTGCCAGTGTGGCAATGTCTCCTGCTCCATACTCAAAGCTGATGTCTGAGGTCAATGCCTCAATGTCAAATGCAGACCACTCCTTTAATTCAGCCTCTTTAATTCATCCTCTGGAAAACGAGCATCCGAGTCATCACAAAGCTTACGAATAACACGAGTAATCTCACTGGTATTCCTGCCATCAGCAGATGAGGCCCTCATCGCCTCTTTGACACGGTCACTCCACTTAACATCCTTTTCCTCTGTCAAGTATTGGGAACGCAACTTCTCAATCTTTGCTCTTGCCAAGCAGTGCCCTTCAGTCAGGTTGCATCTTTGAAAAGAAAGACACAGGTGTGCCAGCTCACCCAAAACATCTCCCAGAGCGGTGAGAGTAACCTTGAAGTTTGAATCGGTTAGCTTTTTGTAACAGTAATTTGCCACTGGATGTCTGTTATCACTGGATTCTCTCTTGCAGTATTCTTCCAGCACAGTGTAGTTCCTCAGCATTCACAGCTTGGTGACGCGACAGCCATCGCACTTCACTCAGAGGCCTGAATGACAGTGCATCCTCATCAAGAACCTTTGCTAGTTCTTCCAATTTTCCCCTATTTACAGTGGATCTAGAGAAAGTGGAGTAAACAGTTCTAAGAAGAGTTTCCACATCACGCATCAAAGGTACATCTTTCCACGCATCATCAATGCCCAAGTCCTTTCTATGGGCTACACAGTGCTGTTCAGTTAAGTGTGGTATTTTCCGCTTTAATAAAGCTGCAACTCCGTTGTGCTTTCCTAGCATTACTGAGGCACCATCAGAGGTCAGCATCACCATTCTCTGAATGTCTAGTTCAGGCATGGGCAAACTACGGCCCGGGGGCCACATGCGGCCCGTTAAACGTTTTGATCCGGCCCGCCAAACTTGAAAAAAATTTAATAAATTAACCTTGTTAATGTTTTATTTCCCCTGCAATTCTGATGTTTCCTCACTAGATGGCGCACTCTAGATATATTGGCTTTCTTGAGGTGAAGCGCAGGCCTATTACTCCACGTTTGCACTTTACCCTGTGACCCACCGACCCTCTATGAAGATGAGCGTACCCAAGAAAAGGAAAGTGGACAGCGAATGTTGAGTGTTCAAAAAGGAGTGGACAACTAAATATGTTTTCACTGAACACCGATCATCTGCTTTTTGCCTGATATGCCAAGAAACTGTGGCGGTTTTTAAACAGTATAATATTAGCCGTCACTTTGCCACAAAGCACGCTAATTATGCTAGCAAGCTCTCAACAAAAGAACAGGAAGCTGCTGCTGAGAAGTTAATTTGAAGCTAATTTGAAGGCTCAGCAAAGTCAAACTGCCATTCAAGAGTCAAGTACCAAGGCCAGTTTTATGCTTTCATTCAAAATAGCAAAGGCCAGCAAACCACTGTCTGAGGGCGAGTTTTTAAAAGAATGTATGGTAGAGACAGCAGATACAGTGGGGCAAAAAAGTATTTAGTCAGCCACCGATTGTGCAAGTTCCCCCACTTAAAATGATGACAGAGGTCAGTAATTTGCACCAGAGGTACACTTCAACTGTGAGAGACAGAATGTGAAAAAAAAATCCATGAATTCACATGGTAGGATTTGTAAAGAATTTATTCGTAAATCAGGGTGGAAAATAAGTATTTGGTCACCTCAAACAAGGAAAATCTCTGGCTCTCACAGACCTGTAACGTCTTCTGTAAGAAGCTTTTCTGTCCCCCACTCGTTACCTGTATGAATGGCACCTGTTTGAACTCATCATCTGTATAAAAGACACCTGTCCACAGCCTCAAACAGTCAGACTCCAAACTCTGCCATGGCCAAGACCAAAGAGCTTTCGAAGGACACCAGGAAAAGTATTGTAGACCTGCACCAGACTGGGAAGAGTGAATCTACAATAGGCAAGCAGCTTGGTGTGAAAAAATCAACTGTGGGAGCAATCATCAGAAAATGGAAGACATACAAGACCACTGATAATCTCCCTCGATCTGGGGCTCCACGCAAGATCTCATCCCGTGGGGTCAAAATGATCATGAGAACGGTGAGCAAAGATCCCAGAACCACACGGGGGGACCTGGTAAATGACCTGCAGAGAGCTGGGACCAAAGTAACAAAGGTCACCATTAGTAACACACTACAACGGCAGGGAATCAAATCCCGCAGTGCCAGACGTGTTCCGCTGCTGAAGCCAGTGCATGTCCAGGCCCGTCTGAAGTTTGCCAGAGAGCACATGGATGATACAGCAGAGGATTGGGAGAATGTCATGTGGTCAGATGAAACCAAAGTAGAACTTTTTGGTATAAACTCAACTCGTCGTGTTTGGAGGAAGAAGAATACTGAGTTGCATCCCAAGAACACCATACCTACTGTGAAGCATGGGGGTGGAAACATCATGCTATGGGGCTGTTTTTCTGCCAAGGGGACAGGACGACTGATCCGTGTTAAGGACAGAATGAATGGGGCCATGTATCGTGAGATTTTGAGCCAAAACCTCCTTCCATCAGTGAGAACTTTGAAGATGAAACGAGGCTGGGTCTTCCAACATGACAATGATCCAAAACACACCGCCCGGGCAACAAAGGAGTGGCTCCGTAAGAAGCATTTGAAAGTCCTGGAGTGGCCTAGCCAGTCTCCAGACCTCAACCCCATAGAAAATCTGTGGCGGGAGTTGAAAGTCCGTGTTGCTCGGCGACAGCCCCAAAACATCACTGCTCTCGAGAAGATCTGCATGGAGGAATGGGCCAAAATACCAGCTACTGTGTGTGCAAACCTGGTAAAGACCTATAGTAAACGTTTGACCTCTGTTATTGCCAACAAAGGTTATGTTACAAAGTATTGAGTTGTATTTTTGTTATTGACTAAATACTTATTTTCCACCCTGATTTACGAATAAATTCTTTACAAATCCTACCATGTGGATTCATGGATTTTTTTTTCACATTCTGTCTCTCACAGTTGAAGTGTACCTCTGGTGCAAATTACTGACCTCTGTCATCATTTTAGGTGGGGGAACTTGCACAATCGATGGCTGACTAAATACTTTTTTGCCCCACTGTATTTTGTGCCCGGAGACGAATGACAAATTTGAGAAAATCAGTTTATCACGGCGGACAGTGACTAGCCGTGTAGAACTAATAGATGAAGATATCACCAGCATATTAAACAAAAAGGCGAAGTCATTCACTTTTTATTCTTTAGCACTGGATGAAAGCAACGATGTCAAAGACACTGCTCAGCTCCTCATTTTTATCCGAGGAATCAACAAAACTTTTGAAATAACGGAGGAGTTTTTGACAATGGAGTCTCTGAAAGGACAAACACGGGGAGAGGACTTGTTTGAACGAGTGTCTGCTGCCATCGAAAACATGAAGCTTCCCTGGAGTAAGCTTGTTAACGTCACCACAGATGGATCTCCGAATTTAACGGGAAAAAACGTTGGCCTGCTCAGGAGAATCCAGAATAAAGTGAAAGATGAAAACCCTGACCAGGATGTCATTTTCCTCCACTGCATCCTCCACCAGGAATCTCTATGTAAATCGGTGTTACAGCTGAATCATGTTGTGAATCCTGTGGTGAAACTCGTCAACTTCAGCACCGTCAGTTCATTGCGTTCCTGGAGGAAACTGATGCGGATCACCAGGACCTGCTTTATCACTCCTGTGTTCGCTGGTTGAGTTTGGGCGAAGTGTTTCAACGAGTGTGGGAGCTCAAAGAGGAGATTGGCGTGTTTTTGGAGCGGCAGGGGAAGACTGATGAATTTCCTGAGCTGAGCAACAACAGCTGGATGTGTGACTTTGCGTTTGCTACGGACGTATTTTCACACTTGAATGAGCTCAACGTGAAACTGCAGGGGAAGGAGCTGTTTGTGCATGACATGCACACAAACGTGAAAGCCTTCAAATCCAAGCTGGCTTTATTCTCTAGGCAGATTTTGAACAAGTCATTCACTCATTTTCCTACACTAGCCACGCTGAAAGAGGCCGGAGCAAAAGTAAAGAAATACAGTGAGTCACTGGATGCACTGCACGGAGAATTCTGCCGTCGGTTTTTGGATTTCAATAAAATTGACAAGTCACTCCAATTGGTGGCCTTTCCTCTGTCACAAGACCCTGAAACAGCTCCAGAGGAGCTTCAGCTCAAACTCATCGACCTTCAGTCCGACCCTGCCTTAAAAGAGAAGTTCAGCTCTCTGAAACTAAATGACTTCTATGCTTCACTCAATGATGCCGCGTTTCCAAATCTAAGGCGAAAAGCGCAGATGATGTTGGCTTTGTTCGGCTCTACCTTCGTGTGTGAACGGACATTCAGCGTCATGAACATCAACATCAACAAAGCCAGCCACAGATCCAAGTTAACAGACCTACACCTCAGATCCATCCTGAGAATCGCCACAACAAAACTAACTCCAGACTTTGATGCGCTGGCTAAAAAAGGAGACCAACAACACTGCTCCCATTAAAATGTGTGTCTCTCCGTGATACGCACATTGTTAAAATGAACAGTGCGCGCAGATCAAATATAACGCTTCACAGACTGACTTGCTGCAATTGTTTTGTTCTTGCACTGGTCGTTGTTGACTTTTGGCACCGGGGAAACAAATTGAATAAAAGGAACAGGACAAGTACATCTGCATCTCCTACCATTTTTGAGAAAAAAAAAAAAAGAGAGAGTCAGAAGGAGAGTGATGGTGATATCCTGAAGGATAACAGAACCTTCAGTGCTTTAAAATAAAAATGTTCATTTATTTGATTTTCAGTGTTTAAAGACTCATTTCGAAGTCAGAGATTTTATTGTAACGCTTTTCTTCATTTTCATTGGAAATTAAAGCACATGTTTTCTCCATATCCCAAGATGTGTATTTTTCCCCCAATGAGGTGATGTTTTCAAAGCATGCCCTCTATCTGATCCTGTTCCGGCCCCTTTGTCAAATGTTAGAACTCAATGTGGCCCACGAATCTAAAAGTTTGCCCACCCCTGGTCTAGTTCGTGCTTGGTGTAAAACTGAGTTATTGCCTGCACAATATCCTGAGCCGTGCATGCTGTCAGCTGGATGATGCCACCAAACACAGTTTTATGGTTGACGTTATTTTCCTCCCTGTATTTAATATACAGGACTAGCATTTTGTGCACTGTTATGTCTGTGCTCTCATCTATGATCAGGGTGTGCCGAGGTGCATTTTTAACTTCACACATTGTCTCATTCTGCACTACTTCATTAATTGAATTCACAAAATTGGATTGGATCAACTGGTCCCTAAATGCTGGAGCCACAGATGTAAAGCTGCTGGTCATGATGTCGTTTTGGATATGTGGTGAGAGGGAAACATGAAGATGAAACCAGGAGATGTCCTTACTGGATCATCAGAGCTGAATAAGTGATGGAGAAACAGGTTTGCCTTTTAGGTGACAGGAATGAGTTGAAGGGAAGTTATGAACTGTTTCTGAGAGACAAATAACACCAGGATCCTTTTCTAAGCAGCTGACAGCTGGTAACTGTGCAGGGGCGGGTCTAGCAAAGTTTTGCCAGGGGATCATGTAGGGCATAAACAGGGAGAGGGGGGCACAAAGACATACTTTTCTTTCTTATTCTCATTTAAAATCTCTAGCTTTTAATAAATAATTATCTGAATCTTACAAACAAAGTTATAATCTGATGCAAAATGCAAAGAAATCATCTGACAATCTGCTTCAGGAGCTGTCCGCTCAGTGCAGCATCAGCACCGGAAATACAAAGATACTGTCACGGACCTGGTTCCAGGGACTCGGGGTCCATGAGCAGTGTGGACTATTATTATTGTTATTATTATCATCATTATTATTATTATTTGAGGGTTGTGTCTTCTGTACTGCTGCTGTCCTGTGTTCCTTGTTTGTGTACTGGCAGGTGTGTATGGGTGTGTGCGTGTGTGTGTGTGAGGGTGCGGTCATGACAGGCACCTTCAGGCCTGGTGGATGTGGCCCTGCCAGCTGACCGGTCACACCCAAGGACTGTAACGCACACCTGGCGCTGATCAAGCCTCATTGGAGGAGCTACTTTAGAGTGTGGTAGAGCTCTCTCCGACGCTGGATCGTTCAGTGACTACCCGTCAGTGTTTTCAGTCTAATCAAGTGAGTGCTAGTCTGTCGCTGTTCAGAGGTGTGTTAACAGCTGCCTCTGTGGATTTTCCAGCAGGAGTGCGGAAACGGGAGGGCAGCGAGCACACGTATCACGGGAGCGGAGACACAGAGCACGAGAAGCTGGAGAAATACCAAGGGCTCAGAGAAGAGCTCGAGAGGATGTGGAGGGTGAAGGTAACGGTGGTCCCCGTAGTAATCGGAGCACTAGGTGCGGTGACTCCCAAGCTAGGCGAGTGGCTCCAGCAGATCCCGGGAATAACATCGGAGATCTCTGTCCAGAAGAGCGCAGTCCTGGGAACAGCTAAGATACTGCGCAGGACCCTCAAGCTCCCAGGCCTCTGGTAGAGGACCCGAGCTTGAAGGATAAACCGCCCGCAGGGGTGTGCTGGGTGTTTTTTTTTTAATATATATATATATATGATGGCGCCTGTGTTTGGCTTTGCCGCTGCTGGGTGCAGTTTGTCACGCTCTTTCGTCGTGCTGTTTTTCTCTGCTCTGCTGTTTTCTATTTGTATCAATGATGTTACTGGCTGCCTTGGTTTATGATCATTTGACGCTGTTATCCATCCGATCTCCAATGATGGCTCAAGATGTCTCATCCTCCTCCTCCTTTGACACTTTCCATCCTCCGCACTTTCCTCCACACTCCTTTGGCACTTTCCATCCTCCGCCAGTGGCTGGATCCTCGACCAGCGTCCTCAGCGTTCCCCGCAGACCACGGAGAAGGAGAGGAAGAAGAGCAGGTATCCAGGTGAAGCTTAGGCTTTTCTGGCGGCGGGGTCTGACTGGAAAGCGATGTCGAGCATGCTTTGTTACCTATGCTCAGAACAGCTCCATGGAGAGGAATTTGTTTTCCACGTCCCTGCTTGGATATACAGGGCTCTCTGAGACCGTGCTGCCTCAGAAGGGTTCATCCAGCCTCTCCTGCTGACAGGCTTTTCATCCCCTCGGTGAGTGGAATCTACGAGGCTCCGAGTATTTACGTCCTTTAACTCGAGCCTCTGCCAAAAATGATGCTTCCACCCCGCTGAACATGGCGCTTTATAATGCCCGATCATTGACTAATAAATCGTTCGTGCTTAACGATTTTATATCTTCTAAAAAACTGGACTTCTTATTTCTGACCGAGACCTGGCAGTGGGACTTGGACTATTCGTCTCTCATTGAAATGTGCCTGAATGGCTATTCCGTCATCAGCCAGCCTCGGGGATCTGGTCGTGGAGGAGGTCTCGCGGTGGCGTTTCAGGGCCGTTTCAACTGCCGTTCAGTGAAAGTTGGACACTTCCTTTCCTTTGAATTACAGCTTATTAAAATCGGAAGCAAGGATCCTTTTTATTGTGCTGTGGTGTATCGTCCACCCGGCCCAAATAGCTTGTTTTTATCGGAGTTTAGCGACTTCCTGTCCTCTACTATGAGGTTGTCCAGACTGCTTTTAGTTGGGGATTTTAACATACATGTTGATGATGACTCCGACCTCTTTGCCAGAGGTTTTATCAACATTATGGGTTCTTTTCATTTTACCCAGCATGTGTCCGGCCCGACACATAACAAAGGACACACACTGGACCTTGTTTTTACTTTGGGTTTGAATATTGATTCTATTTGTTCTGAGGACATTTTTATCTCTGATCATCACTGTATTCTTTTTAACATGTCTTTTCATGAGCCTTTGTCTCCTGTTCATCGGACAATTATCTCGCGCATCATAACTTCCTCCACAGCGGAGAATTTCTCGGATGCTTTTAATTTAACACTATCCACGCAAAATGGCGTTGATTTCTTAACAGATCTATTTAATAACCATTGTTTTTCGATTTTAGATGAAATCTGTCCGGTTAAAATGAGACCCGTTTCTGTTTCCAAGTCTTTACCCTGGCTAAATGACAACATCCGCTCCATAAAACGTGATTGTCGTAAAGCTGAGCGCTTATGGAGGAAAACTCAATTAACTGTTCATCTCCTTTACTTAAAGGATCTTTTAGCCTCTTTTAACAATGCAATTAGAGATGCGAGGGCTGCTTATTTTTCTCATCTGGTTGCAAAGAGGAGAGGTAATCCTAAGGTATTATTTGACACTATTACTGATATTATTACTCCTGCTCCACCTGCTGCCATTATTTCTTCTAATAAAGACTGCGAAACATTTCTTTCTTTCTTTCAAGAAAAAATTAGTAATGTAAGGAAAAAATTGTCCCCATCAGCATCTGCATTGTCAGTTCCTACGCCAGCTCGGCCTGTCGTTTTAGAAAGCTTTTTACCCTTCTCACTATCAGAGCTGGAAAAAATAGTTAATGCAACAAAAGCATCCTGTTCACTCAACATTTTACCCGCATCGTTATTCAAAAATGTCTTCCACTCTATTGGTCCCTGTGTGCTCACCATAATTAACACCTCACTGGGATCTGGTAAAGTCCCTGCTTATTTTAAAACTGCTGTTATACACCCCCTGTTAAAAAAGCCAATGCTGGACCCATTTCTCACGAGCAATTACAGACTGTCGTGGTTCGGATTTTGAGGAAGAGACATACAGTACGACTGAAAGTCCATAGTGGGTCAACACAAATGATTTTTATTAAAACACATATATGTGGTGAAGATGGGCTCTGCAAAACATCAGCCTCGATCTCCCGCCTGACAATAGGTGGGTGTGATATTTATACTTATGATGACCAGTGACTCGCCTCACCGCAGATGAAAAACAACATGTCTGTTCCAGTAATTCTATGTCAGGAGATATTCTAAAACAGAACAGTTTCTTTCTCAGTTCCTCCACCGCCTCCCAGATGCATCCTGTTATTACACTTTTCTAGACTTACACAACATTTGCAATCAGTTTATCCAGACAGACTATGTGTCTGTGTTGTTAACCTCAGTGCATGACCTCACTCAACAAACAAAGACATTTTAGAAGTATACTTCCTGACTCCGTTTGAGTCATCTGTTACCAGGCAAACTCCAATGCAGCAGGCTGCTGACTGCACACAGGCAATATTTGAAAGATTATTATGTGCTTATGCTAACACCTGAAATACAGACTTTAATATAACATCAACTGTTTCAATAAATGTGTCAATGAAATGACAATAATGATAAATCATAAATGATGCAACAGTAATAATAAGGATTATAAATAGTAACATAATATTTTACTCCGATAAGACCAATCTCAAAAATACCGTTAATTGCTAAGATATTAGAGAAGGTTGTGGCTAAGCAGCTTACAGCAGTTTTAGACAAACATAATATCTTTGACAAATTTCAGTCTGGCTTTCGTAGAGCTCATTCTACTGAAACAGCCCTTCTTAGAGTTTCCAATGACATTCTGATGCAAAACGATGCAGGAAAGTGTTCTGTACTCCTAATGTTGGACCTCACGTCAGCCTTTGACACCGTTGACCATTATATTTTGCTTGAAAGGCTTACGTCACTGTCGTGAGACATTCTCGCAAAAAAATCACGGTTTTAGTAACGCAGTAACGCAGCGTTCCTACGGGAAAGTAACGGTAATCTAATTACCATTTTTGCAATTACTTACTTTACTCGTTACTTGAAAAAAGTAATCAGATTACAGTAACGCGTAACGCGTTACTGCCCATCTCTGCCTATGACCAATGATTAACTGTCACTGATCAGTGGTTATGGCAAGTTCTTGATTCAGAAACTGACCTCATGGCCCGTTGTTCACCAGTGGTGCTAGTTTCAGTCATTGTGCAAAGGTACTGTTTATAAGGTTGGGGAAACCTGCAGTCAGCTGAGACTGAAGAAGTCACCTGGGTGAGTGGCAAAACGTTTTTCCCACTGAAAACGCTATGTCCAGATGAACAGAATCAACCATTTGGGATTTCCTTACCTGGATGATTAAGCATGCATCAAGACAATTGGACCATAAGCTTTCATTGAACATTCAAATGCAAAACATGTATCTTAACATATGTCATTGAACAGAGCACTGTCATGTGAATGCATTTATGTGAGCATTTACAACTTATTAACATGCCAGGAGTGCTCTCTGTGACGAATATCAGCGCAGTCATCAGTGATAATGAGTTCTCAGATGGATGGAGACCTGTCAGTGCTTGTGACACCCACTCCCACTTCTATGGAAAGTAAGTGCTTTAGCAGCCTCAAGAACGTGGGGGTGTCCATGGCAACAGAGCTGGATGGCTCTTTTACCTTGAAGATGAAAACAACATAGCAGATAATTCACATGCATATAATGTCAATCAATTATGCATGAACTCGGGTGTTCAGACAGCATCCCATGCTGACAGAGTACAGATAATCACATGAACTCATTCTTTCTTCACTTTGTGTGGGTATGCACGACATTACTGAGATAATATTGTCACTGTGAACAAACGTATATCATGCCAGGAAATAGACTATAATGATGCAAATGTAACAAGGCACATATCTCTTATGACTGCTATATGGAACAGCTCTGTGTTGAATTATATAGTGTGATCACAGTTTTTAAGTCTCCAATACTGCAGCCTGGTGCAAAAGGTCATGAATATTTCACCTCATTCTTTTTTAGTCTCTCCTGCTCCCGAAGACAAGGAGCTACATTTTGTAGCTCATCTGAGGACTCTCACAGTCTGTAAAATGGTCTCACTCCCATCATTTCAGTGGCAATTTCATGGCCTGTTGATCCTATTTTGGGTCAATTTCACCACAATGATGCTGCACATTTTCTAATCTGCTGCAACCAGTTATAAAAGCTCAAAAATGAAAGCAAACGTGGATTATTCTTGTAATATCTCTTTTTTTAATTTATTAGATCACAAAAGTCTAACTCGTCCACACAGGGGATTTTTCTCCTGCTACCAGATGGCCAGGAGTCTGCCGGTTTGGAAAAACAAAAAGCTGAAGACAAAATTTGCATAAATATGAGTAAAGGCTAGCTGTCAGATTCTTAATGAGGTTAGTGAGTAAAGGGCTGCAACATGGCTTTTCGACACTTTTTGACACAAAGCATGTGGACAACTTCATCTAATCCAGAGATATCTATTAGACCCTGCTGCTTCAAACTCCTGGTGATGCATGGGAAGCATAATAGCTTCTGAGTGTGTCATTGATTTATTGAAGAATCTGATGCTACATATGGTGCAGTGACATGTCAGTAATTACACTGTGTTCACATCATTTAAAAACTTAAATAAATAATATTTTTGTTGGGACAGTCCTCATTTACTGTTGCTATGGACACCCCCATGTTCTTGAGCGGTGGCCCAAATATTTGCATAACTCCTTGACCTTTGATTTAATATTGCTCATTGTTCAACATTAAATTTATAAAAGTTAGTCCATGGAAGTCATACCCCCATGCATTATTTTACTGGACTGCAATAGTTAACATGTGAGGACTGTGGTAAAACTCAGAACATGCCCTGTCCAATAATAATCCGTTTGAATTGCAGGTTAAAGTGCTGAAAATTAAAGTTAGTCTTCAGATTGCATTGTTGTTGTGTTAGTAGTCTGTTCTGTTCGAGTCTTTCCTTTTTTTATAAGATATCTGCAATTTTTACAAAGATATTCCATCTATCCTTTCATCCATCAATAGTTCAATAGTTGTGGTATGAGCTGGAAAAGCAGAGCAGTCCAGATGTCCTTTTCACCTGGGGAAAACATGCTAAGACGGTCCCTGGCCGAATGAGGGCAAAAGTTGAGTATGATAAGAGTCAACACATATTGTCTCCTCAAGAATGAATCTTGTGATTTACACTCAACAATTATTTCTTTTAACCTCAACCCTGAACCTTGGTTAAGGTTAAAAGACCAAGACCAAGGAAGCAAAGCAGAAATGCAGACTTGACACTGAGACAGAAAACTAAGTCTAAATGTCACAGGGTGGAAAGGGACAAGTTATCTAAGTTTTTTTACTGTGCATGTTTTTGTTGTGTTTTACCTTTTTAATGTTTTAATATTGTACATTGGGTTATTTTTTATGAGTTTTACTGCATGTTTTAATGGTATTTATTTGGTGACTTGTCCTGGAAAGACTCCGCCCCTACCTGATAATAAGCTGATCACACCTGCGAGAGATCCCAGAGAGGCCAATAAGAGGGCCTGGCAGACCACAGGAAGGAGTTCGACCGAGAGGCAAGAGAGGACCGAAGCATGAAGGCACCCATGAGTGTCACGGGAACCCACGAGAGCCTGGAGTGACACGGAGGCTTAAGAGATGAGGCCTGAGAGGCCTGACGTGAGGCTTCAGGGTGAAGTCACAGAGGCGTGACACATGGCGTGGGACATGAGGCCTGACATGAGGTTTGAGAGCGACACGAAAAGAGTGACACATAAGACAGTTGGAGCTTGGCGTTCCAGAGAGCACGATACAGCACCAGCGACTAGGGACGCGGAGCGAACAGTTGGACGGCAGTAGCAACAAGAGCCCAGCTTGTGCACTGCGGGAGAGCAGAGGTGGCGAGACAGCTGGTGCCAATTTGCAGTTTTAAAGAAGCGGCAGGCGGAGTTGAGAGCTCTGCCCACCCGGGGTAAGTCTTCGACTTATCCCCTTTTTACGAATGAAAACTGCCTGAAAAGAATAGTGACTGCCACTCCCTCCCTTTCTTCAGCGTACCGGGACGCGGAATGTGGGGAGGAAGGCGAGGACTCCGCTGGGTTTCCCTTTTACACCATTTCGCTGGATTTCTTAGCTCCCTGGGACTTTTAGGTCGTGGCGCAGGCCACTGGACTTTTAATGTTGTGTTTTATTGATTTTTATCGTGTTACCCCTTGGCCAACCCCTTGTTTTAATTCATTTTACATTTTTAACTATTTACAGTGGGGCAAAAAAGTATTTAGTCAGCCACCGATTGTGCAAGTTCCCCCACCTAAAATGATGACAGAGGTCAGTAATTTGCACCAGAGGTACACTTCAACTGTGAGAGACAGAATGTGAAAAAAAAATCCATGAATCCACATGGTAGCATTTGTAAAGAATTTATTCGTAAATCAGGGTGGAAAATAAGTATTTGGTCAATAACAAAAATACAACTCAATACTTTGTAACATAACCTTTGTTGGCAATAACAGAGGTCAAACGTTTACTATAGGTCTTTACCAGGTTTGCACACACAGTAGCTGGTATTTTGGCCCATTCCTCCATGCAGATCTTCTCGAGAGCAGTGATGTTTTGGGGCTGTCGCCGAGCAACACGGACTTTCAACTCCCGCCACAGATTTTCTATGGGGTTGAGGTCTGGAGACTGGCTAGGCCACTCCAGGACATTCAAATGCTTCTTACGGAGCCACTCCTTTGTTGCCCGGGCGGTGTGTTTTGGATCATTGTCATGTTGGAAGACCCAGCCTCGTTTCATCTTCAAAGTTCTCACTGATGGAAGGAGGTTTTGGCTCAAAATCTCACGATACATGGCCCCATTCATTCTGTCCTTAACACGGATCAGTCGTCCTGTCCCCTTGGCAGAAAAACAGCCCCATAGCATGATGTTTCCACCCCCATGCTTCACAGTAGGTATGGTGTTCTTGGGATGCAACTCAGTATTCTTCTTCCTCCAAACACGACGAGTTGAGTTTATACCAAAAAGTTCTACTTTGGTTTCATCTGACCACATGACATTCTCCCAATCCTCTGCTGTATCATCCATGTGCTCTCTGGCAAACTTCAGACGGGCCTGGACATGCACTGGCTTCAGCAGCGGAACACGTCTGGCACTGCGGGATTTGATTCCCTGCCGTTGTAGTGTGTTACTGATGGTGACCTTTGTTACTTTGGTCCCAGCTCTCTGCAGGTCATTCACCAGGTCCCCCCGTGTGGTTCTGGGATCTTTGCTCACCGTTCTCATGATCATTTTGACCCCACGGGATGAGATCTTGCGTGGAGCCCCAGATCGAGGGAGATTATCAGTGGTCTTGTATGTCTTCCATTTTCTGATGATTGCTCCCACAGTTGATTTTTTCACACCAAGCTGCTTGCCTATTGTAGATTCACTCTTCCCAGTCTGGTGCAGGTCTACAATACTTTTCCTGGTGTCCTTCGAAAGCTCTTTGGTCTTGGCCATGGCGGAGTTTGGAGTCTGACTGTTTGAGGCTGTGGACAGGTGTCTTTTATACAGATGATGAGTTCAAACAGGTGCCATTCATACAGGTAACGAGTGGGGGACAGAAAAGCTTCTTACAGAAGACGTTACAGGTCTGTGAGAGCCAGAGATTTTCCTTGTTTGAGGTGACCAAATACTTATTTTCCACCCTAATTTACGAATAAATTCTTTACAAATCCTACCATGTGGATTCATGGATTTTTTTTTCACATTCTGTCTCTCACAGTTGAAGTGTACCTCTGGTGCAAATTACTGACCTCTGTCATCATTTTAAGTGGGGGAACTTGCACAATCGGTGGCTGACTAAATACTTTTTTGCCCCACTGTAAATATAATAAATTATATTTTAATTATACAGTTTTTATGTGTGCTTTCCCTTGGCGGCTCCACTGCTCAATCCGGTTGGAGGAAGATTTTCTTCCTTCGCACAAAACCCACTGTGGAAGTAAAACCAGCCTTCCGCCTCCGTTACATAAACATACAACACACAGAGAACAGAGTAGACTTTTACCAAGAACACAGAGGAGACACAGAAACCTAAAAACCAGGAACTATAAATAGAACACAAACACAAAATAAAACTTAAACCAAAAACACTGGGCCACAGCCCCAGGCCCGTGACATCCACATCATGATCTTTTTGACCCATTATTTTTCTAATGCTCTTTGTTTCTCTTCAAAGACAGAAAACTTTTAGAAGACTAGGGATTTGTGTCTTATTTAGACTTAGTTTTATCATATTTGGTCACTTTGTTTCATTATAGTAGGTGTATGGTACCAAAAATAAGATGCATAAAAAATAAGTGCATTTACAATCAAAATCTGTATCTTTGTTCTCTGTAGAAAGACAGATTTTCTGTCAGGCTGTTCACCAGCCTCTTCTGCTAGAAACATTTTCTCTACTTTACTGTAGCAATCACATTTACATGCAACTTATCTTTATAAAACTTTAGACACATAACACACTGATCAGTGATCAACCATAGGTTGTGTTGTGATCAGTCACATGGATGGAAAGACGTTTCTCACAGTTGGGATCTTGGAGATGAATATTTGAGTAAAGATGAGGATGAAATGATTCTAAAATTAAACTAAATGTGTTTTAAATGACTTTTTAAAGCAGGGTGCAGACAGTCTGCATTTACAATCATCTATACAATCCTCTAAAACAAATGAAGTTGCTATAGCCCATCAGTACATTAAATGTTTACTGAACAATTATTGTCCAGATGAAATCGTCATAAGCTGTTGCATAAACAGATTCTTGTTAAATAAAAAACCTGACTTGATCTATTTGGGGACATCTATTTCTATCTTCACTTTTTGTCCTGTTAGCGTAGACTTGAATAATTTTATTTAAAAATCAAACATAAAACTAGGAAATCCAACTTCATCTAATGAAAACTCAAACTGAATAAATGATGCCCATGGACAGTATCAGATGTTTATAGAGTCTATGAAAATGACAGAATATTATGCCCTGCTGTCTAGTACATGCAAGATATTTGTGTTGTAGGTTTAATTAGTGTAATTCTAGTATTTTATTAGTCTTTTCCTTTGCATTTATTACAATTATTGCAACAGCCAGCATGCTATCAATGAGTCTTCAAGCTCTGTCATTCAAAATTAGTGGGTTAAGGTGGCTTTGTCCTTTTATTTGGTGTAATTGGTACCTATAATGTCAGTGGTTTGACATTTGATAAATCACCTAAGTAAATGATCCTTGCTGTCTGATCTGTCATGGCATCCAATATAATAAATATTAAGTTTGCAGCTCAGGCAGCACAGTGATGTGGTGGTTAGCACTGCTGCCTTGGTGCTTGATTGGAATCCACCAAAGACCAAGACAACAGGGTTCTCTGCTGGTGCTCTGGTTTCCCCCCACCGTCCAAAGACATGCAGTTAGTGTGGTTAGGTTAATGGGTGATAATGGCTGTCTGCCTCTCTGTGTCTGTACCTCTCACCCTATTGCACCTGGGACCTATTGTCTCCACACCTCCTGAACGTGATGTGTATAAGAGGATGCGAACGGATGGATGAATGTTTGCAGCTTTGCCTACCTGTTGATCATCTAACGGCTGAGCACAATGGCCACAAATGGCCACAAAGCTATGAAAAAAGCGATGAGAAATGTTTTTCTTTCATCAATCAATCACTCTTCAATTAAGCAGCACTTCTTGATCGACTGATTAACGTGAATTAATGAGGAAAGCTTGCTGCAGCATGTAAAATGACAAATGTTGGGCTCAGGAGGGGCACTGCGGCTATCATAGACTAATCATAATGGACTAATCCATTAACAAGGATTCAGCAGCAGGGGGTTCATTAACTGAGGTAGACGTGTGCAGCCTCAACTTTTATCTGCTCGAGTCTTTTCAGAGAGACACATTAGTCCTCTGTGGTACTGCAGAAAGGCCAGCAGAGAATGTGTGTATTTCTGTATGCACTCACCAATGTGTGTTTGCATACATGTGGATGGAGTAATCTCAACTAGCAAGTTTTGAAAGAATTACCAGATGGCTCTGTTCTAAGGGAGAGATTGCCAAGGTTAATGATGATGAAGAATTAACAGGATTGATGTGTAATTAGACTGATGGATCGAGTCACAGCGAGTGCATATTTGTGTGGATGTGCACACGCACACACACAAAAGGACATGAATCGATGCCATTATAGAACACAGTTCCCTCGGGTGTTATGTAGTCATCTCCTGTTCAGACATGCAACGTGAGTTTGATGTGATAGAGGACATCGTTTAAATGCCATACCATCATCATAAAAAATAGGCTCATACAGGAACACGCAATTACACGCACGTTCACGGACAATCGAATGACATCAGGATCTCCCTGTGACATGAATCAAGTGTCTCACCTTTTGTAAAGACATGGTGTAGACAGCAGGTGTTTTTTTGTTGAAGGATGCAGACAGACTCTGGATTCAGATGTGTTTATTTCCATACCCACACTGTTTAAAATCATCAATCATTTAAGAAAAAAAAGAGAAAATCCGGATGACTTATTTCCAGAGCTAGACAGCCACACTGATATAACTTAATAGTGTGAGGCCCCAATGAAGCCATTTTTGTCTTTTTACCCTTTCCTTTCCTCCTGTGGCTCTCACTGTGCCTTCACCCCTAAATGAAGCAATCTGTACTTCGATAAGGGCCTCCCTGTATGGTGTAATTGACTCCCCTCTGATTGAATCTGAAATGACTTATTGGAAAAAATGAACCATATATACAGGCTTTGGGCGTTATTCACCTTCAGTCGAGGAAGAAATACTTTTGGGTGTGAGTGCTTAAATAAATACACCTCTTCCCCAATAAGTAAATAAACATTATTTAAAGTGTCCACAGTACGAAAATTACACCACTTTCTCTTGTTAATACTAAAATAATTTTAAATAGAAAATACTTAAATGGTTCAGCAATAGTGAAATATTGATTTTAATTCAGAAATATAATCAGAATGATAATAACAATATAAAGAGGCATTCTACTTTAAACTATCCTCCAGGATATCAGAACTTAGGTTTGTGGTTAGGTTACATGTTACCCATATGCTAAATCTCAGAGACTAGAAAGCGGGATAGGATGTGTAATAATTTCAGTTTTGAGTTTATACTCATTATAATTTGATACTAGCAACATTTTCCAAATGTAAAAAACAAAATGCCAGTATTAGCACTCTGTTGCATCGCCTCTTATTTTAACAATGCTTTGTTAAGCCATTCAAGAGTATGGCTCTGTTATGGAGACATGCTTTTGTTTGCCTTTTCAGTCCTTTTAACATAGATAATGAGACTAGATTGGTACTTGCCTAAGAATCGGATCAATTTTCAATGTAAATTGCCTTCTGGGCATCGCTAGTTGTAACATGGGTGAGGATAGAATTATTAGTCCTCCTATGAAAATGTATGTTTTTATAGCATTTACCCAAATGTTGTTCAACAAAGCAAGGCATTTTCAAACAACATTTTAGTTTTGTTTTGGATGCTTACATCAATTTATTTTCCACACAGAAACAATAAGGTGAAGACCATATTATTATGGTCTTCACCTTACAATATAGAGAAAACAGAAAACCTCAACAAACAGGTGACCCCCTATAAGCAAGCACTTTGGCGACAGTGGTAAGGAAAAACTTTCTTTTAACAGGAAGAATCTTTGGCACAACCAGGCTCAAGGAGGGGAAAGGCATCAGCTGTGTGAATGGGGGTGAGGGGAGGTAGACAGTATTAAGATAAGCTGTAGATTAAATGCACAGTGGTGTAAACTGGAAGTTAGTGAAAACAACATGTGTTTGTATATGTGCAGTATTTCAGAAAACCAAACTTGGTGGCTTTTGATCTAATTAGTGAGCTTTTGTGCTATTTAACTAATTGCAGAGCTTGATAGGCCTGTTGGGAGCCTCTTTTTCTATTTCTTATTGTCTTTGATTTTTTTTATTTTAATTGCTATGTTTTTACTTATCTGTTTCTCCTAATTTTGTTTTATTGGATTAGTTTTTTTTTCTCACCTTCCCTCTATAGCTTATTTTTGAGTTTGTTTTAACTAACCTGGTGAGTGCTGAGTGAGTTCTGTGAGCTGCAGGAAGAAAAAAACAGAGACCCACCATAACAACACCCAGTGGAGTTCATTTAACACAACTTACAGTATGTTGAGGCAGTGAGACCAAAAAGAATAAAACTCTCCAACATGAGGAAAAGTCTTTGAACAGAAATACAGAGTAAAGGGTTTTTTAAATAGACATGCTGGGTTTAGACTAAAGTTAGATTGACATATTTTTTTTTACAGATTCTATTTTACTTCAGTGTTTTATAACGAAAATAATTCACGCCCATAAGCATTGGTTGAAAAGTAGTCTTCATAATAATAATGATCTAAACTAACAGGCCTGCTAACTCAGTGTGTCTAGCTGTTACAATTTGACCATAGGTCAAGTTTATAGGAGTTCCTGAAAGTTGCTCCTAATTTGACGCACTTAGTCCTCAAATTGGACAATTGGACCGTATTTTTTTCCCTGCGCACAGAGCCCCACAACTAATCCACACACATCATTATCTATGAAGGTGTTAATAACCTTGATAACTTAATACAGGGGTCACCAATCTAGAAGTGCATTTACATGAAAGGGGTACATGGATTTGAATACAAGGAACAATTAATTGTTAAAAGACTTCACCGCACAAGTGAGAAATTTGACCAGTCTGAAGCATCATTGTATATCCAGCAGTTCCACAAAACAAGATATCTCAGTCTGGACCATACTGGTAGATTGACTGATATTGTCCAAGACTTGGTACTAGAATGGTTAAAAGAAGGTCAAACAATCCAAACTGCATTTCTTCAAATAGATCCCAAAGTAAAAACAATAGCAACTATCGCCTCCTGTACTGGATGACTCAGACACGAAAACGGCATAACAGGCACAGTAACGAGGTTTAGTGCTTCCAATATGAGCTTAAATGAGCAGAGCACAGCTAATGAGCTGCACTTCATTCATGCTTTGGAGCACACCTACTCATGGTTTGCAAGAATGATCTAAGACTGACATGCAAAGATGGAGAAGAAAAACAAAGTGAGAGACTGAATCTGAAAACCTTTTTTTTTCTTGATGCTCTCCAATGAAAAGCTTCTATTTCACTAAATTTAAGCAGTTAGTGAAATGGACACAAAGGACCATTAATGACTTTTGTATGAATCACTATGTACAGACATGTACAGACATCAGCTGTTTAAATAAAATAATCAATTGCCTCTTTTATATAGTTTAGTGATGATTATTGAGATGTGATTGCAGTGTAAAGTTAACAGGTACATGTAGATGGCAAATAAACCTTAATGACACTGCTTTTATTGACTGCTTGTTTTCTAGAAGTATAGTCGTATAGATGATTATCGTCATTTTTACAATACAAGGAACTAACAACACCATAACGGATTTTTTTCCCCTGTGGTTACAGATTTTTCCTGCTTAGATGCATCACATTCAAAGTCCGTGTCTTGTGTCTTTAAGCCTTCTGGTGCAAAAGATGACTTTTGTGCTATTGAGCCATATTGTGCAAAAGATGAGTTTTATTGTTTCTGAGCTTTAAAAGAATGTGAGTTTTTGCATTTTGAAGCCTGCTGTTAAGAGCACTGTGTTTGTTGGTTTTGAGACCTCCCTATACAGTCTGTACAGGCTTCTGTTTCTTGGGCCTATGGACACAGGTGAAAGACACAGGTGATGGATAGTGTACCCAGCAGTGATGACCACATGGGAAGTACACCCCACAAAGTTAGTGACAAAGCAACCATGCAGACCCAATAAGGTCAAGTGGCCAAAGTCAAATGACCAAGTGGCATGGCAGAACCATGCAAGCTGATGGAGCTGACATTGAAGGGAAATACTGACAGCAAGCTCAACAGCCTTGGGGAGTTCATCTTCAAGGTCTGCAGAGAGAGGTTTAGTGTGGTTAGCAGGAGGGGGCCCGAGCAGCAAACTAGCCATCAGTTAGCCATCATCAAGAGAAAAAACAGTGAAAACAGACAAGTTAGATTTACTAACCCTGCGCAAATTTGCGTAAATCCCCTGAACTTAAAACCTCCTAGAATTACTGACTTTTTTATTTTCTGGCACAAGTCCCAAGGTGTTATTCACCCCTGCTGAGATTTTCACAGGTCGTCAGCTCGATTCTCCTCCTGCTTTTGTTGTGCAAACCACCCATTGCACATTTGCATTTGTTCACTCAGAGTAGCTCAGATCCAAGGCAGGAGAAAAAGCTTTGTTACAACCCTCAAAAATGCCTGCTGTATCTATACAAAATATTCCACACATTGACTGACCTACAAATATGAAAGACACACACTCACAACATATGGAAACACAAGTCTGTTTAATTTATAAAAGATTGTGTGAAAACAGAATGAAAAGTTGCTAATACAATGACATGAGTGACATGCATGATCTCTCCAGCGTTGAATGTTCTCTCCTCTGCCTGTTCATATAAAAATAGCAAAAATTAAAAAACAAAAAACATAAAAAATTAATTCTGTCCCTCAGTTCAGTTCTTTTGCCACACGGCAAAAGATGGCACTGTGGTTAGAGGAGGACATTGGAATGCCCAGTGTAGTAGCAAATCGCTTGTGCTTCACTGCTCAAGCTGGACCCACTGATATGAAATATGATATTTATAAAAACCCCTTTAGAGTGAGGTTCATGTAAATTTACCATTCTCTATTTATTTATTTACGCCCCATCAGGAAGTGTAAGGTCCAACAAGCACTCAGAACACAGCAGGACTGGAATTTGTCAATTCATGAACTGATGACATTCATTTCAATTCTGTTTGTAAGAGAAATCATGTGTCCCGTTGGTGCTATTGCGGATTGCTGGTCAGAAAGATTTCTGGTGCAAGTAATCAAAGAGATAATGCCCCGAGATAGATTAATTTCAATTATGCAACACCTTCAATTTGATGACAATGACACGCGGGCAGAATGGGTGAAAACAGATAAATTTGCGGCGATCTCCGACATCTGGACAAGCTTCAACGAGAACTGTGCTATGAGTTTCACACCAGGAGAACACATGACCATAGATGAACAGCTGTTCCCTACCAAGGTTTGTTGTCCATTCACACAGTATAATATATATATATTAGGGGTGCAACGATACACAAAATTCACGGTTCGGTTTGGTTCGATACTCTGGTGTCACGGTTCGATATTTTTTCGATACAAAAAAATGTTCATGCCTTTTTAATTTGTCATTTATTAAAATTATAAATATATATTTTAACTCAAAAGTACAGTTTTTAAATTTAACCCTAACCCTTGTGCGTGTTTTTTATTTTGACAGCGAATGCGCACCTGCGGACCACTTATGTGTACACCTGGTTATTTAGCTCATCATATTGCAGCCACAGAAATTATTTTGTCCATGAAACCATAAAGCTGCACTTTCTTTTTGCCTTATAGTCTGATGATAACTTCTCCGTTTTGTGGTAAGCTTTTCTTTGGCTGTCACTTCTTCACCCTGACCTGTCTTATTTGGCTCAGCAGAACTAAAATATAAATCCTGCTACTTTTACACACGCACTCACATAAGCTCAGCGATTCTCTGCGCGATCAACCTCTCACATGTTTAAGCTTGCTGCGGGAGATTTCACTTGTCATGTTTGCATAGTAAGCTAACGATTGATAAGACGATGTCAGAGGAATTGGTGCACAAATTATCATCACTCACAGATCAGTGCTGTCGCTCTCTATACACAGTTCGCGCGATTGCAAAGTGAAAGCAAAAAACAAGCGCAAATTCAAACGCGATTTCAATATGTCACATATTGACAGTGGCTCACCGATGCCAATGACATAATTACCCAGCTACATTTCTGAAAGAATGCAAAAGCATTGACATATATTTTTCCTTCCTACAATAGCCGGACGGGCAGGGCAGAGATAGATTTTGGTAGCCCGACTGGAAAAATCGCTAGCCCCAGGACGTCGGGCTAGCGATTTTGCGAGCCCTGTATCTGATTGAGGAATCACTCATCTTTGGAAAAGAGAGTTTATTACAGAGAAATGGCTCTTTCCAAAATAAAAGCTATACTATCCGCTTCTTCTGGGCTATATTCTCAGCAGCATAAGGAGAATCATGTGCTAACAGCTGTCTAAATGACTCGGCTAAAGTTAGTTAGTTGTTTTTGTCTTTGCACTAGGATGATGTCGGCGTAAATGTGCAGTCATATTCGTTGTGTTCCCACTAGTGCTTTCAGGTTAACCTCGTTAAAATGACCTTAACGCCACAACACGGCAAATCTCCGTTAATGAGCTACCCCTGATAGCCCCGTGCATGGGGCTAGACGGCCAACACTTTAACGAGCTAACTGCGCTAACACACTAGCTCCCACCCATGTAATTGAGCATTGCGTGGCACATCCAACATACTGTTTTACTTTAGTCCATGACTCGCTTACCTTCAGGGTCATACGTCACATGAAAACCAAAATAATTCCAAACGCCAGATCTGAATGAGGGTGGAGGAGGTTCAATTTGCCATGTTGCAAGGAGCGCTTAACTTCTGTCTCGCTAGCTTGCGCTGCGCTCTTCCTTCTGACTATGCTGTCTGTGTGGAGCGCTCAGTGGATCTGCGCTCGACAGTGCAGCCTAGGCGGAGTAGTCGAACGCAGATTCACTGAGCGCTCCACACAGACAGCATCGTCAGAAGGAAAGTTGATAAAATAAATTACAAATGTTGTATTGTTCGATACATATGCGTACCGAACCGAAAGCACTGTATCGAACGGTTCAATATCGATACGAATATCGTTGCACCCCTAATATATATATATATATATATATATATATATATATATATATATATATATATACATATACATATACATACAGGGAGTGCAGAATTATTAGGCAAATGAGTATTTTGTCCACATCATCCTCTTCATGCATGTTGTCTTACTCCAAGCTGTATAGGCTCGAAAGCCTACTACCAATTAAGCATATTAGGTGATGTGCATCTCTGTAATGAGAAGGGGTGTGGTCTAATGACATCAACACCCTATATCAGGTGTGCATAATTATTAGGCAACGTCCTTTCCTTTGGCAAAATGGGTCAAAAGAAGGACTTGACAGGCTCAGAAAAGTCAAAAATAGTGAGATATCTTGCAGAGGGATGCAGCAGTCTCAAAATTGCAAAGCTTCTGAAGCGTGATCATCGAACAATCAAGCGTTTCATTCAAAATAGTCAACAGGGTCGCAAGAAGCGTGTGGAAGAACCAAGGCGCCAAATAACTGCCCATGAACTGAGAAAAGTCAAGCGTGCAGCTGCCAAGATGCCACTTGCCACCAGTTTGGCCATATTTCAGAGCTGCAACATCACTGGAGTGCCCAAAAGCACAAGGTGTGCAATACTCAGAGACATGGCCAAGGTAAGAAAGGCTGAAAGACGACCACCACTGAACAAGACACACAAGCTGAAACGTCAAGACTGGGCCAAGAAATATCTCAAGACTGGTTTTTCTAAGGTTTTATGGACTGATGAAATGAGAGTGAGTCTTGATGGGCCAGATGGATGGGCCCGTGGCTGGATTGGTAAAGGGCAGAGAGCTCCAGTCCGACTCAGACGCCAGCAAGGTGGAGGTGGAGTACTGGTTTGGGTTGGTATCATCAAAGATGAGCTTGTGGGGCCTTTTCGGGTTGAGGATGGAGTCAAGCTCAACTCCCAGTCCTACTGCCAGTTTCAAGCAGTGGTACATGAAGAAGTCTGCATCCTTCAAGAAAAACATGATTTTCATGCAGGACAATGCTCCATCACACGCGTCCAAGTACTCCACAGCGTGGCTGGCAAGAAAGGGTATAAAAGAAGAAAAACTAATGACATGGCCACCTTGTTCACCTGATCTGAACCCCATTGAGAACCTGTGGTCCATCATCAAATGTGAGATTTACAAGGAGTGAAAACAGTACACCTCCCTGAACAGTGTCTGGGAGGCTGTGGTTGCTGCTGCACGCAATGTTGATGGTGAACAGATCAAAACACTGACAGAATCCATGGATGGCAGGCTTTTGAGTGTCCTTGCAAAGAAAGGTGGCTATATTGGTCGCTGATTTGTTTTTGTTTTGTTTTTGAATGTCAGAAATGTATATTTGTGAATGTGGAGATGTTATATTGGTTTCACTGGTAAAAATAAATAATTGAAATGGGTATATATTTGTTTTTTGTTAAGTTGCCTAATAATTATGCACAGTAATAGTCACCTGCACACACAGATATCCCCCTAAAATAGCTAAAACTAAAAACAAACTAGAAACTACTTCCACAAACATTCAGCTTTGATATTAATGAGTTTTTTTTGGGTTCATTGAGAACATGGTTGTTGTTCAATAATAAAATTATTCCTCAAAAATACAACTTGCCTAATAATTCTGCACTCCCTGTATGTGTATGTGTGTGTATATATATATATATATATATATATATATATATACACTCAACAAAAATATAAACGCAACACCTTTGTTACTGCTCCCATTCCCCATGGGATGGACGTAGAGACCTAAAATTCATTCCAGATACACAATATAACCATCCCTCCCAAACAGTGGTCACAAATCAGTCCAAATGTGTGGTAGTGGGCACATCTGCCATATTGAGATAATCCATCCCACCTCACAGGTGTGCCACATCAGGATGCTGATCTGACATCATGAGTAGTGCACAGGTGTACCTCAGACTGCCCACAACAAAAGGCCACCCTGGAATGTGCAGTTTTTTGCGCTATTGGGGGTCTGGGGACCCAGAACCGGTCAGTATCTGGTGTGACCACCATTTGCCTCATGCAGTGCAACACATCGTCGCATGGAGTCTATCAGATTGTCAATTGTGGCCTGTGGAATGTTGGTCCACTCCACTTCAATGGCTGTGCGAGGTTGTTGGATATTCGTGGGAACTGGTACACGCTGTCGTATACGCTGGTCAAGCACGTTGGTACTTCCTGGCTTGTGTAGCCACTAGGATAACAAAAGTTGGGAGTTCGCCTTGTAATCGGAAGGTTGCCAGTTCGAGCCCCGGCTTGGACAGTCTCGGTTGTTGTGTTCTTGGGCAAGACACTTCATCTACCGCCTACTGGTGTTAGCCAGAAGGGCCAATGGCGCGATATGGCAGCCTCGCTTCTGTCAGTCTGCCCCAGGGCAGCTGTGGCTACAACTGTAGCGGCCTTCACCAGTGTATGTGTATGTGTATTCACACACACATGTGTGTGAATGGGTGGATGACTGGGTGTGTAAAGCGCTTTGGGGTCCCTAGGGGGGACTAATAAAAGCGCTATACAAATACAGGCCATTTACCATTTCGGAGTTTGTACAAGTTTTTGGGTTTCTATGTGCTATGGAGTTTTTACATGTTTTGGAGTTTTTACGTGCTTTTTCTCTAGGGGCCATCGTAAATATACTTGTATTTATTCACTCCACATAAAATGTAATAAATAAATCATATAATACAAAACACAACTATTCACATTTCAACTTTTAACTATTTATATTTTCAGCTTTTTCCTTTTAAACAAATTTAAAGTGAAACCACACAAAACACTGCAAACCACAACACAATTAAATATAAATAAAAATATGAAAACAAAAAGAAGATGCACATTCTCTGTCATATGGGCCTGCATGAATAAACTTTCTGAATCCTTTATCATCCGCAACTGAAAATAGTTGTGGATGATTACTATACCTTTCTAATGTGACGTTGTTGTCCCTGGCTCTCTTTCTCTCTCTTTCCCTCCCGCTCTGTTGCTGTGCTACTGCGTGTGTAACTACTGCCCCTCCCCCCTCTGCCCAGGGCAAAGCACTTCACCCCACATGTGGAGTGAAGCGGAAAAAAGTGCGAGACAGAGGGTGAGAGAAAAAAAAAAACCCACGGCTCGCATCATTCACTTCAAAGATCCGGGTCTAGGAGCCATTCCGACACATCACTAGCAGCAATAGAAAATACTTACCTTTTATTCCTCCTCAGCTGTTTTTCATCTCATCTTTTGAGTTAAAGACGTCACTGAAGTTTGGGGAAATCTAGCATTAGTTTTGCTTTGCTTTCAAAGTAGACGACACCATACCCACCTACGTAAGCACAGAAGCATGGTGAAAAGGGAAATGGAGAGAGAAAAAAATAAAAAAGTATTCATAAATATATATATATATATATATATATATATATATATATATATATATATATATATATATATTTACATTTTTTATACTTACATTCCTGTGCTTTTTTTCTACTCATTACCGTGGCCTTTTCTCTGTCTTGCCCTTGGATGACTGTCTGACACGCACACAAACTGTAAGTACATATAGAATACACCTTTTCAGCTCAGTTTTCTAATGGTGGAAGCTGAATATAAAAAGTTAAGTTATTATAATAAGGAATATATGAACTGAAGGTCACGGAATGCTGAACAATCTGACAACATGAGTAGTATTTTTAATAAACAGATGTATGAAAAATTAAAAGAGCTAGAAATGTGCTAAGACATTCACTAGAAAATTTTGGCTTGAATTACGCAGGCTCTGGCAATTTAATGGGCACAGCAGGTGATAATTGTCATGGATCAGCTGTACAGCAGGCAGATTGCAGATCCTAATGCAGGACTGAGCAGAATTGGAAAAAAAAAAAACCCTCTCTAAATCCAGCTTTAAATACTGCTAATTCACAAGACTACAAACATTGCAAAACATCTGCAGGGTAGGAGCAAGGAATTGGAATAACAGGAATCTTAGAATGGGTGAGTAGACGCATAGCCATGAGAGAAAATGCAAAAGGATTATTAAGGGAAGACCCAGGGTGTGTCCCAATTAAGAGACTGCACGCTTGAAGTACGCGCAGTACGCGTACTACGTACGGTGCGTATTATAAGTACGAGAAGTGCGGAAGTGAGAGGCTTGTAAAATGGGACGGTATACGCTTCGTCGCGCTGTTCAGGTTGCCTAGCAACCATGATACTAACCGCGAGACATGTTACATACAGCTTTGTTTGACAGAAATGAAGGAGAAAAATGTTTTGTTGGTCATTCATTTTCGTCATGACATCACTTTGATTAGTTGAGTATCTGAGGCTGAGACCACGGGACTGTAAAACATGATTGTTGGGCTTCATTTCTGTGCTGAACAGTCATTTAAAATTAGTTATTAAATAACAATTAGTTAATGTTGTTCATGAGACTAAAGTCATCTCACTGTGGTAATGTAAATATAATATGGCCAATATTATAGTATTGTCAGATTATTATGATATATATTTTTAACTCTGTTATATTAATATATATATATATATATATATATATATATATATATATATATATATATATCACTGACTTTCAGCTTGTTGTGTTTGTGGATATATGACTGACTTTAATTATTACACATTCGCACATAAATAAGTGACGTCATATTCAGCACTTTTGACAGTTCACTCTTCGGCCGCTCCATCTTATTAGGGAAATTCCACATACATAAATGTAAATTTCAAAACTCAACCCCATCATTTAATTTGTTTTTGATTGAAATTGAATATTACTTAAACTCTCTTAAATTAACTTCCAATAAAAAAGGTTTATCATTGATTGAAATTCATTCAGAAATGTTTAACGAATGAGCTGTCACAACTTTCAAGTACAAAGTTGTTATGAAGTCTGTCACATATTCCCCCCCTTTTTTTCTTTTTTATCCTTTATTTATTTATCCTTCTTATTTCATTGTACTGTATATTGTTACTCTTATTTGCCTTGTATGTCTACTGTACAAACTGAACTGGAATGACTGACTGTTCGCTTTATAATTTCAATAAAGTTTGGAAAAAAAAAAAAAACCTATTCGGCCGCTCCCGTCTGCCGTATTTTTGTGGCACAATTCTCCACACCCACCGCCGCGCTATGAATTGTGGGATATATGGGACCACGAAGCGTGCACCGGACCACGCTTGATATTTGGGGAAATCGACGGCGCATTCGAAGTGTGCATTTGAAGCACACTTCGAATTGGGACAGCCGTCGTCGCGTGGCGGTGACGTAACCGCACTTAAAATGCGTACTTCAAGCGTGCAGTCTCTTAATTGGGACACAGCCACAGACAATATATACACTCATGGATAATGAGGGGAGAACAGGTGGGACTACAGCTGAAGATAATTAACCTGATGAGTCATCGGGAACTTCACATAAGACATATTAAGCACTGCCAAAATAAAACAGGAAGAGAGACTAGCAGGCAAGACCCAAACCTAACCTAACCTAATACTTGTAAGGCAATATACAGACTGGTGGAAAATGTAGTAAATCACAACAAGGAAAATATAAATAAAAAAAGCAAACTCTGTTACAAAAAAGCCTGAAATACAAACAATGCTGAAAACCAAAAACAAACCATGAAGCCACAAAACACTTCCCCTGTGTTTATGAGATTTTGTTCCTTTATACCTCTGTATTTTATTCAACTTCCTTTTTGTTTTTTTCTATTTCTGTTGTTTTGTTTGTTTTTGTGTTTTTTTCCATAGTGTTGCAGTGCCAGGAAAGACTGGCCAAGACAGAAAGGACGCGTAACAGACTAACAGCATAATGAATGTGACAGAAAAACACTTGAAGAATACATCACACGAGTGAAAACACTGCACTATAAGTAATGAATGAAATGTTTTCATGATGCTAAATATAAAGGGTAGATGAAGATTATATACTTAGTTGATATAGCAGTTTAGTACAGTCCTAGGATTTTTTTGTCACTATGACACCAAATCTCCAGTTTTGCTCTCTACTGCAATTGTAAAGAATTCATATTCCACATTCAACAAGTCCATCATTTTTAAGATGAATTTTTATTTTATAAATCCATCCAAAGATTTTTGAGTAGTAGAGAGTGAGAAATAGCTAAAATTCAACCTGTGGGTAACATAAAAATAACCACTAAGATACAGAATTTTAATCTTTAGTCTTGAGAGAAGCGATGGGCTCACTGATTGATACTAACACCCCTTAGACACATAACTGTGGGACTACATTTGTTGTAAAATACCCAATGAAAAAAATAAACTCCCATTTGAAAATGGTAAGGCTATTATCCATATAATTGTGTCGAATAACATTTCAAAAGAACATGGTATCATTTAATGGTATTTCCTAGATGATATATGCAGTCCAGAAATACAGGAGAAAATAAAATAGCTAGATAAAAGAGAGAAAGGATGTACGTGACAGAAATAAAAGAGCCATACACTATTATGCAACAGAGTGTGTGTGTGACAGAGGGATGTCATAAAGGTGTTACAGCAGCAATAACACCTCTGCATTGCCACGGTAGCACAAGGTAGAGGGATGCCGCTAATGCCACATGACCTGCATCCAAATGGTGACACACCTTAGAACATATTATTGCAATCTAATGCATTGTGACTGCCAGTATACTGTAAGACACTATAATCCACTGTGTAGGCTAACAGTAACTCTTATAATGTATTGTCTCTCTGCCAGAGATAATGGAATGATCTGTTTCCAGGTTTTGAACATTGCTGTAATTACTGTTAAAAGTGATATGTTCTATAGATGCATTTCCTATATTGTGATAACTATTAACAATGTGGTAGTAAAACTTCTTTCCACTTTCCCTGTTATATAAAAACATATTTTTCTACCTGTTGATGCTTGTATTGAGTTCTACAACTATCCCAACAAACAATGGTTTATCACAGTCTCACCACCAACATGTGGACTACCATAGTGCCAGCTGCAAACTGTTTTTTCACTCCAGCTTAGACATTTTTTTTGGAAAGACAAAAATCCCATGCACTTATTGATTGCTTCTTTAGTTTTTAAAACAATAAATTGTCTTGTCTTCTGCTTTGTGTCTGTCTTGAGTGAGTTTTGTTAGAGCCTCGTCCTTAAATCTGTCCAAACTGACTACAGGTATGTTTGGAGGACTGTCTCATCTGACCACAAAACCCCATCTGCTGCTGGACTGAAAGCTGAAGGCTCTGCCTCCCATTCTCCCACTTTTAAATACTCTCTTAACCACAGGTTGAACAGGATTCTGAGAGCAAAGTGCTCCATTCATCCAGAGTCATGCCGGCAGCTTTCAATGGTTAGCAAAAATGTTTAATTAAGTTGCAACTTGCTAAGGGACATTTAACCAAATATGTAAAATAAACATTGAAACCACAACCAGGCATTTTTAAATCTAAAAAGCATCACCCACCTTGTACTGGGGTTTCCCTCTGGACAACAGGGCAGCTTTCTTGCACTTTGTTCTTTTGAGGAACAGGTCCTAACTGCTGTAGATAGAAGATAATCCCTTGTGCAGGTTCCTCCAGGAAATTCAGTATACACCAAAGGTCAGTTTAGACTATGGTAGAGTAAGGGTATCTCTTCAGAAAGATGAAAATAGGCTGTGAAATGGGATGAATAAAAAAATGCATTTAACCCACTGCCTTTTTTTAATCTGTGATGATCAAGATCTTTTGAAAACAGATGTAACAGTAAGGAACAAGCCTGTGTAACCACATGGTCAAGTAGTTAAGTACTGAACGTATCCTGGATAATGCGTTATATCTGAAATGTGTCACTGAAGCCATGAACTCACTAAGAAATGTTTACAGAGTTCCAAGCAATTTTTTATTTATTTTTTGGTGGGTCATCATAGTCTTCTTTTGAGATTTTTGAACTCATTCTATTTCTGGTCGAACCACAACATCCTACATTTTGGTGAGGTATGGCTGATTTAACATTAAGTTGATTGTTTTATTACAGAATTTGCCAATCATGATCATTCATATAATCAATCAATGTAATCTGCAAGCATTAAATGAAGCATAAAACCTGTACTTAAAGTAAAAGTTTGTTTCAATAGCCTCTTCTTACATCTAAAAGTTCTGACTGTGTGTGCCTTAACCAGATCAAAAGAAGAAAGCTTGACAGTTGCTCTACACTTAGAGCTTAAAAGCTAGAAGGTAGCTGTTCATAGGTGACAGTAGTCAAGCCTTTAGAAAGAAGAGAGCTGGAGGACTATCCTTCCTATTAGCCTTTGGTAACTTGATTAGAATCCTGATGTGCTAAGCTGTTGAGCAGGCTAATTTACCACTTTAATGTGAGGCATAAACTGGGCTACTGTACTGGTTGAAAACTTGTGGCATTCTGTAATTGAGAAAGCTTAAGATTCCCAGTGTCTTCACAGTGTCACAAAACAGTGTTTAGATGAATATGACAGTTTCACTGCATTATTCTGCAGAGCTACTTTCTCTAATTTAACATTTGTGATGTATTTCTTTGGGGTCATTTACGTATCAAAGAACTGTGTCTGTTTAGTGGTCGGTATAGTAAATGTGGGAAGCAGAAATGCCAAATGTCTTTTCAAATGCGAGAGTCAGTCTGGATTGACCTCTGTTTTTTTTTTAAAGCCATCATAGATGTGAGCCAGGAATAACTAAAAAGGTTTTACACGAGTCATGTCAGATATTTCTGTCATCCTTGCAGTGAGCAATATTTCAGGTTTTTGTGTATCCGGGAACATCACAACAGCCGAAACTGAATCACTTGACGGTTTCACAGAGTAAGAATTTATTGTCTCATCTTCTGTTTACAAGCCCGGTCCCACACGGACCTATAAAACCACACTGAAGCTGGTACAGGTCAAAGTCAGCAATTTTGTAAGTAAAATAGAGGTCGAGAAACTGTCAACTTTTGTGCCAACCACTGGCGTTCCTGTTAGGCTCTGCCCCTAACTCATAAAACAAAAGTTTATTCTGTTCAGCTACTGAGGCCTAATATTACATAAGGACTACTGAGGCCTAATATCACACGATGCACAGTATATCCAAAATACATCCACAATGTTAGAAGAACTACAAAGTTCCCTGCAATATTACAGGATCTTGGCCCAGAGTAACTTATATGACACATGCCCCTAACTCATGCAGTTCTGAAGGTTAGGCCAAGCATTCATTTACACAAATCAATATCTTTTTATTTAGTACAGAGCTCTTAAATGCCAACTGTTGCCTTGTGGGAGAAATATCATTATTGGGAGAGACTCCCAATAATGTTTTACAGCACACCAGTTGTGATCCCTGAAAATATTTATCGGGGGGAAGCACTTCACTACACAAGTGTGACAAATGGATGTGTCAAAGGATATGTATCAGCAGTGTAAGCTTTTAATATAATTATTAACTTTGACTTGACCTCATTTCTCAAAAGGTTAGGATGACGAGTACGGGCCAGTGGTAGTTTCCTTTCTATAGTAACTTGAAAGGGCTATCCAGTGTATCCACTTTCATCTAAAGAAAATCGTATCTAGTTTAGAAAATGCTGTATTTTAATTGTCAGCATTTTAAAACAGCTCCAGCATCTTTAGTTTCTCTTACATGTGTATATATAGAAGCACTTGTCAGTAGTGACTGCTGACCATATGCAAAGGCATGAAGCAACACTCCAGGTAAAATTAATTGGGCAAATGAGTAATCCCTTTCCTAATTTAAATGTAACCAATTTTCCCTCAAATGAAACACCAGGGTATATGATGTATTCTTTGACACATCAGATGCCCTTTTATGTCAACTGTATGCACCCACTTTTTAAGACTTTGATCAACAATAATTTGTTTAGTGATAACTATTTATGTCAAGCTCCAGGTTTGTCCATCTGCACCCCTCTTTCATAAATTTGATTGATAGAAATTGTGAGCATAAGACAGATGAGTAAAACACTGTGTGAACCTTGGCACCTAAAGTAAAAAAGTAGTAAAAAAAAACCCTCTATGCACTCCAAAGACTAAAAAGGACATCATTTGTTAATCACCTTAACTTGTAGGTACAGCAATGATATGGAACAATAAAGCATCATTAAAAACTCAGACAGAGATTTTTCACTGTTTATGGACCCCAAAGCCCCTTTTCCATTAATACTCTGATCGGCTCAGCACGGTTCGTCGTGATTTTCAGGGTTTTCAAGGTACCAGGTACTATGGCCAACATAGTACCTGGTACCAGGTACATTTTTAGTACGTCCTCGACCGAGGTTCCAAGCAGTCCGATCAGGTACTAAAATGTGATGTCATCAGACTGCATGCCACCGACTGACTGGTCAGTAGCGTCACTCGATGAGTCATGAGAGTGTCTTGTTCACAAAAAGCAATACTGCCATTTTTGAAACCTGGCAATGGGGGAAATGTCTACAAAAAACAACGCTGTGGTCCCTGAGTCTAATGAAAAGCCACAGACAAAGCAACAGGTATATTCTTGCTTCGACGTCTACTTTTGTTGTAGCGTAATGGGCTACGTTCACACAGCAGGTCTTAATGCTCAATTCCGATTTTTTTGTCTGCTTGTTCACACTACAAATAAAATGCGACAGCAAACGCGCTCTAGTGTGAACGCTCAAAGCGGCCCGCATGCGCAAAAGAAGACGTCACACACAACGCGCTCTGTTTAGACCCAGACCAAACATTATTGTTTGACTGATGGCCCTTAATATAAAGACTTCGGACTTTACGTTTTCCAAATTTTTGCTTTAAGTTATTTTGTTATTTACATAATAATGTAAATAACCTAATAATTATCCTTTTTGCTGGTTTAGAGAGGAGCGGTGCTTCAAAGGATAGTTGCAGATTTCTGTCAAAATCTGCAGATTATGCAGTACAAATAAAATGTTCACGTTGTCTTCCCAACAGTTTCACTAACATCTACACTGGAAGGCCAGGAAGCGTTCGCGAAGTCTTCTCGGGCGCTGATAATTGCCGTCTGTCTTCAATTCAATTCAATTTTATTTATATAGCGCCAAATCACAACAAAAGTCACCTCAAGGCGTGACAGTGATGTAAAAGACGGATTTAATGCGACATGACCGTTCAAACAGCAGTCGCTTTCTAAAACATCGGATATGTATCGGATTCAGTACCACATACGAAAGTGACCCAGATCAGATTTGAAAATATTGGATTTGTGCCGTTCACACTGTCATACCATGATCAGATATGGGTCGCATAGGGTCAAAAGAAATTGGATTTGATGCGCTCTCGCCTGCAGTGTGAACGTAGCCTTGGACTCATTGGTATGATGACAACCACGCACACTAGGTAATACTGTATTGCAATGGAAAACAGGTCATTCTGTGGCGAGTCGATCCAAGTAGGTACCAATGGGAAAGGGGCTAAAGTCAAACCTGAACTTCAAGGTTCTGTTTTAGAAAATAAAATAATAAAACCTTATGGGAAATCCCACTATCAACTGTAACAAAGTCTGTAACTCTCTGTATAGAGTATGGGTCACTCCTTGGTTTCTCCTTGGGTCAGTCACTGACCTTGGGCTCCCAATGGGCTTTCTTCATTGTGAAAACAATCTTATTACTATACCTTACTATTTAGAAGAAATCTATAAGCCGTACCTTTGGGGACTCATGGAACAGATTCCGAGGGATTCTGCTGGAGAGACCACAGCCACTCTTGGAACAGCTTTACTTTGTATGGGGTGAGGCTTTTTGTGCCACTGCTGCTGTCTGGTTCCCAAGGTTAATGGGGGAGAACAATTATGGTGTCTGTTTCATGCTAATACATACAAAAATGAAATCTTTGGAATGGTCTGATTTAAAGAATTCCCTGTAAGCAAAAAAAGCTAGAAGCCTGCTCATGTAATCTATACTGGAGCATAAAAAATGCTTTTATTTTCAGTCATCAAAAATAAAATAAAGTAAACTTAACACTGACATTTTTTTTGCTTTATATAAAAGTAAATGATTTTCTGTTTCCTGTTTTGCCTACTTTCAAACTTGATCCATCCAGTTGTCTTATATGTAAAAGAAGAGAAACAAGCTGGCCAGCGTGACAATGATGGTAAATGAAGGAGGCATTCCAGTCAAAAGAAAGATAAATTCTGCATGTTTTTCAACTGCAGTGCAGTAAGGTCTGCAGAAGCTACTGTCAGAACAGAAATTGGTATGTCTGCCTCCTCTGTGAAGGATGTTCCCCTGTATGACTGCTGAATGTCAGTGTGACGTGACGGCTTCAGAGTCTTTGCTTTTTTCTATTCTGTGGCTGACACCAAGCCCTGATGTTAAATTCATAGTTGAAAAATAGTTCTATATTGGAACAATTATTAAGTAGAAACTTAAAAATGGACTGACACTCAGAGCATTTGAGAGAGACATTTGCAGTAATTAGATGGTTTTAGTGATTAACTGAGTGTACGTGAAAGAGAGACAGCTACTGCTGCTGGTGGAAGGCTGGGCATACAAGCTTTGGCTTATTCTTTATACAGCTCAACTGATTTCTATTTAAATACACTGCTGGGGCTTTTCAGTATTGTTTTTGAGACTCATATTTGTCTTTTGAAAAGCTTTAGCATCAGTTAAAACTTGCTTGTATGAACTTGGCTCCTTTTTGTGTTGATGGCAGTCTTTTTCTATACATGAACAGGGCATGAACAATATCCCTTTTGCATTGGTTATAGCCCTTTTCATGTCGTTAAAGGGAACTCAGTAATTGGAAAGAAACTATCAACAATAAAAAAACACAGATTAAAACTTGATGCTTGCTTTACATACACAACAATCGTGGTGCAAACTGGTTGCGGTGTGATTGCAAAAATGAACCATAGACAGACAGGAGCCTGTTTTTTTGTTGCTGTGTTTTAAGAAAATAAGCAGCAATTTTAAAGTATTTTTGTTTGTGTTCATGTAAATCCTGAGTCCTTGGTTGCACGGTGAACTTAACACATCAGATGGTTCCAAATAGCACATCTCTGTCAACATTATAAATCCAGGGAAGGGGCGAGCTAAGCAAGAAGACAATCAGCTCAGCGAGGAAAGAAGTGGGCTCAAATGTCTGATCTGGTGAGTTTCACTCACCATTAAGATGTTTTTTTTCTTGCCATTCTTTCTGTCCAGAATGGCTTCTTGACCATGCTTTATTATTATTGATTAACCACCAGAAATGCATGGAACAGTACCAAAGACTGTATATAAAAGATGTCTGAAAAGAGAAAGTAGTGCATTAAACCTGAATTCTCCTTAAGGCCAGCATGGACTGAATCAGCTGACTGCATAAAGACTTACAACTGTTTAAGCTATATATACAGGGAGATAATTTTCCCTGTATAAAAAGTGAAATTACCCACTGCTTGACCTCAGAGACTCTTTTTATGGAATATAATGTGTTTATTTTGTAAACCAAACCCCCCAAAATATAAAGCAGGGCATGGATTTGTCCAGGCCTTGTAAATTGCTTCCATATGAGCATATAGCATCCCTTGGTTTTCAAAGTTAGGTCCACCCCGCACTTGTATCGTGGCGGTCGTGGCTCACGAGTTGGGTGTTCGTCTTGTAATCGGAAGGTTGCCGGTTCGAGCCCCGTCTCGGTCGTTGTGTCCTTGGGCAAGACACTTCACCTACCGCCTACTGGTGTTGGCCAGAGGGGTCGATAGCGCGATATGGCAGCCTCGCCTCTGTCAGTCTGCCCCAGGGCAGCTGTGGCTACAACTGTAGCCACAGCTGCACTGGTGCTACAGTTGTAGCACCAGTGTGTGAATGTGAGAGTGAATGAATAGTGGAATTGTAAAGCGCTTTGAGGGGTCCCGAAAAGCGCTATATAAATGCAATCCATTATTATTATTATTGTATATACTCCAAACTAATTTTAAAACGTCATGAATAGGGCTTAAAAACCCAGCGGGTGACCTCACAGTGTCTACATACATAATGAATGTATATAAAAAATGTTGTTTCAGTATCTGACATGATTTGAAACTAAAAAAGAAGCTTCACAAAGCTGAAAGCCTGTGTTTGCTATGCACAGTTAACTTTTAAAATCTTGTGATGTGTTTTTAATAGGTTAAAAAAACAACTCAAATCTCTATGTATATGACTGTGTCAAAATACAATACTATTTTTATAGTTTCTCCAACACATTTCAAGAGTTTTTGGATGAGACTGTTCTCAAAGCAGGATTTTCGCTTGTCCAGATAACTTCAGGATGGGTTTTCTGTGCTAAACAGGTGATTCACTGTTTACTGGAGTAAATTTTAACTTATTCTGTAGAGATCAATAGGTATTATATCACCACCTAATGACCAATCAGTTCTCTAGAAAATAGCTTGACCGTTCCTGGAAGATCCATCGCATCTCTGCAGGGAGAGTAGTCTCCCCAAACCTGAAAAAATAATCTGCTCCAGAGAGTTTTAGTTTTTATGTCCCAAGCTTTGGTTTAAAATCTGCCAGAAATACATCATATTTTCACTTAGTCTCAGTGGGAGTGAGATCGACTGACTAAAGTGAAAGGAGGAAGCAGTTCTATTGACAGGCATGTCTTGTAACTGGGAAGCTGAGGATCAGACGTCTTGGAGTTTTCTGCTATCGCTAACAATCAAAAGTTTCCATCGACTTTGTGTTTAAATCATTCACTGTAAATAAACTTGGACATTGTGTCTACATTTAAATCCAGACATGACATTTTCAGTATGATATAGATTCTTTCCTGGGGCGTGTAAACACTCAAGGAAAAACCTCAACAAGTTGATAACCAGCTTGTGTGACTGTTTATTCTGTCTGCCAAGATTAGGGGAACTGAATCCAGAAAACTGAACAATACCTTGGATATGTTGCATTTGCTTTTTATTATAGGACCCAAGGAAACACAAAGACATTACACATTGCGGAAATTTTTTAGATCTTCTAGAATGGGATCCTCTGTGAATGGAGATGTTGTTTTCTGGAGAACTGAGTCAGTAATTTCATACCCAATAATCTCTAATTTCAGACATAACCTGCTTCATATCATTGGTCATCACTACTCCAATATACTAAAGTAAATAGTGAAACACCATCGCAGTACAGAAATCCCAAGCTTCATCCTGGCCTGTGGAATTTCACAGTCATAAAATCAATAGCTTGCAGATGCCATAGCTTAGGAGACCTGATGTTAATGTCTTGAATGATCTAGCAAACACCAACAGTGTTTCACAGTAACAGCACTCCCAAAGATGAAGGAGTCACCATTGAACAAGTTTGGAGAATTCCTTTAGCCAGCTACTAACAGTTTTCTGCAGAAAAAAAAAGCCAAAATACTCAGGAAGATGAACAGAAAATAAAGACAACAGGGGACAACTGAATATAATCCAGGCAGAATAGTAAAACTGAAAACCAGTCATATGAGGCACTGAGTTCTTAGAATAAACCAGGAAAGGAACAACTACAAACAGAGATGCTGGAACATGAATGAACTGAAGGGGCAACATGAGGGGGAGAGAGTGGGACACTGTAATATAGCAAAGGCCCCCTGGAACCAGAACAGGGACCATGGCAGAAGTTTTTTTTTCTTTTCTATTTCAGACCATTTCAGAGTTCAAATCTGAGCTGTGAGAAAATGCTGCCAAAAACCGAAGCTTGCAAAGATACAACTCTGAGGACAACTGTGTGCAAAGTGGGTGGCATAAAGTGAGCACTGAAAGAACACTGAAGAATGTTCATATGCAAGTTTCAAAATAAAGCGTCATTCTTCAGTGTCTTATAATTGCATTTTTACAATCATGTACACCCGATAAGACAATGCCAACAGCTGTTTTTCCCTCCAATGTGGATCTGTTTGTGGCAGACTTTCTCTTTGTAGCCTGGGGACGTGATCATGGATGCATGACGGAATTGTCTTAGCATAAACCTATTTTGAGCACAGATCTAGCTGCACATCTGCATAACAACCAGGCTATCATTCAAACGTGGGTCCATCAGTGGCAGGGTGAGCAGTGATGTCAGGGACTGGGTCTTCATTAAGTGCCCCTGTTTAGAGGCTCTAGCTGTCAATTATTCACCGCCATGCTGCAAAACATTTCCATTGGAGATGCTGGGGAAGGATGATGGCTGATTGCTAAGTGACAGTAATGCACTCACACACAAACAGTGATAACACGCACACACATACAGAGGTTGCTAGGTGACAATAATGACAAGTCTGGTTGGTTTGAGGACTGGCTGTCCCCTGCAAGGTTTTAAGGCATTCATCTGAAGGATTTCATCTTTCTAAACAGGAGCTACACTGATGGTTTGCTGCATGCCTGGAGGGGTGCAGTTTATCCACACTACAAAAGTAGGTTTGCAGAATGTCCATGTGTTTGAAAATCAATTAGACGAGCAGAGGCGGTGATCATACTGCATTGGCACTTGTGTGAATATGTCTCCATGGTGTGCAGAAAACAATGAAAACTATGTTTGCTTTCTGGGAAATGTAATCTTAAACATACAGGCTTTTGGCAAACGTCTAGTAAGGATTTTATTTCTGGAGTGTTAAGTGTGTGTATAATATAAACAAAACTGGAGTTTTCAGGAAGTATTGTGTTTGTCTTGATTGCTGCGTGATAAGTCACAGGTAAGTTGTCTACATAATCTTTTTTAGCAACTTTGTTTTATCTAGAGATGGACTGATCCAATATTACGTATCGGTATCGGTCCGATACTGACATAAATAACTGGATTGGATATCGGAGAGAAATAAAAAATGTAATCCAATCTATTAAATATCAAAAAAGCACCTCACAAAACTTGCGACATGGCGTAACTCGGCTCATAACCGTAGCACGTCGAAGCAGTGTGCTCAGTGATAGAGAGACTGTGGCGTGAGAGACCTGTCGGTGGTCTGGTTGAGTATTTGTAGCCTCGCTACCAAACCGTCATTTCATCTCCGAGGAAGTGATCCCAGAGAGAAGTAAAGCAAGTGTGTAAGTTCATCTCTGAATGTCTGTAAAGCATTCCCACGTTAAGCTTAACAACCGATATATGGAGCGACTGCCTCTCTCTCTCTCTCTCTCTCTCTCTCTCTCTCTCCTGCTGCTGCTTCAATCATGAAACTGATCAGTGATCAGCTGATCTGCTTTTCTGTCGTGAGTCCGTCTCTCTTGTTTGTTTTTGGCCCACTTTGCACCAGAAAGAGGAAACCAGCGGCTGAACAACAGCAGCACGTTAATATTTCTGCTAAGTACTCTTTAAAATACCAGAATAGGGAGGATGGAGCAGGTTTAAGTTTATTAGATTGACCAGTGTTGCTGAACTATGAAATATTTTGGGTGCAGTGTATGTTTTTACATACAGGTATAACAGAATAGCTTTAGTGTTGTTGTTTATTTAAACTTGAGTATGCACTTATATAAAATGCAGCAACATATTAAAAAAACAGTTTTATTGATTAAAAAACACTATATCGGATTCATATTGGTATCGGCAGATATCCAAATTTATGATATTGGTATTGGACATAAAAAAGTGGTATCGTGCCATCTCTAGTTTTATCCAAAGCTATTGGGCTACTATTGTGTTTTTTGGTTAGGGATCAGAGGAGCCAGAGACTGGACTCCTCCAATCACGCTGCACCACTCTCCTGGCAGAGGTGTTTCTATTACAAAGTCTGCAAAGTTCTAGAGTGTTTGCTTCATTTGTGTAGATAGGAAAGTTGTAAACAGTGACATGAGCTTTCACAATCGTCACAGCTTTATCCTCCAGTGGCCGACTGAGGATTCATTCCATTCTGCTATTGTGGCATTGTGAGGGAGTGATGGGGAAAAGGAAAGAAACCAATGATGATGCACAATGGTGGTAAGGTGACTGGGAACTCAAAAGCTTTACAATTACAGGCAAGAAAAGCCCAACAACTCTCCCCTGGGAATTTCACCGAAGGAATATCTAGTTCAAATATTAAGAAGGCACTCAGATAAACTATCCTTTAGACAGAGATATAGTTAATGGCATAAAACTATTTTTTTTAAATAACTGTCAATAAACAAACATGAAATAAAAGAGTACCCATGTACCACTTCTCCCCCTCGCTTTGGGAGACGATGGACAGCGACAGAGAGTGTTGGCCAGCAGTTGACCAAGTAGTTCTTTACACTAACATGAGCAACTAACTGAGGGAACAGGGATGGAGCTAGATGGTGTTGCTGTTGAAATTGTGTCGCTTACAGGCCCAGCAACTAAGGGTTGCTTTGAGTCTGGGATACTTGAGGGACTTCTGATCTCAGGAATAAGAAATCACTTTTGCTTGACAAGTCTGAGGGATGTTCTTAGGGTGAGGTTTTTAGGTCGTGTTGACTTGGAGATGGCCCTTCTGTACATCTGCTCCTACCACAGCCTTTAACAAGGTACAATAAACATGGTCGACATGAAATAGCTCCACACATGACTCTGCTTATGCTCAGCCAACTGAGTGACCACATGTGAGCCAAGGCGCATTTATACATCCCTACCAATCATTTAGGTGATCCCAATAATATAATAACTTTCCACTGTGTTCCTGTTAATGATGAACGAATGATAATAAATTATATTTATAATATGAGAATTGATTCAGAAACATGAATATAATAACAAATAAATATAATACATATCAATACCACTAAAACACCACGCTCTTGTGACCAGCTTATCACCCTTAACAAATTTACAAAGATCAGACAGAAAAAGGTGGTTAAGAAGGATGCTTTGAAAAATACAAACTTACATCACCCGCTCTTCATAGCTATGATTAAAACAAAATTAATGACTACTGGAACGAAACTCCAAAGTCTCCGGCTGATCATAACAGCTGATCGAAACAACAGAATTATGAATTGGCCACATTTATGCCGCATAGCCATAATACTTGTTACATAATTTATGGCAACGAGAATTAAATGATTCATTGCCTGAAATTAAATCATATTTCAAGCATAAGGCTCCATAGCTGAGATGCTGCTTTGACCAAGACATCTTTTAGAGCCAAAGTTAATTACTTTGATTAAATGGGAATTATGACCAGTAACACCTTTCATAATGATAAAATTAAATTAAATCAGAGATGCCAGAATTAAACCTAACTGAAACAGCACATTAAACAAAGAGGGACAAATTGTTCGGGTGGGGGTGTGTCACAGGTATGAGCCATCCATGTCCTCACAAAATCGTCTGAAATTAATATTTTTTGTTATCACTGAAGCAACTTGTTCACATTATTATTTGTTGTGGAAGAGTGATATGTTTTGTGGTTTAACTCTAATTTGAATGGGTATATAACCTAAGCTAGTTGAGGCTGATTTAGCTCATATGCTAAGCTATGTAATAATGGATTTTCGAGACCCTCAAAGCGCTTTACATTTCCACTATTCATTCACTCTCACATTCACACCCTGGTGGAGGCAGCTACAGTTGTATCCACAGCTGCCCTGGGGCAGACTGACAGAAGCCAGGCTGCCATATTGCGCCATCGGCCCCTGTGACCATCACTAGTAGGCGGTAGGTGAAGTGTCTTGCCCAAGGACACAACGACCGAGACTGTCCGAGCCGGGACTCAAACCGGCAACCTTCCGATTACAAGATGAACTGCCAACTCTTGAGCCACGATCGCCCTAAGAAATGAAGGCGTCATTAAGCAGATAAATATCATGCTCATATTTTTGAATATGTGGCTTACTGCTGTGTTTGTTATATTGTGAATAACATTTGTATTGGTTTCATTTCTCGTTTTCTCAACAGTTTCACACTTTATCCTTATGAAACCATCTGTTACGCCCAGTGTCTACGAGTGTAGAGACGCAACACAAGATGCTGGGGAGAGAGAGAGGGCAAGCACCCGCCATGGTTCCCAAACCAGCAACAGCAGCTGGTTTGGTCCCAAACACAAAACAGCAGCTAACACAGACTTCTTATGGCCACGGGCCATAACACCACCCATCTCAACGTATCGGCCTGTTCCTTGTATTTTGATTAGGAGAGTGTTTGGTGTATAGCTGAGTCTACATTCATGAGGACAACGCTTAGTGAGGACAGAACACATATTAAGATCTTAATCAGCCCAAAATTTGTGAGGCCAGGTACAGTCACGCAGTACAGTCTGGGAAGTGTAAGTTTTTTGTTGTTGTTGTTTTCACATTTCTGTGAAGCACATAATGAAAATACACTTGATAAAAGGTCAATAACCCAGTTTATAAAATCCCCGTGAGTTGATTCTGTTCATCTTGATGTAGAGTTTCAATGGAAGAAATGTTTCGTCACTCATCCAAGTGATTTCTTCAGTCTCAGCTGACTGCAGGTTTCCCCGACCTTATAAACATTACAGCTGTACAATTATCAAACTAGCATGTCACGTACCCTAGGAACCCTCCTCAGTCCACGGCCCGTGGCTGTAAGAAGTCACTGATTTGTTCTTTTTAGTTTTGCTGTCTCTGTAGCTGTCAGCATAACAGGTCTTGCTCCATTATTAATGGTAATAATAATAATAGGGAACTGAACTTGTCAGAAGGGTCTTGTATTCTGTAAAAAAGGATTGACCTCAGTGACACTTAGTGGTTTATCTACTTTAGCGTTTATCTTCTAGTTAAGATGGTCAGCACCACTGAATAACGCATTCAAATCTAATTAGTATGTAAAATTTCCAAGTTTCCAAAAATATAAAACTGTAGAAAATGCTGGGTGTGCTTATTAAGAATAATAATAATAGGATATTTACTATCAAACAATTTTATTATCACATAAAGAAAAGAATAAGTCTGCTGTAGAGTACTGAGAGCACAGGTAGCTGGCCCTGCACGGTGTCATTAGCCCTGATTTCCATATAAACACAAACCTGGATGGGTTATTGATTTTTCTTTTCCTGGGACAATTCATGATGACGTGCTACACTAGCAAATTTTTATAATCATGATAAATTGCAATTAGATGCAAGGCAGTCAATAGTTTGTTATTGAAATAGTGAAACTAGCAGTGAAAAAGAGATTCATAATAACAGAGGGCCCTGCCTTGGCCTTTACATTAGAGAAGTGGCGAGAATCTCTCTTTTCTTATCGCAAAGGATTATCGCCACAGTGAGTTTTTCAATAATCATTACACAGGATTTGACACTGTGTTCTACCTGATGACTTTATTGAATTCAGTTGCTCTCTGCTGTATGTGTTCTCAGCTAAGCATTAATGTACAATATGCTGTGCAGCCATAGTAATGACTCAAGTTCCCTCTTTTAATTCATCTGAGTTGAATTGCTGCAAGTGTTTCAAGAGCCACTACCTATAGAAAAACTATATATGATGACTGATTAGACATCAAGACTGTTTTACAGGGTATGTGCTATAGACATGAGCTGCTTCTGTTTTGTTACGGAGACCAGATTTTGGATGCAGAATTAAATACATCTCTTAGATCTTAGCTTCTGACTTCAAAAACATTGTTGAAATTTTGAATTTATTGAATGTATATACATGTACAGGGTATTTCCTAGTTCCCAGGGTATTTACAAGTAGAATGGGAGGAGGAGCCTTCAGTTTTCATGCCCTTCTTCTGTGGAACCAGCTCCCAGTTTGGATTCAGGAAACAAATATTGTCTCTATTTTTTAGATTAGGCTTAACACTTTCCTGAACAATCCTGACCAAAAGTTTAAGACCACTTGAAAAATGGCAAAAAATCATATTTTGCATGGTTGGATCTTAACAAGGTTCCAAGTAGAGCTTCAACATTCAACAAGAAGAAATGGAGTGAGACAAAACATTTGTTGAGTATGCAATTTATTGAAAACAACGCATAAACTGAATCAGGCTGTTTTACAGCTGATCAAAAGTTTAGGACCACACCTCCAAAAAACCCTGTAAACTCCCCAAAACAGAAATCAAAGTTCTAAACATGAACTCAGTAATGAGTAGCTCCACTGTTATTGCTGATCACTTCAAAAATTTGTTGCAGCATGCTTGATGCAAGTGTTTCCATGAGGTGAGTGGGAACATTTCTCCAAGTGGTGAAGACAGCTGCACGAAGGGCGTCTAGTGTCTGGAACTGTTGTCCGTTTTTGTAAACTGTCCTTGCCATCCATCCCCAAATGTTCTCAGTTGGATTTGGATCAGGGAAAGACCCAGGATGGCCCAAAAGAGTGATGTTATTGTCCTGGGAGAAGTCCCTTGGCCCGCGGGCATTGTGTACTGTAGCGTTGTCCTGTTGAAAAACCCAGTCGTTACCACACAGGTGAGGGCCCTCAGTCACGAGGAATGCTCTCTGCAACATCTGGACATAGCCAGCACCCCTGCACCTCCTGAAGCTCCATTGTTCCACCGAAAGAAAAAGCACCCCAGACCATTATGGCGCCCCCTCCACTGTGGCACATAGAAAACATCTCAGGTGTCATGCCAGTAACGTTGGAAACTATTAGGACCATCAAGGTTACATTTTTTCTCATCAGAGAATAAAACTTTCTTCCACTGTTCAGCATCCCATGTTTGGTGCTCTCTTGCGAAATCCAAACGGTCAGTTCTGTGGTGTTCAAGCAGACGAGGCCTTTGAAGCCAGTTTTTGAAGCCCTTCGGTCTCAGATGCCGTCTGATGGTTATAGGGCTCCAGTCGGTACCAGTAACAGCCTTAATTTAGGTCGAGGATCATTCAGTGTCTTGGCAGATAAGCCAATTGGATCCTCCGGCTCAGTGCTGGTGAAATATTTTTGGGGCTCTTCCACTTGACTTTTTTGTTCCATAACCCTCAGGATCATTTAAGAAATTCCAAACTACTGTCTTACTGCGTCCCACCTCAGCAGTGATGGCGCGCTGCGAGAGAGCCTGCTTATGCAGGATCTATGAGAAAGACTTACATCAGGAATGTCTAACCAAACTCTGTGGTTGTTTTGCCTTCTTTGGTATTTATGAGTGTCAAACATACCTCAAAAAGTCATCTGTTTTTCATCACCTTGCTCGGGCTGTTTCTACCTCGCTGAGAATGGCTCAATGTCATTCTTTTACTTTCCAAGAAACAGTTCCTCATTACTGCATCTGAGATTATTATTCCTCAACAGACTTTACCTGGGTGATTATTCTTTCATTAGGCAGTCTCCTCCTGTGGTCAAGGGGAGGGTCTAGCTCCAGTGTTTGGAAACCAGTTTTCATGTTTTGTTCAGTAAATGTCAGATATCTTTCATCTTTTGACATACAGCTGATTTAAGTTGGGAATAAGGATCCTTTTTATTGAGATGTTGTGTGTTGTTTGCCTGGCCCAAATAGTTTCTTCTTAAAGGAGTTCAGTGAATTTCTATCTCCCAACATGAAGCTGGCCAGATTGGTTATAGCCAGGGATTTTAAAATACATTTTAACAATGACTCTGACCTCGTTTCCCCAGCTTTTATCAGTGTCATTAGCTCATCAAATTTTACCAAATGTGTCTGGACCAATGAACATTTCAAAGAACACATGTTGTGCCTTTGTTTTTTTTTAACTTTGGGTTTAAAATTGACTCTATAGGTTCTGAGGACATTTTCAATTTCTGATCATTTTATTGTATTTAAGTTGTCATTTAATGGTCCTCCCTGTGCTGTTTGCTGTGTGGTTAGTTGTTGCATCTTAAATTCCTTTGTTTGGGAATACAATACAATTTCTGATGTTTTATCCACTTATAACAACAGTGAACTCTCAACAAGTCTCATTAATGACCACAGACTTTTCATTTTAGACAAAATATGTTTTGTTTTTGAAGCAATATTAGCTTGTGCTTTAACATTTAACGGTGATTTCTGTTTAAAGCCTTTCCATTAAAAAGTTTAGCGTTTTGGGAGTTCAACTTGTTTACATATTCATTTTCTCCATTTAAAGGATCTTTTGGTTTCATCTTACCCTTCAGTTAGAGATGCAAGGGCTGCCAATTTTTCAAACGTCATCTCAAAGAGCAGAGGTAATCCTAAAGAGTCCTAAATTTTACTGATATTGTTACTCATACCTGCTGTGTTCGAAGGAAGATTATGAAAACAATAATTTTATTGTAGAAAAAAAATAATCAATGTGAAAAAAAAATTCTCCTTTGTTATCATCACTGTCTGGCCCACTATGGCCTGTTGTATTATTTTTATTTTTCACCCATAACTTTTTTTGTGCTGGTCAAATTAATTAACTTAGTGAAAAAAACGTTTGTAGCCTGTAAGATCATCTCATTGTTCCCTGTTTTTGACTGAATTAACACCGATGTAGCTGAAACTGATTAACAACCGATTTGAATATGCAGGTTCTCAGAAAGGTCATGTTGATCTTAAGAACTTGAAGAAGAAAGGCAACTGGACTTCGTCAAGTTTGTCAAGATTTTTCACCTCTCATCCAAGAGGCTTCTTCAATTCTGAAAAAAAAAAGGTGGAGAATCCTAGATATTAGTTGGAGTTGTCCCATTTGGAGATGCCTACAATGCAGAAAGTGCTGATCATATGCATCATCACAATCCAGGTGTGAAAAAAAGCATAGGTCACTGGGGGTCAAAACCCTCTGAGAGCTCTGAACAATGCATTGTAAGTGGCTTATATCTGGCCCTCTATGGTAATCATCTGTTGTGGTGGTTTAGGTGGGTCCTCAGCTCATTGTCTGGAGAGGGGAGGGGGGAATGTCTGTATATATGTGACCACATGCATACATAAAATGGGATTAAGCGGATCAGCAGTCTCCTTCTCAGACACCATGTTGCAGGGAAAGACGATGTCTTCTTCAAACCAGAAATGTACATGCTTTTTAAAAGTCAATTCAAATCAGTTTTAGAGTCTTAAAGTCATTTCAGCCTCATCTTCACTTAAATATTCACGTCATCTCCAAGATGCAACTGTGACAGAGAAAAACCTTAAGAAAACCTTCCAGCAAGCAGGTTAAGCTCAGAGTCTGTTATCCCAGTAACTGACTCAGAGTTGATGCTCTTCCTCAAACAGAAAACCCTCTCAGTTAAGTGACTGAATGTCTCTCTTAACGTATTTCCTACAATGCAGAAATTATCGGTCTGAATGTTGCAGCATGTTACTCTCTATTTAAACAGAGAGAAGTGGCACAAGAGCCAAAATGATCCTAGCAGATCATCAGGCTACTGTCCATGGATCTTTTTCTTATGTACTTTGTTTGACTACGATGACCTGGATGACTGAGAACCTTCACAGACATTTTGTTTGGAAAAAAAAAAGGTGTTTAAGTGTATAAAACGTCACTTTAGTGGCGAAGTTGATATGAGAAATGTCAGGCATCAAAAGTGACATCGTTTTCATATTAACAACTAAATAATGAGTAAATGGTGAACAAAAACAGCTACGAGGACCAAGCCCCTGCTGGCAGTGATTTTCAGATATGCTAAAAATGTAGCTTGGTAGAAAGAGAAAGTCCAATTAATAATAATTAAGAATGATTTGCATTTCTAAGGGTCATTAACTGGCCAAACCCTTTGCCTCTTACCTGAATTCAAGAATTCAGTCTCAGTTCAGAAGTCTTGAAATATTTTTGTTGGTTCATTGTGGAAATATTCAAAATGATGTGATCTTTAAAATAGCAGAGTGAGTGAGAACAGAATCAGCTTTATCACCAACAACACAAAGTTTTTCTGACAACAATTTTGTTTTATTTATACATTTTATATAAATATAGTTTCGTATGTATTACTCGGCTGTACCACTGCTTTGCAAATTGCACAAATACGTACACATATTTAACTGGACCATCTGTTTTGACTGATCATGGTCAGCCACCTGGACCAAAAATGCCAGGGGCGATTTGCCCTATTGCAAACCTGAGCCATGAGCTGTTTATCAGTTTCTAGTACAAAAACTAGCTATTAATGTTTCAAATAAGCTATAGTGACGTTACTTTCTGTTAACCTCCTAAGACCCGAACTCTTCCGTGGCATGTATTTTTAATTTCTCTTTGATATTTGGGCATATTGGGACCCGATGAATGTAAAAACAAAGAATCACCAGATTTTTTTACCTGATTTTTGTTCCTAAGAAAAATGAGAGCCATGTATGAGGATATTTGTTTTAAATTTTGATGAAACAGAGGCAGTATAATGTCCTTGTGAGTGGATATCAGGCAGTTGTAGATCAAAATTGAGTATTTTGGTCTAGACAACCCAAAATGTGATGTCCAGATATGTGGACGCCAGGTCCTAGGAGGTTAACATTACTGAAACAGCACTGTCTAGTTAAATTTAGCACCCCATCAAATACATTTGATAAAACTACAAAATCCCTTACCACAACACTACTGTGGTTCAGGGGGTTGGGAAGCCCATCTTGTAACTGGAAGGTTGCCGGTTCGAGCCCTGGCTTAGACAATCTCTGTCGTTGTGCCCTTGGGCAAGACACTTCACCTACTGGTGATGAGAGGGGCAGCAAACTGTAACTTGCCTCCACCAGTGTGTGAATGTGACAGTGACTGAATAGTGGAATTGTAAAGTGCTTTGGCGTCTTGAAAAGCGCTATATAAGTTAAATTACTCTCAGCATATTTAGTCTTAGGTACCACCACACAGTCACCTCTCAATCTGGACATTTTCTTCCACTAAAACATGAAAACATTAGGTGATCAGGAGAAACTTGGCACCATTTTTTTTTTTCATCAGTTGAGTATGACGAGTTCCTGAAAGAAAATGAATCATCATTTTCATCAGGAAAATGATGAAAATGATGATTCATTCCTGATGAAAATGAAGGGAGTGAGTTGGGGTTTAGTGTTGTGCATACAGCATACTCAGTATTGGAAATCTTCATTACATTGTTAATGAGACTGAAAAAGTCTACAGACTTTTTTGACTTTGACACTGAATATTTTATCTCCTATTTTATCATAGTAGGAGCCTAAATTCTACATAAGATTCAGTTTTTTCCAGGTATTCCATTAACAATATTTTACTAAATCTGTGAACTTTATGATGTCCATATCTTATTTTCTTAGACCCTACAATAAAACAAAGAAAACAGCCTGAAGACCAGCCACTCCCATGTGGCCCAAATGCTACAGGACATGACAGCGGCGTCCGCACGTTAGGCAGATGCACAGGATGCACAGCTGGCCATGATGCGGGATCAGGTGGAGCGCGGATCATCTGGCATCAGGTGGATGGATAGGTCTATACAATTCTGTGTTGACTATTGCAAGGTGCTTATCCCATGCCCTGGGTTGACGAGCTCCTAGACCAGCTAGGCACTGCCTGCTTTTTTTGGATTAACTGAAGGCTTCTTGGGCAGCCTAGAAGTAATAAATGCATGAACTAGTCTTTCAGCTTCACTCTGATATCTCTCATTTTAGAGATATTGTGCAAATGGAAGAAAGCAGTCCTACATATTTGTGTAATATGTGCATTGAAGGACATATCTGGTCAAAAACATCTCCAAGATTCCTCGAGGTGTTACTGGCAGACAAGGTAATGTCATCCAGTGTAAGCATCATGTTAGATACTGTATTTCTAAGATTTTTAGAGCTGAGTACAATAACCTCAGTTTGATCTGAATGTAGAAGCAGGAAATTAGAGGTCTTCCAGTTTTTTTTTTTAATCTTTCAGACATTCTTGCAGTTTAATTCATTGGTGTGTGTCTGGCTTTATGGAGAGATAGAGCCGGGGATTATCTCCATAGCAATTAAAATGTATGCTGTCCCTTTTAGTAATACTGCGTAAGGGGAGTTTGTAAATAGAATTAGTCCTAGCACAGAACCCTGTGGAACTCCATAATTAACATTTGTGTGTGAAGAAGGCTGCACATTTACATAAAAAATAATCACTAAACTGTGATTACTTCTGAATTCAGACTGAAGCTCTTCAAATAAACCACCTTAAAGGCCTGTAGGCCATTAATAGAGATGGAGTGACCATATTTAATGATAGGAATGATGGTTTTACAGTAAGCATTGGGGTGCAACTTACCACTTGGGCCCCAACTCCTAGAAATTGAACTGTTGAAGTGGGTGTGGTTGTACTAAAACTGGTGCCTGCTTTGAGAGATGACAACTTTTTTTGAAGAGTAAATGTAGAAAGCAGTTGACCATTTACGGTGGATTTGGATAACTAGGTACTAGGTCAGGCCACAACAAAATGCCTAGGCTGGCTGCAGCAGACACACACCTTGGCATTTAGTTGTCTCGGTCAGTGGAGGTGTGTATGGCCCATCTGGGGTGGGCTTACCACAACATAGAGGTGATCCATCCTTGTCAGACCTAAAGCAGCCACATCACAAATTTGTTACGATTTTACAATAATTTCTTTTCAATATGTTATTTCTTTAGGTTTGAACACTAAGAAGGAGCTGAGTGCAACTTCAGGGTGGACAAATAACAACAACTTACCTCCCTATCTAAGATAACCTGAAGAAAACTATGATCACAATAAAAGGCAATCCACCCCTCTAAACTCCTTGATATAACAATAAACATTAAAAACTTTTACAAAGGCGCTTCACAGTTAAAGGTCTGACTGGTTGAGATAAGCTGAGGATGAATGAATGGCAGTCCATGCCAGCGTCATCTTATATCTCATCTCCATTTAGGTAACCAATCTGTCGTCTGTCTTCTGGGTCTACCAATCATGGGAAGGCACCTGCACACTACAATTTACTTAATAAGTAGCACCTTACGACATCAGTCATAACGAGGTGAATAGCAGGCGCTATGAATATCGCAGGATTAGAAGTTTTTCCCCCAGGCTCACTCCTACAGCTGTTTTATTAGCCAGTGGAAAAAAGCATCTAAAGATCTGATGTCATCTTGGGAGGCTAGTTCATTTTTTACATTGCTCATTCAGAGCTACCCTAAGAGCTCCATCTCTCCATCTTGTCTTTCTGGTGGCGATGCAGCACTCGGAGTAATCAGACACTTTCATTGCAGTCTCATATTTATTTATTTTTTAATGGCTACCGCCCCCAGCAATGGATGGTCAACCACTTTTTTAAACTTAGACAATAAACTGGTACATAGATAACTGATTAGCAATCAGGGATGTCTCATCACTCTGCTAAGTTAAGAATCCTTATGTGGTCTACCAGGCAGACCACATAAGAATTCTTAACTTAGTATTAAATAACTGGGGAATGGGAGTGAGTATTATAGCAACAAATCTCCAAAGAGACCCAACTAACTTCCAAACAATCTGGGAATGAGTGAGACAGCTTTCTAGAATGGATGACTGGAAGTAAAGATGCACATGTAGTCACCTGAATGGGAGGAGGTGCTTCAGGTGGGAAAGAGAGATTACCTGAATTGCATTATCTATTTGGTCTACGAATAAGTTTGTAGGTTGCTACAGTTCAACTAGAGCAGGGGTGTCCAACTCCAGGCATCAAGGGCGTGTCCTGCAGTCCTACAGGTTTTAGATCTGTCCTTGATCCATCACAGCTGATTTAAATGGTTAAATTACCTCCTCAACATGTCTTGAAGTTCTCCAGAGGTCTGGTAATAAACTAATCATTTGATTCAGGTGTGTTGACCCAGGGTGATATCTAAAACCTGCAGGACACCAGCCCTTGAGGCCTGGAGTTGGACACCCCTCGAACTAGAGAGTGTAAAACCTATTCAGCTGCCCAAGTAGCACCTAGCTACATGGGATGCAGCTGGTTGTACTGAGTCCATTGATTGGCCTGGTCGTTCTTTCATAATATCAAAACTCCACCTATGCAGAATTGTTTATATTAGCTAGAGTCCTTACTTCCTTGAGAGTTTGCAGTAGTGATGGGAGATCTTTTCAAACATTCAGCTCTTTTCCCTCAGCTCACTTAGAAGAGCCAGTCTTCAAATGGCTCTTTATTCAGAGCCTTCAATCTTAACCTAATTTAGCAATTATGAATGGTTTCAGTAAGAAATTGGAAAGAAACTTTTAATTCAGTGTTTTTATAAAAGCCTCATTTTCATGCATTTGTTACTACTGGTAGAACACGCATTTGAGGGCCGCATTTTGAGCAGCCTTTGCGTCGCTGTGATGTAATCGGCCTTTAGGGCTGCAGAACCTGAATTGGGATACAGCCATTGTCTTCTTCATGTAATGGTACAATCCTGGCCTGTCCTTGCATGTGATTGCCCACGAGGTGTGCCCATGAAAATAAGGTCCAGCACATGGAGCAAGTGTAAGCAGGAGTGACTAAGAACGTGACTCTCGTTGTTCATTACGTTGTTGGCTTTTAGTAGTGATGGTGTGATGAAGCCCCGTGAATGTGCCGAATCATTTCAGCCAAAAGCTTCACCAAAAGGCAGATCACTCAAAACCCATTCAACAGCTCATTTGGAAGTACTGACATCTGCTGATCATTCGATGTACAGCAGCCCAGCATGTGAGCTACATACCAGTGGATATGTAAACACAATAATGTATTATTGGGAGATATCCTGTCAAAATGCTCCCTATCTGTTGATATTTTTCAATTTTTTTGGTGGCTCCATAAAGTGCTTACAAACTTCTTGCAAGCCTGTGATGATCCTCACAATCACCTTAGATCCACGTCATGCAAAAACCAAATTCCTGTATCTTTTCAACAGCTTGAATCACATAATAAGTATCGCATAATTTCAGACAAACTGGTCACGTGATATTCTGAAGAACAATACAGGCCTTGACACGGGCCTCATTTGGACACACCCCCTTTGCATGACACAGGCCTCAGGACTTCAGTGTCAGACATATCACCATTAACTGTTAGAGCTGGCTTGTTCACAAACAACACATCATTAGTTTGTGGGTGGGCGTCCAGAACACTGAGTCAGTTGGAAAGGATTTTCCAGGTGAGAAAGTAAAAAGGAATGACCAGCTTTGATTTTCTGGTCAGTCTTTTGAAATAGGTAAACATAGAGAGAATCTCTCAGTTTACAGGGAACTCAACTCCAAGTTGACACCCTGATTAAAAGCACAAGGCTGGTAATGATCTGGCAAGAAGTGAAGGTTTCAGCTTGCCGTTTTCCCAGAAGGTAATCGACAGTGGTAATAGTAAACAGGTGTGTTGGCAGAAACTGGGTCAGGGATGCCGCACCCAGGGGCACGGCAAGGCACCAAGGCCTGCCGAGCTCCAGCTGAGAACTGAGAGTGAGGAAGAGATACAGAGGAGAAGAAAATAGAGCAGGCCTGCTGGACCATGACAGTAACTCATTCACTTCGTTTGTGTCACTTTTGTGGAGGAGAAGCTGGGGGTCTTTTCCATGTTTGTGGGCATTCCTCACAGGTCTCATATTTTAAATGTGCAAATTATGAATTTAAGCAACAAGAATGTTTAAATAAATTAGCTTTGACAGGATGCCATGAAGAAAATCATCCATCCTTAATGCTGTTTTAATTCTCCACTCTGGGGTTTATCAGGTATTAACTTTAGGTAACTGAGCACATGATTGCACAGTCCTTTAGAAAAAACATGCATGTAAAGTGTTTACATCATGCCCAAAATGGATTCTAAAGCCTTGTGTCTTCTTTGCCATGCTGTTCATGAGCTAAATGAAATATAAATAAATACATGAGGCAAATTACCATTGTAAACAACTGCTAGTTAAGTAAGCATGCCTTCCTGCTGATCTTTCAACTCGTCATGGAGGTGCTGTTTTGAAAGATGTGGGATATCTCTGGCTGCACCTTGAGCTGAGGGGCAGAAAAAGATCATCCCACATTGAATTTCAGCAGGTAACACAGCAGTGTCAATAAAATTAGATTAAAGCACAAGTTTGTTTGCACAAACATACACGGAGGGTAGGGGAGAATGCATATACAGGAAACCCACGCATGGAATGTGCATACACAGACACACACATAAAGAGCTGTGTTGCAAATGCAGCAAATAAACATATATCCCTGAGCTGTTTTTAGTTTTTCTGCTTCTATCTTTGCAAATGCTGTCTTTTCCTTGGAACAACATATTTTTTAAGAGATACTAGCTGTCCCTTTCATGCAAGAGCACGCAAACCAGCAGATACAGACAAAACCATATCAGTAAATTTGGAGAACTGGGGATCATAGAATATTGATTCATTTCTTGCATGCAAACTGACTGAACTCTGAAGATTTGAAGCACATGCCTGCAGGGAAAAGGAAGTAAGGACTCACAAAAAAACACAGTACAGGCAATTTAAGTCTTAGGTGCTCTGCCAGGATTAACTAGCTAATGGATTAACACACTGTAGGTATAACAAAGAGTTTATTTTTTAAACCTTAACCTACATGGATCCATCTCTACTCATAAAGATCCTATAACAGTAAGACTCCCTCAATATCATCATAAGCCCGAGTGCATTATTTTATGGAGAATCAGTTGAACAGTTGTAAACATTTATTACCAAAGGACTGGGTTACATATAGCAAGCTGAGATTCTTTCACCCCACTAATGAAAAGTACTTGATCATTGCAGAACTCTCTCAAGTCATAGAACTGGCTTCCCATAGGCAAACTTAATCTTATAGAAAAATGTGAAAGCTGCATAGAAGTTATTAATGTTTGCAGTGTTTAAATGCTTTTCCAAAGTAACTATGATTAAATTGGATTTTAGCTCCAAAAACACTCTAAACTGGAAGATTTTGTGACATTTAATCTGTAACTTTTAATATAGTCTGTACCTGATGGCATATAATGTTGAAATTCCACATATTTTTCTGAAGACATCTAAGGCTGTTCATCATCTCATAAGTAAATATATAATTCATTCACAATTAATTTGGAGATATGCTATGATGCAATGTTATTTGCTTGTCTGACCCTATTGAAATTTGGCTAAGTAAATATAACAGGCTAAGTAAAATTAGTTTGACACCTGATCTGAAAGTGGCTCCAAACAGTGTTATTTAATACACTGACTACAGTCTGCTGCATTTACAAACACTAGATTTCTTCCCAAGGCCTACTTTCTTTGACAGTGGGCAGGGGTGTGAGATGAATCATGGTTATCCTAGTGGTGACTGTGCCTCCTCCTCTGCAGGAACCATGGCAGTGGCAGTTTATCAACCCTTGTGGACACAATTAATACGACACATGTTGCCCAGACAGTCTGTTTGCTTGGCTTAGGAACCCATACGCAAACTCTCAATCTGCTATTGAGCTAGCAGGCTATACCACACAGCGACATGACCGAACAGTGGACTCCGGTAAGCGCAAAGGAGGGGGGCTCTGTATGTATGTGAACAACAGCTGGTGTACCAACACAGTGATAATAGACCGTCACTGTTCACCGGACATTGAATATCTGACTGTTAAATGCAGGCCCATCTACCTACCTAGGGAGTTCACCGTTGTCATAATAACAGCTGTTTACATACCACCAGATGCTAATGCTAACTCTGCGATCGCACTCCTGCATACAAACATCAGTAATAAACAGAGCACTTACCCTGACGCTGTACATATCGTAGCAGGGGACTTCAATCACGCAGACTTAAAAAGAGCAATCCCCAAATTCCACCAGCACGTCAAGTGTGCCACTAGGGGTGACAAGATTCTGGACAAAGTTTATTCCAACATCAAAATGGGCTATAGGGCCAGACCTTTGCCACATCTGGGTCAGTCTGACCACTTGTCACTGTTTCTAATTCCTGCATATGCCCCCCTCAAGAAAACTGCTCTTACCATCACAAAGAATATTACCATATGGCCAGAGGGTGCCTCTCAGCAGCTGCAGGACTGTTTTGACAGGACTAACTGGGATATCTTTGAACATCAGGACTTGGAAATGTTCACAGACAGTGTCCTCTGCTATATAAAACACTGCATAGACACTGTTACAGCAGTCAAACGGATCCGGGCTTATCCCAACCAAAAGCCCTGGATGACCCGGGAGGTCAGGCAGCTGCTGAAGGAGAGGAACATTGCGTTCAGGTCTGGCAACAGGGATTACTACACCACAGCCCGATCCAACCTGAAGAGAGGCATCAGAGAGGCAAAGGGGGACTATAGGAGGAGGATCGAGGACCATTTGAAGAGTAATACCAGCCGGCAGGTGTGGCAAGGCATCCAGCACCTAACCAACTATAAGATCAATCTCGGAGCTGCGGACGGTGACCTGGAGCTGGCAGAGGAGCTGAATATCTTCTTTGCCCGCTTTGAGACCAGGGTACCGGAGGTATTGGAGCCACAGCAGCAACACGCCACCCATAGCAGCACCACCCTCACCCTGGAAGAGCACGAGGTGAGGCGCATGCTGCAGGCTGTTAACCCGAGGAAGGCGGCGGGTCCTGATGGTGTGCCAGGTCGAATATTGAGGGATTGTGCAGGACAGCTGGCTGGGATCTTCACCAGGATTTTCAACAAATCCCTCGCACAGGCGACTGTCCCACTCTGCCTGAAGTCCTCCACCATAGTCCCCTTGCCTAAGAAGCCCCACATCACCGGCCTGAATGACTACAGACCGGTGGCACTCACCCCAGTGGTAATGAAATGCTTTGAGAAGCTGGTCCGCAGACACATCACAGCAGCCCTGCCCCGCAGCCTGGATCCACACCAGTTTGCCTACAGAGCAAACCGATCCACGGAAGACGCTGTAGCCACAGCACTCCATGCTGCATTAACTCACCTGGAAGAGCATGGTAGCTATGTGCGGATGCTCTTCGTGGATTACTGCTCAGCTTTTAACACCATCCTTCCACACAAACTGGTGGCCAAGCTACAAGACCTGGGGCTTCCATACAGCACCTGCATGTGGATCAATAGCTTCCTCTCGGGCCGTAGACAGAGAGTCAGAGTTGGCCATCACACATCCTCAGCCCTGAGTCTCAGCACTGGCTCACCCCAGGGCTGTGTGCTCAGTCCACTGCTCTACTCTCTCTACACACACGACTGCACTCCTCGCCACCACAGCAACATCTTTGTGAAATTTGCAGATGACACCACAGTGGTGGGGCTCATTTCCAAGGGAGACGAGTCTACGTACAGAGACGAGGTGGAGCAGCTGACGTCATGGTGTAAGGCCAATAACCTCCTCCTCAACACTTCAAAAACCAAAGAACTCATAATAGACTTCAGAAGGAAAAAGGCAGAGATCCAACCACTATTCATAAATGGGGACTGTGTAGAAAGGGTGGCAAGCTTCCGCTTCCTGGGAGTCAATATAGAGGAGAACCTTTCCTGGAGTGTGAACACCTCCGAGCTGCTGAAAAAGGCCCAACAGAGACTGTACTTCCTGAGAATTCTCAGGAGGAATAACATCACACAGAGACTGCTGGTGTCCTTCTACAGAGCCACCATTGAGAGTGTTCTAACTTACTGCATATGCATCTGGTACACTAGCTGCACAGGGGCTCAGAGGAAAGCACTCCAAGGGATCATTAACACCGCCCAAAAGATCACTGGCTGCCCTCTCCCCACACTGGAAGTTCTACACAACGCCCACTGTTTTAAAAAGGCCCAAAACATCATAAAAGACACCTCACATCCTGGCCACTCCCTGTTCGAACTGTTGCCCTCAGGCAGACGGTACAGGGCAATCAGAGCAAGGACTAATAGACTCAAACACAGTTGTTATCCAACTGCAATAACACATCTGAATACTACAAAAAAATGTCCATCACGCCACTCTTGTGTTAATCTATGCACGGTCTGAAGCATGTGTGTTGGAATGTATGTGAATGTTTTACTGTTATATCTTATTAGTATTTTAAGTATTCTATCTATTTTATTTATTGAATTTTATTGTTTTATTTAGGGATGATGCAATGATCGGGGACCATTCTTAATTTCGTTGTTCTCATGACAATGACAATAAAGTTTCTGATTCTGATTCTAATACAGCAGTGTCACAAGGGGCTTTTCTGTAAACATATGGATTTTTTTTATCTTCTCATTAAACCAGATATTTTCTTTCTTTCTTTCGTTTTAAAAAAAGTCAGCACTTGTTGTCTCTGCTGCAAGGCAAAATGGGGGGAAAGAGACGATGCAAGATTGCGGCTGAGACCAAAACACATGCTATGCTGAGTGAATAAGATCTGCAATTCAAATAAGAAGTCAAACGCTTGTAAATAATTAAACAGGAAAACACTCAGAGATGTCCAATTTGAATGAAAGTTCTCCATAAGGCACTGCAGTGTTTGTTTAAAGGAAAGCCATGAAATAGTAGAATTCTCTTCCAGAGAGAAAAAGAGTGAATAATAGACAAGCAGAAAACATTTCAAATGTGCGGAGCAGCCGTGGATTTGGTCATTAGCATGTGCTAATATATAGAGATCGCACAAAAACCATTATGAGAGTGTCTGGCATAGAACCCAAGAGAGCCCCTCTTTTCTCCCCCACATCTGCCTCATTCCTTCCTTCTGTAGTGCACGCTTTCATGTTTTTTCTCTATCAAACCTCCTTCCTCCACTTTCCAATTCCTTTCCTTTCCTCTACACTGCTGGAGAGCTTGATGAAAGAACAGCTGCTTCCCTCTGGGAAGTCCTCCTGAGCAATGTGACAGATTCTACCCACTGTTTAGTGAATGAATACAACTGAAAGCAGGCACAGGTGTCAACAATATAGTGCCAGTAGTAGAGGGTTTTTTTTTCACAAAAAAGATTCTGTTGTTTTTTTCCAGGACTGAGAGATTAGTTTATTTTACACATCTACAACTTCAAGATCTGTCTGTTAGGTTGTTGTTTATTGCTGACACTGTTTGTGAGTTCAGTCAGTAAAAACAGCTTAGCTTATTTTAAAGAAACTGACCAGACATTGCAGTCAAATGAATGGAGCTAACTGGTTACAGTAAATTTCAGTATGTGTTTGCTTCCTTTATTTTTTTTAAGAAATACTTCTATACTATACTATACTGCCCATAAGGTACCAGTATTCTGATAATGCATTTGCTAGATATTAATGCTAGATATAATCTGCTGCTCAGGCCATATCTGAAATCAAAATGGCTTGAGTAGCTCCTCAGCGCTGTGGCAGCACTGTGGGGAGACCCACATGGCTCATAGTGGGCAGTCAATTGTGGGCCCCAGTACCAGTAGAAATGTAGGGCACAACTAGGCACTGCACTACACATGCAAAAACAAAAAAAACTATATGAATGAACACAAAAAATCACAGAAAGGTTTTCCAGGTGATTAAAATACTTTATTTTAGCATTATGCAATTCTGTTATTTCAACTTAATGTACTTGACATATGTCAATAGAATAGACATTTATTAATGTGGGAATCCTTTTCAGGATTAATTAAGGTTAATTTAAAGAATTATTTTTGGAGTGACCTTTTTCTCTGAGGCAACCACCACAGCACTGAGCTGTCATCTGTACTTAAAAAAGTAGGATAACTGTCCTTGAAAGGTTAAGCCACAATAAATGGCAATGGCATACACATGGTGTGTGTATTCCTTTCGGCCTCTAATAACCCCAGTGATCTTCCTGTGGTTTAAAATCTTACGTGATCTTGTGATACCAGGCAACTAACGACTCGTCGACTAGATTGTATCACGTCATCTCAAAAGGAATAAAAAACTAGTTTTAAGTTCGTGAATATCATGCATATGTACATTATTTAATGACATTCACCATAGAAACATAATATTGTTTTGTTTAAATTACATGTTAGACTCTTAGAAATGTAACAACCACCCAATTTCCCTTTTTTGAGGGTATGGGGTCCTTTACACGATATTGGCTGCCCCTCCAGGGTGCATCTAGTCCCCATAGTGCAGAACCAAAAAACACTCTGGAAGGGCAGCTAATAGAATGGAAACAGAGAGGCGCTGACTCTCCAGGCGTGGACAGCTTTAAATCAATTGCCTTTTTTTTTTTTTTAAAAAACGTTTTTTTTCCCAGTAGGGTTTTTCTAAGCAAGCCCGCTGTGGGGGGCTTGCCTCCCTCCTGAGGACCAAAAGGACAACATGAGCTAGCCTACATGGGACCCATATGGGTTATCTGTGGGCAGGCCAACTGTGGGCTTCCCCATGGAACACCTACTTAAAGACCCTATGAGCAAAACTGTGAGCTGAAATGGATATTTTTGATGAGTCATGGTGCAGCATGACTACAATTAATTACTACAATCAAAACTTGTAAGCATAGAATTCAATATACTGTCTCGACACAATTTTAAACAAAAACTTGATGAAAATTGCCAAAAGAAATTTGCAGTTGTCTGCTACAGCTCACACAGAATGTGTCTGACCAGAATTCTTCATCTTCACTTTTGCCATTGTGCTTTTTCATAGGGACCCATCTGATTGTTGGGATTCACTCTCTAATATTGACCTTAAAAAATAAAGCACCTGGTACTATACAAGCAAAATGGAATAGAAATGAAAAGAAATTCTCAATTGCTACTTCTGTGACATGATCCATTCCATCAAGTGTTTCATGGTGCTGTGATGTCTATAATATTTGCAGCAAGGTGTTTTAATAAAAGTGACACCCATAAAACTTTAAATGGAGGTATAGTATCGGCTTTCTGCTATAGTATTTCCCCAAACTTTAAAAATGTTTGATCAAAAATATTTCCTGAGGAAAAATACCCCATAAACGTTACACTTTGGGCTCTAGCCACAGTCATTCTGGAATATCATGAGTTTCCCTATTAACCTAGAAATGCTATTCATTTAACAAATAAGGGCATCAGTAGCATATGGAAGAACCATAAACAGCCACAACAGCCTGGCACCAGCTTGTTCACACACTGCTGTGGGGTGTTGTTTCAGCCTCATCAGAAATGGCCTCAATGGAATGGTGAGTACTAAGAAGCTTTTCCTGAAGAAGGGAAATTAAGAAAATGCTTCAGTATTACCCAATTATACAAGGACTGGACTAAAAATGAATGGCAACAGGTCTGATGGAGTGATACATCGAAATTGCTTCAAATTGTTGTCAATGTGTCAAAAAGGAGAGCGGTACAATCCTTCGTCTTTACAGCCATCTGTAAACTATGGTGGAGGCTGTCATAATTTGAGGCTGCGTTTCAGCTGCCAGTGCCATTGGACAAACTGATGGAAATCTAAATGCAAAAAAGTAAGATGAGATTTTGATTGAGATTTGGAAAGCATCTGGTTGGGAACAGCATTATTTTTTTCATCATGGCTGATCCAAATGAAATGGCAGTGGTGTAAAAGCAGAATTGGATGGAACAACACAGTCTACAGCCATGGATTGGCCTTCACAGAGACCAGAAAAACCACTCTACTCCAGCAAAATCACATGTATAGTAGGCCTTTACTCTGAAAGACAGACTTAAGATTTCTTCCATAGGAGATAATTCACTTCCATGGTAATTACAGCACGACACCTTAAACAAATATAGATTTCTGCCAGCTACAAGCAAAGCATCCCAACAATGGCAACAGCTAATAAAACTGATATGTAGCAAAACAGGGTATTAGCTACATCTGGCATCAAATTAATCCACTTTCAGTGGGCATGTGTACTGCTTTTTCTGATATTTGCAGTACTTATTGACCCAGTGGTCTTAGCTAATTATAGGCCAATCTCTAACCATCCTCTCATATCAGAAATTCTTGAAAGAGTAGTTGTCAAACAGCTAACAGATCATCTGCAGAGGAATGGCTTATTTGAAGAGTTTCAGTCAGGTTTCAGAGCTCATCACAGTACAAAAACAGCTTTAGTGAAGATTACAAATGATCTTCTTATGGCCTCTCACATCTGAATTATCTTGCTAGACCTCTGTGCAGCGTTCGATACTGTTGAACATAATATCCTATTCGAGCAGTTGGAGCATGCTGTAGGTATTACAGGTACTGCACTGCAGTGGTTTGCATTAGGGCTGGACCAATCCAATGTCGGTATTGCATGGCCAGCAGTGGCAGTGCAGCAGGCGTGGACTCCCGCCCACTGTCCATCGGCTCCAGCTGTGCAGCAAGACCCTCCCCAATCTATGCCTCAGCTGCCTTCCTCCGGGGAGCAGGAACAGGTGCAGGCCCCTGCTGGGCACCAGCTGCTCCCACCCGAGGAGTGAGTACAGGTGCGGAGGTAGGCTGTTCCCTGGTTGTCCTCACCCTGGGGAGCAGCACGGACGATGGACCAGTCTGGACCTCAGCCACTCCCACGCAGTTGGGGAACGCCGGTGGGGTGGCGGCAGTTCTTCCCGCTGACAGCGACACACCGCCGCCTGCTCCCTCTGCCTGGTCGCCAGCTCACCCACCATTCAGGCCAGCACCTCCATTGGTTGGCCCAGTCGTGGTTCCACCATGCTGCCTCCTCTGATCACCAATATGGCTGTAAAGACAGACCCAACCACACCTCAACGCTTATTTTCACAGTTGCTGTTTTACACACATGGCTGCAGCTTTTCAGCTCACAGCTGAACACACCACCCACAACAACAACAGACTGACAGGACACAGTTCACTCTTATATGCAGGGAAGGTGTGAACTAATGCAGCTCAGGTGTGTCAACCTCCCCTGCAGCCGTACCACGAACCACGGCCACCACACAGAGCTAAAGTGGAATGGGCAGATCCTTCATTTGGGACAGATGCCTTTCGTTTTCCTACCTTTGTGACTATCATTTGGGGAGCTGTGGAAAACTTAGAGCAAGTCATCTCCTCCATCTGACAGTGAACTACTGTCAGATGGACCAGACTGTCAGACATGATGATTAGATCTGATTCCGTTCCAGATTTTCATTAAGACATCCATCCATCCATCTTCATCCGCTTTATCCGGGGCCGGGTCGCGGGGGCAGCAGCCTAAGCAGAGAAGCCCAGACCTCCCTCTCCCCAGCCACCTCCTCCAGCTTATCCGGGGGAACACCAAGGTGTTCACAGGGCAGACGAGAGATATAATCTCTCCAGCGTGTCCTGGGTCTTCCCCAGGGCCTCCTCCCGGTGGGACATGCCCAGAACACCAACCCCAGGAGGCACCCAGGAGGCATCCTTGTCAGATGCCCGAACCATCTCAACTGGCTCCTTTCGATGTGGAGGAGCAGCGGCTCTACTCTGAGCCCCTCCCGGATGGCCGAACATCTCACCCTATCTCTAAGGGAGGGGCCAGCCACCCTTCAGAGGAAGCTCATTTCTGCCGCTTGTATCCGCGATCTCGTTCTTTCGGTCACTACCCACAGCTCGTGGCCATAGGTGAGGGTAGGGACGTAGATCGACCGGTAAATTGAGAGCTTCACTTTTACACTCAGCTCCCTCTTCACCACGACAGACCGGTGCAGCGTCTGCATCACTGCATCCGCCACACCAATCTGTCTGTCGATCTCCGGCTCCCTTCTCCCATCACTCGCGAACAAGACCCCGAGATACTTGAACTCCTCCACTTGGGGCAGGAACTCATCCCCGACCCGGAGTGGGCACTCCACCCTTTTCCGGCTGAGAACCATGGCCTCAGATTTGGTGGTGCTGATCCTCATTTCCGCTGCTTCACACTCGGCTGCGAACTGTTCCAGTGCGAGCTGGAGGCCCTCACCTGATGAAGCCAACAGAACCACATCATCCGCAAAAATCAGAGATGAGATTCTGAGGCCACCAAAGCGAAAGCCCTCTGCCACTTGGCTGCGGCTAGAAATCCTGTCCATAAAAATTATGAACAGAATCGGTGACAAAGGGCAGCCCTGGCGGAGCCCATCACCCACCGGGAACGAGTCCGACTTATTGCCGGCAATGCGAACCAAGCTCTTGCAACGGTTGTATAGGGATCGAATGGCCAGTAGCAATGGGCCAGACACCCCATACTCCCACAGCACCTCCCACAGGACACCCCGAGGGACACGGTCGAATGCCTTCTCCAAGTCCACAAAACACATGTAGACTGGTTGGGCAAACTCCCATGCACCCTCGAGTATCCTCGAGAGGATAAGGAGCTGGTCCAGTGTTCCGCGACCAGGACGAAAACCGCATTGTTCCTCCTGTATCCGAGGTTCGACTAGCGGACGAACTCTCCTTTCCAGCACCCTGACATAGACTTTCCCAGGGAGGCTGAGGAGTGTGATCCCCCTGTAGTTGGAACACACCCTCCGGTCCCCCTTCTTAAAGATGGGGACCGCCACCCCGGTCTGCCCGTCCAGAGGTACTGCCCCTGATTTCCACGCAACATTGTCTTTCACTCTGATTGTCTTTCATACTGTAGACCATGTAGAAATTCAATTATCCCTTGGCATGTGTGTTCTCAGTGTGTGCACAAAGTGCTTAAAGGCATATTTAAAAAAAAAAAACTGTGTGAATGAGCCTTGTGCTAGAAAGTGTTTTGAGTGCTCAGAAAGACTAAAAAATGTTACGCAACAACCAGTCCATTTAATGTTTTTTGGAAACTTTATTATTGCATTATTGAACGCAGTGTCAATGCAGAGCAGCTGCTCACATGAACTGAAATTTCTAGGGTTAAAACACACACTACACTGAACTGACTAATCAGTGCTGACTGCAAGCAACTCTCAACCCACTCAATTTAGCAAAGCATCCCAGCTCATTCCAGCCTCCAACTGCAGCTTCAGGTGAAACATTAGTTTGTAAATTTGGCTTGTTCATCCCATTCTGACAAGGGCTATACTGTGATTGAAAAAAATATATACACTACAATTTACCCATGACTGTGACCACTTTTATTGTTTTTTTAATACAATACAATATATTGTCTTGTTTTTTCTCTGTTCGCATGTTTCAGAAACAAATGCCCACTTTCACCTCAAAAAAATGCTTTTACCTCACAGCAAGGAGGTTATAAGTTCGTTCATACTTTCTGTTCTCCCTGTGCTTGTGTGGGATTTCTCCAAACACTCCAGCTTCCTCCCAGTGCTCAAACACATACATAGTGAATTAACTGGTGATCCTAAATTGGTGAGGATGCAAATCTATTTCCATTGGACAGATATTTACAGCAAATTTATAAGACAGATGAAAAAAAAACATATACTTCAGGTGTCGAAGAAAATTTTTGGCTCATCTGGATATAGAGTCTTCAGCGGGAGATATATTGTGTCAATCATCGACAGTAAGTCACTTCCTCAGTCTTAGTTAACTCATGTTTCCCCGACCTTATAAATAGTACATAACGATTAAAACCAGCAACATTGCCTAATAACTAGACATTAATATGCAAATTTTCCCGACCACTGTGAATAGCCACGAGGACCTTTCATAGAGAATGTGGGAGTGACTATAATTACAGCACTGTAAAATGCTAAGCAATGTACCTTTAGCCCCCCTCCTCAGTTTAGAAATTGACTGACCTCATGACCCACTGTTAGTACTAGTGCTAGCTATTATAGTAATTATATAAAACATGAAGAAACCAATGGCAGAACCAGGCTCAGGGAGAGGCAGCCATCTGCCATGGCCAGTTGGGGTTGATAAAACTGATTTCACTTTCTGATTTCACTTTCAGAGCTTGCAGTCTTGTTACAGTGGAGATCACACTGCATGGGGCAGGATGATTAGATTCTGTTCCAGATTTTCATTAAGCCAATCAGATTCAAAAGTATGTTAAAATGATCTCCAACAATGAAGAGATTCTTTTTCAGTTATGATGAAGTGCTTCACAATCTTATCTAAAAAGATCAACCCTAACCTCACAGTAGTTCACTGCATCACTCAAGGTTAGACCCCACAGTTTGTGATACTGTAGACTATGTTACAAGGCCAGGTCATTTTACATATTTTCAACCTGGAAAGTCTGTTGCTGGTGTCAGTAATTTAACAAAGCCTCTTTAGTCCCTGTATTACCCATGTGAAGATGCAAACATGGGAATAATGCACATATTAATTAAACTAAAAATATCCTACAGTTGTGTTGTAAAAGCTATATGTTTAAGTTTATTATGTTCTATAATTGTTCATAATTATTCTATAAACCGTACACTGACAGCAGGGACACTTATCAAGGCTTCATTTTCAAAAGTCCTAGCAACAGGTTTTCTTCGGATTCTTTGTAGCTCTGATGTGCACATAAGTGTAATCGGTATACCAGGAAATTGTGCACTGACAAAAGTTCCCCTTTGCTTGGAATGCAAAGTCTGATTAAATGCGTTTTTTAAAAACGTGTCAATTTTTTTGAATTAATTAATTGCAACTAACGCATTAAATTCCCACCCCTAATATATACATATTGTATTTAGTATAGATAAGTATTGTTAAAGCTGCAAAGACTTGATGGACATTGGTTTCAGCTAAGACAGATAACTCCCACCACACTCACAACTTACCTGCCAACCTAGTGAAAACACCACACTGTTAGACTTTTCATCGCCACTTTACGGTAACATACTGGCGTCACTGTTGCCAGCGTCATACCGTGACGCCGTGTTACGGTAGCTTACTGTTCTGCGGGATGATACCGTTTTTTGCTGGAGTGGTATAATACTCTTGGACAAATTATGGTAACGCACCGTAGCCTTTTTTACGGTATCTCACTGGCGACAGTGACGCCAGTGAGATACCGTTATGTCGTAAATTACGTCAACAAAGTAACATCATACTGTGATTAAGAAATTGGTATACTACCGTTTATTCACGGTATGTCACTGTAAGCCCGCTGCATGGTAATAAACTGCAATATATTAACCAGTAACTTACCGTTATCACGCATCATCAGTACCAAAAATATTCATCTCTGCTAGAGGACACCGTGTCCCAACAGGTGGTCATTTACTGTTTAACAGGTCGTAATTTACCGTAATTTCAGTTAACAGTAACATACTGTAAGAGACTGGAGGGTTCCAAAAAAATTGGATGGATGGATGGATAGATAGACACACACACACAAAATATAATTCATGTGCTTTACACCACTTTATTTCAATTCTGATTCTTCCCTGCTGAAATACACATTTCCAAAATCAAAAACTGAAAATAACTGAAAACATATTTTCATTGAGGAAGCACTTGTTTTTACTAAACCATGTAATACATTATTTTCTCAGATGGTTGTACAAACAATAACAATATTATGTCATCTCCATATCATGGCAGACAACATATGCTCAAGGTGTTGGGTTTTCTTATTTATATTTTGTAGGGTCTTAAACCTACAATGTGAAGTGCCTTGGCATTCATTTTGTTGGCACCATACAAATAAACTGAATTGTAATGAATATAACACAGGCGACCGTGGTTCAGGGGGTTGGGAAGTGCATCTGTAACCGGAAGGTCGCCGGTTCAATCCCCGGGCTCTCTGTCCTGGTCGTTGTGTCCTTGGGCAAGACACTTTACCCTGCCGCCTACTGGTGTTGGCCAGAGGGGCCGATGGCGCAATATGGCAGCCTTGCTTCTGTCAGTCTACCCCTGTGGCTACAACCGTAGCTTGCCTCCACCAGTGAATGTGAGAGTGAATTCACAGGGATCAGTGGTATTGTAAAGCGCTTTGGGTGCCTTGAAAAGTGCTATATAAATCCAATCCATTATTATTATAATATCAAGCCCCACACTTCTGCCTTTATATACACTTTGTCCAAAATACTGGCTCACACCACCAAATCATTGCACAAAACAGGGTCCACAAGGACATGGATGAGCGTGTGTGGTGTGAAGGAACTTGACTGACCTGCACTGAACCCTGATCTTGCTTTGTGGACTGAGTTCATTCAGTAAGCCGCTGGAGGAAAGTTGTGACACGAGGGTTAATGTGAACAACCTTTCGCTTCACAGTGGTCCCAGTCTTTCTGCTTGTCCCAACCTTAGAGGTACATTTTGTTCCCTCTTCAGGGTTTATCCTTACAAAAAACCTTGCACACACTGACTCCTGGTATTCCAGGTTCAATACATAGAATTACCAAAGAAGACTGACATTGCATCAGCAAAGGTGTTCTCTTTGTCCAGCTCAACAATTACACGGCCCTCTGCACTCACCATTCAACAGGTGGCGGTCATTGAACTTTGTCCTTAAATGTATAGGGGAACCATGTTGTCATTATGCAACATAAAATAATTTCAGTACTTGACTTCTTCATACTGTCTAGATAGTCATAAAGCAAATAGCTACATACAGTTAATTATTAATGGCCTTATGTACATAAGTCCGTTTTAACATATTATAATTGTACATAATTGGGAATTATTCTGCACATTAAACACACCTAACAAAGAGTCAGCCCAGTTAAATTACCGGAGATGAATCAACTGTATGGTTATTTTGGAGTTTATAGTTTGTGCTGCTGTTAAACTTGACAGTACTGACTTCAGTATTTCTGCTGTTGGTGTAGCTAGACTACTATGTTGATCAGTAATGTGTAATGTGAAATTTGATATTGTTACTTTGCTGGATTCACTGAGACACATGTCCAACAACCTTGGTTTATAAAGGAAATTACAGAAATTTGAGCTAACAAAACAGAGACTGGATACCTGTGTCCACGAAAAGCTGCTGTGCCAAACAGAAATTTTAATATGGTCTAATCAGCTCTATTTCATAAATGACTTCTTACCAAGCATAATCAGCCTTGGGGTGCTTGGCAGGCTTTTAACATGCAAACTGAACAATATAAATTTGCGTGCACTGAAGCCACAAAATTTAGAAATACACAGTTGCAAAAAGTTCAGTGACCAATTACCTTTGCTAAAGGACATATGCAATGCAAAAAATAAGAGTATTGTCAATAGGGACCAATTCCCAGTTTTTACATGATCAAAATTATTCACAAAAGGCTTCAATAAACAGAAAATGTGTGCCGACAAGAGAGCAGTGCACAAAAATGAAAAGATATTTGAGCTCGACGCTTTAATGGGTTTAACATGGTCAGCACTCCGCACCGTACAGGTAGTACAAGCACACCTGAAAACACTGACCAGCTAACAGCTTTAAGCATTTGGGCGCAACCTCGGTAGTTCACCGATTCACCTGTTGCAAACGTCCAAGTTTCTATCAAGTCTCATAAATCCATCGGCAACTATTACCCAACTAGTCTTTTGCGTCTCCACATTCATAGATATTGACATTTTGTCTTAGCATTTGAATGAAAATATCCTGGTAGGGTAGCTTAAAAGTCAAAACAAACAGTAATAAGAACGCATTTCGGACTTCTCTCGAATAAGTGAATAAAACACTTACCTTCAGACTGATTAGCTGGTGTCAATCCAACTTTAATGTGTCCCATGTCAGTCCGTTTTAGGGAAGAAGTGTTAAGTGGTTTCATTTAATTTTGAGATACTCCTGCACGGACGAGCAATTTGGAGTCTAGCAGAGTTATCACGAATAGCATATGATCTTCAGATATAATCCAATCAACCTTGCATTTAACCCGATAGAACATCCAGTTACCTCTGACTACTTTTGCACATGTTAACGGTCTCATCATCACTCTGTGCTGCAGCGAACTGGATCTGTGGCACAGAATAGTTGATGGCCATGTTGTTCTCCTGCTTTGCAGCTTTGTTTGACTCTGAATTGCGGCTTAAACGTGCAAAACTAAGAGAAGCAGATCAATATTTTCTTCTTGTTGTTATTTAATGGTGGTTGGCAACCAGCGAAAGGAACATTAATCACCTCGAGCAATATTTTCTATTTTCTATCCCCATTGTTGACGTGTGCGTCATACGTCACGTTGTACGTCAGGTGAAGGTGTGGTGTCGGCTATCGTGCCTGTCGCATTACAAAGCTTTAAAAAAGTAACAATCGCTTTAAAAAAAACAACCCAACGCGCTAAACATGAACAAACATAAACACCCGTGTTACATTATCACGTATATCAGGACATCTCTTCTGAACCAAGACGAAGTGGTGCTACAAAGGAATTATTTGTTTAGGAGAGTGTATTTAATAGCAGTCTGGCCTGCAACAAAATGCACCGCTAAAAATACAGTTTCTGCTTGTCCCAGAATTTATTAATTTTGAGAGTGAAGTTGTAGGACTGATGCTGGTTAGTGGTGTAGGTTTCATGGATGTGACACCTTGTGTAAAATGACGACCAGAGCACATTATTAGGTCAGTTCACTGTAGTTAGGCAGAGGTGTCTTAAAAAGTACCACCTTATACAAACCAAATGAAGGTCCAGTATAAGAAAGAATAAGAAGAGAAAAAAGGAACACCCTGCTAAATGAAGTCATTTTTAAACATTACTCTAAATGTAGACATTAGTTTTTGTTGCTGGCCATACAAAAAACAAGTATACTTCAATTATATTTCCCAAGTATACCTTACCTAGTACGTATACTAATAATGCTTCTTGGTACTATATTGGCCCCCGTTTTAGTACATAACAGTATTCTTGAAATTAACTTTTAGATGTACTTTTTGTTCACCATAATTGTACTAGCATAATGTCATAATGTCTACAAGAGTATAATTAAATATACTCGACTCTATCACAATACTAACCTTACAAGTATACTATTAATTAATAGTATTACTAATGTTTCACATTGTTTGACTAAACAAATACATTTATTAATATATGAGGTTCCATTCAGCTCAAGGAATTAAATTTTAGTGTGGCTGCAACTTACTCCTTAAGTTAAAAATTGTGCTGTATATCGTAGTTTATATGTTATACTACTTTCACAGTGAATCACATTTTATAGTAATACACTCTGAGTGAGGATTTAAGTAATTACTCTTAGATCTACAATAGAAAACAACAGAAATCCGGATGGTGTAATAGTATAATCTCAGTAACATCACCAATTGTTACATTTGCTGTATTTTACAGCTGTTTCCATGAGTACGGTGAGTTACCGTAAAAATAATGTAATCTCATGGAATTTTCCCACAAATACATGCAAATTACAGTATTAAACTGCTAACATCCTTTAGAGTTTTTTACTGTTGATTTTGCAGTACTAAGCTATGGAAATTACTGCAAAGGCTAACAGTGCAGGATTCCTATGGATTGTTGTCAGGTCTGACAGATGCCATAGAAGGCAGATGAAGAGGAAACACAAATGCGTGAATGTCAGTCTGTCATACTAGTAAGACTCAAGAAACACCTGCACAAGCATCCTCTACTGAGTATGTTTCTCATGAATGCAAGATCCATGGCCCAGAAAATGTACTATATGGAATTATTAATTGCTGAAAGTCACTACACCTGAGTCTGCTGAGTCATCAATAACCTGGCTCCAGCAGCAGATTCCACATGTAACAGTATAGATAGCAGGTCACACAATCCACCACAGGGACAGAAACATAGACTCTGGAAAGAGCAGCGAGGGGTTATTTGCATCTATTTGCATAATGATGTATAATAATAGTATAATAATGAAATAAACATATAAAATAACATAATCTTAAACAACCACTGCACTCTTAACCTCAAGTTTCTCTAAGTTAGATGTTCATCCTTTTTCTTTGAATAGAGCTTAACGTATTTATCACTGCTGTTTGTATCACACCTGAAGCTAATGTTAGCATAACTCTTGAGCTTTGCTTTCTTTCTCTTCACGAACATCTCAGCATAGAGATAGCCTGAGTTAGGCTATCTCTATGCTGAGATGTTCGCCTATGGTGTGGGACAAAGTTCTGTTTTGAAGCCTTTATTGATTCTGTTATATCTGCTTCCTCTTCAGCACATTTGACCACTTTTAAAGACATCTCTTATCACTGCTATTCAAACAATATCCAGTTACATATCTCTTTAAAGCCCCAAGAGGTTTCTAAACTACAGGTCTTGCATAGTTGCATAGACACAAAATCGAATAACTAACAGTTTTCTTTAGATTAATGAAGAGAAAACCTCTGTGCCCCTGACAGAAGGTAATTGAAACTCTAGGTCCCCTTGCCATATTTACTAAATCTTGTATCGGGAACCTTGGGGTAACTTTTGACTAAACCTTTCTCTTTTCTCAATCTTGTTTTTTTGTTTTTTTAACTTAATGAATATAACCGCATACTTGAATATCAAGTGAGGCGTGTGCTCAAGTTCGTCAACACAAGGAAGACCCCCTGGTCCTCACAGGATTCCTGGGAAGGTGCTAAAAGTGTGTGCAGATCAGCTGTCACATGACTTCACCATTGACAAAGACTACAAACTCACAATTCTCTGAATCTTTTGCTCCTAGTTACAATATATGTAACAAGAGGGCAGTTTGCTGGGATGTTTGACCCTTAGACTGTAACAGCTTTGTTTTGCTTGTTTATATCTTACTCTTTGAGCCTCTCACTTTATTGTCATCTTCCAGATGTTATACCTTTTGCCTCTGTTTAACACCAAGATATAAATTATACCCTCTGCTGATTTTTGTCCCCTCCCGTCCTCTTGTGTACCAATATAAATGTCATGCAGTTTCAACGATTCATAGTTGTTGAGTTTGACGTTTATTTGGGATTAGTAGAATCTATAGTTTTTTACTGATCAATAGTTACTGCTTAGTCACTTGCACTACTTAGAAACCTGCTGACACATCAGTATAAAAGAATATGTGGGACCAGCTGTGGACATGATAACTGGGGCATGGTATCCATCACAGCCACCTCTTAGCTCAGTTCCTGAAAAACGAGTGCTTGCATAGATACACATGTGAAAAGCTTTCTGTTTGTATAAGGCAGAGTGGGGTTTCTTCCCCTTCTAGGTATTACCCTGCTTGATTGGATGAAGCAGAGCGCCGAGAGGCTGGGACCACCAGTGAAGGGAGAGTTAAGTCTAAGCCACATCTCCTCCCCACCAGTTTTAACCAATCAGATAGATGCACATTCTCATACTAAACTTTGTGAACTGATAGGGTGGGTTAGTCTCTTTTGGAAAGTTGGCTGCAGTTTTTGGAACAGAAGAGATCCATATATGCTCATTTTTGATTCTTCAATGCCTAAATAACATTTCTGAACAAGGATAGAATTTCTCTTGTCATCTCTTGAGTGGATAAAAGAATGTGCAGACAGCTTACCTTCCAAGACCCACTCCCTGGACTGGTGGACCCCTTGTGTACCAGAATACTTTCTAAACACATCATAACAGCAGACCTTGAAATACAGGACTCAGAGTAATTTCTTAACTATTTTCTTAAACTCCTGTCCGTGGCAGGCCCTCATCCCACCTTTTCTTTCATTCCTGTACCTAAAATCAGCCACTGACAATTCCAGTATACCTGCCACATTTGTCACCTTGCACACCAATATTGCCACAACTGCATACCATTTCTGCCAGTGCTTAGGGTGCAAGTACTTACTGCAGTATTCTCCTGAATGACAGATATGACCACTCAGACAAAACTTCCCCATCAGTGCTTGGAGAACAGGAGAAGAAGTCAAAACCAGAAGCAAGTTTTTAAAGGCTGTGTTTCAAATCCAGTGAAACCTGGCCTTCATATTTCCTCCACTCACTCACTCAGAGTCAGTTACCCTCAAGGGTAACCATATGCTGGATCCACTGCTGTTTTCCCTCAACACCCATGGTAACAGTAATCCATAGTAATCTAGCCCACCTATGTAATATCATCAAGTTTAATGATGACACCATGGTTGTTGTTCTCATCTCAGACACACAAGTCTGCATACAGCTATAAGATCTTTAAATTGTCAGTTTGGAGTTCAGCAAACATATCTGCCACTTTTTTTTTTTTTACAAGGGAGGTCTGACCAAAAAGGCATCGAATTACATAGAAAGACACATTAGATTATCTTAATGACCACATCACCCTATTAGAGCACTTCGCTCTCGCTCTGCAGGCCTACTTGTTGTTCCTAGAGTAATTAAAAGTAGAATGGGAGGCAGAGCCTTCAGTTTTCAGGCCCCTCTTCTGTGGAACCAGCTTCCAGTTTGGATTTCAGAGACAGACACTATCTCTAATTTGAAGATTAGGCTTCAAACTTTCCTTTTTGCTAAAGCATATAGTTAGGGCTGGATCAGGTGACCCTGAATCCTCCCTTAGTTATGCTGCAATAGGTGTAGGCTTCCAGGGTATTCCCATGATGCATTGAGCATTTCTTTTTCAGTCACCTTTCTCACTCACTATGTGTTAATAGACCTCTCTGCATTGAATCATACTTGTTATTAATCTCTCTCTCTTCCACAGCATGTCTTTATCCTGTCTTCCTTCTCTCACCCCAACCGGTCGCAGCAGATGGCCCCGCCCCTCCCTGAGCCTGGTTCTGCCGGAGGTTTCTTCCTGTCAAAAGGGAGTTTTTCCTTGCCACTGTTGCCAAAGTGCTTGCTCATAGGGGGGTCATATGATTATTGGGTTTTTCTCTGTATGTATTATTGTAGGGTCTACCTTACAATATAAAGCGCCTTGAGGTGACTGTTGTTGTGATTTGGTGCTGCATAAATACAATTGAATTGAACTGAATTGAATCAGATTAAATCAGGAACATCAAAACTGTCATAAAATACTTGCACAAGAATAAGGTAAACTGTAATTATCTCACTTGAAATTTAAACCCTTCAATCCAACAATTTCAGATTTTACTTTATTCAAAAATTGAAAAGCTTTCTTTCCTAATTCAGTTCGTATTCTGGGAGCTTCTATTTGTAGAACATCCATAAATCTAACACAGTTCGTTCAGCATCCAAGACCAAAGCATAAGCCTATCACCAGACCTTCATGGCTAAGGAGGCAGAAAAATTAAAGCATGAATTACTCCTTTGGGTCTTTATGAGTAGTTGAGGATTCCATTTGGATTCTCTAATGTTCCAGTTTCTTTTCAATGCAGCATGTAAAAGATGTTACATTCTCTGGATGACAACTGCTTTTTTCAATGAATGTTTTAAGTGAGTAAATGACTTAACACCCATGGTGTCAAACTTTAACCAACAAAATGTGAGCTGTTCTGGCAGGTGGTCAAGCATATGGGGAGGCTGGTCTTGGCTGATTGTGAACGAAAAGCCATCAAAGTCATCAATTTACTGAATGAGAAAGGATGTAACACAGTTGTGCCTTGAGTGTGGAAATTTGTTGTTGAAAACAATCCCTTCAGTAACACATGGAAAACTAAGCAGGGAAAGGGGGCTCAGTTGCCTTCAAGGACACCTATCTTATGGATTGATGAGCACCAGAGAATCCCCGGGCAGCTGACTGACTCTCTTTCACATCGACCTGTACTGGCACATCCAGACTCTGAGCTAGTGTTTGTGCTTCACGTTGATGCCTCTGAGCAGATGCAGTGTATAAACAAACGAATGGAAAAATGAGGGCCATTGCTAATGGCTCTAGAACTCTCCCTCCTGCTGAACAAAATTACAATTTACAATCAGGGAAACTAGAGTTTCTTGATCTTAAGCAGGCAATATGTGAGAAACATGGGTATTATTTGTTCTATGTGTCCTGTTTTACAGTCTACCCAAACAATAATCCCCTCACATGGGTATTGTAAAGCTTGATGCTGTTAGAAATTGATGGGGTAGGTGAGCTAGAAGACTTAAGGTTCAGTGTCAAATAAAGTCCAGCAAAAGTGAATCTCAATTAACATTAAATGCTCTCAGTTCCAACTTTATACATATCTCACAAAGTGTGCTAAAGAGCTTACAGAAGAGGCTAAGCAGGCTACATGAAAATTGGCTGGAAAGAGACAAGATGTTGCCTATGATGCTTGCCTGAAACTGATATTCTCAGAGCTGTTCAATCCCAAACAGAAGATTGTACTATCACTGACAGTCTGCAGCGTACATGGAAACTAGTGAGAGGGGCTATAAGGACAATTTGGTCATCATTGCTCACTTTACCAGGTTTGTTCAGAATTACCCCACAAAAGCAAATTTGGTAGAATGACAGAAAAAGTTACAACATGACCAAGGCTCAGAATTGACCAATTTAATATCCTCCAGAACCTAGCTGGAGGTGCTGCTCCTGGGCAACATTGTACCATGGTTTAAAAGGACATTACTATGAATCTTGAGGACACTGAAGGAGAGGAAAAAGAACACCTGGAGAGAGTACATGCCTCAGATAATACACACATACATTTTATAATTAAGGCTTTTTGCCCCACTATGCCATGTTTGGTTGCCATCCCAGTCTTCCTGTAGGCTTAATATTTGGCCAGTTAACCAGAGACCAAACTGACACACCACAGGGTATGCTAAAACTCAGGCTCTGTATATTAAAGAGGCTTACCACACTGGAAGTAAGCAGTAAACAGTCAGCACTCCAGCACAAAAGCTAAAAAGTAGGGTCGTCACACATAGAACACAGTTGCTGTCCAAACTAGTGATAGAACCTTAGTCTGTAACATGAGTGCAAGGGGGGAATTTCAAAAATCAAGGCCTTAATTGAAGAAAAAGAGTAATCGTGTTGAGGGAGGAATGGACAGAGACACCAGATAACAGTGAAGATGAAATAGCCAGCATACAATACTGGCTAAGAGTATCACCAAAAGCTTAGCACCAAACACAAAACGTGAGACCCAAGGTACCATCAGGAGGTTATATAAACCTGAGACACCTCATCTGAAAGAGAAAATAAATAAGACCAAATGGAAAGGCAAACTGAGGATGGATATCTACCTGTTAATCCAGAAGCACCTGATGAAAATGAGTATACACGCCATGACTGTTGTGCTTACACCATGATTCCTCAGGAGGAGTCAATCGGGAAATCCATAAGAGATTAGAGTGATCTCCAGTCTGGGAGATTCCAAAAAAATCCCTTACTAATCCACTTACTATATTCCTTACTGCCAGGCCATACACAAACTCATACTGACACACAGACATGCACACTCACCTAAACACAAACACACACACACACACACACACACACACACACACACACACATTGATTTTCCGAACAACACAACCGAAGACAGGCACTGCACTCTAACTTTAGCATTTTGTTAAACCCACAACAAACTTCCAATCCAATGCTACATTAGTAAAATCTGATGAAATTCTCCCCTTGCACACTTTGTAGCATTGGTTTTAAAAAGTGATTCATCAATAATTAGAAATGACTATATTTAAATCGTTAACGTAAAATAAAGGCTGTTATTACTAGTTGCACTAGTTATGTTCCCATTGTGGGCAATTTAGACTTATCAATAATCAATTTGGTTTCACTGAAAGCATAACTTAAAGAGACAAGTTTGAATTTGCACCAGTTTAAAACAATGACATTAATGAAAATTCATGAATGAAAGCATCTTACGTTGGGATAACAGTATCTACATGCCAAAAAATAATTTGTAAAGCACATGGCTAAGTAACATTAATACCTTTATTCAATATTATTCATGTGAACTGTACGAGTTTCCTCTGAAATCTGTCCATCTTAATATTTCAATTCTATTTTGAAGAATAATAGCATTTTTTCAGTGATTCTGCTATATATAAAGGAAACATTGAAGTCTGATTTAATGGGATTTTTTTCCTGGATTCAGGGCAATTAAACCATAACATCTTAAGGCAGATGTAGACACTTCATGTTTTGTGTGAAACAAACAGGAAATAATGGTAAATGCAGAATAAAACAAGTGGGTCTTAGAGCAGATGGAATGCAGATCCAGCACGATGCTGGATCTGCAGAGGGCTGCAGAAAGAACTGAATCAAACATAGAATAATGTGAAAACATGTTTGTTTTCCCATCAGGAAGGCAGCTCATTGCTACTAAGCATGGCGAACTACAATACATGCAGAAATCTTGTATGTGCTGAATACTATCAAAGATTTTTTTTTACTGTACTTTGTACATCTAGTTATTGGCTTTGGTATAGTCTATATTTGACCATAAAGATAGCCATCTGAAAAATTTGATAATGTAAAACTAAATTACTATGGAAAATGCTCATATACAGTGTACACTTTATGTATTGTTGACAAGACAAGCGAGACACATGTTAATTCATTCTGACAGATGAACATCTGTGTGGTTCGTGAGCGGAGGCTACCAGGCGGTTTGGCAGGCGGCCGGCGACGAGGACACCGCTGAACCCGGCGGCACGGCGACCTCAGGCGTAGTAGGACCCTCGCGTGCCTCATCCTGCACCTCCGGCTGGTGAGGTCCCTCGCGCACCTCCTCGTCCTCCATCACCGTGGCGACGATGTCGGCCAAGAGCAGATCAGAGCGGCCAGACTCTAGCATATGCACGTTAGCATATGCTACTTCCGGTGCGGAAACTCCTGTGGGGAGCTTTGTTTGCGGTGTCCTATTCGCGCCTTGTTTACGGTCCAAAACAAGTTAAGCAAATGAATGAATCAAGCGGCGATTTACATTTCTATAGATGTCTCGGGCATTTACCCAATATATCTGTAAATGATATTCATCGACTTGTCGATATTTTTTCCCCATGCCTCAGAGCAAAAGAGAAAAGGGATTCAAATGTTATATTTCTCAGCTGTCCCTCGTTTATCACGGGTGTTATGTTCTAAAAATAACCAGCGATAGGTGAAATCAAGTAGCCAATTTTAGTTTTTTGACGGTGCAAAACGTTTCCTCGACATCGTCGACATCCAGTACTGCACTTCAGAGTCACACTGCTAGCGATCGATGCAGCGATTCTGTACTGTACAGGAGAGACGTCACGGAGGAGATTGTCTGCAGCGATCAGGATGCAGGACACAATGTGATGTAAAGAAAAAATAAGCATGCAAACTTGCACTAAAAAAATCTGCGAAACAGCGAGGTGAAAGGTGAATCGCGTTATAGCGAGGGACCGCTGTAATTTTGAAGCTAAGTCACAACATACCCTTCATAAATACTAATGTATAGAAACCGTTACCAGCAATCATTCATCTTTTGTGTGGCTTTTTTTCACGGTTTGTTAACATGCTGTGTAGGTGTGTACTTGACTAGCTGATATCAACATAAAGGGGGAAACATCTGGTTTGACTATTCTTCACCTGTAGTTTGAATGCTGAACATTTGCCTGTTTAAATCATAAGACCAGTCACTATACAGAGATGTGCTTCTGCATGTGGACGATGTGTCTTTCCTCAGTCGCCTAGAGGCCCCGCTGAGGAGAGGTGAGCATAGGCTAGTGTTCTAGTGATGGTAAATTTGATTCTTTTTACTGAATTGAGTTTTAATGAGTCACTCACCAAAGTGAATCAGGTTTTTTGAGTCATTTGATTCACTGAGTCAGTTGACCAGAGAGTGCAAAAAATTTACATTTTCACTCAAATTTAATTTGTTTCTCTTTTCATGTAAATCTCACTGCTAAGATGAATGATTCTAAAAAAAACAACTATTTTATAGAGCAAAATAGAGCAAAAACATTTCTAAAATTAAGCAATTTCCTATCAAAATTGCTTAATAAACCTTTATTTTGTTTATTTGTATTTTATTAGTATTTTCCTTAAATGTGTCAAATATATATTTTCTCATCGAAATGTCCACTGAGCTGTGAGCCAGGGGGCGGTAATGTGCCTTAACATTGGTTGCCAACCAACAAGAAGAAGAAGAAGCTGTGAGGCAGGAGGGAGGGGGTGAGTGAGTGAGTGAGTGAGTGAGTGATTCGTTCGCTCTATGATTCAGCACAGGAGGGAGGGGGTGAGCGACAACAGGGATGAGTCAGTGAGTCAGTTGGACTTGTGAATCATGATTCACGAGTCAGTAAAGTGATTCTCGAGTATTGAACGATTCGTTCACGAATTGAATTTCAATTCAATTCAATTCTTTATTTATTTGTCACATGTAGTTATAACTAGTACAACACACAGTGAAATGTTTTTTTCCGGCTAAAAAGTACTCCCCCCCCCCGACTGTGCATCTTACTAAACTTATAATAAAAAAAAATATCTATATAAAAGTATAAAAATGTATAATATCGTGCAAAATATTACGCTGTAATAGTTAAGAGCTATAGTGTACGTATTTACATAAATACAGATGTAAATGATAAAATACAAATAAAAATAAGGATAAAACTCAAAAGAAAATTATATACTGTGTATGGAATTGTCCATCATGTTGTCCGATTTGTGTTTTGATTGAGGAGTCTCACTGTTTGTGGGTAAAAACTCCTCCTGAACCTTTCAGTTCTTGTTTTCAGGCTACAGAGGCGTTTCCCTGACCTCAGTGGCCTGAACAGTTTGTAAGCGGGATGGCTGGAGTCGTTAGTGATCCTGATGGCCCGGGATCTGCACCTTTCAGCGTAGATGTCCTGCAGTGTTGGTAAAGATGTTCCCATAGTGCGTTCAGCTGTGCGCACGACCCTCTGCAGGGCTTTCTGTTGCTGGGCTGAACATCACTATAGTGTTCTCAGTTACAGAGCGAATAAACACAGTTAAAGTAACTAAAAGTAATTCAAACACTGCTTGTTCCCTTTGTGCATTTTGTCTCGCAGTTCTGTTAATGTTTTAGCGTGAATTAGTTTCTCTATCGAGTACAGCACTTTATTGTAACATGCTAGTTAGCATGTCTCAGATGAGAGCATATGAGCATGCACGTGGCTTCTCATGTGGTCCGCTATGCTTCTCTCTCCCTTGAAGGTGTTCATGCAGAAGTCCAGTAAAGTGAAGTCGCTGTGCTGTTTTGTTTTTATTTTAAACAGGTATGTGAGCTCCCTCTTTTATTTTTGTGTCATTTGTACTGGTTATATCTTTTGTTTGTTTGTGATTCATGTTCACTGTTTCAACTTACTGTTAGATATATGTAACTAAAAAAATATGTAAAATTGCCACTGGTAAATGAAGTTTCCCTAAAGTATAATTTTGTTGATGAGGTAATTGTCGCTATATGGTCACGATGAAGTGCATTTTAATTTGTTAGATATGTTTATAAATTCATTTTAGTATTTTAGCAGTTTTATTTGTTAAGTAGATTTGTTGTGATGTTGCACCTCAGTCGCCTAGAGCAGCGGTCCCCAACCCCCGGGTCTCGGACCGGTACCGGTCCATGAGTCGTTTGGTACCGGGCCACGAGAGTTGAGGCTCAGGTGTGAAATGTATGGTTTTCAGGGTTTTTATCGGTTTTCAGCGTTATTTTGTTATCATTTTTATTATTATTAACTAGGTTTTCCTGGGTCTTTTCACGTGTCTTATGAATAAATCTTATTTTTTCCGGTACCGGTACTAGTTTTATTTTGTTATATTTATCCGGGACACCTTAAAGGCCGGTCCGTGAAAATATTGTCGGGCATAAACCGGTCCGTGGCGCAAAAAAGGTTGGAGACCGCTGGCCTAGAGGCCCCGCTGAGGAGAGGTGTTCATGCAGAAGTCCAGTAAAGTGAAGTCGCTGTGCTGTTTTGTTTTTATTTTAAACAGTTATGGCAGAATAAATCCACCCAGCTGGCAAAGTGAGAGTTGACTCCTCTGGTCATTCGCACAACACAACGCAGAGAACTAACGGCAATCAGAGTTTAAGGCCAGACCGGCTACACTGGCCCGGTCCTGGGTCTGCTGCGCCCCCCTCCTGGGTTTCGGCACCACTGTAAACATACTGCGGCAGTGGCATTTTCATGCTTTTCAGCATCTCTTCATTGCTATAACACACACTGTTGCAGCTTTACAGCTCACAGCCCGACATACCAACAACCAAAATATTCAGGACCTAGTTCGCTCTTATAGCCAGGGGAGGCGTGACGAACTGATGCAGGTGAGGTGTGTCAGCCTCCCCGCAGCCGCGCCACGAACCACGCCTGCCAACAAACCACGACTGCCGATAAAACAGGAACAGACAGATGCTTTTCACAAGGTCAAATGGATGCAATATTCTAACACACACCGAAGAAAAGACAAAAATCCGCAGAAAGGAGATTTGAGGATTTAGTTGATATCTTGTTTTAGGATGAATAGTTAATGACTGGACTGTATTATTTCAGAAATTAAATACTTTCAGTAATTATTCTGCTGCTTTTGAAACTTCCTCCAAGCTACAGTACATTATTATTCTGAGAGTAAGGAATTTATTTTGCTAATTCTCTTCACTTTCACTGATGTAATATTATGGAGGGCTTTGCATTATGCACTGGAATCGATATTTGTCTTGTGCATGTTTTTCAGTGAATACACATAGATCTCTGATTCTGTTGAAGTCTCCTGTCACAGGTAATCAATATAAAACTATGTTTGTTCGCATTCAGGTGTGAGCCCTTACAAGAGAAAGCAGCTTCTTTCTTGTCTCTGGCCGAGGAATGCTTTGTGTATGATTTGCTGACTAAGCTCAAAGTGTGAAAAAAAAAAAGTACTGCAAAAGGAAACCAATGGAGGAAAAGCTCTGAGACACTTTATGCAAACTGTTGCCTTGCTTTGTTGAATCTGAATTGAGCCTTTGATAAACAAAGGCTGTGAAGCATAATAAATAGAGTGTCTCTGTGTGGATGTCCTCTGTGGTCAAAGTGAAATTTGCAATTGTTGAACTGCTTGAATCACACTCCATAAACACTGTGTTGATATGAGGCATTATTTGTACTTTTACTTCAATTTGAATTTGTAAATTTGGTGACTGTGCTATTTTATTATAATAGCTTTTTTTGCAATACAATATGTGATTAAAATGTTCACAAGCAGTTCTGTTTGTACACAGATACAGTACAGAACAGCCAGATGAACAGATTTCAATTTCGGGATTAGCTGTTTGTAGTTACTTATAGATGTGTGTTTCTGATTTACACTATAAAGTAATAATTCGACTTTATAAAAGATAGCTAAGCTAGACGTCATCAATTTCTTTTTGGACTCCATGATTTTAAGACATTTTGACATTAAAATTAGTTGCATCTAGGCGTGGGGGGTAGGAGTGAGACGTTGAAGTGCCAAGTTATAAACTAAGGCCAACAAGCTGCATTGAAAGCTGGAACTGCTGAAACAAACAGAAACACAATCTCCTAATAAGTACTTAGTAAGGAACAAAAAAAGCTTTATATGCATCAAATACTCTCATCATATTATTCTATATACTACATGACAAAAGTGCAAAATAATTTTGGAAGACAGTCTCTTAATATTTTTTATTTTGTCTGATCAAATATCTGATATCTGTTTATCTATCTAGGCTATCTACAGTGGGGCAAAAAAGTATTTAGTCAGCCACCGATTGTGCAAGTTCCCCCACCTAAAATGATGACAGAGGTCAGTAATTTGCACCAGAGGTACACTTCAACTGTGAGAGACAGAATGTGAAAAAAAAATCCATGAATCCACATGGTAGGATTTGTAAAGAATTTATTCGTAAATTAGGGTGGAAAATAAGTATTTGGTCACCTCAAACAAGGAAAATCTCTGGCTCTCACAGACCTGTAACGTCTTCTGTAAGAAGCGTTTCTGTCCCCCACTCGTTACCTGTATGAATGGCACCTGTTTGAACTCATCATCTGTATAAAAGACACCTGTCCACAGCCTCAAACAGTCAGACTCCAAACTCCGCCATGGCCAAGACCAAAGAGCTTTCGAAGGACACCAGGAAAAGTATTGTAGACCTGCACCAGACTGGGAAATTCTTTACAAATCCTACCATGTGGATTCATGGATATTTTTTTTTCACATTCTGTCTCTCACAGTTGAAGTGTACCTCTGGTGCAAATTACTGACCTCTGTCATCATTTTAGGTGGGGGAACTTGCACAATCGGTGGCTGACTAAATACTTTTTTGCCCCACTGTAGTTACCTCTGTGTCGTGCTACAGCAGGTTTTATATCATTTTCAGTAGCCACATGTTGCTACATGTTGAGCACAGTATTTTAGATTAATTTCTGTTGACATCAAAATAATTCCCTCAGTGGCTCTAGGGATAACATTTTCCCACACACCCCAAATATTAGTACATGATAAATAAACACATTTTTGATTAAATTTGAGATGATAATATTTTATGTTAACACAGTCATGTAATGTCCTGGTCTCAAAATGATGTATTTTTGCATATGATTTTGTACAATTACTTTTCAAATTATTCACTAAATATTATAAGTTAAGTAGAACATTTTTAAGATGAGGGAATATGAATCAAAGCTTCCACCAACTGGAAGACCAACCACACCTGATTTCAAAGACTCCATACTGTACTGTGCATTTACAGGAGGTAAAGTTCCACCCAGGACAGACGAGAGGTACAAGAAAATAATGGATTACTTAATCTGCTGTTTGGAAAAAATGTCAAGCGGTAACTTAAGAAAATACTCTAATGTTTGCAGTATTTTTAGTACAAAGTAGGAGTAGTAATGAGCAAATGTTTTTATTGGGTATTCATCCAGAGGGAAGCCAACAAATACATTTATAAGCATCTTCAATTTTAGGTAATTTCTTTACATTTCTTACACCACCCCTCCTCTCTACTGCTCCCTCTTCCTTACACAGCAGTTTATTTGTTGTCTCCCTTTCTTCTTACCATATGAAAATGGCACTATAGGAGGGACATGGGAAAACTAATGAGACCATCAATTGCTTTTTTTTTTTTTGCTTTTTTCCTGTCGCAATGCAGAAAAACTGTGTTATTACGGGGTTTGGAGGCGAATCAAGGAGCTAGGAAGGCAGGGGGTAGTGGTAAGTGATAAGGGGTCAGCTAGGACCTGAATGCTTCTGGTAATGATGCTGTAATTATATCTGGCATGAGAAGGTGGTTGAGGACCTACTGTTAATATAATGTTTAGAGGAACCTCATCAGACTTTTCCATGGCCTGACAGTTTCATTAAAGCCTGGCCATCCTCTATTCCAGCAAAGTCCAAAGTATTTATAAAATAAATCTTTAAATCTGCACCATCCTTATCCCCCTCCTGCTTCCTTTTCAGCATGTCCATTTGCATATTAACCAGAACATCACTTGTTGTTAATCGATGGAGAAGGCAAAACAGCTTTGTATCTGTATCTGTCTCTGCCTATCTTCCTCATTAGTGTTAAAGTCTCTTTTAATTTCAGCCCCTTATCTATCAGTGTAATGGTTGGACTGCTATTGATTTTCTCTTTATGGATTGAGCACAAACAAAATGGTCAAACCTTTGACAGCTGTACAGTCTGTTTTTTTTATTTTTAACATCACTGATGTATAAATTATCTCTCTCTGTGCTAAAGATGATATGCAGGGCAATCAAGTTTTATGGTTAGTCAGGTGATCAAGTATTTAACATACGCCATTCTACAGCAGAGCTGAAAAACAAGTGTCTTGTACTGGAGCTATTCAAGAGGAGGAGGATGCAATCAGCTCCAGGTCCACCTTCCCCATCTCTATCTTTTATGCTCTCTGTGGACTCGCATCAGACTGGCTTTGACACTGGAATCAATCACCAACAACTCCCCCACCCACGGCCCATCTATACCACACCACACTCACCTCCACAGTTTTTCTTTGGAGCAGTGGGAAAAGTGAAAGTGTACACATGAAACCCGATTCTGCAGCAGGACTCTCTAGAGTTTTTGATCTTCGGTCCTAAATTGCTTTATGACATGCTAGTGATTGGACCAAAGGACACAACAATAGCATTAAAGAAAAAAAACAATACATGAGATCATTGCTGTGAGCGTGCTGATACAGGGGAGGAAAGTACACGTGGCTTCTTATACACTGAGTGACTGCGTCATGCGTGCCTCTCTCCGTGTATGATTGTAAAATTTTGAACGGTTCATTTTTTCAAGTTAAAATGTTTTAGAGTCTGGATAGGATCTGAGACACTTGTTCATTTTAAAAAGAGAATGGTGAAATCTTTCTATTATCATAACAGTACCCCTCCTCAGTGGAAGCCTCCAGGGTTGTCTGGGCTGTGATAAAGGATAAATGAATCTATGACCCTTCCTCTTCACCAGCATATGTCCGTCAGTCACTTGACAGGAAAGCACAGGTGGCTTGTAGTGACAGGTTTTAACTGAGACGTATGGAATATGAGGTGGATCTCCACAGTAGATCCTCATGGTAGGCAGCTGGTTAATAATGCGATGAAAAACAAAGGGACTAATGCAATATTTTTAGATCGCAGCTAAACGTTCTGACCTGGTGGATATGCTGTGGTACGCGTGGAGTCTGTTTGTAATGTGCCAGGTCCAAGTCGCACAACAAGGCGGTTCATGTACATCCACACATAACATGATTAATCAAAAGGCTGACAGTTTCCTGTGGAAATGGCAGTTTATGGAGAGGCACAAAGTGGGCAGTCTTAGCAAAGCAAACATTTTGAAACATTCTTTTGTCAACCAATTTTAAAAATCAATATCATGGGTTATATCATAGTTTCAATAGCAAAACCACACAACGAGCCATAACACCACGTGGGATACTTGACAGGTATAAACAAATTATAGCATGAAATATTACATTTTGATACCATGCTTATCTTCTATGTGGGCGATCGTGGCTCAAGAGTTGGGAGTTCGCTTTGTAATTGGAAGGTTGCCGGTTCGAGCCCCGGATCGGACAGTCTCGGTCGTTGTGTCCTTGGGCAAGACACTTCACCCGTTGACTACTGGTGGTGGTCAGAGGGCCCGGTGGCGCCAGTGTCCGGCAGCCTCGCCTCTGTCAGTGCGCCCCAGGGTGGCTGTGGCTACAATGTAGCTGCCATCACCAGTGGGTGGATGACTGAATGTGTAAAGCGCTTTGGGGTCCTTAGGGACTGAGTAAAACGTTATACAAATACAGGCCATTTACCATTTCTAGCCTTCATTCCTTTGGTGTCAAAGTAATTTTTTAATGTTGTCACATTTTATATAAATATACAGTGGAGTTAGCAAATTTAAACAAATCCATATTTTATGCTGGCAAAAGGAAACTACCAGGTGTAATTAATCACAAACTCTACAGAGATTAATAGATCTTGACTTTGCCTTTTTTATTTTAGAAAAAAAATGTGTGCATGTAAACTATCAAAGTTTTTAATTTGCAGAGTCAATACCCAACTCACAACATCACAGATCTGGACACCAGTACAGCTGATGTTGTCCTAAATGATGCGTGCATATTTCAGAAAAGAGCCACAGAAAACGCTGATGGAATGGATTCAATGGAGCCAGAGCCACTTTGCAACAAACACAGGTTACATCCTGACTCATATAAATGGTCTAAATCATGCAGTTCTAGAGTGACTTTGACAGAAAGGGCAAGGTTTATAGAACATTTTAAGCCCAGCAAGACAGACCCAGGAACCCAGCCATTGCAATTTTACTTCAGCCAAGTTTAAAATCAGCAAGTTGTCTACTATAGCTATTGTTCAAACTGGCAATACTACTGTGTTACAGTCGGACTACAAATTAACACTGGTCAGTATGTGTTTAGCATTTACAATAAACAGAGTCACACCCTCTCTCAAGATTTGGTCCTTTTTGACTTCTCTGTGTGTGTGCCAGCTGTAACACAAACCTAAATATGCAACTCGAGGAACAGAAACCATAGATAGATACAGTCCAGATTAGGCATGGGTATCGAAACCCGGTTCTTGTTTCAATTCCTTGGAATTGTTTGCCATTGCAAACGATTCCCTTATCGATTACAGTCGCCCCAAATGACGTCACCACGTTGCGGAGCGTCATTTACCTGGCTGGAAACATGGCGGCTCAAACGCTCAAAAGTTTGGTTATACTTTACGAGAACGGATGACAACAGGGCAACTTGCAATACTTGCAAAGTAGATGTTTCATTTAAGGGAGGAAACACTACGAATATGCAAAAGCATTTGCTCACAAAACACATGATGACCTTAAATGAATGTCGTGTTTTTAATTCTGCTCCGGACTCGTGAATCTCAACCCAGCAGCAGCGGTAACGTTTGCACGTCCTCTCCCGTTAATGCGGCAGGTAAATAATCAACTAACAGTGCATATTATGTTAGCGCGATCTGCCTTATTACAAAACCTGCTATTACTGTGCATTTAGGTGACCATGATGAGACAGACAGACAGAGTCTGGCTCAGATGCTGGCAGTTCTCGCTGCACTCTACCGGTAGCGTCTCCTTTCAGGCCAGGATAGACGAATGTCACCGAGCAGTGACTCAGTTTGTGGTAAAAGGCTTGCACCCATTTGCCACAGCAGATGATTTTCGGTAAGTGAATGTGTTTAATTGTAGGCAGGGACATTTCTGGATATTCTTGTGTAATTGCCACAGAACAATTTATGTTAAACTTTGTTATTGCTACAGAAGAATATTTATTTTATTATTTTACATTTACAATTTTTTTCCCCGGGGACCCTGTGACACCCCATTGAAGAGCCGTAGGCTGGATCTCTTAAGACCTCACTGTTGGGTTTGTAAGGCCATGTTACTCCTAAATTTCTATCTTTTTCAAACAAGTTCTAAGCTAATCGACCTTAGTGTTCTCCTTTTTAAAAAATAAGAATCGATAAGAGAATCGAATCGTTAAACAGAATCGAAAATGGAATCGGATTCGTGAAAATCTTACCAATACCCATCCCTAGTCCAGATGTAACTTGACTACTACATTTTTATAAAGTCCTGTATGTCAAAAGCACTAGTTTGTCTAATCCTCAGGGCCTTCCATGCAGTGGAAACACAGACACCAGTCTTAAAGAACCTTTAAAAAAAAAGGTACACAATAACTCTGCATCAGTGTGTGTGTGTGTGTTTATTTTTATTATTATTTTCTGGCCCAATCATTCATCAATTCATTCCTTCATTGCACTACTCTGTACCTGCAGTTTGGCCCAGAGCATAAACTCTAAAGTTTGTACTAAGGATTTGCCTAGTGCAAGCTTTATGATGAAATACTAGAAATCCTAGCTTTTCTTGGAGCTTTAAGATGTATTTCCCAATTTTTATTGCAAATAGAACTTGCTTACATGTCATAAGTCAGAACACCAGTCACAAATCGGAAATCGTATAAAGAAGTTCAAAGACGCACTGCAGTGACATAGGTTTGTCCTACTTGTCACTGTTCAAAGTGACAAGTAGATACCAAATGATACCATTTCAAGTTTTTATGGTTTGGAAAACAAACAGTGCCTGCACAATGTGTTAAGAGGTATAGGTGTTTTCCTGAAAGTGAATAGATAATCTTGTGGCAGTCAAAATGCCATGAAAGCACATCCATACTCTCACAGTCACTAGAGTGCCTTTTTCTCAAGCTCCATCTGTATGGCTAATGCATCATCTTCCAAATATATCACAACCAACACCACATCTTTGAGCATTAGGAATTATCTAAAGAACGTAAAATCCCACATGCACAATGGGGAATAAGCTCTAATGCTTAAGTGCACTTGCGGTGAGTAAAAACACATTTTTGACACAGACCCATGGAATTAAAGCATCACCTACCATCTTACATTACCTCCAAACGAAATAAATTATAATAATTATAAAAAATCTATCTTTTTTTTTTTACCGTATGTAATGCTACAGGTAAAGAGAATTCGGTGAAAAATGGAAATACACGTTACAGAGTTTAAATTTGTCGGTTTGAATGTGAAGGAGAAATGTGGCGAATGAAAGCTCACCCTGCATTATAGAAAAACAAAAGGGCAGAACTTAAAAATTTTAACACCTCTAGCAAATTGAGGCAATTGTTGTTTGGTGGTAGATAAATAAAACTGAATTGAACTGAAACTCATAAGCATGACATATGTGTCAGTTTTTATCTCACGCACAGAGTTATGGTTGAATTTACTAACATCCTGTGACAGCACAAACCCTATTTTGGGGTTAAAAAGCTGTCAGGATTTAAAGTGGCATAGTTTCAGTCTTGGAATTAGGCCAGTTGAGAGATATAATCTCTCCAGCGTGTCCTGGGTCTGCCCTGGGGCTTCCTCCCAGAGGGTCATGCTCGGAATACCTCACCCAGGATGTATCCTTGTCAGATGCCTGAGCCAACCCAATTGGCTCCTTTTTGATGTGGAGGATGCAGAGCCTGGTTGTTGTGAGGGGCCATGGTCTTCCTCACCAACACATAATTCTGAGCGTCAAACTGTGCATAGACGTTGTTCAGTGCATCTGGTAGGGAGGAGTCACCGTCACAGGCAGGTGTGATCTTCCTGTAGTTGGTGATGGCCTGAATGTCCTTCCACATGCGCTGCTGTCCTGGTTCTGGTGCTCTGATGGCTCAAGACAGTTTGGCCCTCACTGTTCTTAGGGCCGCCTTGCCGTCTGCTCTGAGGGCGGAGTCTCAAGTCTTTAGCAGCTCACACACTTCTGCAGTCATCCACAGTTTTTGGTTGGAGCGTATTATGATAGTCATGGAGACAGTGACATCTTCGATGCACTTGCTGATGTAGCTAATCACAGATGATGTGTACTCCTCCAAGTAGGTGTGGCTGTCATTTGTTCCAGCCTCCCTGAACAATTGCCAGTCAGAGTGCTCAAAACAGTCCTGAAGAGCAGAGAGAGCTCCTGCAGGCCAGGTTCTTACCTGTCTCAGAACCAGTTTGCAGTGTCTGACGAGCGGGCTGTATACCAGAATTAGCATAACAGACAAGTGGTCTGAGTATCCGAGGTGGGGGCGCAATGTCACCAGCATTGTGGAGGACCCCACACACCCCTCACACACACTCTTCACCCTGCTGCCTTCCTGCAAGAGGTATCGGAGCATTCGGGCCCTCATAGCCAGACTGTGAAACAGTTTCTTTCCCCAAGCCGTCAGACTCCTGAACACTCAGTGACTGGACTGACACACACACACACGCACACACACACACATACACACACACATCTTCATACATCAAGTTACTTTTTGCACAATGGCCAGTCCTTTGCACAACCCACTGTCATTGTTGCACTTTTCTATTGCACTGTCTCGTGTGTTTGGTTCTGTCTGGTGTTGCACTGTCTTTGTTTTGGTTTTTTGGCACACTTGCACTTTATGTAGTACTGTGTTGACTGTCTGTTATACGTAGCATCATGGTCTTGGAAGAACGTACTGTACTGTTCCACTGCACATGGTTGAAATGACAATAAAGCAACTTGACTTGAGTTGAAGATCTCGCTGACAGTGGCCTCTGCTAGGCATTCTCGGCGCACCCTCACTATAAGTTTAGGTGAGCCAGGTCTGTCCAGCATCCTGCCTTGCCACCTGATCCAACTCACCATCAGATGGTGACCAGCTGACAGCTCAGCACCTCTCTTCACCCGAGTGTTCAGAACATAAGGCCAAGCCTGACTATATCTAGCCGGTGCCACTCAACCTCACGGACGCAATAACTCAGGCTCCTTGTCCCACCAGAGAAGTGACATTCCATTTCCAGGTGCTAGTCTCGGTAGCCGGGGATTGATCCGCCAGAGTGTCTGTCCCTGGGTATGCTTGGGTGATATCCCTTGCAAGGCCGGCTGCAGGCTCAGAGCTGCTGTTTGCGTCTCTCCCGAAAGTAGCCGCTGCACCCATTCCACCACAGGCCACTGGCACGCTTCTGCCATGACCCAAAATTACTCCAGGAGCGCTTGGCGGTCACCGTCCGGCGGTGCAGAAGCCCCGACCAGCCTCACCAGCACCTGGGTTTGGCATACCGCCTGACATCACAGCCTGTCTAACTTCCCTTCCTGTGTTGCTCTCTGTGTGTCGCAGCCATCTCCGCAAGCATTCGAGCCAACATTTGGACCAGTGCAGGCAGTGGGTCCAAGATTGCAAGCTGGGTTTCAGCACCACTTGTAACCCCAGTCACTACTTGTAACTCTCAACATGCTCGTTCAAAGCTTTGTATTATAATTAACAGAGTTGATGTTCTGTTCCGACCTGCCATCACATACCTCTCTCCGGTTCCCAGGGTCACTGAAAAAGATTGATATGTGATTACCAAGTGAGGGGCTGCTGCTCTACCAACCTCCCTGGCCCCTGCCCCTTGAGCCTGCTGCACAACCCCTCCCCTGTAGTGGAGCCATAGACCACACCTCTGCCACACTCTATAAGTTCTTTATGAAAACAGCGTGACAGTTAAAATAAATGAGAGGAGGCAAAGAAGAACTAGTGTTATTCTAAAAACGTGAATCTGTTAGAAGTTGCTGGAATTGACAAGAGCAAAGGCTGACTGTGAGAGGAACATGTAAGCATAGGTTTATCCTGTGTTTCTCTCTGAAAACACTGATTCAGGTCAATGAGAGAAGGCTGAAGGAGAATCAATATGTCAATTTCTGAGATTAGGGATAGCTGTGTGAAATCTGTGTGGTTGTCCTGTGCGATGTTTAGAAGAAGATGAAACATTATTTACCATCAGATCCCAAGCCATATGTGTCCTAATGAAGATGCCACATGTGTAAATAAGCACATTGTGCTTGGTTTTTCATGCTGGCTGTATCAGTGTGCAGGTAATTATTAAGGTCTGACACACTAACAGAGTGACATTAACAGCTGCATGTTGACACATATTTCTATGGTAAATGTGGGTAAAATAAATCCATCCATCCATTTTTTGCATGTTATCCGAACCTTGCTGTGGGGGCAGCAGCATAAGCCAGGAAACCCAGACCTCCCTCTACCCACCTTGCCCCAGAAGTCCTGAGGAGGCATCCTTTTCAGAGACTTGAACCACCTTAAATGGCTCCTTTCAATGTAGAGGACTAGGGTAGTAGTAGTAGTGCCTTGTAGCTTCCAGCTAATGACCATGGCCTCAGATTTGGGCGTGCTGATTCTTATTCCTGCCATTAAAACTTGACAGTGAACTGCTCCAATGCGAACTGGAGGTCACGGCCTGAAGGGTGACAATTTTACTTTTCTATAGCTACTGGCTTGCATAGCTCTCACATATGCTGTTGCCATTTTTTCGATAGTCCCTCAACGTGAAGTAATAATTATCTCAGTGGAACAACCTCCAAATTGTTGCACCATTTAGACTATGACAGCATCAAGGGTGTGGAAAAATGTTCCTTTTATTAATAGGTTGGAAAAGCAAGTTTCAGGTAGTTTCTTCTGTCAATATGTTGGTGTTAATGTGTTAGTGTGTCCAACTTTTTTAAGTATCTACAGCTTCATGCAGGCTGCAGGCATGTTAACCAGCAGCTGTTTGCTCTCACATTTCCAATGCCCTTCTGAACTGTGATCATGTATTGACTCATGCTCAGCTTGCTGCTATGATGGGAGCATATATATTGTGGAGAGGCAGGTAAGTGGCCAGTACTTTGATGGTGTTGTACCCTTGTGGGGATCCGTCGTGATCAGAATTAGCCAGTTTAAACACTTTCCTGTGATTATTTTCATTATGGCTTGAGATAAAATATTTCCTACTGCGTTGCTGCAGATTACTGCAACAATTCTGCATTCGTGCCTATTTCACAATTTGGAGAAGCAAAGGTGGACTGGTGTGTCTATTATACATTTTGCTGTGCTACTGGGTTGCTTCATAAAACTGGCTGAGTTTGACTAATGTTAACTTATCTAATGCAGCAAAAGTGCATAATACCCAGCACAACTAATTCAACCTTAGCTTGTCTTCTGTAGTGCCACTAGCAAAATAATAACTAACCTCACATTTTATTTTTTCATTTATTGACTTATTTCTTGGATATGAGTCTGTGGCTGAGCCAGATGTAAGTCATTTTGAAATGAACAAAGTAAGAACACTAAGCTAAGACAGCAACAGCAGTTTAGACAGTCAAAGATGTATCTGAAAAAATGCTCTTCCCTACAGTATGATTTACACTGAAATCAAAGTCATGCACTGAGATTACATGAAGATGGGAAGCTAGGTGTTGACTCAGGCCTGATGGCTTCAGCGCCTCAGACGTTTGGTTTGGGGTAAGGAGGAAAAAAGAGCAGTTGGTTGGGTAGACAGAGGGCAGGGTCTGCACTCTCAGATATGATTGCACCTCAGGCTAACCTGTCTGTGGATGATAAGCATCCACAACACAGCAAAAGCCTGATGTGCTTAAGAGCATGTAGTTACTTTAGCTCAACACATGTATCTGATTCTGTCCTTAGCTTTTCAGACCCGTCCCTCATGTAGCATTTGGTAATTTTATGTGGCCAGGAAAACATCAACTCAAATCAAAGACAGTGTTACAGAACATGTTTGATAAGGGTAAATTGTAAATGAAATACTTATATTAAAAGTAGAAATTATAATCCTAAAGATTTTCATTGACATTAGACTATTGATGCAACAAACTCTCCTTTGTCTAACACAAAAAGCAGGTGTGTGCCAAATAAAGTAAAAAAAAAAAATCAATGTATTTTAATAAGCTGATACATCAACAATTGACAATAGAACAAACAGAACAAACAATCATCTCAAACACTTTTTTGTATTTGCCATTTGACCCCCCGTGTTTCAGGCTGTTATTAACAACATCCTCATAGACTTCATTAATCATTTCGTGTTTGTGGATGATATCCTCATGTTTTCTAAGTCTGTTACAGAACATGAGGCTCACGTCCACCAGGTTCTGCAGTGTCTCCTGGAGAATTTTATACTTTATGTCAAGGGTGAGAAATGTGAGTTCTATGCCCAGGCTGTTTCTTCCCTTGGGTTCATTGCTGAAAAACATCAGTTTTAGACAGATCCTGTCAAGATTGAGGCAGTGGTAGAGTTGCCTGGATGACTTAATAGGAAACAACTTCAAAGGTTCCTTGGATTTGCTATTTTTTACAGACGCTTCATTTGTGACTTTAGAGTTCAGGCGAGTTAAAGGTAATCACATTAAGTTGGTAACCGGGAGCTGCACACCATTAAGTTGGAAGAATAGAAGTGTTGGTTGAAGGGGAAGAGCATCCACTGGTTGTTCGGACAGGCCACAAACATCTCACTTACCTGCAGACCATTTAATGCCTCAATGGATGTCAGCCCAGGTGGGCACTTTTAATCACTTGCTTCACTCTAACACTCACCTAAAGTCCCAGCTCACAGAATGTGAAACAGGGCACCTTGTCCTGCCAGTTCTCCACTTCAGATGAGTTGCCAAAAAAGAAGAAATCATCCATTATGTTATGGTCCATTGTGGGCCGCTCTCTTAAGTTGTGGTTGAGCGTCAGTCAACACTGGATCATCAGTCAGTGAAACCCCGGCTGGTGTGTGAAGTGTTTCTGTATTGTGAGTCAGTGACACAAACTTTTATTTTCAAGGAAGTCCTGCCATTGAGTCCCATTTTGTCTACAACACCCCTGACAGAACACGAAACGGTGTCAGAGGAAAATTCTGGTAATGCAGGATAAGAAAAACACATTTCTACCCGCTACTGGGAAGACAAACAAAGGACAAGGGGAGACAATATAGACATCCTTGGCTACGAAGCTAGTTTGATAAACTCAGGATGTCTTTCTGTTAATTGGATTCACCTGCTCTAATATTGTCAGTCTAGCTAATATCCTTGTGCGGTGGTTCCTGGATCAAAATAATAATAAACAGGATCAATATTGCATTTGACTAATCACATTGTTATGATGTCATAGCTTTGCAGCTTGGAAAAAAAACCCTAATCATGTCCACTCAGGAAAAATTCAGAAAAAAGAAATTAAGGAATAAAGTTGCATCTAAAAATCTAAAGACATTAAAAGGTATTAAAAAAGGTAATAAAAACTTTATACCCTCCTACTGTTTGCGCACAGGGGTTTGAGGGTTCTTCTAGGGCAGAGGGTAGTGATTGGAAGTGTTCTTTGATAGCAGCTTTTCATTTGATCATCCAGGCTTGACTACTACAGTCTTTATTTTGGTATCAGCCAGGCTCTGCTCTCTCGTCTTCAGCTAGTTCAAAATGCTGCAGCTCGACTCTTGACAGGCACTCGTAAGCATGACCATATTTCCCCAGTCTTGGCTCATTTACACTGTTTTTCAGTACGTTGTAGAATTGATTTTAAGATTTTATCGATTGTTTTTAAATCTCTAAATGGATTAGCCATTGAGGGGGTGGCTGTAGAGCAGGTCATCTACTGATCGGAAGGTTGGTGGTTCGATTCCTGGCTTCCCCTAGTCTGCATGCCAAATATCCTTGGGCAAGATACTAACCCCAAATTGCTCTCTGATGCATCCATCGGAGTATGAATGTGTGTGAATGTTACTTAGAAAGCACTTAGAACAATGTGCTGGGTGTGAATGGGTGAATGCACAAGTTGTGTAAAGCGCTTTGAGTGCTCAGAAGAGTAGAAAAGCGCTGCATAAGAACCAGTCTATTTACCATTTAGCTCCGTCATACCTCTCTGATCTGTTAACTAAACATACTCCTAATAGAACTCTCCGGTCAGCTGATAAGTTCCTTCTTTAAACAGAGGAGATCGTTCCTTTGCAATCGCTGCGCCCAAACTTTGGAACAGTCTGCCTCTTGAAATTAGGATCTCTCCAACACTTGACATTTTTAAAACCCACTTGAAAACACATTTTTACTCTGTAGCTTTTAATTGTCAGTGAGTTTTGTTCTGTTCTTTGTGTGTGTTTGATCTACTTTTTTACTAGTACAGCACTTTGGTCAACCTGTGTTGTCTGAGGTTTCATGAAGTGAAAGTTTAAATGTGCTTATAAATAAAATGATTGATTGATTGATTGATCTCGAATCAGGGTCGTAACCTACACCAGAGCAGGTTAGGTTTACAGTATAACTCACCATGGTCATTTAACCCAATAAGTAGTACAGAAAAGCCAACGTAAACCCTCAAGTTACCTGGCTAAGCCAAAATCTTGCATTGTAGTATAGGCCTCAGTTAATTAGGGAGTTGGGAAACACCAGGTAAGACAGCTGCAAGAAATCAGGGAACGGAAGTGAAACTGAATTCAACACATGAGACAAAAAACTAAAAAACAACACAGGAAATTAAGACCGAGACCCAGACTAAGAAGCAAACAGAGCCTATAAACAGAGGATATAATAAATAACATAAACAAAAATAGCAACCTTACTAAATATTACAAAAGAGTCAAACTTAAACACAAGTGATCCAAAAATCCAAAAGGAACCACTAAACCCACAGAGAAACACAAAACAACCCAAGGACATACATCTTGTTGTCCTTGGGTTTACAGTCAGTGAAAATCTGCAAACTGAAATATGAGCAGATGATTGAAAATAACACTCAGCACAGGTGTCCCCCAGGGATGTGTGCTCAGCCCCCTGCTGTTACCCTGTTCACCCACAACTGTATAGCAACACACAGCTCCAACACCATCATCAAATTTGCAGATGACCCCACCATCATCGGCTGCATTTCTGATGGAGATGAGACGGCATACAGGGCAGAGGTGAGAGCCCTGACATCATGGTGCCACAACAACAACCTGCTGCTTAACGTCAGCAAAACCAAGGAGCTCATAGTGGATTACAGGAGACTGCAGAGAGCTGGCCACACCCCCATCCACATCGAAGGAGGAGAGGTGGAGAGAGTCAGCTGCTTTAGATTCCTGGGCATCAACATCAGCGAGGATCTGTCATGGTCCTGGGTCGTGTGACCCAGTGTGTTATGCTTAACCTATTTTGATGTTTATTGTTTGCTTAGGTTCTTTAAGGTAGTCCAGTCCTTTTTGTAATTATGTTACCCTTGTATTACGTCTCCCTTGCCCTTCGTGTGGTTATGTCTGTGTGTCTTGTACTGTCAAGTTCATGCTGTCAGTTATGTCACCTCCCCCTGTACTACGTCTCCCCGGTTCATGTCTCATGTTTCCTGTTTTACTTTGAAGGCCTGCATTCACTGTCTGTGTATTCAGCTCACTCCTCCTGTCCTGTCGTTAAGTTCATGTGTGTCAGCTGTGTTCCCATGTGTGGCCACTTCCCCTGATCATCCCTCATGTGTATTTAGTCTCTGTGTTTTTTACAGTCTGTGTCGCGTCGTCTGTGTTCCCACCCTCCATGTTTCCATGCCCGGTCTGTTGCATTCTAAGTCATAGCCTTACCTTAGTTCATTCCCAGTTTAGGTTTCTGTTTAGTTATTGCTTTTGAGCTGCCCTTATTCTTGTTTGTTTCTCTTGCGTTACCAGCCACAATAAAAGGCTCGCTTTTGTTTAAAGTTCACTCCCGTCTGCTCACTTGTGTTCGCACCTGGGTCCACCACTCACACCACCGCACGGTCTGTCACAGCGGACCGCGACAGGATCTGAGCTGGTCACACCGTGTTGATGTGATCACAAAAACAGCAAGACAGCGGCTCTTCTTCCTGCGGCGCCTGAGAAGATTCAGCATGAACCCCAGAATACTAACAAACTTCTATCGATGCACCATTGAGAGTATTCTGACTGGCTGCATCTATGGCAGCTGTAGACACAGGGACAGTTTTTACCCACAAGCCATCAGGTTTCTGAACTGCTGACATTCTATACACACCATTACACACTCACTACAATTACAGGACTCTACACATTGTCACTTCAACTAATACCACATAAATGCTAATTGCACAAGTTTTGCACAATCTGTAAATAGACTTGCACAAACATTTGTAAACAACTTGTCTTAAATTCTCTAAATATTTAATACCCTTTTTCTCTTTGTCATTATCATTACTGCTATTTTCTGTTATTTTCTTCTTAATTTAACTGCACACTTCATGTAAAGCTGAGGAGCACAAGCCAAAGAATTTCATTATGGATAAATGTGGCTACACTGTTTCTCCGTACATGAGAATAAAACTTGAAACTTGAAACTTGAAAATCAGCTTGTGCGAGGGTTCATACCATTCTTAGATGGTGGATGTTAAACTAGCACACTATAATTGTTTAAAACCTCTTGAGCCCCAGTGCCACTGGGGGTAAAAGGGGGGAGATTCTGTTTCATCAGGTGTAACACAAACTCGGTTATATAGTCCTGGCATGTGTTGTATCCATAGAAACCTCTGAATCCAAGCTAAAAGCTCATATAACTCATACAACCAGCAAACATAGCAAAAACAACAAACAATTAAAAGATAAGATAACTCTTTATTGTCATTGCACAGTCATACATAGTACAATAGTACAATGAAATTGGAAAACTGTCCTACGTCGGCACTACATATAACACAACACAACCCAATACGACACATCACAACGCAACACAAACAACACAACACAGTATAATAACTTAATAACTAAGTATGTGTATTGCACACTGTTATTATTGCACATTAATTGTTATTACACCTTGTTATAAATATAAATATTGTTATTGTTTTTAGCGTTTCTGAGGATTCTCAGAAAGTGGAGACGCTGTTGGGCCTTCTTTAAGACCGCAGAGGTGCTCGAGCTCCATTGGAGGTTTGTGTCTTTGTGCACTCCCAGAAACTTGAAACTGGAGACCCTTTCCACACACTCGCCATTGATGCTGACAGGCTGCAGCTCGGACTTCCTCCTTCTCAAGTCAACTACCAGTTCTTTTGTCTTGGTGGTATTGAGGTCCAGGTTGTTATCTACACACCAATCTGACAGCCTCTGAACTTCAGCTCTGTACGCCGTCTCATCTCCCCCAGAGATGAGCCCCACCGCGGTGGTATCATCTGCAAACTTGATGACTGAGTTTTCTGGGTGGGTACTAAGTCTGTGTACAGAGTGTACAGTAGGGGACTCAGTACACAGCCTCGTAGAGAGCCGCTGTTAAGGCTGAGGGTGAGGAAAGATGGGGCCCGGCTCTAACTCTCTTTACACCGTCTGAGAGGAAGTCTCTGATCCAGCGGCAGGTGGTAGAAGTTCCAAAACTGCAAGCCACGCTCCAACCAAAAATCACTGAACCAACCACAAAGGAAGACCACAAATATGTTTGATGCATGATAAACAATAACAGACTTAGTGCTTTTGTTCCTTCAATTACAGACGCATCCATTCTAGACTACAGCTCATTTCCTGACTAAGTCTCCCACAATGCCCCAGAGCCATTTCGCATTTTAAAAAAATCACTATTTTCTGCCCAGTTACAGACATTTTATTGGACAGGGGCAAGCGTCATCTTCTGATTGGTGGAACTGACCTAAACACGGTGACATTAATGTGATTTTGTTGACTCAAATGATAAAAATAGCGGTCAATTGTGTAAATTAGGCAATAGAAGCTGAAGTTACAGCGTTTAAAGGGAAAAGAGACATTTCCAAAACTTGATTAGACAGAGGAAAAAACAGGCCAAATGGACCGCAGCGTGTGGGTAATTCTTAAATAAAAATAATGAAATAACAAGTATTTTTAGGCATGCAAATAAAGTTAAATCATTTCTGCTGTTCAATACCTGGTTATAGGGCTTTGGAGCATGATGTCACGGGGGTGGGCGTGGAAAGGATTTTGGCCCGATCCGCCATTTTGGGGGTCTAAGTGAAAAAGGAGCGAAAGCATAGCCATGGTTCGTATTTGCTGTGTGGTCCGCTGCAATGTTCGATCACACGACCGGCAAGAGAATAAGCTTGAAAATGGTTTATCTTTTCATTCTTTCCCAACCTGGAAGCAACATGAGCAGCTCGTGTATCGATGTTACCAAACGAAGGCGTCTAGCCTGGAGAGCAGCTGTGAGACGAGCTGACGTGCAGTTCTCTTCCATCTCCAGATATCTGTTGGTGCTCCAGACATTTTCATTCCGGTAAGTTCTAAATATGTTCATATCACTCTTTATAGCCTATTAGTTTCATTTTCGATGCGCTCTGAGCTCATAGCAAATTAGAACAAACATCCTACTGAGTGCAGAACTACCTTCTATTTATAGAGTTGCTAATTATTTGGCATTATTGCAGCAAACCAGCCGATGAAATGGATGAAACATCGGGACTGGTTTCCAGCGCTACACGAGGGACCTGCTTCAAACATACCACCATGCCAATCAGATTACTTCTTCCATGTGAGGGTGAAGAGGTGACCCTTCTGGATAAGATGAAGGTTTGCTGCGTTTGGTGAACAGTGTGGTAGTAAAAGCAGGGAAAATGAAGCCTGCTCCTGTTAAATATTCTTAAGTCTTGTGCTGTTAAAATTGCTGTATTTTTTCAAAAGATACAGTAAATAAAGTAATGTTAGTAGTGGATGATATCATGTAAACACTCATGATTTTGTGTAAACATTTTGTCATTTGTAAACTATAAATGACATGGATTTTACACTGTTACTGATGTGATGTTCTATAAAGTGGTTTTAATAAAAAAAAAAAGAGCAAAAATTAGTTTGTTTCTTTATTCAACTTTTGAACAGCGGGACTCAGTCAGTAGATATTCAGTAAATGCAAATTATTTACACAGCAGTGCACTTCAGGCATAAATCTAGACCCCTAGATAAAACATTATGGGTCATTCCCACAACCCACAGCTTTACTGTGTTCCAGCAAAGTATCCAATAGCAGTGACAACTCCTCCACAGTAGCAGGTGGGATTTTTCCGTTTTGAGGGACGGCTCCTTTTACCTGTCACTACAGATGGTCTGTTTATGTTTTGATCAAGAGCCTTTTTTTGGGCAGCTGAAGAGGAGAAGTCTATCTTATGGCCAACCTCTGGCTGTATCTTGGTCACATTACCCAGCAAAACCCAGTATGCAGGTTCATCTGTAACAGTCCTTGTGCCACAGATCAACACTGTTGCTTCCACATTAAACAGAAGAGCAGCGACATGGCTGCAGGTCTCTGCGACTCCGGCCATACAGCTGCAGTGGGCGGCTTCAACCTTCCCTGTGATGCTCACAGTGACCCATGGCTGCAATGCTGGTTCATTCAGTCTTAGAGTGCAGCACCTGAAACACACTCAGACAAAGTTCATTTAAAGACAAGAACTATGAGCCAAGGCCGACGTAAATATGTTTTATCTACTTTATCATAAATGTAACAAAGTGTTTAGAAAGTTAGCACATACTGTACATGTAATTTTTCATTTCTTTATGTGTTCATCTATAGAGCGCTGCATGTTATAGTGTAAATCTGTCTGTTCTCTGTCAGAAACCTGCCTGCAGAAAATGAACCTAAAGTATGTAATGCAAGGATGTCATCACTGTAGAGATGGAGAAAGCATAAAGTGACAATTATGAATCCCTTAATATGATAAGGAGATTCTGCAGGTCATTAATCAATGTATAAAACTAAAATAAAATGTATTTTTAGTGACACAGGATACAAACATGGAAGCAAGATGTATAATTAGAATTATTTATAATAAATGTGAATTAATTAGTGCAATTTCTTTAACCATAAAGAATAACTAAATCCTTCAGGACAATGTCACATCAATGCACTGAACTCACTATGTTATCCCTCTAACAGCCTCCATATGTTCTCACTGTAATTTCCCCTCATGAATGAATTTATGCTGCACTAATGTGAATGTTTGCAGGGAAATCAAACGCATTTTACACGCAGTACTCGAGCTGACTTACCTTTGCTTGAATGACGACTTGTACGCGCTGACTCCACAGACAAGGTACGAAAATATGTCAGGCTACGTCAGTAGCGGTTGGTCTTCAGGGTTTCTACTCCACGGCCGTATTTCATACGGGTCCACATTTCCAATGCACACTATTTTTTGCAAGTACCGCTGCTTCGCCTCTGGACGCAATCGGTCTCTATACAGTCCATTCTCTATTGAGCTGCTTTTAAGCATCTTGTAATCGTCGTTCCAACACAGTGTGTTTGATTTGATTCGTAGACCCCGAAAATGGTGCCGCGCTCCCACAATGCATTGCGGTGTGACGTCAACTCCAAAGCCCTATACTGGTTTTCTGGAGTTTATTGTCTACTGAAACATATTTTCAAAGTGGTTATATGCAATAAAATCCAAAAATAAATTAAGCAAGGAAAAAATCAACTTACTTTTTCTATGTTCCAGCCTCAGTAACTTCGACACAGTAACATGTACTGTAACATTTACACCTCTGATGAACTCTTACAAAAGTTAGCTTTATTGTGATACCAAGATTGTTTATACAGAGTTTGTAATTGCAGAGAAATACTCTGTTTATTTTCTATGTCATGTTTGAGCAGGAAACTCAGAAAAACCCAGGGGCTACTCATGCAAACATAAGTAGGGTAAATCATTATTATTTAGCAATTATATGTACTAAATGTAAGGACACTGAAATAATACTATTTGGCAAAGTAGGAAGAGTAACACTTATGAAACAAACTAATAAAACAGACATATTTTGTACTGTAACGATATATACTTGAGAACACATAACAGTTACAGCATCTGTATTGTTGGTAAAAATAAGTGGCAAGTATCATAATAAACAACATGTATTACTAAAAAAACAGAACTTACATACTGCTGCTGGATTCAGTAATAACAAAGGACTGAAGCTCTACCTGCACCTTGTCACGTAATCAAAAAATCTCAACAGTAGCTTTTTTGTTCCTCCTACAGACTTCTCTCAAAAGAAGAGTGCCTGGGCAGGGCTATTCCCTGAATTAAGCTGCTTGCTTCTGCAGAATATGAAAGACAAACATAGATCGCACTGTGCAGAAATTGAAAGAGCACTGCGAGGTGTTAGATGAGATAATCTTGACAAACAAGTATGTGGCATCTTGGGAATAAGCCCCTGAAGTGATAGCCTGAGCAGCACATACTGTATACTCTGGGTTTGTTTAAATTGCATCCAGTACTTCAGCGCTCAGGTAATACAGACGACGCTGTGACAGGGCAGATAGGAACACTAGTTCGTCCTAGCTAAAACTGCTGATAGATTTTTTCTTTGTTTTGTTTCTGCTTTTTTTTTTGTTGAAAAGTTCACTTGATGAAACCTCAGACAAAGCATTTTATATATGAAACTACAAAAGAAAAAAACACTGATGTTAATATACACTGCAGTATTACGTCCTGTCTACAAACAAGCTTTGCACCAGATGCATAGTACAAACACATGGTCGTCAGTGACTGTATTAAAATATAATTAACCCATAAATGATGTGTCTGGCTTAGTGCAAGCACACAATGTTTGCATAACAGTTACTTGTGTGATACATTTCTGTCAGCCTGTGTTGAAAAAACAAATGCTGCATTTGAAAGTGGAATATCCACAGGAGCATTTCCCAGATAACCCCTCACAGGTCATAATATTCACAACTATCCAAAATTCAGAACAAATTCTGATGACAAAAGCAAAGTTAACCAAAACAAACACAAAATGCAGCTTTTAAATGTAATGTAATTTAGGATGAAGCCATTCATGCCAAAGCATCTCAGTCAGATTTAAGTCCACACTTTGACTAGGTCACTGCAAAACCTTTATTTTGATTTTGGTGGACTTTCTGGTGTGTTTTGCGGCATTGTCCTGCTGCACATGGTTAGGAAGGTTTAAATAGCTTTTTAATAAATGCTGTCATTGAAAAACTGAATGTTGTAGTTATCCGGGTTATCTTTGTCTAAAATGTTAGACTTAGTCATACATAAGTTTTGATGATCTGAAATATGTGACAAATATGTCAAAAACTAGAAAATCACTAAAGGGGCAAATACTTTCTCACATATTTGATTTTTTTCTTTTCATTTATTCATCTATGTTGTAGAGATCATGCACCTCTTGGGATCTACTGTTATATCTTCGAATATTACAGAGAAAGTAAACTTACTCACTGAACTGCAGCCCAGGTATCCACGCGCCTGCACAGCAATCAGCTGGTTTTAGTTCGTGTGTCAGAGGAGGAAAATAGCGACAGAGTCTAGAGCATGGATATGGACATCGATTTTTATTGTACAAAAATGGGGGTTGTTAATCAGTTTTAGCTGATTTGTTGTCAATGAATTTAACAACAAGCGCATAGCGGGGCAGCAACGAGACAAACTCCAAACCTGGAGTAAAGGTTTTTTTAACCTCTTCATCTTTTCTGACTCAAGCATGTTATCTGTGGCTTGTCCCAGTGCATCCAATGTGTAAATGGGTGAATCAGACTAAAGTGTGCTTTAAGCTTACGTAACAGCCCATCTAACATTTACACAACAACCGTTACATTTTACAGCTACATTGTGCCAACTCTCGGCCGGCTCAGCAACACACAAATATAATCACAAACTTTGAATGAAGAACTCTTGAAAATCTCTTTATGTTTCTATACTAACTAAAGTTTGGCCACAAAAGGCTAATGCACACTAATTCTTCTTCTTGAAAGTACAGTAGTCATTGCCGTAGTCATTAAGGGTGTTTTCACACCTGCGGTGTTTACTCCATTTAAATCAGGTTAGTTTTCCTCCTCGGTGCGATTTGTTTGTGCAGGTGTGAACACAGTACTTACACTTGTGTGCAGACCAAAATAATCACACCAAGGCTGTCTGCATGGACTAGCAGCTAGCTGTGAAATTAATAGTTTTTCTGCATCATTATAATGTTGGTCCAGCATCAACATTTCAGCTGACCTATAGCATTGTGGTGATACCACAGTTTTAGAATGTGATGGTATTTGTTTGTTTTGAAACAAATAGTGAGCATTTTAAGCGTTAAATAAATTATCAAATTAAGTTTGCTGCCAAATGTTGCTTACTAATTGATAATAATACTAACTAAAGGCTCAGACAAAGTGATTGGTCAGTTGTAATGTTGATCCTGGACAAGCATTGTTAAGGCAATGTAGCATGAGGATATCAGATAGTGTTGAGCACAGACATCCTACTTTCAAGCTTGACCCTATATTAGCTCTGCGATGCAATTCACATACATATCACGCTTTTCTCCACCTTAAATTACAACAGTTGGTTTTACACAACTGTGGTTGGAAACAAAATCACACACTGAGATTAGATATATGATATTCTGTGGCTTAGCTACTTAATCCTTCTATGTATTTTATTACCTGATAGTGATGTGAAGAAACAAACTGCGTGCTACAATACAGTTTATCATGCATCCGCCCACCAACTGCAGTTTCATACACAAAAAGAGTGAATCCAGGAACAATATTGCCAAACTAAAGTTTTGCATATGCCACTGCCCACAGTCAGTAAGCCACCACTGTCAAAACCTTTCTTAATTAACCTCAGCAAACAATATTCACAGGCACAAAACTCAAGTGCCACAGACAAGGGAAAGACAAGAATTCAAGAAAAAACAAGCTTCACCTACTACTCATTCAAACCCACCTTCCAAATCAGCTCCTTAAGTCCCATGAGTCCAATTAGTAACAGCATTTTTGCACATAGCAAGGTGATTACACTGTCAGCCAGTCAGGTCTCAATCAGAACACGAAGCTCAAAGGACATTAAAAGGTTAAAACCTGCAGTCTTACATGATACAAAGAACTGTGTTTCAATAATTAGGTGCTTGTTAAGTTTAGCTAACTTGGCAAAAGTTGGGAAAAGTTCATTATTATGAGAGCTGGGATTTGAACGTTGGTCTTTGTCTTCGCTTTTCAAAACATTCAATAAGTTAAAATTTTGATTTATTTGACTTTTTTTCTCTTTTGCCTCCTCCATAGCTGAGGTTTGCTTGGGTTTGGGAAAAAATAAAAGTACCTGGTCAATGAAAGATCTTGGCTGTAGGAAGCACGAGTCACAGCTATCAGCTTCAGCATTCAATAGATTGAATGCCTAAATATCCAACCCATCCTCTCAGATTAACAAAATATAAATATTAATCTTGAACACAGTTAAAATTTATAACAATGAAATCAGGACTGTGTTCAAACCAGATGCAAACCAAACCCGATACATTTCTAATTATGTGATTATATACATGTTAAAGCAATGAAAATGTTAGTTATTGATTTGTGTTCAGTGCTTTTGTTGAATTAGGCTAAATATCTGTGGGTTTCCAAAAAGTCCTGAAATGCTCAAGAAACTGTACATTTGATGAAGTCAGATTTGTCTGAAAATGTTATAAACTTGCAAAGTGACTTGATAGCTCTGACCGCTACAGAAACAGAGACCATGAAAGCTCCAAATCAAAGGATAAAGGATAAACATAGCAGGATGAATATTAAAGAAATAATATTAATAAACTTTTAGGTAGAATGAGACTTATTATACTTGGACAATAAGAAGTGTCTTTGGATTAGGATAACAATCTTGTAATTTTATAATTTAACCATAACTGGCTAATTTTTCTCATCCACCTCCATGTCTCTGTCCTTAACACTCTACAGTAAACATGAAAAAAACTTGAATTCCAAATTCCGTTCCTCACATACAGGGAGTGCAGAATTATTAGGCAAGTTTTATTTTTGAGGAATAATTTTATTATTGAACAACAACCATGTTCTCAATGAACCCAAAAAACTCATTAATATCAAAGCTGAATGTTTTTGGAAGTAGTTTTTGTTTGTTTTTAGTTTTAGCTATTTTAGGGGGATATCTGTGTGTGCAGGTGACTATTACTGTGCATAATTATTAGGCAACTTAACAAAAAACAAATATATACCCATTTCAATTATTTATTTTTACCAGTGAAACCAATATAACATCTCCACATTCACAAATATACATTTCTGACATTCAAAAACAAAACAAAAACAAAGCAGCGACCAATATAGCCACCTTTCTTTGCAAGGACACTCAAAAGCCTGCCATCCATGGATTCTGTCAGTGTTTTGATCTGTTCACCATCAACATTGCGTGCAGCAGCAACCACAGCCTCCCAGACACTGTTCAGAGAGATGTACTGTTTCCCCTCCTTGTAAATCTCACATTTGATGATGGACCACAGGTTCTCAATGGGGTTCAGATCAGGTGAACAAGGAGGCCATGTCATTAGTTTTTCTTCTTTTATACCCTTTCTTGCCAGCCACGCTGTGGAGTACTTGGACGCGTGTGATGGAGCATTGTCCTGCATGAAAATCATGTTTTTCTTGAAGGATGCAGACTTCTTCCTGTACCACTGCTTGAAGAAGGTGTCTTCCAGAAACTGGCAGTAGGACTGGGAGTTGAGCTTGACTCCATCCTCAACCCGAAAAGGCCCCACAAGCTCATCTTTGATGATACCAGCCCAAACCAGTACTCCACCTCCACCTTGCTGCCGTCTGAGTCGGACTGGAGCTCTCTGCCCTTTACCAATCCAGCCACGGGCCCATCCATCTGGCCCATCAAGACTCACCCTCATTTCATCAGTCCATAAAACCTTAGAAAAACCAGTCTTGAGATATTTCTTGGCCCAGTCTTGACGTTTCAGCTTGTGTGTCTTGTTCAGTGGTGGTCGTCTTTCAGCCTTTCTTACCTTGGCCATGTCTCTGAGTATTGCACACCTTGTGCTTTTGGGCACTCCAGTGATGTTGCAGCTCTGAAATATGGCCAAACTGGTGGCAAGTGGCATCTTGGCAGCTGCACGCTTGACTTTTCTCAGTTCATGGGCAGTTATTTTGCGCCTTGGTTTTTCCACACGCTCCTTGCGACCCTGTTGACTATTTTGAATGAAACGCTTGATTGTTCGATGATCACGCTTCAGAAGCTTTGCAATTTTGAGACTGCTGCATCCCTCTGCAAGATATCTCACTATTTCTGACTTTTCTGAGCCTGTCAAGTCCTTCTTTTGACCCATTTTGCCAAAGGAAAGGACGTTGCCTAATAATTATGCACACCTGATATAGGGTGTTGATGTCATTAGACCACACCCCTTCTCATTACAGAGATGCACATCACCTAATATGCTTAATTGGTAGTAGGCTTTCGAGCCTATACAGCTTGGAGTAAGACAACATGCATGAAGAGGATGATGTGGACAAAATACTCATTTGCCTAATAATTCTGCACTCCCTGTACAAGGTCTTAAATAATCAGGCCCCATCTTATCTTAATGACCTTGTAGTACCATATCAACCTATTAGAGCACTTCACTCTCGCTCTGCAGGCCTACTTGTTGTTCCTAGAGTATTTAAAAGTAGAATGGGAGGGAGAGCCTTCAGTTTTCAGGCCCCTCTTCTGTGGAACCAGCTTCCAGTTTGGATTCAGGAGACAGACACTATCTCTACTTTTAAGATTAGGCTTCAAACTTTCCTTTTTGCTAAAGCATATAGTTAGGGCTGGACCAGGTGACCCTGAATCCTCCCTTAGTTATGTTGCAATAGCTGTAGGCTGCCGGGGGATTCCCATGATGCATTGAGTTTTTCCTCTTCAGCCACCTTTCTCACTCAGTATGTGTTAATAGACCTCTCTGCATTTAATCATACTTGTTATTAATCTGTGACTCTCTTCCACAGCATGTCTTTATCCTGTCTTTATGGCCCCGCCCCTCCCTGAGCCTGGTTCTGCCGGAGGTTTCTTCCGGGAGTTTTTCCTTCCCACAGTCGCCAAAGTGCTTGCTCATAGGGGGTCATACGATTGTTGGGTTTTTCTCCGTATGTATTATTGTAGGGTCTACCTTACAATATAAAACACCTTGAGGCGACTGTTGTTGTGATTTGGCGCTGTATAAATTGAATTGAATGATGTTCAGAAACCAATCTTTTTTGTCCTCATTGAAAATGACCAATAAATCAAGAAACTTTCACTTGCCTCTTACTATAAATGTATCTTACCAGCTCTGATTTTCTTAACCTTCTTTTCTTCTAACTCACTTTTCTTCTTCTCTGAGGCAGCTCAGAAATGATGAATAGTACTGTCACCCTTCCTTTTGCTAATGATGACACTTACTGTGAATGAAAGCTAACTGCTTGCACTTTAATCAAACCAACACTAATAATGCCATTTATCATAAGCAAGTACGATTTATGATGTTAGTACTCTCCAATAAAAGCTCCTGCTGTCTTCATGTAGGTTTCTGACAAATATAGTGGAATGAATATTAAAGTTAGTTGAATAAAGCAATGGGCACTACTACTGGTCGTTGAGTGAAAGTATGGACGATTAAATTTGCTTTTTAGCTAGAATAGCAAGGTAACTGGTGGTTGGTTAGCCTTAGTTAGTTAGTTAGTTTAAAAAAAGTGCTGCATCAACAGCTGATGGGAGTACTGACAGAGATGAACTTTACACAAAAGCTAACAAAGGGAATGTGTTTCTGTTCTGTTTTAAGGTTAACAGAACAGAGAACTGTATGTGGTTTAACACTGATTATACCCACAGGACCTGAAAAACAGCTCTGCTATGACTGCAAAACTAGAGCTGGCAATAATAAGAAGAATAAGGCCAGTAAGTTTAGTTTAAACATGAAGATAGCAACTATAAATAATCTGAATGGCTAAAAAAAAAGAGATTTAAACATTTAGGAAATTTCTTAGGAGATCACAAACAAACAGCGAATCAAGTCCATTTAGGAGTACAGCAAGAAGACTGACTAATATGTTCACCGTTCCGTTAGTTGAATGGACAACTCCCACCTTCAGACTTTTTTATTTCTCCTACAGATTTTAGCAAAATGATCTCAGTTAAGATAGACATTCAGAATGATATATGTATGTAGTGTGATAATGAGAAGAGTGTATAAAAATAAAAAACCTTAGGTCTCGCTCACAAAGGCCTATAGAGCTCTCACCAATCTACGGGAAACCTGCAGCTGACAGGGAAAGCCAGTGGTAACTAGTGTTGGGCAAGTTACTTTGAAAAAGTAAATAATTATAGTTACTAGTTATTTCTTCAAAAAAGTAACGCTGTTAGCAGCGCTGTTACTTGTAACACTGTTATTCCCATCACTGGTGGTTACTGGAGGAGACAAAAAGGGTGGGCATCAAAAATCTTGAGTAATTGCTTTGGTTGCAAGCAGATTGTCACAACTGTCCATAGTTTGCATGAAAGATCTTGCAAACAGCTGTGAATTAACCACTGAGTTGTAGTGAAACGTGAAAATGTACGTTACAAATGCCGGAAAAGTGTCATTTTTATACAGATTTCTTTGTTACAGTGTATCTTTTTGTCCCACACGCAAGTGATCTCGCTTTACCATTTGGCAGCTGGTCAGGGAATACACTTTTTTTCCCTAGAAACGTGTGCTGCCAGGGAAAATAATGTCATGTTCCCTTTTACTTGTGCCTCAAAGATAACATGAGTTCCAACTGCTCAGTTGTACCTGTAGGTCGAGCTCTCACTAGTGATGATGCAAAACATCTTTGGGGGTGCCTTTAGGTCAAGGGGAGCAGGTTCATCAACTAATCAGAAGCTCGGTGGTTGTGTCCCTGGCTGCTCCAGTCTGCATGCCAAAATGTAGAATGAACCCCAAGTTGCTCTCTGATACATTCATCAGACTGTGAATGTTAAAAATAACTGCATGTGTGAATGTGACATGTTGTATAAATTGCTTTGAGGGCTCGAGTGAGTAGAAAAGTGCTATATAATCACTAATCAATTTACCATGAAAACTGGGTCAGTTTAAAACAAAAACTCAGTGTTTCCCCCTGTGATGCTAAAATTTTCAAAAGTGAGTTATTTTTTATTTTTATGTACTTTTTCTTAGAACTGTTTCAAGCACCTTGAGACAACTGTTGCCATTTGGTCCTGTATAAATAAAACTGAACTGAATTGAATTGTAACACGCAGACACAAGATCAAAGTATTGATCGTGGTGAGATATCTCTTTAATTCACACAAACCAGTGTTGTGTTTTTTGTAATTTCATCATGTTTTTTCTTCTTCTTCTTAAATGTTTCTTAGATGTTTTGTAGAATTCAACTTAAAACCTATAAAGCATGTCGTTTTACCAAAAGAGTGAGAACCATGAGGCAGAACTGTGCATATAGTTGTATAGGTGCAATACAAATACAGCTAAAAAGGGTGCGACACAGTTCTTGGCACTATGTGGTCATAGAGTACAAGCAACCAGCGCTGTCCTTTTTCTGGGAGGACAATCTCAGTTCACCTGACACTTGCAAGAAGAGCTTCTCTGATAAATTAGTCACATCATAATTCAAAAAGTTTTCCCCACCAACAGTCCAAGCTGATGAAACTGCGTCACGGTTTTGTCAATTCCCCTAAAATCCTAAATGTCCCAGACTTCGGTGGCCATCACAGGGAGGATGTTCGAGTGGTTCATAATCCTGCCAGCACATGAATGCATAATGAGGCTGGTGCTGCTTCGGTAGGATGCATTGTCGAGCAATATAACCAGGCAAACTATGAAACACACACACACACACACGCACACACACATTTCATTTTGGGGTGGTCCAGCCCTGTGGAGTTTTCAGCATCATACTATTAGTCTTATTTACTTTTAATGTGACAGAGACCGAGAGCAGCACACCACAGCCTTTTATTACAAAGCCTTGAGAAATTGGGGGTCATACATCACTCTCCCTCTCTTTCCTCTCTCTCTCTGTCTATCCCCTGCATTGTTTCTCCCTATATCCATCTATCAATTCATGCTCCTTTCAAAGCAGACAGGATGCATTGTCTTAAGTTCACATAGGGCAGAAAGCAGCCTCCTCTCCAACCCTCCCCTCTTATCTGTCTCCATTTTCCACTATAATTCACTTAAAGGTGGCATCTCCAAGTCGACAAATGGAAGAGATTTAATTGGAAAGGGTTACGGGGAAGGTGGGGCTGTTTATTGTCTGCAGTGGTAGCTGAAGGAGAGACATCCACTGATGGAGATAGAGGGACTGACTTTGCACAACACACTGGCAACAGACACAGATTCTCTTTGTGGAGGGGAGCGGCTATGAAAACACGGACTCCTCTAACATTTGAAATGCAGCTGAGGAAGTACCAAAAGCTACCAAGTGTGGCTGATTTTATTTTATGTTAAAAGAAACTTTTGCAGGTATCGTGGGGTATCTTGGTAAGGAAGAGTCTTTATTTTTTGCCCATCAGCACTCCCCAAGATTACTGACAAGAGCAATCTCTTGGCCGCACGGGACAAGAATGAATGAAATGGCATTAAAGGCACTCACCTGCTCCTTCTACACTTGGAGGTGGAGAGGTGAATACGACCAACCTGCGTCAGTTGGACCCCAATATCATCCTTCCTGCTCTCTCTTCCTCTAGTCATTTCCAGAGTATTTCCCCTGGAGGACAGCATAAGAGAGCCCAAAGCATTCTGGGAAACTGAGTTCCTGCGTGAGCAAAGGAGCTAACCCATTGCAGCTAACTTATTCTTTAATTCATCATTCAAACAATGTAGAAAAAATCTGACAACCCCGCTCCCTCAGCTAAAATCCAAACATCAATAGAGAGGTCAGTCACAGTTCGCTTACCGTATCTTAATGTAAACAGGCACATTTGACCCGTTTATCAAAATCACCCAGGGTATTAACCCTGACTTGTCCTGTCTGACTTCAGCACTAAGTCAGACATTATGAAAATAAGAGCGGAACGAGACGATCCCCTGGATGATTTTACAGTCACTACATCAACCCAAATTTGGATGCCATGGTAATCTGTCTCATAAAAAGAAGTCAAGAAAACAAGTCTCAGAAACGTTAACATTTAAACAGATTTCTCCCATTGTAATTTAAAATGTGTACCTAAAATGTTTTCAAATCAATTGTTCTTTAGCAAGTGTGAGGCGGACCACTTGAGGGTGCTTTTATTCAATCGGTAACTGCAAGTGAAGCTTGATTAATTCTTCCACCAGTGTGATCAAACCTTAAGCCTCAGTTGTTTATGTCCTTAAACTGTATTTAGGGATGTTTTTGCCTGTAAGCTAGTTTTCATGATTAAATTTAGAGAATGGATGAAGGTAGGTGTGTTGGAGGCTAATATTAACATTAATTATATTGTTCTACATTACATTTTGTTATGTGAGTGGATTTTACACCCATTTTCATGTTTTCATTTACATTATCGAAGTTTAATTATTTGCTAATACTAATTTAAGATGATGCTGAAGCAGACATGCTTCAGACATGCTTTACAGTTTGATGAGACGAACCGAGACATTGTTTGTTTTTGCAGCTGAAGTGTTTAAGTTTTTACTTTTGATGTTTCAAATGCTGCACAGTCCTTTCTTTCTGCTGTACTGTTTGTACGTGTTGTAGAACAATAAGTCATCCAGAGGGAGACGAAAAGAAATGTAGGAAAGATTTGAGGGGGAAAAAGTCCTTTCTCCAACTGCTACTACAGAGTTGATAGTGTAATACATGAAGACTTTACTGTTGGTAATGGATGACAGTTCACTGATTTCCTCTCAGGCAAAAATTAAAAAGTCATCAGTGTTAAATGAAACACTTTGAGAATAGGTATGCCTGGTAAATCTATATGCTTCCTACAACCGTTATATCTTATGACTTTGCTGGTTATTATCAGTTTTCAGCATCAGCACCCTGAACAAAGCTTACGTACATGGTCGGTTCACCGAGGATGCATTATAGTTCACCCATAATGCAGTTATCACAGTGAATGACCAGTTTAGCTGTCTACCTACAAAACACTCCCATAAATATTTTCCAGCATTAATACTGAGCCTGACAGAATGGCTCAGTATTTCCCCAAATATCCCATTCCTAAAACCAGAGGCTGCAAACTGTCACATTCACCATTTCTCTTGCAATTAATTTGTAATTTATTAAAAGGATTTGCAACAGGGACGCAACAGCAGTTTTGTTTTAATATTATTTTGCTCCAAGGCCCGAGCTAATTTAGCAGCTAGTGTCAAGCAAAATGCAGTCAGGGTGTGAACTACACACAAGTCAGAGGGAGCTGGCTCCTATTAATAAGACACAAACTTCCCTGAAAGCATAATCTGCTAATTTCTGAAGAGTCTCACCACTGATTTCTATTCTTTTGTATCTTCATCAGTATAAATCGTGAATATAATTATTGCTAGTCTGTGAGTGTCAGGTCTGCTGTGTCCTGTACACTCTGTGATTTAGGTGAGTGAGCTGTCTGGACAGAGTATGTCCTGTAGTGTGAACATGGACTTGTTCCAAAGGAAAACTGTGGAAAATAACCACTAAAGTGGGGGCCCTCTGCCACTTGGTAATGCCTTTAAAATTATGAAAAGAATCAGTGTCAATAAAAAAAACTAACTGGGATTAAGGTTTTCTGTTATATTAACACCCTGACAACCAAGGAAAGACAGGCTCTTCCAGTTTAACTTGTTTTGTCCAGTACATTGGACAAAATGAATAGATTGGGAATAGACTCAGGAGGATTAGGATTTGAGCTATGATTTGAGTTTGAGGATGTTGTTTTCTAATATAAATGTATTAAATCAAGGTCCTTACCAGAAAACGTAACAAATATGTGAGACAGAGTGGAGCTCTCATTTGTATGGGTGTTTGGGAGTGTATTTGCACAGCCTGCTGTGTGCATGTCCTTGAACGCTGCACCTAAAAGATACTTTCCACGTTCATGCAAACAGTCCCTCACATGCATTTAAGTTTTCAGGTGACAAGAACACACACACATACACACTCACAGCCCCCTGCAGGTCCCCTAAGACTTCTTATCAGACCTGATGGAAATATCTTTCCTTTACAATAAATCCTCAGAAATAGATAAACCAATCTCTATTAAGAGCTCCTACTTGATGGCAGGAGTCCAGGTGATAACGTGTCGTCTTACAGACGCAGTCTGTTTTGTGATCAGAGGTCATTTACATTGTCCATGTGTAGTTGCCAGATCAGAAAATGGTGCTGTGCATGTTAAACAGCCCACTGTTTGCCTCCATAGAGTGCGGTGTTTACAAGCAGGACTGGTCACCAGTGATGCCTACAAACTGGGATGCAAGGACAGCTGCCAGTGGATATGATTTGTTTTGCAGCCTTGCAGTGACTTGAGGAAATGCTGAAATTTAAGCAAGTCTAAAATTGTGCTGGTCTACTTTTTTTTTTTCTCTTCATTTTCACAGGGAAATACACTAAGTTTACTCATTCCCGTCATTGCGTTCACTTACAAGGACACAGAAAGTGTCCTCCAAAATTGTTGAGGATTTATACTAGCCCCAATGAAAAATGGTAAAACTTTTCATGCAAGAATCCAATAATGGCACTTTCACTGTGGAAGCGAAGGGAAGGACACAACTTGAATACATGTATTATTAAACTCAAGACACTGCTCTCACACATTTGATTCAGTTGAGTTTCCTTTATATAGCGTCACATCACAACAACTGTGATCTCAAGGTGCAGACCTTTGTAAGGTGAAGACCTAGAATATTAGAGAGAATACCCTAATAATAAAAAGACCCCATATGAGTAAGAAAGGATAGACTGTAGACTGTTCTACACTGTTTTTGTGCGTTTGTGTTCTATAGTGTCTGAATTATTTTCAGAAATTTTAATATTTGTGTTAACAAATACAGAGAATTGTGCACCCTTGACTGTTTGACCTGGCTACTTCACAGAAAGAAATTGCTTTAATATTCCTGTTATGGTCTGAACTAACAGTTTTGCATTGTTCCAGACTTGATTGCAGTACCTTTCACCAATGGGACTTAAGACCTAGCAGAACTTGGAGTTGAATTAACTGCATATGTTTCGGCCACAATTGATTATTTTAACTCAGCAATGTGACATACTTTTGCTTTAACTGCTAGTGTGAATATATTTTCTTTAATTTTAGTAGACACAGTAAATAAAAAACATTACAAAAAAAATCCTTGAGAGCTTGCATCTAAAGGCACTCCTGAACTGTAAAACTTCACATTTACTGTGACTTAAAAGCTTTCACCTCTTGTCTGTGAAGGTGTTTTTAATTCTGTCAAACTCTGATTTCAAACCTTTGAACTGTGGTTTGCTGTGTAGAGCTGAACATTCATTTTTCATCCTTTTAAATAGATAATTTATTCTACATATGATGGTGCAGTTAAAAAACAAATCTTCTATGACACATGGGTTATATAGTGTTAATTAATGTAGTATGTCAGCTCCACAGAATGTCTCAGAGGAGGCATTCATACATAGCCTACATTCAGTGACTGCATGCAGTTGTAATATGTTGTGTCAGATTGTCAATACAAGAATCATGTCACATTGTATATGTGTCATGGTCCTGGGTCATTTTGACCCAGTGTTCTTAGTTTTCCTGTGGTTTTGTATTTTGTTCTTTATGTGTCCGTGCTTAGATTGTGGTGTTTGTTCTGGTACCGTGTTCCCACCCTTTGGGTTCTGTGTTCTCCTCATCCCTTCGTGTATTCCTTCATGTTCTCTTTCTCTCTCTCAGCCTCTCTCTGTGTTGTGTTTAAGGTCCGCGTCTTGGTGTCAGTATTTTCAGTTTCATGTCCTCCCCGCTCTGTCATGAGTAATTGTCCTCAGCTGTGTTCCCAGTTCCCTCATTACCTTCTGTGCATTTATGTCAGAGTATCCCTTTGTTCCATGTTGCGTCGTCCCTCTAGGTTGTGTGCGTTTGTGTCACTTTTTATGTTCCTATTAATATAGACCTGCCTTTTGAGTTTATCCCCGCGTGTCTTGAACCGTGCGTTTGGGTCCTCTCTTGCCTTCACACAGCCGCCTCATGACTGTTAGGTGACGGCTGTGTGCGGACAGGGATAGGACCCAAGATGCAGACTCCAGAGACAAACTTAAACCAAAACAGCTTTAATGCTGAACGCAAACATAACATAACTGGAAAAAACTCAAAATAAACTAACACCGGTGTACTGGCAAAACACACAGCAAAATAAACGGTAGATCGCAACACGGACACAGAGAAACACAGGGCTTAAATACACAGAGGGAGCAATCAGGGAATGAATAACAGGAGGGAAACACAGCTGTGGCAAATCAGAACTGACGAGACAAAAGGAAGCGTAAACTGAACACACTGAGATAAGACAGAGACCTTCAAAGTAAAACAGGAAACACATAACACAGACTGGACAAAGACACAGACTCACTTGCAGGCACTACAAAGGGAACAGAGACATGGGACCAGGGCAGACAAAGACACTGACTGGACACGGGGATATAGGAACTAAGGATACACAGAGACGCGAACTAGACAAGGGGATACAGGTGAAAGGGGAGACAGAGCAACTAGAGAAGACAAAGACATAAACCATAAGACAGAACTCAAAGAAACCAAAGACTGGAAAGTATAAACAATCAGAATCAGAATACTTTATTCATCCCGAGGGAAATTAGGGGTTACAGCAGGCAGCACGCTAATGGCGCATGCGCACTCACAAAGGAACCTTCTGACCAACTTTACACAAACATCACATTGGGCAGACATGTCAGAAGGTAGGCTGATAGGAAAAAAACAACGAAAATACACTACATGAGGTAAGAGGAGGAGAAAAAAAACTCCACTCAGACTGAGCTCCTAGTGGGAGAACAGTTTGATAAAAGAAAAAACACCTCAGCACAAAAGCACATGACTATCAATACACCATAGAAACACGAGACAAGCAACAGGGCGGGTAAAGGGTAAGAGAGAGCCGGCGTAGACAGTGCATCCGGTCCTGCAGCATCTGTGCTGGTCCAGTTGACTGCTATCATCCCCGGTAGGGCACAAGCATCGAAGGCGTTGGAAAGGGAGGGGGATGAGTGAGTGCTTATCAGTGTAAGTGTGTGTGTGTCCATAGTTTAGCTGAGACAGTGTCCTTCGGCCTATCAGGCTAAGTAAACAGTCCTCCAGCCAATCCAGGTGTCCTTCATGGGGCGGGAAGAATAGTCATCACACAGTCGTTATCAGGGAGTTGTTTTGGTGGGCTCCAGCCTTGGGCCTGCAGCTGGGGCCGTGGTGTCCAAATGTTGAATATTGTTGATTTCTCCTTTGTGAGCAGCTCGAATTCTAGCACTCCGAGGCTGGTCTCTCGATCTCCCGTTGAAGAGCTGCGAGCCTCCCCATGATGGTATCAAACTTCTGTTCCGTGGTGTTGTCAGTCTTTTGATTCTGAGACCTCACAACTACAGTGATCCGTTCCGCGATGTTTTCCAACTGTTGCTCAAGGGTCTCATTTTGAGCAGGCCTCTCTCTGATGTTTCCCCTCATACGCTCAATGGTGTTGTTTTGAGCCTTCACAGCAGCTGTAAGCGTCTCCAAGGTGTTGACCATATTACGTTCGTTGTGAGAGGTCGCACCTCGTCCCGTCGCTTCGAATCCAGCGGGCAGCAAAATAATAAACTCAAAAACCCTGGGTCAATGACCCAGGCATCCTAACAGTACCCCCCCCCCCCCCCCCCCCTCCTTAAGGGCTGGCTTCCAGACAGCCCAAACCAAAACACCAAAACAAAAAAACCAAAAACAACCCAACCAGGGTGGGCGGTGGGGGAAACAGGATGGAGGGCTCGAAACAAACCAAACAAGGAGCCAGAAACAAAAAAAGTGCAAACAATGGAGCCCGGAAAGCAACATAACAAAACACAGGAACAAAGTCCAAAACAACAGCACCATGGCCCAGGCATAGTCCAAAAGCAAACAAACAAAAGAGCTCACGAAAGGCGCAGAGGCCCAGGCAACAGTCTCGAAAAAGTTCAGGGGGCCGGCCCGGAGGCTGACAGTCCAAGAGCCCAGAAAACAAGAGAGGAGGCCGGGCAGGCAGGAGGCCGGCCGGGCGGGAGGCACCGGCAGCGACGAAGGTCAGGGGGCCGTCCAGGACGGCGGCATAGTCCAGGGATCCGGCCATGATGGCAACGACGTCCAGTCATCGGCCGGACAGGACGTGCAGGACGAGCAGGCCAGACAGGACGCGCAGGATGCACAGGTTGGACAGGACGAGCAGGCCGGACAGGACGAGCAGGCCGGACAGGACGAGCAGGACCAGACGGCATGGGGACCCCAGGCGCAGACGAAGCTAAACACTCGGAGGCCAGACCAGGCGGAGCTGCAGAGGCTGAGGCCGGACCAGGCGGAGCTGCAGAGGTTGCAGGCGGTGGAGCCGGTGGTGGCTGAATGGCCTCGCCAGAACCATCAGCAGACACTGGGATGTGCTGGCTGGGTCCTCCCAGACCCACAGCTGACGAGGTAAGAGGCTGAACGGGCCCCTCGGACCCTCCAGCGGAGACAGGAGGCTGAACGGGCCCCTCGGACCCTCCAGCGGAGACAGGAGGCTGAACGGGCCCCTCGGACCCTCCAGCGGAGACAGGAGGCAGAACAGATGAAGTGGGTGTGATGTCAGAATGTCCAGAGTCAGAATGCTCAACAGTTCTGTTGTGGCGGCGGCCAGAACGCCGTTTCCTTCGGGATGAGGAATAAGGAACCGGTGGAGAAAAAGAGACCTCCTCCTCATCCTCTGACCACATAGCTGCCAGGAAAAAGGCAGGTGAACGAGAACCCAGCTGGTGTGGGGAGGGAGAGGAAGTCCATGGCAATGTTGAGACAGAAGGAGAGTGTGTGTTGTCCTGGGGTAACGGTGGGGAAGATGTAGAGAGTGAGAGAGCAAGCTCACCAGCCTTGACTTGCTCTCTCCAGGCAGTAATGGTGTCGTCCAACTTAGTGTCCTTAGCAAACTGAGACAGCTGAGGGTTATGGCGAATGATGGCATCCACTGCATTCAGCCCGACTGCCATAGTCCGTAGATCCCGTGACTGGGCAATGCGGTCGAGCAGACTCACCATCCGCCTCACCTCGCCGTTGAACTCCGAGGAAAAGGAGTCTGCAGGGTCCAGGTTCTGGTCGCGATCTTCTGTTAGGTGACGGCTGTGTGCGGACAGAGATAGGACCCAAGATGCAGACTCCAGAGACAAACTTAAACCAAAACAGCTTTAATGCTGAACGCAAACATAACATAACTGGAAAAAACTCAAAATAAACTAACACCGGTGTACTGGCAAAACACACAGCAAAATAAACGGTAGATCGCAACACGGACACAGAGAAACACAGGGCTTAAATACACAGAGGGAGCAATCAGGGAATGAATAACAGGAGGGAAACACAGCTGTGGCAAATCAGAACTGACGAGACAAAAGGAAGCGTAAACTGAACACACTGAGATAAGACAGAGACCTTCAAAGTAAAACAGGAAACACATAACACAGACTGAACAAAGACAGACTCACTTGCAGGCACAACAGAGGGAACAGAGACGTGGGACCAGGGCAAACAAAGACACTGACTGGACACGGGGATATAGGAACTAAGGATACACAGAGACGCAAACTAGACAAGGGGATACAGGTGAAAGGGGAGACAGAGCAACTAGAGAAGACAAAGACATAAACCATAAGACAGAACTCAAAGAAACCAAAGACTAGAAAGTATAAATAAAATAATAAACTCAAAAACCCTGGGTCAATGACCCAGGCATCCTAACAATGACAATATGTCATTGGGCCAAATTTTCTCTCAAGGCGAAAAACAAGAGTTTGACATCAGAGGTAACTGGTGGTCTGAGAGCAATTAGAGCAAATGTTGTTCATAATTCACCAATGATAATCTGAAGTGAAGTCATAAATGGGTCATTCCATTATTTTTGTATTGAAACAAACTCCAAACATGGCCAAAAGAGCTAAAGCTGAGATGGAACTGGCAGGTAACCAGTGCTAACTGTGGGGATTGAAGACGTTAGCAATGTCTACAGCCTTCCTTCACAGTTATTTTAATTCAGCTTACTGTTCAGCTTCACAACAAGAAATTAAACTATTGTAAAGACACAAAGAGAAGGAAAAAAAGAATGACCACCTAAACCAATAGACCCAATTGTATTGATGTTTAAAATGTAAACAAAAACAGAATGCAATGATTTTCAAATCTCGTAATGTCCCATTTAAAAAAGAAATAAGGTTTTGAATTTGAAGGAAGCAAAATATCTCAGTAATCTCAGGATTGGAGGAACTGCTGAGAGTAACTGGCAGCAGGTCAGTAACATGTAGGAGAGCATGAGGGTGGGAATGGATGTTTGTGTCTGTGTGTGGCTGTATGTCTGTGTCTATATGTCAGGTTGGGTATCAGACGCCACCTCTCTGGGGACATCTCAGGCCCTCCAAGGTTTGGAGGCCTATCTCCACCCACCACCACTTCCCCTGCCAGTGGCGGACTCCCTCAGGTGTCGGTGCGTTGGTGGTTCTTTGTGTCTGGGGGTGGGCGTCCGGGTACACACCGGCTCACTCCTTGGCGGCCGCTTATCGGGGCCTGGAACCTGGGGCTCGCTCGGGCCACTTCGGAGGTGGGGTGCCCCCGGCCTCTCGGCCTGGGGCTCGGTCACTCAGGCACAGCTGGCTGCCGGCGGAGCTCACGGGCACGTCACTGCAACTCCCCCTGGCTTCTGCTCCGCGGCTGCTGAGTGAGCCCTCATCTGGCACTCTCCTCAGCTCTTTCTGGGACAGTGGCGCGGCTGCCCCTCTGTTGGTCTTCCTTGGTCTCTTGTGTTCTGGGGGCCTCTGGATGTCTGGAGTTTTGATCTCCTCCATACCTGCTTCATACCCTGGAGGACGGGGCTGTGGCTCCCCACACTCCCTAGCAGATCGTTACATGGAGAAACCTTTGGAATGCAAGCATGCTGATCCACACAGGTGTACACACGGGTATTCACAGACGCGGACTACAGCTTTCTTGGCTGCTGCCTCAAAGCACATTGTGCGCTGTCTATCTTGCGTGCTGCACAATATCGTTTATTATTTAGTATCTACTGATATCTACTGCTAGCTAGTTTATTGTGATGGTGCCGTTTTTTTTATTATGTTGCTCTTTGTTGTTTGCTTTCTCTTCTGTTTTTTTTCTCCATACAGGTGACCCAGGTGTTTTTTTTTTCTTCTTTCTTCTCCCCCTTCTCACCGTCTCTTCTCCCCTTTGGTTTTCTTTCTCTCCCTCTCTTTCTTTCATTCTCTCTCCCTGTCCTATCCCCCAGTCATGTCTGTCCCATTTGTAGCAACTGAAAATAAAATAAATTCATAATTATAATAAAGGTCAATCAAATGGACCAATATGGCAAGGCCATGATGATCCACTTGGTAAAATAAATCCGCTTGGCATCTTTCTTGGCCTTAAGACAACAATTCTGATGGCTAAAGATCCAAACGGGACACAAAAAAAAAAAAAAAAAAAAAAAGTAACATGTATGAAGAGAAATAAAAGGAAGAAAACCAGAATTTGTCAGAGTAACGATGGGCATTCTCAAAAATAAAGACCATTGTAAACACTGCAGGTTAAAGCTCTGTCATTTATTGATGTATGAGTGGGCCAAAATTCCTCCACAGCTCTGTAAAAGACTCATTGCCAGTTATCACAAAGCTGTAGTTATTGCTGCTAAGGGTGGCCCAACAGTTATCCGGTCTTTAAGTGATGACGTGACGAATCCTGCTTCCGGACCCAAACTACCCTGGGTTTAATAAGTCTTTTGTGTTTTTAACATGTTTTAATGCTTTGTGTCTTGTTCTATTTAATCTCAAAAAGCCCCTAAACACAGTCAGTGATCACTGTCGGCCTGTTTTTATTATCGCTATTCATTTTAAAGCTCAGTTTTTAAAACATTACGATGTAACTACAGCCCAGCCCATGCAGCAGTATATTAATGACTAACCTCATATTGTGGATGGATTATCTCAGTGGTTCTCCTGACTGACGTTTGGTCTGTTTACAGCATCCTGCCATGCGACTGCATTTGTCCCTGACCACCGAGAACACTCACGTTAACTTTTATCGAGTGGAAAAAAGTTAGCGTTCATCCCTGTGTTTCCCTGTGTTTATATTATGCTAACATAGCTGTGTCTCTAGCGATCACGTAGCACATCGTTATATACCAGGTAGTCCAACTTCAGTAACCCTACAAACGTCACTGCCGTTTAGTTTTCTGTCTTCATTCCTGTTGGAAGTGATAACAGAGCTGTATGTCTTAATTTGTTTCTGAAACCCCGCAGTCAGGACATGCTATATTGTATTTAGATGGAAGCTACCAAGCTAACTCCCTGCTAACTTCTAAATCTGTTAAATGTCATAAATTCTGTTTTCATGGATGCCTGGATGTTAAACTTAATTGTTACACCTGGTAGAGCAGAACGCTGATCATTTTAAGGATTTAGACAGTTTTTAACTCTCAGTGATGCCACAGTGATCGCTTGACTTATGTGCCTGCAGCAGAGTTTGGGCCCAGACACAGCTAATGACGCCAGACTTAAAGACCGGATTAGGTTTAGGGGGCAAGAGCCAAGCAGGTTTGGATTTTTTCTTTCATTAGGAAACAGCATTTTGTGTTTACTTGTGTTATCTTTGGCTAATATTTCAGTTTGTTTGGTGATCTGAAACATTTAGATGTAAGAAACATACAAAAAAACCTAGGAAATCAGGAAGGAGGCATACACTTTTTCACACCTCTGTACGCTTCCAGATAGTGCCCTAATTAAATACAAAATGCAGTTTTTAAATGATGTCATTTAGTAAGCGGATAACAAGCTATCCAACCCTACATGGTCCTGTGTGAAACAGTCATTTCCCCCTAATCCTAATAACTGGTTGTGCCACTCTTGGCAGCAAGAACTCAATCAGGTATTTGCACTAACTGGCAATGAGTCTGTCACATCGCTGTAGAGATTTTCCCCCACTCTTCTTTGCGTGATTGTTAAACTCAGCCATATTAGAAGGGTTTTCAATTATGAATGAGCTGTTTAAAGTCGTGGCAAACAATCTTAATAATAAAGCATTTTGAGTGCTGTGGTAGAGTAGAAACGTGATAAGAACCAGTGCATTTAGCCTTTAGCTGGTCTGTGCCATTTTACCAAGAAAGGTGCAAAAATAAGTTTGGCAGGGTCAAAATCTTTTGGCTTTTTCTGTACTTTTTTATTATTTCTGAACATGAAGGTCAGCTAATGGAAACACATTTGAAATTTAAAAAAAAAAGAAAATGTTAATCCCTTCATGCTGCTAAAATTCAGCTTTGTCCTTTCTGAAAAAATACAAAGAACGGCCATCCTGCACCTACCATAATGGCTTAAGCTTTTGGATATCATCAAAGCTACTTGGTCATGAGCTGTGTAATTACCTCCTTCTTTGCCCTGTGAAAGTGTCTTCAGCCTGTTTTGTATCATAAATTTCTAGAAATGTTACAGTGGTCTCAGTCTTGAGCAGACCTACAAAAAGCCTTGCCCATGGGGAAGCAGATGTCTCTGTGTGGGAGCAGCAAACCTGCCACGAGCTACTGTAAAAAACCTTAAATTAACTCGGCTTGGTAGTGGATGACACTTTCGATTACCTTTTTGTTTTGGCCTGAGAGAAACAGTCCAAGATTTAGTGAATCCTGAAAAAAACTAGGTCATAACAAACTTTAGCAGTAGTTTGGAAGTAGGAGTAGTTTAGAAGGGCCAGTTATACATGGAAGAACACTGGGACATTAACTCCTTTTTTTGCCTTTCAAGGAATAATCTATCCAAATGTTCCACTTAAAAGTATATATCATTTCAATCTATGTACTGTACATCTGAATACAAGACTGAATGTATAAAGTAACAGTACAGTCTTCTGTAACCTGGTAAATTGACTGATTATTAAATAATAATAATGGATTGGATTCATATAGCGCTTTTCAAGGCACCCAAAGCGCTTTACAATGCCAGTATTCATTCACTCTCACATTCATACACTGGTGGAGGCAGCTACAGTTGTAGCCACAGCTGCCCTGGGGCAGACTGACAGAAGCGAGGCTGCCATATCGCGCCATCGGCCCCTCTGGCCAACACCAGTAGGCAAGTAGGGTAAAGTGTCTTGCCCAGGGACACAACGACCAGGACAGAGAGCCCAGGGATCGAACCGGCGACCTTCCGGTTACAGATGCTGTTTCAGACTCGCACTCTTTAAATTGTGGTTTCAGGAAGGCATCCATCTCAGTCAAGTCGAGCAGCCACCTCTACTTTTTTTGGTATACCAAAAAAAGTAAATTGGGTGGTTGTTACATTAAAAAAAGTCTAACTTGTAATTTGAACACAATAATTTCATGTTTCTATGAACGTAATTAAATCATGAAGGATCTGTACGAAATTCAACATATTAATTTGTTCTTGTTGAGATGACATGATACAATCTAGTAAGAGTGCTTAGTTGCTGAACTCATGAAATTCACAAGATCGCACAAGATTTCAAACTGCAGGAAAATCACTGGAGTTATAAGAGGCAGACAACTACACACGCACCACGTGCATGCTATTGCTATTTATTGTGTATTATTACAAAAACAAAAGAATTCTGCATCAAATACAGGAAATCATAGCTTTCCTACGTTTCCTAGATTGTTGGCATGGTGGTTAGTGCTGTTGCTTCACAGTAAGAAGGTCCTGTGTTCAAATCCACATTCTGGCTAGTTTTCAGGTTTCTCTCTGGGTATTCTGGTTTCCTCCTGCAGTTAAAAGTCATGCAGTATAGAGTTAGGGTTAACTGGTGATTCTAAATTACCTGTGAATGTAAATGGTTGTTTGTTTCTATGTGATAAACTGGTCAGCTGTCCAGGGTGTACCGTGCCTTGTAACCTATCACTTCAGGGTTATTTCCCAGCCCTCCTGCAACCAGGATAAAGATAGAAGGATGGTAGTTGTTGAAGACCCATTCACTTTTTATGGTAACCAGACTCTAGACTTTGTTGAACATTATGTAATATGAAGACAGCATGTAGTATTTAAGTGACCAAGTAGTATTGGGGTAAAAGTTATTGAAGGTAAAGTAATTGTGAAGGATTAAAATATTCCAAGAGCTCAACTTACTTCATCTGAACCTGTTTCAATCGCGTTTTATGAACACAAAATGCACAAGTTTATTGAATATGAAAAAGCTGTGTTGATTTAATAATAATGGATTGGATTTATATAGCGCTTTTCAAGGCACCCAAAGCGCTTTACAATGCCACTATTCATTCACTCTCACATTCACACACTGGTGGAGGCAGCTACGGTTGTAGCCACAGCTGCCCTGGGGCAGACTGACAGAAGCGAGGCTGCCATATCGCGCCATCGGCCCCTCTGGCCAACACCAGTAGGCAAGTAGGGTAAAGTGTCTTGCCCAAGGACACAACGACCAGGACAGAGAGCCCGGGGATCGAACCGGCGACCTTCCGGTTACAGATACGCTTCCCAACCCCCTGAGCCACGGTCGCCCCATTTAACTCAGTTGTTTAAGTTTCTGCCAAAGCAAAACATTTGTGTGCAACCAGTGTCCACTATTGAATCAAGTAAATCCAACATGGCCTTTTTTTCAGTGTAGAGACTCCCTGAGAGCAGGAGATTCAGACCCACACAGCAATGCAGCTAGTCAAGATGCTTTCAGTGGTGCTTCTGTACATCTATGACTATGATGTCTCTCTTCTAGCTCATGCTCTTCAATCTCTGCGATCCCTCCTCCATGCCGCAATAACAGCTTTCATGTTTGTTTGTTTTTTGGAATTTGGTCCTGCTGTATGTATTTGGACAGTTTTGAACAGTGACACATGTTTTGGGTTTTTTCCCAAATCAAACCTTTTAAAAGTAAACAATCAAGATGCGACTGAAGTGCAGACCTTCAGCTTTAACTCGAGGGGTTCAACAAAAGTTAAGCCATATCTGCTTAGGAATTACAGTTATTTTTATACATGGTTTTCCATCTTTAGAGGCTTAAATGTAATTGGACAATTGACTGACAAGCAGTTTCATGGACAGGTGAGCCCAGTTCCATCATCATTTAATGACGAATTAGTGAGAAACTCTCGACATGAGGTCCACGGAGATGTCAGTGCAAGTGTAGGAGGCCATCAGCATGCTGGAAAACTAAAATAAACCTGTTAGTAAGATAGAAAAAGAAGGAAAGCATAGAGAAAGAAAGGCAAGGTTCATAATCCAAAGCACAAGTCATCTGTTAAAAATGTGGAGCTGCCATTGGACACCGCTCAAAGAAGTAGCAGGATGTGAAGTGTATGGGGCTATCCTCTGCCCAGATTCAGCCAAGATCGGATGCCACCTCAAAGTTTAAACGCCATTTACACCAGGATTAGAAATGAATGTGTTTCTAATGTGTGCCTATAAGTCCTGATCCAACTGAAAAAAGCAACCCTCTCGTCAGCTAGAAAAGCTTGATATGAATACAAGTACGTTATATTCCATCCACTGGAAATTACAAAGGAAAGTTGACATCTGATCAGGAAAGGATTATAATATTGCCTGAGTCAACTTATTTGTTTATAAATGTCAAGATCTTATTGATTATTGTTTTGATGTTTTGGGTAAAAAACATGACCTCAGTCAGTAGACATGTAGTACATCATGCATCCATCTCTAGCCACGTAGAATCTCACACCAGTTATTATCCCCAGAGACTCAAACATCAGCTCAGTATTAATGATGTGTTTCCATCTGGTTGTGGCTCATTAGGCTTGATGGGTCCCACCATAGAGTAAACTGTCATCTGATGTGGCCTAGCCTGCAGCCTGCAGCTCTGGGAAATGGCAGCCAGTCCAGTCTCCTGTTCTCCTCTTATCTCTGCTGCTCCTGTCATCATGAGGGGAGGAGGGAGACAGCTCACCACAGAGTCTATGGAGGCTGGGACAAACTCCCTGGTGAGTCAGTTAGACAAAGCAGGCTCCAAAAAGTTGGGCAGTAACTTAATTAGTGACTTATTAAATTATAGACCAAGGCAATTGATATTCTGCCCTGCAGCTAATGCAATCATATTTTGCATTTACTTTTTTTTCTTCCACTAGCAGCTTGACTTTTGCTGGCTTCAATTATTTTCACAGAACGGGCATCTCATCCTGTCTTTGGTGGTAATGAAAACCTAGAGGGTCGTCATATACTGAGTGCTTCATCCCCATGTTTGATGTCTTATCCTATTATTTTCTATCCTTCTGCTTGGAAGGATAGAAAATAATAGAGCAGGGCATGAACTTTAAGCCAACTGTCGTCTGACTGGCTACCCATTGTAAAAGAAATTTTAAGCACCTGGTGTCTGTGGCAATCATATTAGAGATATCCTCCATCACAGAAATCACACAGACACAGTTCAGAGAGATGAGCAGAAAAAACTTCCACTGAAAGCTGAAAATTCAGAGCAGTTTGAAGTCTGAGCATTGGGCTCACGGGTATTACTTGTGAATACAAACACATTCTAGGTAGGCAAGTTAGGCCACTAGTTAATCCTCAGAACCTCCATCCATCCATTCGCTTCCACTTATCCTTTGCAGGGTCGCGGGGGGCGCTGGAGCCTATCCCAGCTGTCATAGGGCGAGAGGCAGGGTACACCCTGGACAGGTCGCCAGTCTGTCGCAGGGCCAACACACAGGGACAGACAACCATTCGCACTCACATTCACACCTAGTGACAATTTGGATTATCCAATTAACCTATTCCCACAAGCTGCATGTCTTTGGACGGTGGGAGGAAGCCGGAGTACCCGGAGGGAACCCAAGCAAACACGGGGAGAACATGCAAACTCCACACAGAAAGACCCCGGCCTGATATTGGAATTGAACTCAGGACCTTCTTGCTGTGCGGCAACAGTGCTAACCACTGTGCCACCGTGCTGCCTCCTCAGAACCTATAGCAGATATTTAAGTTATTTAACCAGCTATCTTCATTGTGTCTTTAATTTTTCTAAACCTCTTTACACATTTCAGAACTGCCTACATCATATTCTAAAAGTCAGCAAAACCAATACATCCTCGGGAAATACATTTACATCAATCAACCCTGTAGAATTGGCAAAAACATCACCTCTAGGCAAGTATTTGAACCACTTTTTGTTACCCAGTAGTTTCTCTCATTGATTCAAAGCTACGTAAGCTCTCTGTCTAATTCACTCAGCTGAGTGGCAATGAGGATAATTTGACAAGATTCCATAAATTAGTCTGCATAGGCAACAAGTCCTGCCTGGAGAGTTGCAAGTCAATATGTCTCAATCTGGCAGTGCAGCTGTTTGCCCCAGTACTTGTGTTTTTTAATTTTTCTGCCTCACATGACACATGACCTGATGTTTCATATTAAATCTGATCTATGAAAATAGGACTGAGGGGCTTTTTCTCCCCAACTTTGATTTGGGTCACATGGATAGTTAGACATACAGATGCTCAGTGTTGGGGAGTAACGGAATACATGTAGTACAGGCGTTACAGGTTAAAATACACAATATGAGTAACTGTAAGCTGTTACTGCTTAAATAGGTGATAATTAGAATACAGTTACTTTGTTGAAATAAATGCATTGCATGGTGGTCTTTCCTGTTTCATATTTTAGGCTATCGCCGCTCTTTGGTAATTGCCGGAAACACAAACAAAAGATGCAATAAGAGCCAGCGATGCACAGACAGGAATGCATTCTTAGTTGGAAATAAATTACACAGCAATTTATTACTATTACTATTACGGGACTGGGAACCCTGGAAATAATGTAATAAGGTTGCAGGAAAGCTGGTGCCAATCCCTGGACGGATCACTGGTCCATCTTAGAGCCAACATAGAGGAAAGCAACAGTTCACACTCTTATATGATCTGATACTTCTTTGTCTTTCCTGAACAAGTTTGCTCTTAAAGTTAGCTCCATTCTGGGAGAGTGAATCTTAAGCTCCTTCTCCTCAGCTCTGCTGAGAGTCATTAAAGCGATAGTTGGGACTTCCAGTCAATCAATTAAAACATACTATTATTTCAAAATTTTTGGTTTTCATATGTACCTATTTTCAGGCATTTCAACTCTAACTCTTAGAACAAGAGTGAGGGTACACCCTGGACAGGTCGCCAGTCTCTAGTACATAGAGACAGACAACCATCCACACCTATGGCCAATTTAGAATCACTAATTAACCTAAAACTACATTTTTGGACTGTGGGAGGAAGCAAGAGAACACCCACACAAACATGGGGAGAACATGCAAACTCACCACAGAAACAACCTGGCCTGAGGGTGGAACTGAGCTCAGGACGTGCTTGCTGGGGGCAACAGTGATAAACTGGTAATTCTGTGTTTGGTGTGAAAGAAATATTAGGGTTGCAATATTTTTAGTGGCTCCTATTTGGCCAACCCTATAAAAAAAGTCTGGAGGACCCCTGGAGATTTGTATAGTATTATACAACCCTCAGCATGTGTTTATGCAGAGAGCCAAACCAATGCGCTTATAAAGAGTAAGATTTGTATTAAGTAGACGTGAGTACAGCTTCTTGCCTATTTGAAGCCTGGAAGGAAAGCCAAGTCTGAGTGCACGTAAAAAATATAAACAGAATAAAAATCATAATAACAGAATTCAAAGATATTGTTAGTCTTTATATGTAAATTTGATAAAGCACCTTTACCCTGACACGTACCTGGTAAGAAGTTAACTACCTTCATAATACAGAAGATACAGGGTTAGCTGGATAAGTACAGATTCTACTTTACAGGTCTGTGATTTCTTGTAAAATCCAGTGCATTTCCTAAATTGTCTGTAATTTTTCCATACCTGATTATTGCATCAGTGTGCAAGTAGACCAAACACAAAAAGAAATAATAATGCAGATGTGAACTTAATCAAGATAATACAAAAGAATAAATCTATGCAAATGTGACAGGGGAAAGAGAAACAACATTTAACAGAAAAAAAAGAGAAAAAAAAAAGAAAAGACAAGACCTAGGGATTACCACACAACTCATAAGCAGGAATGAAATTGATATGCTGGAATTAGCTTTAAAGAATCCATGGATGAACTCTATGTTGGGTAAAAAATGTCCACATACAAAATGCAAGGAACATGACAAATGCTAAATATTAAAATAGAACACACCACACTGTGTAATGTGACATGTCTTATGGGTGGCTGTAGCTCAGGAGGTAGAGCAGGTCACCTACTGATCGGAAGGTCGGTGGTTTGATCCCTGGCTCCTCCAGTCTGCATGCCAAGTATCCTTGGGCAAGATACTAACCCCAACTTGGTCTCCGATGCATCCATCGGAGTATGAATGTGTATGAATGTCGTTAGAAAGCACTAAGTGTAGATAAAGTGCTTGTGAGAATGGGTGTGATTGGGTGAATGAGGCATGTTGAATAGAGCGCTTTGAGTACGCTGTGAGAGTAGAAAAGCGCTATATGCGAATCAGTCCATTTACCATTTACATGTCTAAGCAACAAGTGTGTTTACATGCGATGAGTATCCGAGAAGGTTAACATGGAGTGCTCAGTAATCTGCTAATACTGGTTTTCCTATGTTATCAATATCAATGATATTTCCAAAAACCAATCACAAGTTATATTAAATCTGGCATTCCTATAATCTTAAATATGTATAACCTGACTTCTACCATAGTTGTATTAGTTCTGATCACAGCATTCAGAAACCTGGACAAGATGCATATGTGCAAGAATAAGCCTTCTCTTGCAGGAATACTGAATTTGTAGTATTGTAGTATTCCTGCAACTACAAATTCAGTTTTTTTCAGAACCACGATAAAGAGTTATGAAGGTTACTGAAATTAAAAAGATGGTTTTCTGTTACTTCTTTCTGTGTCTGGGTCCTGCATGTGGGTCTTGTATTAATTAAATCTGACGGTCATCTTCCCCTCACTTCATTTCATTATCAATCAGTCTCTTTCTTCTTGTTGCATTAGAGGTAAAAGATTACTCTAAGACAGCCAGCAGCTTCTCTGTCTTTAAAAAAAAAAAAAAAAGTCTCTAATAAATGTTTTCCAAACTGCTGTTTATTTTTCAGCTTTTTGAATAGTTGGAGGACACGTTGTATTTGACGTTTGCATGGCTTATCTGCACCCAGTGACATCACTTTGTCAGACAAGTATTGAAAAGCGTCTGTGAGCAATGGCAAAGAGTTCACAAATCATGTCAACGTATGTGAATGCGTCTCTACTATGTCTTCAAATGTCCTCCATCTCACTCCTGGCATAACTAAAACTTTTTCTATTTGCAACAGCACCACATTACCAGTTACAGCTGTGTCTTATTCAGGTAACTGAGCAATAATTCTGCAATTCTCTGGACCTCAACTTGAGGGACGAACACCATTTTTCCAAAAGATGTTCCCTCATTTTGTATTTTTATGTAGGAGGTGGTAAGAAACGCATATTAGTCCAAAGCAGGCATAGGAATAGGATAGGAATTCAAGATCTGGTGACTGTGATGCTCAGAGCTTAAGGGTCTATGTTTATCATGAAAACAGCGGAAGGTGAGAGGTGGTTTTTTTTCTTATGTTGAAAGATGAAACGTTTTTCGATGCATGATGTGCAAAATAAATGTAGTGTATAAAAGGATTAAAAATGTTTAGCTTTCATACAGCAAGTAGTGCTTTAGCTTAAAGCTATAGTTTGAAATCTGAAAATAAAAACATGTTCAGAGAGCAGGAACGAGTACTCTCAAGATAAATTGAAAGTTCAGGAGATTTGAAGAGGACATTTGAAAGCAGAGCTTAAGGCTTCCTTAAGATCTGCTTCTAAACACCCACTGAGAAACAAAGGCAAAAGGTGGTCCACAGAAATATGTTTTCAAAGGGAAACGAATGGACATTCATGCTGAATATGAGAAAGCAATGCATCCTCTGTTAATTTGAGACATGAAATTTATTCATGGAAAACAGAAAAGATTTAGTTAAAGTGGTTGTTGGAGATTCCCTTATTCTGCAACCTGTAGTTTTAGATTAGAATAAATCACATAATAGCAGATTGGTAAAAAGTAGCATCATTAATGTGACATAAAGCTTTTTTGATGTCTTCTAGCTCTGATCGCCTGGGACACGCATCATCAAGACAACATTGTTAGGTGAAGTTTCGGATTATAGAGTCAGTGCATTAAACAATTATGTAGGTACATTTTCAAATGCACTGAAAGACACCAACCAACCCAGGCAGCATGCCCAAGCACCGTCACTCTAAAGCTGCCCAAACCCATGAGCTGGTACTGGAAAGGGAATCAACAACACATCCATTAGCAATAATCACTAAGTTTTCATCAATTTTCTTCTATTTCTCATCAGTCCCAATTATTTTTGTGAGATGTGTTTTTTGGGGGTTGCTATATTTGGTTTCTGTTTTTACAAAACATCAAACAGCATCTGCATGTATTCTTACCTAGCTGAAGGTTTTCCATAGCTGTAGGACCGCTTGTAGCAGAGGACCTTCACTGCCTCTGGTTAACACATGAGCCACAACTACATCACTAGCCTTGGGATGTTTTATACCACCAATCTTTCAACCCAGTAATGAATCATTCTACTTTCACAGCTCTGAACAGGAAAGGAAATTGCCTTGGTGTACTGCTACATTCATATTCTATTATGTTCTAATTTTAACAAGATGAGCTATAGACCTTGGGGTCTTTGGTTAATCAGGTCGATGATTAACCACAAACACCCCTGCAACCAATCTGCAATGTGTCTTCATTCATGTTTCAGGAGGTTCACGAGCCTAGTCTTAAGCTGAAAACTCTGCACTATTAGCCAGTCTGATCAAATCATGGATGTTTCAAGACTTTGCACAGACTGTTGATGCAAAATGGATTGGCAGAATGAAAATATCAGTGTGTAGGAAATATATCTAAGAAAGTAACAAGGTAAATAATTATTTTTAACTATAATGGCATTGTACTTTTTATACTTTGCTTTCATTAACATTATGTAGATTTACACCAGTTGCAACTTTCCAGAACTTCCCCGTTCTACCTCCCTGCAAGGAACAAGAACAAGTTCCATCTTCAAGTATCCAGAAGACTTTCTACAAAAAATATAACAAAGTAAGACAAGACAAGATAAGATAAGATAAGATAACCTTTATTAGTCCCACATGTGGGGAATTTGATGTGTCATAGCAGAAAGTTGCAGTAGCAAAAATTAAGAAAAACACTGGAATGGGATAAGACAATAAGAATAAGATACTATATAGAATAGAATAGAATAAAATACAACAGAATAAACTAAGTAAATAGTAAATAATAGTAATAGAAGTCTTGTCACTCGATATATAGTGTGCAGCACTGTAATGAGTGTTTTCCCCATGGGGATCAATAAAGTATCCATTATTATTATTTATAATGTAATCTGCAAAAAACTGCATACCTTCCAACCTCTTTCTTTATAATAAGGAGATGTATGAATCATAGAAACACAAAACACATCAATTCAGTTCCAAATGGACTCCTGCACACTCACTCTGCACACTTGGACTCTGTTGGCATGTGAATGTGGATGTTTCAAACTAACTAGTTTTAAATGGTAGTGGGTTAAAATCTTTTCAACAGTGAATCTGCACTGTCACACGCTAACTGACTACACCTTGAAATTTGATCACAAAAATCTAGTAAGCTGGCAAAAATACATGCCTCATATCTTCTGCTGTTCATTTTATGAGTATTCAAAATGTCCTGTGAAGAAGTGGGGGCTAGAATGTTTCCACAAAACATGCTGTTCACAGAGTTATAGCTATATAACTATATAAGTTATAGTTACAGAAGAACACACATCCATGTACACACACACAGTCCTGTTCATCTGTATCTGTCACCAGCTATGATACACTTTTCACTTATGATTTAGTCCAGCAGCAGCTTTAATATGGCTTCTATTAGCACCTGTGGACTGCCTTTCCCTTTTAATACCTCACTGCAGCAGAATGGCCAGATCAACGGTTCAAAGTCACCCTTCTGTCATTTTTACCCCCCTCTATCACACTGATGAGAATTAGGTGCCACTCCTTCAGCTGTGCCTGTCTCCTCTTTAATTGGCATTTGATATTCTGCAGTTGTCATTTCAAGAGGGAGAACAAGAGGTTGCCATTCATCTTCGATGCTGTAAAGAGACGGGGGCTAAGTGTCACTCAGTCTGATGGCTCTGTAATGTGTTTTGGGTTACAGACACTTCTGAACCACCTGTCAGTTAGTGGAGCCCTCCATCTTTTCCTTCATTCAGGGGACTGAGATTTCATTTAGCCACCCTGTCCATCAGCAAAATGCTGTCTTCTTAAACCTTTCACTTATAAGCCGACTGGTCCAGAGGTATGAGCAGAAATTTCTAAAATGTTCTCACCCCTCCCTTTCTGACTAATGCTACACAATTTTCACCACATCTTAGATATCAGATTAAAAGTAAACCTAATATTTTCAGGTAGAAGTTGAAGTCTTCATGCTGGGATCCAAGGTAGGAAGGAGGGGATAAAGCATAAAGCACAAGGGAAAAGGACCTGTGTGTTGTTTTTACTGCTCTATGGCAGAAGCTGGTCATTTGGAAATTGCATGCTGTAAAAATGCAGGACGAATCCACATTGAACAGCAAGCAAATTTGTCATTTTCTCATCCTATCAAATCCTACAATCATGTTGCCCAATCCTCGAGGCACACAGCTAGAACCACAAGTGATATTATGCAATAAAATTGGCCATAGCGATAACTTCCACATGGACACAGTTTGCCCAAATTTGTCGTTTTTGTTTCTGCTTTACGTAAATTTATCATAAATTAAAAAGCAGTCTAGGGAAATTCATCTACATAATGTCATTTGTTGTCCTCCTCTTTAGATTCAAGGACTTTCAGGCCCATCAAGGAGCTTATCATGTGCAAATAAATTACACTCAAGGACTCAAGCGAAAGCTTTTACCTTTTTCATTCACTTCAGTGTGGCGAAACCAGCAAATGTTGATCCTGTTGTGATGATGGCCTTGTCATCACAACTTTGCAACTAACTTTCCTTCTCCAACATGCATTTAGACCCATTTAAAACTGTAATTACGGTTCAGAGGTAAACATAATCAAGAATTGGCTGTAGAGTTAGATCTAGTGATAAAGTCTATGTGAAGGCCCTTTGTGGCAAATAGTGATGGCAAGACAAATAGAAGGCCAAGAAAAACTGATTTTGAAACAATATACATGTGACTAATTTAAATTATTTTGTAATGGTCAAATTAAATGGGATACTCCATTAGTTTTGTCCAGAATTACTTTTTGATGATGAGGTTGACCAAAGATAAAACACTAACACAGGCATTTTCTTTGGTCATTAACATTTTTATTGTCAAGATAAAGGGATAACAAAGTCATAATTATAAAATCGTTTGGCACTGGCAGATGGTCTTTTAGCTATCATAATGATTGTAACAAAAAATCAAACATCAGAAGACAGCTGAGGTAACAAAATAATTCACATCTAAAAATCCTCATCACCGTCTTTCTGACAGATGACATCAGTCAGTCATGAGGAGAGTTTCTTATAGGGACACGATTCTCTCTCTGGGCATGTAGGGGTACATGCAGGATAGAAGTCACTTGGGAAGCTATAGGGAACATTTTGTTTCATTTCCACCATGTTCCTGTCAGCAGTCAGCCCTGTTAAAGAGGCCAATGGGACCTGTCAGCATCTGTCAAAAAGTGCACACAGAAAGGAAGGCAATGCCTCACTCAGTTTAGCAGAGAAATTTCAGAGCTCCATAAAACTAAAATAATCTTTTTGCGTTCCTCCATCACACAAAAATACATTAATTGTTTAAAAAAATGCAAACTCATTGCCTTAAAAAAGCAAGTGTCACTTGTATAATTTGAGTGCCTCAGAAATCAGTAACAATAAATAAACTAACGATAAATGGTAATTTCTCCTATAACAGGCACAAATGTGCAGTACATGTAATGAAAAAAAATTCTAAAATTACCATGCTTGAGAAATTCCACTTGAGTGCAGGAATTCAGCTACGTATTATGGTAATATATGAGTCAGCTGTGATTTGGTGCTAACTCTTCACAAACTGCCAAACAAAAGCTTACAGCTCTGGCTACTATGTTGAAGTGACATACCAGAGCTATTGGACAACAATAGTACAACGACAAAGGGATCTGAAGCTGATCACTACTGGAAGAACATCTGGAAAAAAGCATAACAAAACACAAATGCAAAGTGTTGGTGGACCTAGGAGCAGACTTTTGCAAATGCCCAGCAATGTCTCATCAGAAAAATAAGAGCTGGACAGCACCAGGTCCAAACTACTGGCCATCTGCTTCTCCACAACTTGGAAGCTACTCTCAGGCATTGTAGCAACCAAGCTGAGCAGGTGCATGAGTTCTTAGAAGGTTGAGAAGAACAGGATTAAGAATCTGTGAGAATTTGAGTTCCAAACAGATAAGCATGTCCTGGCCAACTGACCAGACATACTGATGGTTGACAAGGAGCAGAAGATAGATGTAATAGATGTGGTCATTTCAGTTGACAGCAAAATCGGGACCTGAGCCTGAGAGAACATAGAAACAGGGGCTAAAGGAACATTAGGAGCTGTAACACCGAAACTCCACGATTCCAGGCACAGGTCACTGTTCAGATGAGTGCAGTCCTGGAACAGCTAGGCTGTGTTGTTTGGGGTGGCTGTAGATCACCTACTAACTGGAATTTCTGTGCTTTAATTCCTGGCTCCTCTAGGTTACATTAAAAATATCCTTGGCAAAATATTAACCCCAAGTTGCTCTTCGGTGCGTCCATCAGAGTATGAATGTGAATGTTAGATAGAAAGAGCTTCCACACAGGGAAAAAAGTGCTTGAGTGAAGAAAGCACTTTGACTTCTCATAGTGGAAAAGCATTACATAGGAACCAGTCCATTTGCCATATATTATATTTTATAGTTATAGTTTTACTTTTATTACTTCAAGTAATTGGAGATAAAGTATCTGGATTTCAGGAGATGGACCACGCCTTCAAAGACGGTCCTTCCGATTCTCATATGTTCCCCCAGTTCTACAAGCTGTTCGTTCTCGTTTACGTGCCCCACCCTCTCTCCCCTTTTCAATTCTTTAACTTCTTCACTTCTATTTAGTACATGGGGATCTGCCAGGCCCGGGAGCCTCTCTGAGGTCTTCCCCAAACCGCAGCTCAATTCATGTCCAAGCCATTCACCTTCTACTAAAACGCTGTCAAACCTCAAATGAGAACGTGAGCCCACCGAATGAAAATATTATTTGGATATCAGATTTTTTTTAAAGGTTGCAGCCCATATGACACAACAATGTTTTTACCAGGCACAATCACGCATTTGGTGAGTGTGTCTTTTTAGAATTGTATTGCCTGCTGGTGATAGAATTGAGAAATGGCTCCTAAATGTTAAGTATAAAAAACATTCTGGGTTACACACTATTACACCAAATTGCTAACAATGTAAATGGACTGGTTCTTATATAGCGCTTTTCTACTCTATCTGAGACAACTCAAAGGGCTTTATACAACTAATTTATTCACCCAAGCACTTTATTCTAAGCTGTTAAGTGCTCCCTATCTAACATGGGGTTAGTATCTTGCCCAAAGATATTTGGCATGCAGACTGGGATCAAACCACTAACCTTCCAGTTAGTAGTTAACCTGAGCTACAACCACCACACCATGTCTAATAGCACACTCTAATGGCACCTCTGTGATGGAATACAAACAAGTTTCACCAATTCAGAGCTCAGAGAGACGACCTATAACTGATACTACAACAATAATATTGTTCCAGTATTGTTTGGGTCTTTTACAATCGCCTTATAAGTTGACATTAACTTGTTAAGACTGCTCAAGAAATTGTTTTGATTTTTTAGACAGAGGCCACCACCATCACCCTCCCCCCGTAGCAAAGGGTAGACTGGCTAATATGATGCCAGTCTACCCTTATGGATTAAGAATGGGATGTCACTCAAGTTCATATGCATTTGAAGGCAGACGAGCAAATACTTTTGGCAATATAGTATATCACATGAATGAAACCCCTCATGTTTAGAACGAAGTATACACATAAGTTACATAATTATTTCATTTTTAAAAATGTAGCTATCAAAATTGGTGAAATGGGGAGCTGGCCGGGCCTTGGGGGCTTGGGTCCTGGCTGTTGTGTCGCCGGAGCAGTGGGCGGGTGGGTGCAGGGGGGCTCAGCCCCAGTGCAGGGGACCTCTGGTGAATCGGCCCTACTAGGGGGCTCTCTAACTGGTGGGGAAGTTGTTATATCTTTGCAGGTGGTCTCCTCACTACAGGAACTCACTCTGCAGGTGGGGGGAGAGATATAGGAGAGGTGGAGAATGAACTCAACCTGGGTGTCTATTGTCTTGTGTAGTTTGGGAGATGATTGGATGATGGGGTGGGTGCAGTTTGCTCTGGGGTGGAGTTGGGTGGGCTGCCCCGGACTCTGTGGGGCTGGGGGGTGCTGCTGCTGCGGGCCCCGGTCCGGATGGGCCTGGGCCCCCTTGCCCTGGTGGGTTCCAGAGTGTGGGGGTGCATACTGGGGCCAGCGGGGGAGGTGGCCCCAGGGAGGGGCCGCTTGCCCTTCCCTTCCTTCCCTCCCCATCCTCAGCTGCCTCCCTATTCCCGCTCTACCACACCCACCCACACACGCAGGGCTTGGGGTGCAGGTATGTCACCAGGGTGCAGGGGAGGCACTCCCCCTCTGTCCCCTTCTGGCCACCTGTGCCTCAATTTTATTCTGCAACCTAGACATCCACATTACTCACACTCTCACATAACACATACATATAGGGCCTTGGGGGTGGGCACGTTTTACAGCATCCAGAGGATGGTCGGTGTACTCCAACCCATCTCTGGCGCTGGTGCCCTACCCTCAATTTTAAATGCATTTAGACACTGAGGGTTTTCGGGAAGAGCCGTGCTGCTCTCTGAGAGGAAGCTAGTACCATGCTCTCCTGTGTTTTAAATGCACTTTAGAACAGCACACAGCAACACTACATATGAGCGGGCGTAGGGAGGTTTGGGGTCTTCACTCACCCCGGTTCTGTTAGCCGTCAGGGCTGGGGGGCTGGGAGGCTGGGAGGAGGTGCTGGCCATCCGACTGGGGTCTGGGATGCGGGGCCTCCCCGCTACTGCAGATAAGGAGGTGGTCCGCTTGCCTCCACCCCAGAGAGAAGGGTTACATCTCCTGGGTCTAGGTGCAGCTTGCCCCTCTGAGGGCGGGGGTACCTGGACCTGGGATATAGAGTATGTTTGGGGAGTGCGACTGTCTGTGCAGTGTCTATTTGTGTCTGTCTACACGTTGGGTGAGTGCTGAGTATTTGGGTGTGCATATGGGGTGGGAATGCACGTCTGTGTCCGCTGTGTCGTCTGTGTCTATATGTCAGGTTGGGTCTTAGACTCAACCTCTCTGGGTACATCTCAGGCCCTCTAAAGTAGGGAGGCCTATCTCCCCTCACCACACTCCCTGCCGGTGGCTGATGCCCTCAGACGTTGGTGTGTTGGTGGTCCTTGTCGTCTGGGGCTGGGCACTCATGTATGTACTGGCTTGCTCCTGATGGCCGATTGGCGGGGCCGGGCGCCTGTGGCCCGGCTGGGCTCCTTCCGGGGGGTGGGATGCCCTCAGGCCTCTGGGCCTGAAGCTCGGTCCTCTCTGGCACAGCTGGCTGCCGGCAGAGCCCGCGGGCACGCCACTGCAACCCCCTCTGGCCTCTGCTCCGTAGCTGCGGGGTGACCTCTCATTTGGGGCTCTACTCAGCTCTTCCCAGGAGGGTGGCACGGTTCCCCCCCCCCCCCCCCCCCCCCCCTTTGGTGGTCCTCCTCGGGTCCTTGTACTCTGGGGCCTCTGGATATCTGGGGCCTGGATCTCCTCCATACCTGCTTCATACCCTGGGGGACGGGGCTATGGCTCCCCACACTCCCTAGCAGATCGTTACATGGAGAAACCTTTGGAATACAAGCATGCTGATCCACACAGGTGTGCACAAGGGTGTTCACAGACGCGGACTACACCTTTCTTGGCTGCTGCCTCAAAGCACATTGTGCGCTGTCTATCTTGCGTGCTGCACAATATCGTTTGCTAGTTTATTGTGATGGTGCTGTTTTTTATTTTATTACGTTGCTCTTTGTTGTTTGCTTTCTCTTCTGTTTTTTTTCTCCATACAGGTGATCCAGGTGTTTTGTTTGTTTTTGTTTTTCTTTCTTCCCCCTTTCTCACCGTCTCTCCCCCCCTCTGGTTTTCTTTCTCTCCCTCTCTTTCTTTCATTCTTTCTCCCTGTCCTGTCCCCCAGTCATGTCTGTCCCGTTTGTAGCAACCGAAAATAAAATAAATTCATAATTATAATAAAGGTCAATCAAATGGACCAATATGGCAAGGCCACGATGATCCACTTGGTAAAATAAATCCGCTTGGCATCTTTCTTGGCCTTAAGACAACAATTCTAAAGATCCAAACGGGACACAAAAAAAAAAAAAAAAATTGGTGAAATGTTGAGATGTTCTTTGTGCTACATTGCACTATAATGTAAAATGTCAAGTAATCTTTAAATGAGTCCCAGACTCCCTTTTATAGATTACAAAAAATAAAAAGAACTCGACTGTACACTGTGTTCGTGTTTTCCTCTGAAACGGAGCGTTGCAGCAGCCTTTCAACGCCTTTCTCTGTCTCTCACTAGCAAAGTTGACCCAGACAACAAAGTAAAGCTAGTTTTCAGCTACGAGCCCAACATGAACTCGACGTATTAGCCAGAGGTCCCTTTACTACGGTTCGGAGCCGCAGACCTGTTTTATATACGCGCGGAATAGTTTTCTATACAAGATCGCTGCAAAAAGTGCAGCCTTACCTAATGTCCACCTACTGTTACTCATTTATATTAAGATTTAAAAATCTAGTTGGTGTTGGTATGGCGAGTAGCCTTCAGTAATAGTAATAAATCACACAGCAATAGTACATTCATGTAGTTATAAAGTATTCAGAATATGTTACTTCTGCAATGTGTAGTGGAATGCATTTTAAAAGTAACCTTCCCAACACTGACAACAGGTTAGCACCTCATACCACAGTGCACCAAAAGCAGTCTCATGAGCGCTGGGAAGGACGAGCCCAGAGCCCAAAACAGACAGTGCAGGAGATGACAAGGTTAGTAATTGTATGGTGAAAATTATACTTTTAGTTATCTTGATTGGCAAAAGAAAAGTAAATGCAAAATCTGCTTCTCACATATAGGGCATTTCCAAGATTTTTTCAAAACTTCTTCCCTTTATTTCATTACAGCTGTCCTGTGCCAGATGTTCTGTTGACCCACAGTGAGAGGCATCATTTCAGAAACACCAGGAAGACTGAAACTCATCGCCGGGATCAAGCAGGGCTTGTGATCTTCACCAGCAGCTCCCTCACAAGAAGGATAAATCCAGCATTTCATGAACACTGATGGAGACCTTTGCTTTGTGTAATGTTAGAAGTACTCAGATAATCCTCTGGACTTTTACATAATATAAGTCCTGTAGAAAGTTAAATATATGTTGTGCTCTCTGGTTACTCTGGTATGAATGACTCTGAATTACTTTATGATAAATAACACACTATTGTCAAAAACAGTGAAAGAATTCCAGATCACAAGTTTTTAGTTCAAAATACAAGTAAAAACCTTTGACTTTAATCAGGTTTTATTTAATTGTGTCAGAGAAAACATCATCTTCATGTAGCTGAGTACATTCAGTGTTTAAAACAGAAGCTGTGCAGGTCTGAGATCAGCAGTTTTCTGAAACACCAAACTGAGGCCCTGTTAATGCTGATGTGTAGTGACACAGTTACAGGGGTGATTAATCCTTTTGGCTTTTTTCTTTAATTTTATCAATAAAACAGCTGCAGATTTCACTGACAGCACATGTGGTACTTTAACCTTTGTACTGTTTTCATCACTTAATTTTGGAGTTACTACAAAGATTGAAGATATAGGATGATCTGTCACTGGGTGGTGCTGAGGTCTGAATCTGAGGACGGCTCCTTTAATCACAAACAGAACAGAATCATCACAAACTGAAATATAAAGTTTATCTCTCAAATCTGAAATTGAGCTGATCCTTCTCTGTCCTCACAAACTCAGGATCTGAAGTTGTTCAGTCCTACAGTTCTGGCGACAGCTGACATATGAGCTGTTTATTTTTTATTTATTTTTTAAAGGCCTTATATACTAACACATTTTCCAATATCATGTTTACCTTTGAGTTGTTGATGCTTTATAAATAGACATCTGCAAAGATGAGATGATGGAGCAGGTTTCAGTCGAGGTTCAGTCTGCTGCTGCATCCTGGTCACAACATATGGAGGTGTTATCAGCTCAGTATTGAACAAGAAATATTAATGCTTCAAATTAGTTGTCTTAAAGGATGCAAGCTATACAGAGTACTGCACATGTGACTTTGTGAACATAACTCATCAACAATAATTCGGACAGTTTTTTAACCTGAATATTTACAACAAACTCAGTAAAAAAAATATACAGAGTCAGTGCTAAAAAATAATCAGAGGAAAAATTAAATATTTTAACTTAAGCTGCCAAGCGGAAGTAGTTGCTTTCAGTACATAAATATCAGGCTTTGCTATTTAATCCGTAGCTATTGACTAATGAGGGGTTACTGATTGATACGCACGGTAGCTTGTTTACATGTTAACTTTTTCTTTATTTAGATAACACAAAAGTTACACACACACATAATTGGGCGTGGTGCCCCCTACTGGCGATGACTTGCATAGCACACCATAACTCTTGGTTCATACATTGGTTCATACAGTGTAATACTCATAATAAAAGTACAGTAACCGTGGTTAACTAGTCACTGAGCAGCCCGGTGCGTTTCTCTTGATTTCTTTAGTGAGGGTAAATTCATTCACCTGTACGGGTTAGCTAAACAAACTTTACAAAACAAGTTTCCCCTACAGCCGAGTGCTCATCGTAGCTAGCTAGGTAGGTAGCTAGGTAGCTAGCTAAGGACCTAAGTTACGGATTAGCTTACAAACACATTTAAATTACCGAAAATATTGCAGTGGGGCCTCAGGTCCTCTTGTCCGGTAGTCCAATTTACTGAAGAACGTCTCAGGCTGTCACTTTGAAACAGTCGATAATGTAAATGCTAGACCTCTCAGCATCTGCCATTCCTGAACAGACACATGCAAGTTTATTCGTGACCGCAGCCACGTCATCCGTGTTTTCTCCAGTCATTGGTCAGCATTATAATATATGCAAATACATGCGGGTCAGAAACCCCCCCCCCCCCCCCCCCAGTGCGCCCCCGGACGCCAAAACAGTGCCAGCAGATTGAAACCGAAAAATGGATTGAAACCGAAAAATTCGGTTTCATTTTATGGTGGCATCGTTCTGATCCCACACAAAATATGACAGCGACGATGATAAGGTTTTTCTGGCTACTCGAGAATTAAAAAAAAAAACAGAGCGACATTTTAAAGATTTCGCGCTGGGGTGCTAGCGGCCGGAAAAGCACGGAAGTAAGGGCAGACTTGGACTTGAAGGCTCAAAGGCTGTCCACAGCCCATCTGTTATGTTGTATACTCATTGTTTGTTCAATAAAGTTTCTATGGAGAAAAAAGGGGGCTGTCCACAGCCGCTCACTTCCTGACTACCTGTCCTTCGAAGGACCTTACCTAGGTAGGTAGTGTCCTTTTGAGCAGCTTTCCCCCTGAATTCGGACAAAGCAAAAGAGTGTTATAAGGCAAGAAAATGAGGAAAAGATGGCAAAAACAGTGGGAGGAGGAAAGGAAGGGACGATGGCTGTATAAAATTCAAAGGAGGGTGTGAGGAATGAGAACCACAGGACGGAGTAAGAGAGAAGAGGTGGTCATATCAAGAATGAGATTTGGACATACTGGTTTGAACACTACATTATTCATGATAGGGAAACATAATACAGGGAAATGTGATTACTGTGAGGAAGAAGAAACTATAGAACATGTCATATTGCATTGTCAGAAGTATCAGGCCGAGAGGAGACAAATGATCCAAAACCTCAGTAACATAAAAATCAAACTGGATCTTATTGATTTATTGCAAAGGGAATTGGGAAGTAAAAGTTATCAGGCCGTATTTCAGTTTTTAAAAGAGGGGAAATTGTTTGGAAGAATTTGAGGTTTTTTCAGGGTTTTTTAGCGACATTCCAGACCACACTCCATACCAGTTGGTGGCTGTAATGCACCTTTCAGTTGTTTGCCAACCGCCAATAAAAATGTAGAAGAAAAAGAAGTAGAAGAAAGACACACCTAAAACCTTCAGGACACCAGCCCTGGAAGCATGGAGTTGGACACCCCTGCCCTAGACCCTGACTAGTCTTCCCAATTCCTGCTGCCGAAAGAACATCCCTGTATCCAGGTGATGAGCTGGTTTCCTCCAGGTAAGATGCTTGGCATTCAGGTCAAGAGTTCTAAGTGGGAATCCTTGGCAAACTCCAACTGGCTTTTATGCACCTTATAATTTGGAGTGTCTTCTATCTGGCCACTCTACTGTACAGGCCTGTACAGCCACTGTTCCCCAGATTTGGAATATTTGACCGTGAAGTGCAGACTCATCTACATACCTCACGAGTTTACTGTTGTCATGGTAGAGACCGTGTATGTACCACCAGATGCTAATGCTAACTCAGCCATGGATGAGCTGCACAAGGCAATAAGCAGTCAGCAGAACTCCCATCCGAACACAGTGCATATTATAGCTGGGGATTTCAACCATGCTGACTTAAGTTCAGTATTTCCCAGATTTGAACAGCTTATTAAATGTGCAACGAGGGGGGAAAAAACACTGGCTAAAGCCTACAGCAACATCCAAAAAGGCTACTGAGCAACCACTCTACCACATCTTGGGTTGTCAGACCCTAGATGTGCTGATCCCTCAGGACTTCGAAGAGCACACAACATCAGTGCTCTCATATATTAACTTCTGTGTCAACAGTGTCACTGTGGACAAACGTCTCCGGGTGTATTCCAGCCAGAAACCCTGGATGACTAAAGAGGTCCAGGTCCTGCTGAAGCAATGTGACTCCGTTTTCAGATCCGGTGATGGTATGTAGTACAGTGCAGCCAGATCTGAGTTTTAAAAAAAGAGGGTAACGAGGCATTTGCGGAGGAGCTGAACCACTTCTTCGCACGCTTTGAGGTGAAGGGACCAGAGGCAGCAGCAGCAAAAACATCGGAAAGCAGCAGCAGCCCAAGCCTCATAGTGCAGGAATATGAGGTGAGATGCACACTGAGGGCAGTGAACCCCAGGAAGGCCGCCGGTCCAGATGGGATAACCGGAAGGGTCCTAAAAGAGTGTGCAGACCAGCTGGCTGGGATCTTCACTAAGATCTTCAACACTTCACTGTCCCAGTCCTGCATCCCACCATGCTTAAAGTCAGCCATAATTGTCCCACTGTTTAAACGGACCAGCATTAGCAGCCTCAACCACTACCGACCAGTTGCTCTAACACCTGTTATAATGAAGTGCTTCGAGAAACTGGTCCGACGTCACATCATGTCCTGCCTGCCACCCACACTCGACCTGCTCCAGTTCGCATACAGAGCTAAGAGTCAACTGAAGATGCCATTGCTACAATGTTCCACACCACCACATTCACAGCAGGTGGGATATCCAATCTTGAAATGTTGACATGATGAACTCTGCCTCCGGGTCCAAACTACTCTCTGTTGTTGTGGTTGTTGTGTTTTTAACACGTTTTAATGCTTTGTATCTTGTTCTGTTTAATCTGAACAAGCCCCTAAAAACAGTCAGTGATCACTGTTGGCCTCTCTCAGTTTATATCATCACTATTCATTTTAAAGCTCAGTTTTTAAAACCTTACGATGTAACTACAGCCCAGCCCATGCAGCAGTATATTAATGACTAACCTTATATTGCAGTTGTTCTCCTGACTGAAGTTTGATCCGTTTACAGCATCCTGCCATGCGATTGCATTTGTCTCTTACCATCGGGAACCCTCACATCAACTTTTTGGCTTCACAACCCTCCCTCATAGTTCACGCTCAGTTTGCTCTTTGTGGTATTTCAGCCGACAACAAGAATTACCATCATGTGGTGGCCTTGCTGGATCCACTGTCCATCCAAGGCAAATCCACTGCTCTCAAGGCGCTGCTGCAGCACTACTTCCTCTCTGATGCAGAGCGGGCCGAGAAACTCCTCTCTCTCTGGGATCTGGGTGATGGTATTGCACTTGACCTCATGGAGAGCATGCTGTCCTTGCTAGGAACGGATGACAGAAGACTCCTCTTCACTCATCTCTTCCTCCGACAGTTGCAACAGTGCAAGTTGCGACAGTGCAAGCTAAACTTCATAAATTCTGCTTTCATGGACGCCTGGATGTTAAACTTAATTGTTACACCTGGTAGAGTAGCCACACTGATCATTTTATTAAAGATGAAAGAATTTAGACCGTTTTTCAACTCTCAGTGATGCGCAGAGTTTGGGCCCAGAGACGGCTAATGACATCAGACTTAAAGACTGAATAGAATCTTGCTAATGACTTACTAATTTTATTCAGGTCTGTTGCAGCTGGACACATTTTAAAGTTTCAGGACACCAGGCCTTGAGGACTGGAATTTGACACCCCTGGTCTGAACCCTCTTACCTCAGTTTTGACCCACTAGGTGGGGTGTTGGGTTCGTTATAGCACAGATACCACAAATGGTTTTGGAATGGACAGGAATCAGGGAAATTAACAGTTAACCCCCTGCCTGCAGATTAGACTGAAACACTAATGAAATAATAGATCCCAGATGACTCTTTAGCACAAATACTGAACATTTATTAAACATAAGAGTAGGATAAACAATGTACAAAAACACCATCCATCCATCCATTCGCTACCGCTTATCCTTTTCAGGGTCGCAGGGGGCGCTGGAGCCTATCCCAGCTGTCATAGGGCGAGAGGCGGGGTACACCCTGGACAGGTCGCCAGTCTGTCGCAGGGCTAACACATAGGGACAGACAACCATTCACACTCAGATTCACTCGCACATTCACACCTAGTGGCAATTTGAATTATCCAATTAACCTATCCCCACAAGCTGCATGTCTTTGGACGGTGGGAGGAAGCCGGAGTACCCGGAGAGAACCCACGCAAACACGGGGAGAACATGCAAACTCCACACAGAAAGACCCCGGCCTGATGGTGGAATTGAACTCAGGACCTTCTTGCTGTGCGGCAACAGTGCTAACCACCGTGCCACCGTGCTGCCCTGTACAAAAAAAAAAAAAAACACATGCTTTTTAATTCAAAATGACATCACAATTGCTTCAGCAAATGGATCATACTTTTTGAATCAAAGAATACCCTTTGAAATTATATTAAGTAATGCAAAATCAGGTTATCACTTCTTGGTGGTTAACTCACTGACACCCCATCCGAAATAATAAATAATAAGAAATATACTACTAAATACGCTATACCCACACCTGGGCCCCACACACTCACACTCACACTCATTGCAGGCCCGTTTGTTGCTCACAGTGTGTGGTGGCGAAACTCCTCTTCTCCCTGGTAAGCACACAAAAGTCTGACTTACAGTTCGATGGTTTGTAGGTCGCTGCTCATCAGTCCCAAACTGAATCCAATTTTCAGCCCGTCCTGGTGATACCACGCTGTCTCTACTACAGCACATTAGCAAGTCACTATGCAGTCACATACCCCGGTAGAGTCATATGCTACCTTTACGGTAGCATATGGGGGATTAACTGTGAACACCTTATGTTATTGTTGCATTTAAGTCCATGGGTATTATTAGATTAAGGAGATTAAGGAGAAAAAAGCACTCATATAGTGCTTTTCTGAGTAGTGAAAGCGCTTTACACAACTTGTCTAATTCACCCATCCACACACCCACTTTTTTCTTTTCTCTTTCAATGTAAGTGCTTTCTAGCTAACATTCATACATCAGAGAGCAACAGGGGGTTAGTATCTTGCCCAAGGATATTTGGCATGCAGACTGGAGCAGATGGGGGATCAAACCACCAACCTTCCAATTAATAGATGACCTGCTCTACTGCCTGATCTACAGCCACCCAAAAAGGTTACCCCACCTGCTAGCAACACCACCTCGTGATTACTGCCACACCTGTTGAATCGGAAATCACTTAAATGGAACCTGGCAAAGTAAAATAAGCTAAAAGATTTGAAAAAACAATTCTTGATGCCACGATCTAGACAAACTCTAAGATGAGAAACAAAGTCATTGACATTCATCAGCTTGGATGTAATTAAGCCATTTATAATGCCCTGGAACTCCAGAAAACAATGGTGAGAGCCATTATCCACAAATGGAAAAACAGTAGTGAACCTTAGCAAGAGTGGCCGGCCCACCAAAATTACTCCAAGAGTGCATTTGTGACTCAAAAGAAGTCACAAAAGAAGCAAGAACTGCAGGCCTAATAAAATAAGAATGACACTGTGCAAACGTGCCATCGAAGGAAGAGGTCCAGGGCAAAAAACACAGCTGGCTAAAATAAACACAAAGGTTTGTTTTACATTTGTTAAACAAACATTTTTATTGTACCCTTGACCTTTGGTAAAATATTCTGCTGACTAATAAAAAGTTGAATCTGAAAGCTTTATGGTATATTTACTTAAATTATCTCTGTCTAAAATTAAAAATATTTTGATCTGAAGCATGTAAATGTGACAATTACCTTCCCAAAATTAAAAATAAGTCAGGAAGGGGACAAAACATTTTACAGCACTGTAAATATGGCCCTTTTAATTAGTCAGTCTGTCATTTATGTGCAGCTTACATTGGTGAAATACTTAATCGTTCTGTTTTTTTGTACTTTTATTAATCTTCATTGCCTCCCATCGCTTGTCTGTGTTTTGAAGGCCTGAATTAACTGCATTACTCTCTGAATCAGCTGCAGGCATGTAGGATGCACACACACGCACACACACACACACACACACACACACACACACACACACGCACACACACACACACACACACTAAAGCATGTTGCGGCATCAATGGGCTGAGTCCTTTTGGATTATTTATGCTCCCTGACCTGCCTCACAGTATGCAAGTCATAGCTATTTAATGTTAACTTGGTGCTACCATGGGCGCATTATGTCACAATGCTTGAGTCATCAAAATGGAGCCAATGAGCATACATGTATACAGATGTCATCATTTAATAACTGAGAAAAGGATTAAGATATCCATTCATCATACATCTACATTATTTTGAAGATTACACATCCTGCTGTGGATGGGTAGTGTGTGCATGTCAGAAGCCCAGTTCTGGTGGAATACAACATGTACTGAGCTCCAGTGAGGACAGCGAGGCTGAACTCTAGACTGGACTACTATTAGACGCTCCAAGTGTTTCTTCTGTCTTTGTCTATCTGCTTCTGTCTCCAAACATGTTTTTCAGCAGATCAGCGAGATGAAATAGTGGACTGCCAAGCTAGAGGCATTTAAAAACATCTGAACAGTTGCCAGGCATTTCATTTGAAATTTTGAGACAGCAGAAAAGGCCTGCAATTTGTCAGATTGGGGAGGACTGGATGTTGCCAGTCTCTTCCACATTTTGCCTATTAAACCCTCAGCAGGAGGGATTCCTGAATCTGCTGCTCACTTCCAAACAACACTCATATCTGTACATATAGCCAGATACTGCAGCGCTAATGCTTCTTTTAAGTGTTTTTTCAGCTGAATGAATTTCCTTTGGGCGGTTTCTGTGAAGAACATTGTCTCACACGAGTCTGTGGTGGTTTGACATCAATTCAGATTCCTTCATTTTCCCTATCCAAATGCTGCCATCTGCCTTCATGTTGCAGCTGCATGTCCTGACTCCATGCAAGACCAGCTATCTTGCTACATGATAAAGCAGGTTCAGGCAATGCAGATCTGTATTCAGTTACAAAACACTTTCACCTTCAGATGTATTATCATGAGGTAAAATATTCTGAGGATTTGTCATGGTCCATCAGGAAGATGTATAGTGACTCAGGGCTTAAGCTCTAAATATCCCATGACTCATATAAGGGTAGTATTAAAGGGTTAGGAGAAAATAGGACTTATTAACAAGACAATGTAATCTCTCTGGAAAAAAATACAAGGGAACATGCAGAGATGGTTCAACAAAGAGGAACATTATAGATACACAGCTGATTAAAGATTAGACACAAGTGAAATAAAACATTGTTACATATAATTACCACTAGTGACAATCAGACGGAGAGAGTGAGGAAGCAAAACTCAAAGCAAGAGGCAAGAGAAAACGATCAAATAAAACAGGAGATAAACAATCAACAAACAGCAGTTAAATAAAAAAACTGAAAAATGTAAAATGATGCTAAATAAAAATTAACTAATTAAGAGGTAAACAAGGACGCCAGCATTATCCAGACCTAGTGATAAAAGAAGAGAAGGAATCAAAATTGTCAACACTTTAATTTTATTTATATAGCACCAAATCTCAACATTAGTTCCACAAGATGCTTTATTGTCTGGTCTTTACATTACATCAACAATCAAATGACCCCCTATGAGCAAGCGGTTTGGTGACAGTGGGTGAGAAAAACTCCCTTTTAACAGGAAGAAAACTTCGGCAGAATCAGGTTCAGGGAGTTGTGCAGGAGGGGAGGAAGACAGGAAAAAAGGCATGCTGTGGAAGAGAGATTACTAAATGTCAGATCCTAACAACGATAAAATCACAAAAGAAATCTGAACTAACAGATGTTAAGACTTGATAGTTCACAACACAAAACTGATATTTGTGCTTGCACTTCTTGGCTAATTTGAGCTTCAGCCATGGTACATCTGGCTTGTTATATGCTACAAGTGCGGCATTTTATGATTTTAGGCATAGCTAGGTTATGGGTTTAGCACTTTAAACAATCATAGCAGTGGTTAAGCAGTGACACGTCCCCTTAAATATTTAGAGCACATCCATCTCCACATCAGTATACACACAGGAGGCTTGATAACCGTAGGGAGAATAAGAAGCAGCTCCATCATTTAAGTATTACATCGTAAAATCTCAAAACCAAATAATTTGTTAGCTATACTAAAATTTTGCTCTATACCTCAAGTGTTGTTGCAAGGTTTTTTTAAAGTGATCTTGCAGTACAATCTTACAAAATTGAGATTGATTATTCTTAAATCCTTAAAATCATCTCTAAACATCTTTCAAATCTTGTGACTGTACATGAGATTTCAAACAGAAACCCTGCTGAAGTACTTATGAGCTATTAAAGTCCAGGTGCCGATAAATGAATTAAAGTAGAGTAATTCATCATACAGTTGTCAGGGCCGAGAGGCCAAACCAGGTGAATGGACCCAATAGCAGAGATAGACAGAGGCACTGATAAATATGACAACAAAACTTTATTTACAAGCTGTGGAACAACACTTAAAAAGTCAAACATGTACTGTGAGCTAAAATGTAACGATGAGCAATAAAGTAACTTGAAGCACAACTAAATACTGTGAAGCAGTGAAACTAGAAACTTCGTGACGTGAGGCAAAGAGGCAGATAGACTGATGGGTCGGACAGGGAGACTTAGAGTCACTGTAATGAGAGGAGACAGGTTCAGAAGGGGTTCCAGTGAACCTCAGGTAAGTAATAATTACAATGTTCAATATCTTACTTGTCGAAGGTGGCGTAACGGCATGGAGGGGTAGGTGGTCCGGGTGAGCGGATGTAAATCCAGACCGAGGTGATCCACATAATCCAATAGTCGAGGCAGGGAGGCAGGCAGGTGCGAAGTGGAACAAGAGCCGTAGCTGGGAAGCTGAGGTGAGTAGAAATAATTCACTATGCTAAAATTCACGAGAGCTATGGCAGCCTACAGAGGTTAGCTGAAGATCTGGCGAAGAGTAGTTGAGAGCGCTGGAATTAAATACCGACCGCTTGATTGCCAGCAGGTGTGACTCCTCCTAGAGGTGGAACTAGGGCTGGGTATCGTCACTGATTTTTAGCATCGATTCGATTCTGATTCACAAGGTCCTGAATCGATTCGAGCCACGATTCAATTCCATTTGATTCACTTCGATTTGAATCGGGGAAATTTTGCCTCAGACAGTAAGAAATATTAACACTTATCAGTACTGTTGGGGGAAAACTCTGTAAAAAACCCAGGAGAAATAAAGACACAATGAGACAAAGTTACTTTCTTTATCAAACGTGTACACGGGTGAGCTGCTAAGAACAACTCACACCATGCACAGTGGCTTGGTAATTTTTATAGGCACAGAGCACAGAGACAGTGAGAACAGGATAACAAATAATAAACAGATAAAATAAAACAACTCCATATATGGTGCTAGTCTCGTCAGCAGAGAGCTAGGGAAGATAAAACAATCTAAAACAATATGTCCCAGAAACAAGATGTGTTTGCTGGGAAAGTCTGAAAAGATAATTCTAAACTAATCTAACCATAGGCAGAGGGCAGACAAAAGGCATCTTTGTACATTTAAAAGAAGGTAAAGAAACATAGAATCATTTTTCCTGTAACATTCCCTCCTGTTTTAACTTATTTTAAATGTATACAACAATTGTCTGTGAAGGTTATTTATTAAGTATCTTAAGCAATTTTTTAATTTTCAAAATGTCAGCATAGCAGAAATGGAAGTCATTTGGTCTAAAGAATAAAACAAAAGAAAATAATAAAAAGAAAAACATAGTAAATGAAAATCATAGTAAATGAAAATCATAGTAAATGAAATAACAAGTGGAATAAACAAGAAAAAATAATAAAACTAAAACTACAAAAAATAAAGGATAAAAACCTTATATTTTAAAACGAAAACTTCAAAAAATAAAAGGATGAAAACCTGCATAACCTACTAATGTTTTAATCAGTGCGTGATCACTTGACAAGTCATTTTTAATCACCACGTCATTCATTAGCAGTTATTACAAGTTCTCCTCTAACAGAATTGCAACGGGATGCTGTTCTTCTTGAGGCATGGCAACATAAGCAGTCATTGTAGTTGTTATCATCTTTGAAATCATTACTCTTAGACATGGCGGTGTAGCTGCTCCAGATGTGTGGTCAGTGACATATTTCTGCAGAATGGTCAAATTCTGCAAAGCTTCATAAATGTCTCCGCTTACAAACTCCTCCTTGTGATGCTGTTAGCAGGTCTAGAGTCAGTCTGTTCTGCAGCACCATCGTTCTGATGGCTTGCTGTTCTCCTGCTAAGGCGGTTCCCAGGGTCTTAGTCAAGTTGATGTGTCGTAGCAGAGCATATCGGTTGATTTCCACGTGATCCCGCACCTCGGCAACTCCAATGCCGGGGATCAAGCTCTGTAAGAATTTCACTCCTCCTCAGATGCGAAACTCTGGGTCCTTTACTGCTTGGTGCCGTCCGTGCACATCCTGTCTGGTAATGAGTCTTTGTTTGTAGTATCATTCGGTAGCTGTAGTTGGAGCGACAGTTGAGGCTCATCAGTGTCGCGTTACTGGCACAGGTTTCGTTGAGTGAACAGTCCATACACTTCCTCTCGTTCCTTGGTGGGCAGAAAGTGTATATGTATTTGCATAGCAGTCAGTTTTATTATTCAAGTAAGCTGTAGTGTTCATAAACTGCCACCAGAAATTAGTGGCATAGCCATGGGGAAACTTGGTGTACTTTCCTTTGTCATACAGTGTCTGCCTTTTCTCCATGTAGCGTGACTTATTGTCCCTCACGGAAGCAAAGATGAGGAGCCCGGCCATGGTCAGGGCCACTGCAGTTATTAAGAGCCACCACCTCATGACGACGGGACACACCCTCCTGTCGCGAGTAGACCCCCCGGCCAGGAAAGCTGACCCCTCCACCGGGCGAGATCACAACAAGTGGGCAAGCCTGCCGTCAGCTGTGTTTAGATGGCTTCACTGACTCGCCTGCAGTGACTCTGATGGATCCAGGATGGTCGTTCCGCAATTTTGCAAGCTCCAGTTTTTCCTTTGGAGCACTTTGATCAGAACCCAGTCACCGGGCTGTGATCTGCAAGACACTTGATAGACATCATTACATTCTTCGTCATTTACAATCATCTCTTTATTTTCCTACAACTTAGACATACATTTTGCTACTGAAATTGTATCTGCCTTTTTCACTGGGTAGATTTCTGGCCACTTTGAGAATACATCTATAACCACTAGGGTGTATTTTTACCCTTGGCATTCATTTAGCTCAATAAAGTCCAAATGGATTGTGTGGTCTCAGGTTTCCCTGAGCATTATATTTTTGACACGTCATGCACGTTCTGACAAATTGTTTTGCTGAGGTTTCAAAACGGTTCTAGCAGGCGTTGTCTCTATGTTATCTGCTGTTGCTGCGTGGCTGTCTGCAGCCTTGGTGTTTGTGACTTTGCTCGCCTCTCTGTTCCTGATAGCCACCTGCGGATTAGTGTTTTAGTCTGTTGTCAACACGTCAGCCTTATTTCTAAGTTACAGAATGCTTCTTCTCCTTTTTTTTTTTTGGTTTGGGAGAATAGATGCAACTCTACATTTTCACTTAAGGCATTTTTAGATAATTTCTAGTTCTTCAAACAAGTCATGGATCTCACACATTTCAAACTTTCAAGTTAGGGTTGTTTCCCATTTATACAAATATATATATATTTAACTTTGCATTGCTCACAGCTCATAGCTCACAGCTCTAAACCTAGGCATTTTTCAATCATATGCCTAATCACTATGTGTCACTGTGATTCTCAAGTATGGTCACAAGTTCGTTTAAATTCGTTTCCAAAACCAACAAAATAATCAAACAAAAACAAAAAACATAAACGTGTCAGGACACAAAAGAAAAAGAAAAATGCTGCCACCCGTACAAGGCAGAAGTCTGCATATGTTGGCTTGTAATAGCATGCAGCTTGTAACATGGTAGACTAATGTGCCTGTGTTAATTCAGCTCCATATTATTGTGTGAAGTTGCACTGGGTTGGGAGTGGTTTTGTGGTTGTCACATTTTTGGTGAGCCAATGGCTGGAATGGGGTTGGACTAATTAGAGGCAGGTGTACTTGATTGCACTGATACACTGGTCTACATATAGCCCACAGTACAAACACTGCTGTGTTGTTTTGTCTCTCTGTGCAGTCCAGGGCCTATTATATGCCACAGCCTAAAGGCAGCAGAGTTCCAGAGGCTTGAGTGACCACTGACTATATGCTTGCAGGGTGGTGGGTCTCCAAGGACAACTTCTAACCCTGTTAAAGGCAACATGTGGGGTGCAACTTGGCTGTGTGGCATAGCTGGCTCTGGCCTTGGGACTGTGTGTTTTTATACAATTCATAAGTGGGACACTGGACTGTTTTATCTTTTATCTCTTGATATATTTTTCGTCAATAAATTATCTTTTAGAATTTTATTGACTGACATCTTTTTGCCCATGACTGAAACGGTTGGTCAGACCTAGAGTCTTTCTTTGGGCAGAATAGCAGCTTCTGCTCTAAAAGAAACAAATAAATAAAAAGAAAAGAAAATGTGGAACATGCTCATCAGCTTAGCAGTGTCTACATATTTAATTCAGCTTCTCAATCCTGTAGTTTTAGCTGTTGTCTACAGGGTTTTGCTTATTGGTTGTTATTATAGGTGTGCTCTATATCTCAGCAATGTGTCATTCTAGAATGATAAGTTTCAAGCTGGTCAAGTGCCTCTATGCACTTCATTAGTTTAGTTATTCTCTGTATTGTCTTCATCTCACATGTCATTACACTGAGTTTCAGCAAACCTTAAGCTTGATGCAGACTACTGCTTAACAATTATCCACCTCACATCATAACCGATTAAGGTGCCTCTTCATATTAATATTATGTCATTGTTAATATTATCCTCTTTGTCTTATATGACAGCAATAGCATATTATAATATTTTATCAGTGTGTACCACTATACTACTCCTGAGCCAATTTGTTAGTTAGGATCATCTTATTCAGCAAACAGATAATTAGAATTCATCCAATCTGCGGTCACATTTGTTCTCTCTGTTGCATGGCGGACCAGGCAGGTCTATTATAATATATTATTTATATTTTATTTTGTATCCATCAAGGGCTTCAGATGACCTGCAGAATCATCCTTTTCCCAAGGTGGAGACAGTTACCTTTTCACACACTGTCCTTGGCTGAACAGTGACACAGCCTTAATATACCTTATTTATGTTATTAAAATATTTTCGTGTGAATTATTTGCTTTATATTCATTTTATACATGCTGGGCATGGTCATCATGCCAACTGTGTTTCATTGTTAATATCACTTTACAGGTTGTTATCCTTGCTATTATTAATTTCAAATACTCTAAAGATAATTTCTACTGTAATTTTCCCTTTGTTCATCTTTATTTCGTACTTTTTATATTTATATCTACTCAGTGGGGTCTGTTTTCAACCCTTTTAAACTACCTCAAACTACTTTGATCTCTAGTTTTCACTTAATAAGGGATTATTAAGTTCTTCCTGATATGGGTGTTGCTGCACATGCGGCTGCAGGAATGAGTGATGGCTTTCTAAAAGGGTTGTGGGCACTGCACAGTGTCTCGTCTTCTGGTTTTACTAAACTGGCAGTTGAGTTCTATTCTTCTGACTGTTTATATTTTGTTTTCTTAAATCTCTCAGTTTACAGACACTGTTTTTGTCCGGCGTCTGGACTTTTCTTTTCTCACCACTGCTCGTCAGGAGTGAGTTTTAATTTCACTTGCTTGATTACCCATCTTATTTATGTATTTACTTATTTTTGTTTAAGTAATATATACACAATACAGCTGCTATCACCTTCGCTGGTATTAGAGACGAGAGTGGTTGCTCACACGCCCTTCTACTTTCGGACTATTTCCAAAAGCGGTGTGAACTTTACGAGACGGAACTCGACCGTTCTCTCAACTCACCAGCACGTCAGTGAACAGCAGTAAAAGAAAAAACACAGGAGGAGCAGCTCAGTCTCTTATTGGACCGTGAAAATTCAGCTTGCTCCGTTAATTAAAACAATACACACACATACATTCACATTCACACTTATTCGCGCGATCGGAACCCTTATAATAAAGGGGAGCTGCCAGTCTTTCTGTAGACGAGCTACTTATTCCCTAGACCCAGCTGGGGGAGCTACCCAGAGCTCCAAACCTAACCCACAAGAGTGGGGAGCTTCCAGTCGACGAGCTCCAAGCTACCAGCCGACGAGCTACTTTAAACCCACAGAAGTGGGGAGCTTCCAGTCGAGACGAGCTACTTTCGCTATTTTAAATTCCCTGAATTTAAAATACGTTTTTACACAAGATTGTGTCAGTGTGTCTGTATCTACCTGGTCAGTGTCGCCGGGTCTGGTCCACCTCGATCGGGCCCCACCACCGTGGGTCGCTTTCTAAGAACGTTGGCCAAGACTCGAATTTAACGCCCTTGGTCTTTGACCACACACCTAGTGTGTGGGCTGTCGACAGACGAACAACGTGGACTGGTCACGGAGATGGGACACGATGGAGGCGCTCCGGCTCGAAGGACCAAGAAATGTTGGGGGAAAACTCTGTAAAAAACCCAGGAGAAATAAAGACACAATGAGACAAAGTTACTTTCTTTATCAAACGTGTACACGGGTGAGCTGCTAAGAACAACTCACACCATGCACAGTGGCTTGGTAATTTTTATAGGCACAGAGCACAGAGACAGTGAGAACAGGATAACAAATAATAAACAGATAAAATAAAACAACTCCATATATGGTGCTAGTCTCGTCAGCAGAGAGCTAGGGAAGATAAAACAATCTAAAACAATATGTCCCAGAAACAAGATGTGTTTGCTGGGAAAGTCTAAAAAGATAATTCTAAACTAATCTAACCATAGGCAGAGGGCAGACAAAAGGCATCTTTGTACATTTAAAAGAAGGTAAAGAAACATAGAATCATTTTTCCTGTAACAAGTACATATCCATATTTTTATATCTATAAAAAGACAGCTGAAGCTTGTGAGACTTTATCAGAGGTGTGAGCATCACAGCAGTTGCCTTTGTGTCAAAGTAACTGAGGGTAAAACACAGAAAAACATTTTCCTGGCCTGGGTTTTTATAGCAGATATTCTTAAAAATATTCTGCAGTAGAACAAAAACGAAAGAAAACAATTAATCAACATATGAACATTAGCTGATGCTGCTGAAGTGAAGCAGAGGAAAGTTACAAAGGTTTTATTAGAGACACAGCTAAGCGTTTTGCAAAAAACAAACAAACAAAAAAAAAGCAGCGGCCGGCAGCGCTGTAAACAACGGTAGACAGGTGCATAATAAGCAAGCGAATAATGCAGAAAACTGATTTTTGGATGGGAGACTATTCCTGAGTGAGAGAGAGAGCTCTGCATGAAATGTGATTTTATCGTGGTGGAAGCAAAACAGCAAAAGTCAGAGGGAATTCATGACGATGTTTATGTGAACCATAGTTTGGATCTTCTTTTGCTGCTGGTTCAGTCAGCATTGTCTGGAGAGAGATAAAACCTGCAGCTTCAGAATCTAGCGCAAAAATATGTAAACGCAAAGAGTGGACCCACTTAAATATCAGTGAGCTGCTTTCAAAAAACATTATTCTTTCAGCCTGACTGCGTGAGAAGGCGACAGATTACTGATTCTGATGCGTCGGGTCCGCGCTTTACGTCTTGGTGCAGAATCTGTGTTCCTGCTCTCATTTACTGTTTTAGCTGTTTGGTGGTTGTTGAAATTTTGTGAGGTTTAACCTGAGATTCTGGCATTTCGAGCAAAATAAATGTATATTTAAAAATCGATTCAGGATTATAATGAATCGATATCACGTTATCCAAGCTAGGATCGATTTTAATCGATAATCAAAACCCACCACTTGGTGGAACCACCACCTCTATGGAAAAATACCGGCACTCACCTGGACCATGACAAGAGCTGACACATTCACATTAAAATAAGTTATTTCCCCAAACAAAACAACAGACAACAGAATGTGAATGCATGTTTCAGGAATAATAAATGGGAAAATGTATGTATAGAACACCAACTATCTGAAAGCAGTACCCCAGCTGTACTCATTCTACTTTGCCTGATGTTTTCCTTTACTTCATTAAGGACATCCTGTGGTTATTGTCCTTGTAGCTGTCATATTAATACTGAAACCTGGATTTCTTCTGTGCATGTGCAAAAATGTACATACTCCCACCACTGCTTTATAAAAGGATAGTTTTCTTGCCAGTGTTTGAGTCAATTCACTGTCTGTTTATTATGCTCAAATTCTGTATATTTTTTCCTTAAATGAAGAAAACTTTAAAGAAAAGCTTAAATCAGAGCTACACTTTCAGTATAGCTTTATCTATACATTATTGACTTTAATATTACCACCAACAGAATGATGTTCATGATATTTTTAATTCAGTGATTCGATTCAAACCTTCTTTATTGAAATAGTGTTTCTTTTGTCACTAGTGGACCAGTGTTGTAAAAGTCAAGAAGAAGAAGAAGCCCTTTTCACACATATGTAGAACAAACCGTGTTCCCTTCATTGATTGGATAGTAAGAGTCATGAGACCAACATTTGTGTAATGCCCCTGGGACATCAACTACATCAGCTAATTATTGTCATCACGGACAACCATGGTGCCACCAATTTACAATTGCAGCTCAAATCAAAGTACTTAATTAGATTAATTAGATTTGAGTTTTTCTCCAGTGATGAGGTTACATTAGCTTGAGCAGGTAAGCCACTGGGTTCTACGGTCTGCGGTCTATGAAGGGAAAGTTAACCTTAGGTTTTCAGGTTTACAAAGTTAATTGACTTCTTTCTAGGGATACATTTGCATGGTAAATTATGCTACACACCGTAATTTAATTTAAGAGATTAACATGTACAAATCCACTGCCTACTTCACCATCTTTCTTTTCTTTATTCATATACATTCCAGAAAATAAGTGTTACCAATGCTTGGTCTGCAAATTGTAACAGGGTCTCATGAAATAAGTAATTTCACAGTTCCAAAATTACCAACAGCAATGTAATCACAGGACATGTAAGCCATGCGTCTTGTACTTGTTGACCTTGTAAAATTAAAAATTAAAAAACAAGCTTACTTATCTTTATAATTTAGTTTCCCCTTTTTTGAGTTTCCTTTTTCTTTTGTTTAGGACATTTAACCGAAACAGTCTTGTAACTGACTGGGCTAATTGCTGTTGATTGTTAATTGCCAACGGATGTTAGATTACGTGAAGCCAAATAGGGGAAAGATATCCTGCATGTGTTGAATTTGTATATGAAATTGGTGACCTTGGCAAAATAATGACATAATAATAACGCTGGTTTAAGTGCTTTACTGGTAACGCTCCACCAATAACATCTAGTTAAAATCAGGAATTTAAAGCCTGTGCTATGATAACACAGTTGAGTTAAATCAAACCGTGATTGTTGAAGATTGTTTGAAGGATAATGGATGGATGGATGACCCTGTGAAGGTCTACAATGCTTTAAGGCAGTGAAAACAACAACAAAAAACAGACCAAAACAAAACAACAACACTGTGTAAATAAAAAGGTTTATGAGTCTGTCCACCAAATGCGTCACATGAACACAATCATGAAGTTGCTGTTTTGAAAAGATTATTACAAGAATAATAAGAGAAATATAGAAAAACAGCTGTTTTCATGGGAATGATAAAGGCCCTCTTACTTTACTTCAAAGTTCTGCTTGGCATTTGGTTTTACGGCTAAAATTAGTCAGGGTAAGGGTTTGAAACTCAGTAGTTATAGATAAAATCAGTGGTAAGACTCCAGTATATTTAGGTTTTTTTTCTTTTTCTGTTTTGTAATGTGTTCAGTTCCACAGCTCTACTCCCACTTTTAATCTTTTGCTTGTTTTTTTTTTTGTTTTTTTGGTGTTTTTGGGTTGTCTTTTGCCTGTCCCGTTTGGCTCTTTTGCCATCAGAATTATTGTCTAAAGGTGAAGAAAGATGCCCAACGGATTTACTTTACCAAATTGACCACCCCAGCCTTGCCGTAATGGTCTATTTGAATCACCTTTTATTGTTTATTTTATTTTCACTTGCTAAACACGGGACAGACTTGACTGGAGAAGAGAAAGGGGAGAAAGAAAGAGGGAAAGAAAAACAGTGGGGAAGAGGGACGGGGATAAAGGGCAAAAAACAAAAAACAAACACAATAAGCAGACAAAAAATACATCTATCAATCACCTGGATCACCTGTTGAGAAAGAAAAAAGAGAAAACAAGCAGAAGAAAAAAAAAAGCAACATAATAAACAACATCACGATGATCTACGGGAATGTAACAGTGAATATTAAACATTATTGTGCAGCACGTAAGATCAACAGAACACAGTGTGCTTTGAGGTAGGAGCCAAAAAGGGTGTAGTTTGTGTGTGTGAGCACCTGTGTGTACACCTGTAAGCATGAACGCGCTTGTTTTTAAAAGGTTCCTTCATGTCCCCCACACCCTCTACCCTGATCTGCTAGAGGGTGTGGGGGGGCCACTGCCCCGTCCTCCAGGGCATGAAGCAGGTATGGAGGAGATCAAAACTCCAGACATCCAAAGGCCCCCAGAACACAAGAGACCAAGGAAGACCAACAGAGGGGCAGCCGCACCACTGTCCCAGAAAGAGCTGAGGAGAGTCCCAGATGAGGGCTCACTCAGCAGCCGCGGAGCAGAAGCCAGGGGGAGTTGCAGTGACGCGCCCGTGAGCTCCGCCGGCAGCCAGCCGTGCCTGAGTGACCGAGCCCCAGGCCGAGAGGCCGAGGGCACCCCACCCCCAAAGTGGCCCGAGCGAGCCCCAGGCTCCAGGCCCAGACAAGCAGCCACCAAGGAGTGTGTGTACCTGGACGCCCATCCCCGGACACAAAGATCCACCAACGCACCGATGTCTGAGGGCGTCTGCCACTGGCAGGGGGAGTGGTGGGGGGAGATAGGCCTCCAAACCTTAGAGGGCCTGAGAAGTCCCCAGAGAGGTGGCGTCTGATACCCAACCTGACATATAGACACAGACATACAGGCACACACATATACAAACATCCATTCCCACCCTCATGCTCTCATATGCAGGTACCCTTGCCCCTGGAGGGGGAAACTGCACCCAGACCCAGGTAGTGTTGCCCTTTTGCCTGGGGTGGAGAGAAGCAGACCGCCCCGACTCGGCAGCAGCAGGGAGGCCCCACACTCCAGACCCCAATTGGACGGCTAACTCCTCCTCCTAGCCCCCCCCCCCCCCGCTCCAGCAGGTCGCAGAGAACGGGGGTGAGAGAAGACTCCAAACCTCCCTCCACCCGCTCATTGTAGTGTTGATGCATGTGTGTTCTAAGGTGCATTTAAAACCCAGGAGGGCATGGAGCTACCTGCCAGAGAGCAGCAGGTAAGCTCATAGCCCTTCCTGATAGCCCTCAATGTCTACATTAGGGCTGTGCGATATGACCAAAATCTCATATCCCGATATTAAGACATCTATCGTCCGATAGCAATATAAATCACAAAAATGTAACATTTTCTGTAAATTCTGTGAATCTCGAGCAGCTCGACTTGCATGAAGTGCTTTCAGCTGGGCGTCGTGTACTACTTTGATAAGTCTTCACATATCTCGCGCCAAAACTTCTGAACTGGTGGACAGAACCAAAGAGCGTGGATATAATTGTCCGGTGAATTGGTTTGGCAGTGTGAGCAGTTGTTGGTAGACGTAAAGCCCATCTTGAACATCCGATGACCTGTATAGTGCACTCTATGTAATATTTTGTATTGAATTAATTGAAGACTGGGATTTCTAATTAGATGAAAGGTTTTTAAGCAAATCTGAGACCAGAAGTTTAGGTCTAAGTTAACTGATAAATCCGCTTCCCATTTTGCAATAGGAAGTGATATTGATTCATCTGTTTTAGAAAGCATTCTGTATGTTTTGGAAAATAATTTGGGGGTTTTAAGAGTAAGAAATTGAACCACACTTGGTGGTGTTTGTAGTTCAACTTGACCCGGTTTAAATTTCTTTTTTACTATGGATTTAATTTGCTGATATTCTAAAAATCTTTTCTTGTTGATCCCATATTTTGTAACTAGTCCGTCAAATGAAATAAATTCTGTTCCTTCTAGTATATGTTCTAAATATTTGATTCCTTTACCACTCCAATCTGAAAAGTTTATCATATTATTGTTTTGTAATATGTCAGGGTTGTTCCAGATAGGTGTACGTTGGCATGGGATTAATGAAGACGCTGTCAATTTTAGAAACTCCCACCATGCTGTCAGAGAAGCGCTGATGTTGATGCTTTTAAAGCATTCATGTCGTTGGATGTTTGAGCTGATAAATGGTAGGTCTGAGATCTCTAGATTATTGCATAGTGCTTGTTCTACATCTAGCCAAGGTTCATCTAAGAGGGTATGTTTTAGCCATCCTGAGATAAACTGAAGCCTGTTGGCTAAGAAGTAGTGCTGAAAGTTAGGCAGTTCTAATCCTCCTTTATCCTTGGTCTTTTGTAGTGTTTTTAAGCTGATACGTGGGGGTTTATTTTGCCAAAGGAATTTGGACATGTATGAATCTAGAGATCTGAACCAATCTTTTGGCGGTTTAGTTGGGATCATTGAGAATAAATAATTAATTTTTGGTAAGACCATCATTTTTATAGTGGCAACCCTTCCCATGAGTGATATGGGTAAACATTTCCATCTAGCCAGATCGCCTTCTACTTTCTTTAAAAGTGGGATATGGTTTAATTAAGTCAGATCTGCAAGCTTGGGAGAAACATTAATACCTAAATATTTTATATTTCCCGATTGCAGTGGTGTAGAAGAGGAATTATGGAGGGAGCAATTAATCGGTAGAACTGTAGATTTTGACCAGTTAATTGAGTAATCTGATATTCTTGCGAAAGAGTTTATCAATTCAATCACCCCAGAGATATTGGTTTGTGAGTTTTGGAGAAAGAGTAACACATCATCCGCATAAAGGCTGATTTTATGTTCCACGTTCTTGCATTTTATGCCCTTAATTACTGAATTCTGTCTAATTGCTGCTGCTAGTGGTTCAATAAAAATTGCAAACAGTGAAAGGGAAATCTTTTGCTTGTTCAAGTCAGAGCAGAGATGCAAATTGCGTTGCAGTTCCAGGACTTCATTACTTTAGAATCAAAGCCATTTTTTTTTTTTTTTTTGCAGTCAATGCAAGTTAAGTTAAAAGGTTAATCTAAAAATGTTTAGATTTTATTGTATGAAATCCCTGATGACAGGAAAACTAAATCTAAACCTGTGCAGGTTGATGTCAAATATATTTATATGCAGAGGGGAAAACCCTCCTGTCATGTCACCTAGATGGAGGGAACTCCATGGAGCTATCTCAGCTGTCTTGAGTTTGCCTGCCAACACAAAATTAGTTTTCCAAATTTTAAACCAGAGATGACAAAAGACAAAGTCTTAAATATTGACATTTTCCATTGTGGCTAAATTTGGAGAAAGGCAGATTAACCATATGACTTTACAAAGCTGATGAATCCTCTATGAGAAGGTGAGAAGTTTTATAAATTTTACAATATATAACTAAAACAATATTTTTTAATATTATAAATGAAAGAGGCTCTGTTTCAGCTCTCCTGTTAGCTGGTTACCTCGGGCTCATTTGAGACAAAAAACAAAACACACTTGGTGTGGTTTTAATAAAAGTTGATGAGGGCAGAAAAATGAGGCCACTAACAAGACAAAGGCCCAATAATCTGCATTAAGCAGGTGTGTGACTCATCAGCCACACATGAACGCAGCTAGTGACATTAAGTCAAAGGAGGCAGGAGAACAAAAGCTAACAGCCCACATCTGGAAAATGTGTCTAGTGCTGTTTAGATAAGAGCACTACAGTTGGAACAGATGGTGGATGCATGGAAAATGAACTGAAATGTTTCATCACAGAAAGACCAAAATGTCTCACTGATTTTTTTTTAATCAAATAATGTTTGAATGTTTATTTTAGACATTTTTATTTTACATGCTGTTAGGGGAAGGATTTGTGGAAAATCCTGATATTGATATGAAGGAGTTATTGGACTGATATCTTTTTTTTTTCACTGTTTGATAAACTAATGTAAGATAAATGAGAAAAAGGAGGGGGAAAGAAAATGGAATAGGGAAGCAGCTGGTAGCTGAGGGCAGACTCATTAAGGCCAATTTACCCACAGAAAACTTATTTTAAGTTTGTGTTTGATTTTTTTTAAAGAATGCTGAAGTTTTCAAGATGAGCCTGATTCTCTCTAGGTATAATGTTTCATCTGGCTATTTGCAGAGTTGGCAAAAGTACAGACATTCTGTACTTAAGTAGGAGTGTTTAAGTAGTACTGATTCGCTTACATTCATGTAAGACTTTAACATTTCAGTCCCTTTTAATGAAAGAGCTTTTGAAGCTATTTGAAGTTAAGGGAAAGCCAGTTTTTAATAAAGTACTACATCACTACATGCTGTTAAATGTGCTTTGACATTCGTTCTTCAAAACTCTGAAAGTCTATAGAAGGGATAAAACACTGTTTTGATGATGGTGGTGGACAATGGCGTGTCCAGCGGGGTGGCCTGGGGGGGCACAGGCCACCCCCCCAACCAGACTGGCCACCCCAGGTGCCACCCCAAAGGCAAAACAATAAAATTCAATCAAATATCAAATGTCCGATTATGTTTTCACGGTGAAGCTCAGATATCCGAGTGTAAGTGAATGCAGCATCGGCTTCTGCGCTTTGTGCATCACGTTAGCAAAGGTAGGAGAGCCAAGCGCGAAAGACGCACTGCAGGAAACTATTCTTCGGTGAAAGAAAATGAGGACAGAATAAATGTCCCGGTAAGTAATATTAAGTTTGTTGAGTTTAGTAAACTTCGGTGAAATTAGAATCCCAAGGAAAAAATAACACTTAAAGAATTATTGCAGCCGTGGAATATTTCAGACAGTTTGCTACTGAGGGCAGCTAACATAAGAGTTATGAGTTATAAGATATAATCTAAGTCGTAACATTGCTGTATGGAGCTGCAGATTTGGTTGCAGGTTAACATAGCTGGACTGGCCATCGGGCATACCGGGCATATGCCCGGTGACTTATTTTTTATTTTTTTGTAACGGCATGAACAATGAGAGGTGGTGGATTGGCCAGATGCAGGTTGATGTGTAGAAATAACTCCGTTGTTTGGTGGTGGCTATGGCGGGGCTTCCACAGAGGCAGCAGGTGGATGAGGGAAGGGGAGGCAGGAGGAGAGCCCCGAGGCAGCCGCCAGTCCGAGTGTCAGGTGAACTGAACTTCAGGTAAGAAGTTATGAGCTGCAGTCTATCTGGGTCAGATATAAACCAAGTTTAGGTGGAGTTTATTTTCATGTTGCTGACTTTTTACTGTCAGTTGCAATAACTCATACTGCGTTTTAGCCAGCTTGACGGAGTTTTTATACAGCTGTTCGGTTGCTATGATGTTACTGATAGTGAACTGTATTTTATTCATAAGGTTAGTTAGTAGAGTTGCCAACGGCTCCTTAAAAATGGAATGGTCCCTCATTCAGAGAAAATATTACACGTTTCGTGTTGAGCTGAGAAGAGACGCAGTTTGTCCCGGACTTTAGCTACAATGAAAAAAAGACACAAAGCTGGAGTTATTCTGTCTTTACGCTGCACAGCTGCCTCTTCTCTTATCTCCCCTTCCCTCTCCTGTTGCTACTTCAATCATGAAACTGATCAGTGATCAGCTGATGAAGACCCTGGAGCGGTTGGTCCTGGCTCAGCTTCGGCGCCTAACAAGCTCATCACTGGACCCACTTCAGTTTGCCTACCAGCCTGGCATTGGAGCGGATGATGCCGTCATTCACCTCCTACATCGTTCCCTCGCTCACCTGGAGACCGCTGGAAGCACTGTGAGAATCATGTTCTTTGATTTCTCCAGTGCCTTCAACACTATTCTTCCCTCGGTTCTGAAGGACAAGCTGGAGAACTCTGGAGTGGACCATCACCTCACTACCTGGATTTTGGACTACCTCACCGACCGACCACAGTATGTGAGGACTCAGGGCTGTGTGTCGGACAGGGTCGTCTGCAGTACGGGGGCCCCACAGGGAACGGTTCTGGCTCCGTTCCTCTTCACCATCTACACTGCAGACTTCTCCCACAATTCCACCCAGTGCTTCCTGCAGAAGTTCTCTGATGACTCTGCAATAGTCGGCCTCATCACTGATGGGGACGACAAGGAGTACAGAGGACTGACTCAAGACTTTGTGGACTGGTGCCAGCTGAACTACCTCCAGATCAACGCCAGTAAAACCAAGGAGCTGGTGGTAGACTTCCGCAGGCACAAGCATTCTCCACTGCAACCACTGAACATCCAAGGTATGGACATTGAGGCTGTGGACAGCTACAGGTACCTTGGTGTTCATCTGAACAACAGACTGGACTGGACTCATAACTCAGACGCCCTCTACAGGAAAGGGCAGAGCAGGTTGTACCTGCTGCGGAGACTCAGGTCGTTTGGGGTGGAGGGCCCACTCCTGAAGACCTTCTATGACTCTGTGGTGGCTTCTGCTATCTTTTATGGTGTGGTCTGCTGGGGCGGCAGCATCTCTGCTGGGGACAGGAAGAGACTGAACAGGGTGATCCGAAGGGCCAGCTCTGTTCTAGGATGCCCTCTGGACCCAGTGGAGGTGGTGAGTGACAGGAGAATGGCGGCTAAGCTGTCATCCCTGATGGACAACATCTCCCACCCCATGCAGCAGACTGTGACAGCACTGAGCAGCTCCTTCAGTGGGAGACTGCGGCACCCACGGTGTGGGACAGAGAGATTTCGCAGGTCTTTCCTCCCCACTGCTGTCAGACTCCACAACAAAGACTTTAACTGAACAAACACACACATCCACACATGTGCAATAACACTAAGTGCAATAATCCTTTCTGGCATCGTTGTATTTTTACTCAGTTGTATATAGCATTCGTATTCTATTTTTATCTTATTGTATATTTTTATTCTATTTTATTCTACTGTATATAGTATATTATTTTATTCTATTCTGTACAGCTGTGTACTGTATTTATTCTTATTGTATTCTAATTTTTGCGTCATAACTTTTGCACTGTCCACTTCCTGCTGTGACAAAACAAATTTCCCACGTGTGGGACTAATAAAGGTTATCTTATCTTATCTTATCTTATCTTATCTGATCGGCTCTCTTGTTTGTTTATCGCCCACTTTGCGCCAGAAAGAGGAAACCAGCAGATGTCGCGCTAAACAACAGCAGCACGTTTAAGCTTGATCAGCTGCTGTTAGAATTTAATATTAATTTCTAGTATCAGCTGATGTTTGCTGGAGCCACAGCTGTAAAGCTGCTGGTCATGATGTCGGTTTGGATATGTGGTGAGAGGGAAACATGAAGATGAAACCAGGAGATGTCCTTACTGAATCATCAGAGCTGAGCAGGTGATGGAGAAACAGGTTTACCTTTTAGGTGACATGGATGAGTTGAAGTTATGAACTGTTTCTGAGAGACAAATAACACCAGGATCCTTTTCTAAGTAGCTGACAGCTGGTAACTGTGCAGGGGCGGGTCTAGCAAAGTGTTGCCAGGGGGCCAGGTAGGGCATTAACAGGGAGAGGGGGGCACAAAGAAATACTTTTCTTTCTTATTCTCATTTAAAATATCTCACTTTTATTAAATAATTATCTGAATCTTGCGAACAAAGTTTTTATCTGACGTAAAATGTATAGAAATCATACATATACCAACAAGACAGTGTACATCACTGTCACAACAGGGTTTGTTTTCAGTCAAAGGCTTTATGGCTTTAATACCTGGGGGGCCGGTCTGTAGTCAAAATGCCCAATTTTCTGTCCCAGTCCAGCCCTGCAGGTTAATACTGGCAGTGTCACCATGCCAGCTGACTGTATTTCATCATCAGCCAGTGTTGTTCTTTATCAATATTACCAAAGTTTACCATAAGGAAGCAAAGAAAGTATTTACTTGCTTTCAGGTTTTATTCAAATGTTAGTCTTTTCAGTTGTTTCCCCACTTTTTTCCTGTTTCAAAATCAAACACCAGTTTGTGAGAAGATTATCTTCTTTTTTTAACAGGCAGATAAAGTTTTACATTGGAACTGGCTAATTTGTCAATTGTTTGTTACAAATGTTCGTATTTTAATATTCAAAAATGTTTTTGCCCAAAACATATGTGCACTACATGTCAGTAAAAATACTATGCAAATATTGCTGTCCTTGAATGCTGAGTAAACACTGACAGATTGTATCTCTTGTACTTTATCAACGCAGTATCTAAAAACTTTGCACCGTAGTGGTTAAAATCTCATTCTAATAAGAGTTAAAAGCGCATTCGGTTATTAGGTTTACAGGGTTATTGAATTATGGTTAACGGTTGGTAGAATTGTTTTTAACATTATCTGCCAATTACATCTGCCACCCTTCTCCAAATCTGTGCCCCTACCTGGCCCCCCCAACAAAAATTTTCTAGACACGCCACTGGTGGTGGAGATTCCTAAGATCAAATCATTCATCTTTCAGTGGCCCTGTACCGTTGTCCCTGTAAAACACATTGTATCTGTGTTTACAAAGCATAAAACAATCTTAATTGTAGTAAATTTAAATGTAATAACTGGTTTTTAAAATTTACATCTTCCATTTTATTACATTTGCGTCAAAAATAATAATTCATCCAGCTATTTCTCATTTTGATTATGCAAACAATGTGATTATTGACCCGTGTACCCGTGGAGCATGTTCATTTAATAAATAACTGCTCTTTTTTCTTTTCTTTTTGTTCTAATGTGACCTTTTTCTCATTTACATTTGAATTTTCTTTTATTTCTCTGTGTTACAGCTATGAGTGGTCAACTATGGAGTGTTTAAATTAGCTTGTTTCCTGTCTTTGATCCATCCTGATGAGGATCTAATTGAACTGGAATGTGTCTCTTTTAAATGTCTCCAAGTCTCCTGGAAATGGTATTCCTATTTTGTCACAGTTTAAGGCAGGAAACAAAAAAAGTCAGACTAATGGAATGGTGTCTCTTCTTTTTCCTCAGTTTGATGAGACAGTAAATAGGCGTTATATCATTTTTCCTGCATCCTGTGTACTGATATCATCTGTTAAGAGGGTGATTTGTTATCAGACGTAAGATCCACACATGAACAAAACCCAGAGCTCTGTTAGAAAAGGAATGTCTGAGTATTGCACTGTCTTTCTCTGACATCTAACTCCTGTACACATGCCCTGTGATATCCAATCTTCACTGTAATAACAGTTCCACTATAATAACAACCCTGTAGAGAAAACCAGCAGGCTGTGGAATGGATGGAAGATCTGCAGAATTATTTCTAACAATGTGCTTCCCATCTGTCTGCCTACAGGTTTCTAGTTCTGTCTGCACTGAAAAAAAACACATTCTCTGTATTTTCCTGTAGGATCATGTTTATTTATGTTTGTAATAAGTGCTAATATTTGTTCTGGAAATATCAATTATTCACTGTAAAATACATCAAAAATGGAGCAAGTTCTCTTGCTGCTGTGTTGCAAGTAAAGACTGTATTGAGCACTTAGATCAATGGAGACTTTAAGGATGCTGTAGGTTTTGTTTTTATTTTGTTTTTTAACAGATTTCTCAGGAAGTAGGATGTTTGGACGTTTTTCTGTCTTTCCTCTACACCACTGACAGACCTTATAATCAAATTTTAAAAATACTTTGAGGGTTTGATAGTCTAAATAATTGTGAAATCATTATACAAATACATAATACCCAAATTTAATGTTCACCGAATGACAGTTGTTTTTCCGAATACCATTATTATGTCTGTACAATTACTTGCTCTTTGGGTGGTTACTTTTACTAAAATGAGAAGTCCTTCTTGAGACTGAAAACTGAAACTAATTTGATAAGTTTGGGTAAAGTTCATGGTTTGAGTTTAATAAAAACTGTTATGAAATCTGGGATTTAAAAAAATGATATTTAAGATTATATAGATCACAAGATTTAAAGGTTCAAATAGCTATTGGTTATACATGTATACATCAAAAGTTTAAGACTACTTGAAGGATGGCAAAAAAAACCAAACAAACATATTTTGCATGGTTGGATGTTCACAAGGTTCCAAGTAGAGCTTCAACATGAAACAAGAAGAAATGGGAGTGAGACAAAATATTTGTTGAGCATGCAATTTATTGAAAACAACGCTTAAACTGAAACAGGCTCTTTTACCACTGATCAAAAGTTTAGGGCCACACCTCCAAAAGCCCTGTAAACCCCCCAAAACTGAATCAAAAGTCCAAACAAACTCAGTAATGAATAGCTCCACCGTTATTGTTGATCACTTCGAACATTTGTTGCATCATGCTTGATGCCAGCGTTTCCATGAGGTGAGTGGGAACATTTCTCCAAGTGGTGAAGACAGCTGCACGAAGAGCATCTACTGTCTGGAACATTTTTGGAAACTTCCCTTGCCATCCATCCTCAAATGTTCTCAATTGGATTTAGATCAGGAAAACACGCAGGATGGTCCGAAAGAGTGATGTTATTCTCCTGGAATAAGTCCCATGTCCTTTGTGTACTGTAGCATTGTGCTTTTGAAAAACCCAATCGTTACCACACAGACGAGGGCCCTCAGTCATGAGGTATGCTCTCTGTAACATCTGGACATAGCCAGTGGCCATTTGATGCCCCTGCACCTCCTGAAGCTCCATTGTTCCACCGAACAAAAGAGCACCCAGACCATTATGGCTCCACCGTGGCGTATAGAAAACATCTCAGGTGGGATCTGCTTGTCATGCCAGTAACGTTGAAAACCATCAGGACCATCAAGTTTACATTTTTTCTTATCAGATAATAAGACTTTCTTCTGCCTTTCAGTGTCCCATGGTTGATGCTCTCTTGCAAAGTCCAAACAGTCAGTTCTGTGGCTTTCAAGGAGACGAGGCCTTTGAAGACGTTTTTCATTTTTCAAGCCTTTGAGTCTCAGATGCCGTCTGATGGTTATAGGGCTGCAGTCGACACAAGTAACAGCCTTAATTTGGGTCGATCGGCCAGCTGCTCATTTTGTTCCATGGGCCGCCACGCCTGGCGGCAGCCCTGCACATATTGCTCAACGGGCTCTGCGGTGCTGGTCCAGACCAACACTGGGTGCTCACTTCCCTCCAACCAATGTTGCCACTCTTCTAAGGCCAGCTTTATAGCCAGACCATGATCTACTATTTTTCTTTAATTAAACAGTTCCTGATTGAGCTGCTTCATATATGTGTGCAAGGAAAACAGCCTGGTTTAGCGATACAAACATTGTGACAGTTTATCAACCAGCAAGTGCTGCATTTGACTACTCACAAATTTACTGTTTTTTCACACATAAAAACGAATAAACCTGGCTGCAAATGCAGGCCTTTTAGACACAAAAGTTGTTAAAATTAAAATGGGCTTAAAGGTTCTCTCTCTCTCCTAGTTTTATTCATTGAAACATGTATATAACCAACACGTAACAGATAGAAAGCTTTAAATGCTAAAAGATTAATGCACTGTCCCCACTGTGTGTGAATTGAAGAAGTCTCAGGGTCTTCAATAATTCCCATCATGACTCACATGTTGAAATCTACAAATAACTATCTCCAAAGTGAAGAAAACATTATGCCAGGAGCTTACTTCAAAACTGTCAACATTTTACAGATTATCTCTTCAGTGATTTCAGTAATCATGCTTTTGTCCCTTTCTTTTGGCACTACTGCACAGACATTCACTCACATATATCCTTCAAGAGCTCAGTGGAGCTGAATTTCCATGGCAACACAGTACTAAAGAGATTTCCAAGTATCAGTGCCATGGCAAGAATTCAGAGAGGAAATGTTTATAAATGCAAACATCTCTGGAGAGGGCAAATCAAATGGTAAATAAGGTCACAGAAGGTTTCAACTCAAGACAAAAGAGAAACCACCTGAGTTAATGACAATATATATATAAATGTATATGACAGAATGTATATACATACATTGGACTTTGCAAGAGAGCATGTATGTATATATATATATATATATATATATATATATATATATATATATATATATATATATATATATATATATATATATATATATATATATACATACAGCACCAGGGCTCGACATGGTTCACGACTACTGGCTGAAGAAGCTGACTGCACTCCACGAGCGTCTGGCAGCACGCTATCCAGAGATGCTTGGCTACAAGTTGAACAGCCACAAGGGGCAGTACCCTCCATGAAGAAGGAGGCTAGAGGGCAAGATCAAAGTAGCACGGATGGAGGTTAGCCAATTAACGGAGTTGCAGAAAGGTGCGACAAAGAAGGTGCATAAGAAATACAGCAAGCTGTCCATACCTGAGGCCTTGGAAACTGCCAAGCAAAGACTCACAGCCTTGGCCAGCCGCTTGAGGAGGTACACCAGAGAGATAGAAGGCAGGAGAATAAACCAGCTGTTCTCCACAGAACCAGCAAAGGTGTACTCTCAGTGGCAAGGGAACAATAATAATAAGAGAACAGCACCACCAAGGCTGGAGACAGAGCAATACTGGAAAAGCATATGGGAGAAGGACGCAACCCGTAACGGCAATGCTCAGTGGCTAGTGGATCTGAGGGCAGACCACAGCGATCTCCCTGAACAGGGTCCAGTAACCATCACAGTGGCAGATATCCAAGAAAGGGTCTCCAGTATGAAGAGTTGGACAGCACCAGGGCCCGACATGGTTCACGCCTACTGGCTAAAGAAGCTGACTGCACTCCACGAGCGTCTGGCAGCACAAATGAACCAGCTGCTAGTTAACGAGAGACACCCGGAATGGCTAACCGAAGGTCGGACGGTCCTGATCTCCAAGGACCCCAAGAAGGGACCGGTCCCCTCCAACTACCGACCAATAACCTGCCTCAGTACTACATGGAAGCTCCTGTCAGGCATCATATCGGCTAAGATGAACAGGCACATGGGTCAATACATGAGCGGGACACAGAAAGGGATTGGCAAGAATACCAGAGGCGCAAAACACCAGCTACTGGTAGACAAAACAGTCAGCCGAGACTGCAAGACCAGACTGACCAACCTGTGCACTGCCTGGATTGATTACAAGAAGGCCTATGACTCAATGCCCCACAGCTGGATACTGGAATGCCTAGAATTGTACAAGATCAATGGGACCCTAAGAGCCTTCATCAGGAACTCAATGGGGATGTGGCATACAACACTAGAGGCCAACTCCAAGCCCATAGCACAAGTCACCATCAAGTGCACCAAGGAGATGCTCTGTCCCCACTGCTGTTCTGCATAGGCCTGAACCCCCTCAGTGAGATCATTAACAAGACTGGCTACGGATACCGACTACGGAACGAAGCAGTTGTCAGCCACCTCCTGTACATGGATGACATCAAGCTGTATGCCAAGAGTGAACGAGACATCGATTCACTGATCCACACTACCAGGCTATACAGCAATGACATTGGAATGTCATTCGGACTGGAGAAGTGTAGTCGGATGGTAACAAAGAGAGGGAAGGTAGTCAGAACTGAGGGGATTGAACTACCAGAAGGCAACATTGCAGACATAGAGGACAGTTACAAGTACCTGGGGATCCCGCAGGCAAATGGGAACCATGAAGAGGCCGCTAGAAAAGCTGCAACCACCAAGTACCTGCAGAGGGTCAGGCAAGTCCTGAGGAGTCAGCTGAATGGTAAGAACAAGATCCGGGCCATCAACACGTACGCCCTGCCCATGATCAGGTACCCTGCTGGGATAATAGGCTGGCCAAAGGAGGAGATAGAATCCACTGACATAAAGACAAGAAAGCTCCTTACCATGCATGGAGGGTTTCACCCCAAGTCCAGCACCCTGAGGCTGTACGCTAAGCGGAAGGAAGGGGGCCGGGGACTGGTGAGTGTCAGCACCACAGTCCAGGATGAGACAACGAACATCCAAGAATACATTGGGAAGATGGCCCCAACTGACCGAGTGCTCAGTGAATACCTCAGGCAGCAGAAACCCAAGAAAGAGGAGGGAGACGAGGAACCATCATGGAAGGACAGGCCCCTGCACGGCATGTACCACCGGCAGAGAGAGGAGGTGGCTGATATCCAGAAATCCTACCAGTGGCTGGACAAAGCTGGACTGAAAGACAGCACAGAGGCACTAATCATGGCAGCACAAGAACAAGCTCTGAGCACAAGATCCATAGAGGCTGGGGTCTATCACACCAGGCAAGACCCCAGGTGCAGGCTGTGTAAAGATGCCCCAGAGACAATCCAGCACATAACAGCAGGGTGCAAGATGCTAGCAGGCAAGGCATACATAGAACGCCATAACCAAGTGGCCGGCATAGTGTACAGGAACATCTGTGCCGAGTATAACCTGGAAGTCCCGAGGTCAAAATGGGAGATGCCCCCAAGGGTGGTGGAGAATGACCGAGCTAAGATCCTGTGGGACTTCCAGATACAGACGGACAAAATGGTGGTGGCTAACCAACCGGACATAGTGGTGGTAGACAAACAGAAGAAGACGGCCGTAGTGATCGATGTAGCGGTTCCGAATGACAGCAATATCAGGAAGAAGGAACACGAGAAGCTGGAGAAATACCAAGGGCTCAGAGAAGAGCTCGAGAGGATGTGGAGGGTGAAGGTAACGGTGGTCCCCGTGGTAATCGGAGCACTAGGTGCGGTGGCTCCAGCAGATCCCGGGAACAACATCGGAGATCTCTGTCCAGAAGAGCGCAGTCCTGGGAACAGCTAAGATACTGTGCAGGACCCTCAAGCTCCCAGGCCTCTGGTAGAGGACCCGAGCTTGAAGGATAGACCGCCCGCAGGGGCGTGCTGGGTGTTTTTATATATATATATATATATATATATATATATATATATATATATATATATATAAAAACACCCAGTGTATGTATATATATATATATATATATATATATATATATATATATATATATATATATATACATATGTATATATATATATATATATATATATATATATATATATACATATGTATATATGTATGTATGTATATATATACATACATATATATATAAACATAAACACATTGTTCAGGTAATTGCCTCACCCCTCATATGACTACAACATGGAACTGAAAATAAGCGCTGAGAAGTTGTTGAGGTTTGTTTGTTTTTTTTTAATCAAAAACTGGAAACTAAAACAGTGTACAGAGATGAAAATCAGTAAGACTGTCATTTTGTGTACTTCATAATCCTAATAAAATCCTCATTTAATGTCTGATAAACATACATACTTATTATCAAGAGCTTAATTTCCAGCCTAATTAATGGTCAGTGTCTTTCAATCATTTTACAATGTTACAATTGTTCACACAAGTCAAGAGTTGTATACATGACATAAAATGATACAGCCATTTAGCATTGCCGCCTGTCAGGCAAGGCCCAGTGTCACTAAGTGTCACTAAGTGTGTTTATTTACTGTGAATCAACACAAACAGTGCAAATAATCCACAGTGTCTTCAGCTTAGGAAACCCTACGTTTGGGTCCTGCTTTCCGAAACCTGACAGAATAATTCAAACAGAAATGGACCCAGCAGACTCCTACCTGGTTTGGCAAACTCTGTTGCTGCAGCGAGACCAACTGGATCGGCACAGAAATGCTCCAGCATTTTTCTAAGGTGCTCTACTTCAGTGCATCACCAAAATCAAAGATATGTTGCAGCCTCATCCTCCTGGTATTACTAATCCTCCGCCACCTCTGCCACCTCTCAGTGTCGTGGCTGCTTGCCCGCTTCCTTCCTCGCCGCCTCCTGAGCCCCGGAAGAATTCTCGGACAAGACAGGAGGATTTCTGACTCAGTATGCACTTGTTTTTCGCCAGCAGAGTCAAGCCGTTTCTTCGGACAGCACAAAGATCTCCTTCATGGTAGAGCTGCTGACTAGTCAAGCATTACAATGGTCACAGGCTGTTCTAAAAGCTTGTCCTGATTTATCATATAATGACTTCCTAACAAAGTTTCGCTGTGACAAAGGTTCGCGCTCTGATGCTGCAACACATAAGATGTTCAACCTCAAGCAAGGCAAGAGGAGGCTTATCAGATTTTTCCATAGACTTTTGGATTTTGGCGAAGGAGATGGGGTGGGAGGAGAATGCTCTCCGAGGAGCATTTCTCAATAGTTTAAATGAAATGTTATCACCTAATAAATTGCCAAGATCTTTGGATGCCTTGATTTCCATGTGTGTTAGGATCGACATGCAGGAATATGATAAACAGGTCGCTAGTTCTCGATGGTTCCAGGATGGGGGGGGGGGCATCTTGGGAACAAAGCCCAGGAAGAGGTTAGCCAGCATCCCATGCAGCCCGACTTTCGCCCTTAGACTGGAGGAAACGGCGATGACACCAAGCCCCTGGGAATCCCAACTCCTTCTCCTGGAGTGTCTCTGTTTTCCATCAGAAACGCACTCGAGAACCTGGATTATTTTTTTCTTTTCTGTTTTTTTTTCCATTTCCATCTCTTGTGGGGCTGACAGATTAGGCTACATGGTCCTTATCTTCCAACTGCTCTGTTGTTGTGGTAGTGTCTTTTTCACATCACTTTTGATTCCAAAGTTTTATTTACTTGAGTCAAAGTGAATTTCTCAAGGCAAATTATATGTAGCACTCTTTCTCTGCTTCACCTGGAGGTAAATGTGTTTCCAAGCAAATATAAGTAAATGAGGCTGTCTGATTCCAAACATACTGTCAATGCAGTAAAAGCATACCTGGATAGAAAAACACACAATGGAACACTAAGTAATGGACTTGTCATGGTCCTGGGTCGGTGACCCAGCGCTTTTAGTTTATCATTTTCTAGATGATTGTTTAAGTTCTGTGTTATTTTCGATCTGCCTCTGAGTCTGCGTCTGTATCTGTCTGTCTATGGTGTCTCCCCATCTGTTTGTGAATCTGTCTGTTTAGTTCAATGTCTTGTCTGGTTCCATGTATCTGAGTTTCCTGTTTTATTGTGAAGGTCCGTGTCGTATGTGAGTGTGATCAGTTTACGTTTCCCCTGTCCCGTCAGCCCAGATTCCTCCCAGCTGTGTTGCCCTCCTGTCTCTCATCCCCTGATTACTGGTGTGTGTATTTAAGCCCTGTGTGTTCTCCTGCCTGTTGCCGGTTCGTCTGTGTTCCTCCGTGTCAGTCTGTGTAACTCTGTGTCAGTCTGTTACCCTGTGTTCCACGGTGTCCTGTTCCTCGTCTGCGTCTCTCTGCTATTCATCATCCGTTGTCATATGCTCCCAGGTCTGTTATTTTAGTTCTCCCAGTTTAGGTGTCTTTAGTTGTTTGTTATGCCCCACTGTTTGTTTGCCACTACACCTCTGTAAATAAAACCACCAGTATCTCATCCACTGCCTGCATCTTGGGTCCTCCTTCTAAATCCACACGGCTCGCCTCGGCAGCCGTGACAGTACGAACCGGCCACTATGGACCCAGCAGCATTCAACCCGCCCAAGGAGCTCCGGGAGGACATTGTTTACTCCGTGGACAAATTAATCAACGCGTGGCTGGAGCACGAGGGGAGAGAATTTCGCCAAGCCGTGGCTAATCGGCTACAGCGCTTGGTTTCTGGTCTCCCCTGGCTGCTCAGCTCACTTCACCCGCTTGCACAGAATTTCATTCTGAATGGACTCCGTCTTCACCCCCCGGCTGCTACCACCCACCCTGCAGCTCATGCTTCACTGCCCAGTCCGACAGAGGATGTTCTGCCCGGCCCGTCAACCCAGCCTTCGAGGGGGAAACGGCGCTCACGCTGCCGACGCTCCTCGCCACAGTCGGACCTGGGGATTTCCGAGCAGCCAGCTGTGGTGAGTGGACAGGACAGTATTATTGGTCTGAACTGTGGGACCGTTTACTCAGGGGTGATGTTCTGTACGGCACAGGACAAAAACTGTTTATCGCCAGAAGCTCAGTTAGCCGCCCGGCCGGAAGCTCAGTTAGCCGCCCGGCCGGAAGCTCAGTTAGCCGCCCGGCCAGAAGCCCAGTCGCCACCTCCGCCACATTCAGCCTCACAATCCATAGCTCAATTACAGTCACAGCCAGACTTATTACAAACCCTGTTACAATCCATGGCCCAGTCAGTAGCCCGGTTAGCAGAAGAATCATTAGCTTTATCCTCAGTTCAGCCTCCTGTTCAGCAGTCACCAGCCCTGCATCCTGTGTCAGTTGCTCCACCACCTGTTCAGCCATCACCTTCACCTACTCCTCCTGTACAGCAAGCCATGTCAGTCCAACCCATAACGGACAGTTCAACAACTCCGTACTCTAAGCAGAGAGACAAACCCAAGAACAATGTCAACATTCCTCAAAGGCTGGCCAGTTCTGAGACTGAGATGCACTCCAGGGCCTCCCCAGAGGCTGGGTTTCAGCCCCCATCAGACTCTGGACCCCTGGAGTTTAAGAAGCCAGCTGAGGACTGCACAGAGCTGTCGCTGTCTGAGCAGGGTCAATGCTCTGCGCAGCTGCAGGCCGCTATGTGTTTGCCAGAGGCCCGTGTGCCTGCTGGTCCTGTTCTGTCCCTGCCAGAGGCCCGTGTGCCTGCTGGTCCTGTTCTGTCCCTGCCAGAGGCCCGTGTGCCTGCTGGTCCTGCTGCGTTCCTGCCAGAGGACCGTGTGCCTGCTGGTCCTGTTGCGTTCCTGCCAGAGGCCCGTGTGCCTGCTGGTTCTGTTGCGTTCCTGCCAGAGGCCCGTGTGCCAGCTGGTTCTGTTGCGTTCCTGCCAGAGGTCTCCGCACCTGCTGGTTCTGTTCTGTGTGTGCCAGGGGCTCCAGTGCCCACTGGTTCTGAGACTGTTTTTGCTGGGGGGCCCGAGGAGCCCGTCCAGCCATCTGCCTCGTCAGCTGGGGGGCCCGAGGAGCCCGTCCAGCCTCCTTTCTCGTCAGCTGGGGGGCCCGAGGAGCCCATCCAGCCACCAGCTGCTCCACCAGCAGCCTCATCCACGCTTGCAGCAGCAGTTTCATCCATGCCGCCACCTGCTGCAGCGCCTCCGTCTGCATCCTCCACGCCGTTGCCTGGCCCGGCCTCTGCTGCATCCTCCACGCCGTCGCCTGGTCCGGATTCAGCATCCTCAGCGTCGCCTGGTCCAGCACATGCTTCGGCTTCATCCGCTTCACCTGGTCCAGCCACTGCTTCATCCTCACCTGGTCCAGCCTCCGTGTCTTCATCCTCGTCTGGTCCAGCTCCCGCATCACCTGCAGTGGCCTCCTCTTCAGCTTCAGCTGCTTCGCCTGGTCCAGCTTCAGCATCCTCATCAGCTGCTTTGCCTGGTCCAGCTTCAGCATCCTCATCAGCTGCTTTGCCTGGTCCAGCTTCAGCATCCTCATCAGCTGCTTTGCCTGGTCCAGCTTCAGCATCCTCATCAGCTGCTTTGCCTGGTCCGGCCTCCGCTTCTGCTTCAGCCTCGCCTGGTCCGGCCTCCGCTTCTGCTTCAGCCTCGCCTGGTCCGGCCTCCGCTTCTGCTTCAGCCTCGCCTGGTCCGGCCTCCGCTTCTGCTTCAGCCTCGCCTGGTCCGGCCTCCGCATCCTCATCAGCCTCGCCTGGTCCAGCCTCCGCATCCTCATCATCCTCATCAGGTCCAGCCTCAGCTTCCGCCTCAGCTTCCGCCTCGTCTGGTCCAGCCTCAGCTTCCGTCTCGTCTGGTCCAGCCTCAGCTTGCGCCTCGCCTGGGGCTGCAGGGGCCACGCAGCCTTCAGGTCCCCTACTACCACCTCCACATCGTCGGTCATCTGCCAGGCCGCTTGTTGGGCATCTCCGCCACCGTGGACGCCCTCCTGAACGCCGCCACTGCCTTCCACGTGGCCGGCCTCCGGACTTGTTTCCACGCCGCCGTTGCCGTCCGCACGGTCGGCCCCCAGAACTGTTTCCACGCCGCCGTTGCCGTCCGCACGGTCGGCCCTCAGAACTGTTTCCACGCCGCCGTTGCCGTCCGCACGGTCGGCCCCCAGAACTGTTTCCACGCCACTGCCTACTGCGTGGCCGGCATCCGGACCTGCCCCGTTGCCATTCGCATGGTCGGCCTCCTGAACTTGACCATCTGGGCCTTTTTGGACTCTGTCCCTCCGTCCTGGGCCCCCTCCGCCCGCCCTGGTCGGGTTGTTTTCTGTTTTGTTTTGGTCCGTTTTTTTCGTTTCTGCTGGGCTGTCTGGTGCCAGCCCTTGAGGGGGGGGGGTACTGTCATGGTCCTGGGTCGGTGACCCAGCGCTTTTAGTTTATCATTTTCTAGATGATTGTTTAAGTTCTGTGTTATTTTCGATCTGCCTCTGAGTCTGCGTCTGTATCTGTCTGTCTATGGTGTCTCCCCATCTGTTTGTGAATCTGTCTGTTTAGTTCAATGTCTTGTCTGGTTCCATGTATCTGAGTTTCCTGTTTTATTGTGAAGGTCCGTGTCGTATGTGAGTGTGATCAGTTTACGTTTCCCCTGTCCCGTCAGCCCAGATTCCTCCCAGCTGTGTTGCCCTCCTGTCTCTCATCCCCTGATTACTGGTGTGTGTATTTAAGCCCTGTGTGTTCTCCTGCCTGTTGCCGGTTCGTCTGTGTTCCTCCGTGTCAGTCTGTGTAACTCTGTGTCAGTCTGTTACCCTGTGTTCCACGGTGTCCTGTTCCTCGTCTGCGTCTCTCTGCTATTCATCATCCGTTGTCATATGCTCCCAGGTCTGTTATTTTAGTTCTCCCAGTTTAGGTGTCTTTAGTTGTTTGTTATGCCCCACTGTTTGTTTGCCACTACACCTCTGTAAATAAAACCACCAGTATCTCATCCACTGCCTGCATCTTGGGTCCTCCTTCTAAATCCACACGGCTCGCCTCGGCAGCCGTGACAGGACTGACTCCAAATAGTCTGGACCTCAGCATTACTGAAGAAGTATTATCTTTGCAGAAAACAGAACTGTAGTATTGTAGGGTCTTTATCTCACAATATAAAGGGCCTTGAGGTAACTCTTGTTGTGCTGTGGCACTCTACAAATAAAACTGAATTGAACTAAAGTGAACTGAACAAAAGGCAGCCAACATCCAAAAAGAACTTTGAACTTTCTTCAAGAAGGCTTGAGAAAAGTTCCAGAAGATTACTTGGAGACATTATAAGAAAGCTTCAGGTTTGTTGAAGAATGAAGGTGGCTGTGTCTAATGTCAACTTTAAAGCTCTGTTTTTATATTAGAAACTATATTCTCATCTATGTTTGTAAATATTTCAATAGATGTGCAAAAAAAACGGCTAAACTTTTTTTTTTCCATTTTCCTAACAAAATATAAAATTATTAGCTAGCAATATATCACATATTGTATAATGAGTGAACCATGCAAACTGAAGCATATTAGACCAGTGTTAACTTCATGGATGTAAGTGGTGTGTATAACTCTGATCAACTGTTTGGGTTTTGTGTGCACTGTCACAAAAGCAGCCACAAACAAAGCAACCTCATGGTCCTATTTTGTTGGGGTCTGTCAGTGAGGAAGTGATGTGCTTTGGTATAGTACAAAGGAGATGGCGTCTTCTGTGGAGTGATTTGGGCAGTATCCAAACTGAAATGGGTCAACTGCAGGAGTCTGGAAACAATCTGGTCCTTTGGAGTAACTTTAACAGTCAACCAAAAATCTGACAAGTCTGTAATTCATTTTTTTAAAGGACAAAACTAAACAATGGCATTCACTGAGAAAGTTTTACAGATAGCCAGAGATTTGGATGGGGTCTGGTTGCTTCTTTTCCGCAACAGAAAGGCTCTTATTTCACACTGGGTGGTGACAAAATTTCATTGTAATGCAAATTATGTGCAACCATTGGACAAATAATTTCTGTTCTATAAATCATTTCTGTTATTGATTCCCTGAAGGAATAGAACCCTTGAGTTAAAATCACACCTGGACATTAAGAGAGATATTTGGGTCATTTATCTGTGGGGGGCTGGGAGAGCTGTTTGAATGGTCTCCTAATATAATGAATCCTTTGTAATGATCATGATAGTCTAATGTGAAATGCATCCCTCAAAGTTGAAGTAAAGCCAATCCTTCCCTGTCCCGACACAGTCCATTTTTTTTATAAACTATTTATCAAAAACAAAATGTTAAAAAACTTTTCTCCATTAGCCAGCTTCTATTGGGACAGCCACGCCAACCTCAGCTTGCTACTAAACTTAACATAGAAATCACATTAAATTTACTGAAAATTGTTACTTTTCAATTCTCAAACAAAGTGTTATGATCCTGCATCTGTGGCCCAATGTCTGTGTTTTTTCTGGTTTAATTTATGTCCTTTGATTTAATATTATTCACATTTCCGTCTCCTTGCCTCCCCTGTGTCCATGTTTCATGGTGTAGATGTTCTCATATCTGTTCTTCCCCTGACATAGTGTCAGGCTGGTGTCTCTGTGTGTTTCTTGTGTTTCCTGTTTTATTTTGATAGTTCCTGTCTTGAGTTCAGTTTTGCTTCCGCACTTTCTCATTTTGTCAGATTAGTTTTAGCTGTGTTTCCCATCCCCTCATTATCCTTTGTGTATTTAAGTAATTTGTCTTCCTTTGCTTGTTGTTGCATTGTCCCACAATGCTGTGTGTGTCTCCCCCATGTTCCTTGTTTCCCTTAGTGTTTCAGCGCCCGAGTTGTAGTTTCTCTGTTAATTGTTTTTAGTTTCCAGTTTAGGCTATGTTTTTGTAATTTCAGTGCTTGAATGTTTACAGCAAAATAAAGCTGCCTCTGTGAGTTTATCCCCTTGCATCGCCTTGGGTCCAGCCTTTGCCTGCCACAAGGCTACACCTTGACAAAAAGATATGCAAGTTTCTAGTGCAGTAATACAGCTGCCATTCAAGACTACCATCATGACGTTTTCACATAATTTTACACCATCAATTTAGCGGTTAAAATCAGACTTATGAGAACAGTGACCCCTTTGAACACAAATGAATGTGATCAGAATCACTAAAAATGCATAAAGCATCCTTTGGGCTGATTTTGTGTTTGTTTAAGGTTGACACCAGAGCCATCTGCTAACATGGAGAGGCCAGAGTTTGACCTATACTGCAGCCAGTAATCAAAACAATCAACATAGCAATAAACAACTATGCAAAATGGCTCTGGCAAAAAAAAAACTATAATTGCATTAGTAAGAGTGTAAAAAGAGTACCTGAAACAGCGCCATTCAATTAAAGCCACTTTAAAACATTTCTAAACAGTTTGTGGTAGATGAAAGCAATCAGACACACTAAAGGGAAACCTCAGTGTTTATTCGATTTCAGTTCTTTCTCTCTTATGTCATATGTAACAGAAATATAGTCATTCAAACAGTTCGATCGAGTTTCCAGGCCTGAAAAAGTAAGCCAATGCAAAAGTGCTTTAAACCTTTGTATCTTAAATCCTTTGCAATGACCAGTGACCACAGGCCTCGATACCATCTTCATTGCCTCCACATACCCCTGAAACAACAAAAAGACCACTGTCAACACCTGGAGGGAATTCCACAAGAAATCACCCAGGGCTGTCATTTGTGAATATATCTCCAAAAAGCCCTACAGGGTATGTTTAAATGACAATATGAGAAGTAAATTAGCTGCTAAGGATTCCTCTAACTCATTGGACTCTCTAAATTCTGTGTATAAGAAGAGATGAACACGTGGAAATACTGGCAGCTAAGGGACAACAATTCCCAGGGATCATCGCATTAAACTATCCTTTGCTCAAGAGAGTTTCCTCAGAGGTTATAACCAAATTAAGCTGCGAATCGGACAGGGGAGAAGTCCAAACTGTGCAACGTGGCTCTCTCCCACTAAACAGCGAGAAGAATCTCTGTGGGTGTGTGACAGCAGTGTGGTCAGAGAGGTCATTTCATTGACTCATGCCTCATGCATCAGTCAAAAGACAGGGCCCAGCAATAACGGTAGGGAAACTGGTGAGAAAAATTAATCCATCCACTCGTTTCCTGGGCTTTGCCAATTTCTCAGCTTCCTCCAGCCAGTGTGGAGGAGTATGGCAAAGCATACATTCATCTTCTGAAACATAAAAAACCTTGCCTACCTAAACCTGCACAACATCTCAATGCCTGACAAGTCAGGTGGGCTTTGTTCTTTGCTCATTTCAATTTTGTGATCAGCTACAGGTCACTTCACTTCCCATGACACTCTTGTGAAATATTTGTAATCTCAAGAATTATCCTGGTTAAATGAAGGCTAATAAATAAATGAATAAATAAATGAATAAAGGTGTCTTAATTATTCATTTCAGATCATAGTTAATAGTGTATGAAGTCCATTTGTGCCCAAAACAAAGGGGACAAGTGAAACCAAACCACATCCCCACAACAAATCAAATACATGATTATTACTCATCACTTTTTCCTACACAAATAATTATGTCTGATTGTTATATTTATTATTTATTCATTTAATTAGTGGGGGGGGGGGGGTGCACTAACTCTTTAAAAGGCTAAAGTTCAAAGTCAAATTCAACCATGTAAACACAATCAGTATGTAGTAGTTTCATATCTGAACAGAATGATAAGCCTACATCAGAAGGCTCTAGCATTGACTGTTTTGATGAAAGAGATAATATTTGACAGCAGGCACTTTCTTCCATCTTCACAGGACAAAATTTAAAATACATCTGAAGTGATAAGAAATACAAAATGTTTATATCATCCATTTATTCAAAAATCAATAAATGTGATCTGAAATTAAAATCTTCCAGTGCCTCAAAAGATTAGAACTTGATTGTGATCACTCACATGAAGCATGAGACAAGAGCATTTCCTAACTGGTTACTTTAATATATATTGATCCCAAGTATTCATCTTTCCAGGTGGTGCATTCAGTTGGGGGTAAGCATTAATCACAATCTTTTTAAAGGATTATAAGAGCTGGCATACTGACAGGCAAGTTCATCAATACACATCAAAACATTGTAGAAGCTGCACATATGCTCCAGCTCTCAACCAAACACACACACACACGCACACACACACACTACTGTTTGCTTACAGCCTACTGTGTAATTTGTCACTTTGATCCAGAGGTGAAAAGTCAGTTTTAAAGCTGATGCAAATCCTCTGAATTCATCATGAAGAGGGCAGCAGAATCACAAGAAGAGAAAGGTGGAAGTGTTGTTTGGAATAATGAAGCACTTTGAATGCAACCTCACATTGAAACATTTTCATTTAGTTACTGAGTACTAATACCAGCACATACTGTACATCCATTGTTTGTTTGTTTTGTCTTTGTCTACTGTGACAGAAAACTATACAAATTTGTGCTGCTCTTGGGGGAATGTGCTCATCATTTCTGAATTCAAAAAGCTGCATCTGTAGTAAAAAAAAAAAGGAATACATGGTTAAATCCTCCACAGAAATTTTCAAATGCGATTACAACTGTTGTGATTACGCCCTCATGCTTATGTCCATCTGCTTTGGCTGAATTGTTGGTATAAATAATCTTTTCCTTTTATCAAATCCCAGACAGTCCAAACCTTGTTTTATTAAAATAAGGCATTATGAAGTTTAACTTCTTCTAAATTGAATGAGTATTCAATTGATTGATAAATTATTAGTGACCATTAATTTGTTTCAACTAGTGTTAACATTGTTCTCATTAAAAAAGAAACATGGGGGCCATATCATGAGCCAGAAGGCCAGTACGTACGGGTGGACCCAAAAGCAGACTCAATGGACGAAACCATCTGATATTTAACAAGGCTTGATTGTTCACAGATTACTTGCAGATGGTATATGAGAGGCCTCAGGGAGGGTAGCTGAGTGAGTGTCTGGCTGAAGGGTGGGGTGTGTGCAGTGTTGCCAACTTAGCGACTTTGTCGCTATATTTAGCGAGTTTTCAGACACCTTAGCGACTTTTTTTCTAAAAAAAAAAGCGACTAGCGACAAATCTGGCAACTTTTTCTGGTATTATTGGAGCCTTATTTATGACGACTTTTTGACGTGAAAACGCGTATCGCTCTTACTCTCAACACGCAGCGGTGCTGCCTTGGGCACCTCACCCGTGCTAAAGCGCTCCCAGGCGGAGGATAGTCCTCCCCCAGCTGCTATCAGGGCAGGAGACGTTCACACCTGTGCGTCCAAACGGCAAATGAATCGCGCATGAGTGAAGCCGCTGCTTCCGCACCGACTGTAACGCAGTCAATTCTTCTTTTACTGTTATGCTGTTTTGTGGATCACAAGGTTTAAAACTACTTATAAACACACACTCTCACACACAAAGTAACTCCACCAGAGTGCCAATTTTGGGTCACTTTTGCCGGTCCAGGCCTGGATAAAGGAGCTGGGTTGGAATTGTGACATTAAAAACAATAATTGCTAAAAGAAATTTAATTTGTAGTTCTAAATAAATTCTAACTGCATTTAGGACGTTTTTTACTCACTTTATGTGTCTTCCACGATGTTATTTCTCTCTCCAACAGTGTAGGTTACAATTACATTAGCATGACCAATTATGCAAATTAGGCGATGACGTCATTTGGCGACTTCTAGCGACTTTTAGGACAGCCAATAGCGATTTTCCTTACTGAGGAGTTGGCAACACTGGGTGTGTGAATCCAGGAGTGACGGCAGAGTCGAGACAACTAGGGTCACAGGGAGATGATAGTAAGTACAAGGCAAAAAAATAAAACACGAGCAACAAGGAGGCCTAGTAACCACCACGAGGTAGCTGATGAACTGCCAAAGAGTGGAGGACTAAGCTGGCTGTAAGAGTCACTCTGCTGGATGCCGGTTTAGCAGTTGGATGAGCAGGCGACCATATGCCACATGGCTTATGGTTTCCCTTAGTTTTCAGTTGAAGAATCTTTAGTTCCTTCTTAAATCTTGAAAGTAGTACAACAGGCACGGTCGTCCTTGTTTCCAGTATGCCAGAGTGTCCCCGTGTGCCTGTACAAAGCGCATTAAAAATGTTGGAGTTTTTTTTTCTTTCCTTACTAACTGGGCCCCTTGATTTGCCTTCCTGCAACTTCGCCTAGTTCCCAAAAATGAAAAGTTTAGTTGAAAGATCACCATTTGAACCCCATGGAGGACATCCAGCCCACATCACAGTTCACACGTACAAGGCAGCATAACAGAAGAAATGTAAAAAAAAAAAAAAAAAAAAGCATCACTATGAACTATTTGGACATACCAAAGAAGATGATAGTGAACAGGTTAAAAGTTGAAATCTTCAGTTAGTAAGTTGGGTCTTTTTTATGTATTTATTTATTTTATGAGCCAATTCTCAGAACTTTTTTAGAATCACACCTCATATGTGTTGCAGGACATAAAGTTGGATTTAGACTGCTTCATATGTGTTTCCAGTCTTTCAGAAACACTGTTAGATATCTAAACTCTTCCAGAGAATGTAAAGCAGGCTTAATATCATTTGTGTCAACATCACCCACACACATGCACACATACACTAAAGCAGGCAAGATGTAATTAAGATATATTAAGTCCCTACAGCTCCCGAGACCAGGAGGATCTTCTAGATATTCCTCTCCAAGTGAGTTTGACTGCAGGGCTTATTTAAATTAAGCCATCAGCTAGCGAACACTTATGTACATTAAGTATTACAGAAATTTGGGCTCCTAAATAAATTATGAAACAAATCATTTAACAGTTTAGTGGTTTTTCTAAGCATCCATCAGTAGATGAAAAACAGCTCTCTGATTTTCACAAGACTTTTATCAAACACGCAGAACTGAAATTTCTGTACCTGCTTTACTAAGAAAAAGGATGGACGCCCCTGATATAAATATGTATTTTAACTCAAACCTACACACTGCTCCCCGGGCGCTGGATTGGTGGCTGCCCACTGCTTCACTGAGTAAATGGGTTAAATGCAGAGAGAATAATCAATAAAGTATACATTATTATATGTGGCCAAAGTAGGGAATCGTTGTTATGCAACAGTTTATAATTGTTTTTGGTTTAGGAAAGCAGATTTAAATGTGCATGTTGCATCTGTTCAACTCAATGAATTAATTTATTATAGTCAGTGTATAACCCCATGTTACAAAATTTTTGTGGTGTTGAGTAACTTGACAGCTTGCTGTTCTTCATTGATATCCTTGCTTCCACTCTCAGACACAAATGTGGAAGTGTCATACTCCACACATCCAACTTAGAAGCTTGTGTAAAACTGTCAGAAGTAAATTGCATGATGAAATTATAGACTGTATGTAAATAATGGACGTAATTAAGTCAGTGCAGCGGTGAATGCAAAGCAGAAACAAAAAGTCAGACATATCAGACAAGTGATGATAAACCAGCGTTGAAAACACTGATATATGATATGAACTGTTTAGCCATGTTTAGGCTTAATTAGCAAATATGAACACTACTATCCATTTTTAATATACATTGCTATTCCTTGATAAACAATGGCATGCTGCGATTGTCATGGTAAAGATTAGATAAGGCTAGATTCAACTTTGGTTTTGTAGCAGCACCTTTGACAGAGACAACAAAGGGTGTTAGCCTGCATGTATTGCAAAGTACAAGCTTTCCAAATAGCAACATTCAAGTCAAGTTGGCTACATCCATCTTTTATATACAGTCTGTGATCCTCCCACAGCTACTAGAAAAGGTCTAGGCTCTTGGTCCCATACAAGCCAGTAAATATGGGGCTCCAAACTGCTACCCTTAATTTTTTGGTGAATAACGTTCTGAGAAAAAATACGAACTCGTAAAAAATAGGGCACCCAAAAACTCCAACAGTGCCTTTTATAGAAAGTAATTGACTTGAAATATGTAGTTTGTCAGCTGACATTGAATGTATATGTCACGGCGACGGATGGCCGGTACTGAATAGGACTCAGGTGCAGAAACCCAGAGCGGAGACAGTAGATGATTTAACAGTTTATTACGGTTAAGTGCAAGGGGGAAAAAAAAGGGAAACGTGGCAAAGACAGAAAATGACGAGACGTGGAGCCTTGGTGTGGCGTGCCCAGGGGAACGTGGCTAGGGCGAGGGAACGAGGCCTGAGAAGTGGAACGGAGCTGAGTGGGGAACAGTCACACTGAGGGGAGAGGATATAGGAGTTAGGCAGGTAGTGAAGGCAGCTCAGAAGTGGCCAGTATAAGAGCAGCAATTCTTACTTGCAGTTAGGGACCTGGAGTGTTTGAGAGGGGGATGATGAAGATCCAGGGGAGGCTGAGTGGCGTGGAAAGGCTGACCTGAGATCCGGGGCTCCAGATGGAGTGTGATGGCAGGAGGGCAGGCAGGTGAGGCACAGAGGGATTTCCAAAATGATCACTAGGTATCCCGAGTCCGGAGGTGGAGTGAGCCAGGGTGGGTACAGCAACTGTAGCACAAAAGAGTCTTTGTTAGTAAGATAAATCACAGCGAGAATTTGAAACACAAGACCTGTTACCAACATGGGTTGATGACGAACTGGCAGTGAGTGAACATCGATGTGTGGTTTAAATCCCTCTGGCTTGATAGCCTGCAATAGGCTCCAGGTGTGCAGGAGCTGGAGTTGGCCCTGCCCAGGGGCGGATCCCAGGTCAGTTCAGGAGCCTAATGGAAACTCCAGCCACCCACCGTAGACCATGACAGTATATCCTTCTTCTGATTTTTTTTTATCTTGATATAAATATACCCAATCATCATACCAATCTTTGAATCCAATCATAATAATTCCCACTGGTGTTTATTCAATCCATGCAAGAAGAACATTGATGAATGTGCATTGCTCCAATCAAATATACATAATTAAGCCTGGTAAAACATATGCGAAAGCTGCAGTACACTGAATGAGTTAGCCTTCATTTGACTTTAACTATGTTTTATATCTCCTTCCATGCCAAAGCACAATGACATTTTACAAGAACTGGCAAAGCTTTCAATAAATTAACTTCTAAATAATGAGATGTATACACTGAACAGTCTTCTAAGGCCTTTTTTTAACCAATGCTTTTCAACATCAGGTTGCAGCTTGATGTTTTTTATATTAATAAAGGGCAAGGATAGGGACATGTCTATATTTGCTCAGACAGAGCATACCAGACACCCATATTTAATCACAGAACCACTGCACTCTGTTTGCTCATCTTGCCGAAGCAGAAGCAATTTGTCATACTTTGCAGGAGATAGGTCTCAGTCCGAGCTTCAAACAGAGACAATGAGAAGTCTGACCTGGGCTTTTTAGTATTTCACAGAACCATTTTATGAAGCTCTGGGTTCAAAGGTCCAATCTCTCCACCGAGGGAGGTTTCTTCACAATGTGACAGTACAATCTATTTTATGAACATGGTGAAGTTTGCAAAAGTTTTGATTCTGACCTCTAAAATGTTTTGTTTCATGAACTGAAAGAAAGTAAAAATAAATAGGTCTTGTTGCATATTACTAAAGGGCCAACATTTCGTAGTAGTTCTGTGAGTCATCCTTCATTGTTTATGGCACTGACAGGAAATCTAATGATGCATGTAAAGGAATTAGTGTTTAGAAGGTAGAGTTAACTCCAAATAGCAGACCTTCTTCTTCCTCCAACTTCCAGTGCTATGATGGAGCCAAGTAAAGAAGGAAAAATAGAAACAACCACAACAAAAACAATATTACCTAATATTACCACCAAGAAGGCCTCATTAGCCTTTACAAAGTTTTTTTTTGTCCAAAAATTTGTGATCCTTCCCTTAAGGAATTTTTGTTTTTGCATACCCACCTAGCCAAACATAACCAATAATGTCTTGTGGTGTGAATGATGCAGCTAACTACAGCTTTTTTCTTTTGTTGGGGGGGGTGGGGGTCCTGAATTGCACTAAACCCTGTCCTTGTGCTGTCATCGCAAATGGTGGATCTGCTTGCTCCTGGAAAGTTTTGGAAGGCAAAGAGAAAGAGGTTTTTGGAGGCCAGCTGTCAGCCATGAGAAGGCTTCTGCTCTGTGTTTTGTGAGCATTGAGCATTGTGGTTCTGTCAGCAGAGTAAATAACATGTCGTCTTTTTTCTGTCAAAGTTTCACTTCTCTGGCACTGTACACAAGCACAGTTCACTGCCAAACTAAGCTTGGCTAATTGGTGATTCTAGACTGGGGATTATTGAGGAAGCACAATTCATCACAGTAAACACATGGTAAACAGCAAATGTTTTCCAAGCATTGGAGATAAAGCAAATGGTGTTGGGTTCCATCATGGCCATTGTCAAGCAGTGTTGCTTTTGTGAAAGGTTTGGGAATGATTTTGTAAGGGAGGGAATGGCAATTAATTCTTTTTTTTGTTTGGCTTTGTATTTGATCTGTTAAAAATCTTTCAGATGTCACTGGAGATACAGCTACAGTTCTCTTATCAAGCGCAGCCCTAAATGAACTCCCCTAAGAACTGCTTTTCTGCCTTCATCAGGGCAACACGAACAACAGTGTTTATGAATATATTTGGCTCACTGCTGCTCTCATCCCCAATCAACTTGAGTAACAATTTTCAAGTCAAGACGTTTCTTTTTCAGTGGGCACCATGCAGAACAAAACCCAACTTCAATTAGCTAAGCTCACTGGTTCCCAGTTGGTGTGCCTTAAAGGCAAAAGCTTGACATTACTTTTGAGTTCTTCTTCCTTTCTCAAATTCATTACAAGCCCCTGTGATCACAAAACATGTTGCACAAGCTAATGATTTGCTTTTATCTGATGATAAAGGGCACAATGCACGGAAGAGATGAAAATTTCACATTAGAGAATGTGCAAGTAATATTTTTTGCCTGCAGTAATCTAGGCTATCATTAAAAATGCAGAGGTGAACTCACTCTGTTGTTTGCAAGTATAAACTTCTGGAGATTATGTGCTTTCTCGGGCTATAAAGCTCACATTTACAGGAGGTTGTCATGCGGGTTTATCAGGACTACACAGGACTACACATCTCGGGTGCTGTAATATTTCCACTTACCAGTTCCACTTGCACTATGCTACAATCAGCTGATTTCAATTCAGCTAATGCGTGGAGGAGTAGGAAAATAGTGGTCTACAGCATGAATATGGACTTTTTTCTTTTTTTTCTTTTTTGTTTTTTGCATAAATGGACGATACCGCGATGGTAAAGTGCAAACTGCATCCAGGACAGAAACAACTGCATTATGCTGCTAACACAACTTTGGCTCTTTGCAAGAACCTGCATAGACAGCATGTTAACGCTTAGCTAGCTCACAGCCCAGAGTGTTGTTAGAGATGAGTGAATGCTGACCCCAGTCCAGCAGACAGACCCTGAACTTCAGCGGGTAACAAAGGCAGTGAATGAGAAATGAGAAAGTAATGTAATGTACAGTGTTACTTAAAGGAAAAGTGTCCTGTGTTATATGTGTAATAATTACTTTTTTAAGTAATGACCCCAAAATTGATCACAAAAAAATAGTTGAAGTACCTCCAACATGCAAACATTTGACCACATAGCATGCAGAATGTATTTGATATGCTGCTTAGTGTGGAGCAAATGAGAACCCAATGAGAGTTGATACGGAACTGAATCAATAAAAGATGGAATCTGAACTGCTAAATTCCAACTCTTGGTAAGATGTTCTTTTTATGAAAAACTGTATTTGAAGGGAAAATCTCCGTCCCGGTTTCCCTCCAAGGCGTGAGCACCGATAAGCAGAGTTTTGTCCTTTCCTCCTAATTATTCAAAGTAACACTCAGGTATGCCGCTCAGCTGGGTTAGTTACGACGTCGGGAGTAGCTTGGGAGAACAAGGAAACACAGACTGCTTCAGGTTGCCTTCCCAAATCGACTCAAAGGTTTATTTATCATACAACAGCTTATATAGAGGAAAAAGGTTCGTGTGTCAGCAGATTCTCAGTTCAAACCGGTACAGACCAAATAAGGAAACGTCTTCCTTCCTTGTGAGCAAAGAAGTATCCTTTGTGTAGTTTATCAGTTCAGCTACAATTTATAATCATCCCAGCAAAATACACTCCTAGACATAGAATACAGAGTTCTTTCATTAGTGAATTCTGAAACGAACCACCTGGCCTTTAACAAGCTCTTTTCTAAATCATAAGGAAGGGAGGATGGGAGTAAAGAAGTGGTCTCGTCTCTGTGGTATTTTCGACCTTGGGGTACCAGCCTGTGAGTCTTACACATCAATACATGGGTCAGAGAGAAAGAGAAAAACAACTAGTAAATGGGCCTTATTGAGTAACAGTTCTCCTGTATAATATTACTACAAAACAATATCCTGTAAATGCTAACCGTAGTATCAAAATATCACAACAGTATTAGCTTTATGTTTCATTAGTCTACAGAATGTTTCCTTAAAAGCGTCAGTATCATCGGGATGTTTTTGGCAGGTGTTAGACAAAACTTTGTTCTTTTTGGTCAGCAGCTGTTTTTAAATTGGTACTTTTCCATGGACAACATTTTTACCAAGTCTCTTTCTTAGTGTTGAATCATTAACTGAGCTGAGACAAGGGAGGCCTGCAGTTCTTCAGATGTTCTTCTGGATTCTTCTGTGATTTCCTCGATGAGTCGTGGATGTGCTCTTGGAGTAATTTAGGTAGGTCAGCCAGCGAAGTCACTATTGGACGTTTTCTCCACTTTTGGATAATGTCTCTAGAATGTCATTAGAAATGGCTTTCAAGACAGATATATATTGATTACCGTATTTCCCGGACTACAAAGCGCACCTGAATATTAGCTGCACAAGCTAAAATCAGGGGAAAATCCTGTTTTGTACATACATTAGCCGCACCTGACCAAAAGCCGCAGGTGTTTCAATGTTGACTTATCATATGTAAGAGAATATGCACAAAGGGAATTGTCAGGAAAGAGATGGCTGTTTGGAGACACACCCCTTTTATTAATATTTTGAAAAACAAGTTATGGGTACATATTTGCATAACTTTTTAGGTATATGTACAAGTAGTGGTAATTACAAGTAGGAAACATGTACTGTGCTTCATAAACGAGTAACAAATGTAGTACATAATAATAACCTGCAGCACACCAGAAAAATAGATTGGACTACCTTTTAGGCTCAGGTGCAGTGACACGGCTTTAACAAGAAGAAAAGTGAGTCATTCACCACCATCTTTCTCTTCTTCCTGCGCACTAAAACCACCAAAGTCCTCTCCTCCAGTGTCGGATACGAACAGGCTCAGGGTGGCTACGTCATCCACTCTTAGCTCCTTTCCTTTGTTGTCACTTTCAAAACCAAAGAAATCCTCGTTGTCAGTGTCAGAGTCGAACACCCTCAGAAGGGCCGTGGCGGTGTCCTCCTCTCCATCATGCAGCAGTCCAGCCCTTCGAAATCCGTTGGTGATCATGGATGTTTTCACACTTTTCCACGCTGTCAGATTCCACCGGTGGAGTTGAGCATAACTTGCTTTTCGCAAGTTTATCGCCGCTCGTCATCCACGCCTCGGGCTGAACGCGTAGCGTTAATTTGAAGTTTGTTTTTCGCGCTACTTGTACAGCACTATGTTGCCTGGCGGATGGACACGTGACCAACATACCACTCTTGAACCCCGATACTGTGTGTCTGATCACATGCCCTTCCGCCAGGCAATGTAGTGCCGTACAACAGCGGAACAAACAAAACAAATCGTCTTACGATATGACAAAAATCATGGACAATCCATAGAAAAGCCGCACCTGACTAAAAGCCGCAGGGTTCAAAGCTTGTGCAAAAAGTAGCGGCTTATAGCCCGACAATTACGGTACTTTGTTTTTCAGTTGGTTTTTTAGATAGTGGGTGATGAGTTGCTTTTAGAATAGAATAGAATAGAATAGAATAGAATAGAATAGAATTCAACTTTATTGTCATTGCACATGCACAGGTACAGGGCAACGAAATGCAGTTTGCATCCATCCAGAAGTGCTTTAGTGATATAGATATATTACAATATATATTAGCGGGGGTGCTGGAGCCTATCCAGGCTGTCATAGGGCGAGAGGCGGGGTACACCCTGGACAGGTTGCCAGTCTGTCGCAGGGCCAACACACAGAGACAGACAACCATTCGCACTCACATTCACTCGCACATTCACATCTAGTGGCAATTTGGATTATCCAATTAACCTTTTGGGATCTTTTACTTCATATTTTATATTTATGTGATTTCTTGATTTAAAGGACTGTCATGTCTGAAACATGTAAGTGTGACAAAAATACTTTTTCACAGCACTGTATATCTTTGAACACGCAAAATATAATCAATCAATATCAATATAATTACAGAGTCGTGATGACTAATTCAAAGTGTTGAACTTTTTAAAACACAAAAATACAACAAAAAACCCTGAAATTTAAAATCCCAGCTGAGTTCCTACAATATCTACACATACCAAATATGTCAGGATGAATTTTATGTGTGCATCATCCACATATTAATATTTCTTTTTGAAGTAACGGTGTAACCATAAAATAACAAGTGAACTCAGGCTGGAGTATTTCACCCAGTGTAAGCATCGTATAATTTCAATCAAGAGTTCAAACAGAATGTACTTCATTTATGATATTATTATACATTGTGGATCCTTTATTATTAGATCTGAAGACTAAATATAAATAGAATTACACAAAACTCTTGCACTGTTAATTTTACTGCCAGTAAAAGTCATCTCTATAATATAAAGTGTAAGAGTTTGTTGTGTTTTTATTGTCCTTCAAATAAAATGCTAAGTGTGTCCATATCTTTATTCTTGTCCTCCTCCCAAATGTGTTGAGATTTTATCACGTTTTCAAAGACAAACATGTGGGAGCTTCCACCCTGTTTGTCAGCAGCAGATCAAATGTGCACATCTAACCTTTCTGCACAAGGAGATTACTTCTGATTGGATCATTTCCATACTCGTTTCACCCTTTTACATAACGTAATTAGTTCTGATTGAATCTCGTATCTCCAGAACATTTTCATTTCATTTTAATTTGTTAACAAAAGTCTCAATACATTTTTTCATAGTTTTCTCCTCTTGCATTAGTTTTTATTTGGTTATCATTTTGTGTCCATCAGAAAAAACAGTTGTTGATGAAAACTATGACGATAATGATTGGTCAACAAAATTAGCTCTTTTCTGTTCCCATGCACTAAATTACCAGTAGGCAATATCAGAGGTGCAGTATCACATCACATTAAACCTCATCAATAATTCGTGCATGACTCCTATTAGGTAATGAACCTAACAGTGAACGTTAGTCAAAAGCAAACCCATTAAAGCATAAAAAAAGTCCAAATAAAACAACAATTTAAAAACATACTGTAAAACACATATAATTAAGATACTGACCATGGCTAGAAACATAGGCAGAGCCAAGACAGACAAACACAGACCAAATGGCAAAAGCAGAAACTGAAGACATATATGAAGAAGGGCAGAAAGTCACAAGACCGGTAATAACATAAGGACAGGAAATACATGAAAAACATTAAAGTGTCCGTTTGTTTGCTTGTTTTCCAGAGACATTCAGGCACAACTCTGATCTTGAAACTCTCATTTCATTGTCTAAATGTAACCAAGTACTGTTGGTTCCTAATCTTAACTGAGTAGTTTTTGACCTTAAACCTAATCTAAACCTAACCTAACGTCACAGCACTAAAAACCTAAAGGAAAAATTGTGGAAAAGATCTGTTTTGCAAGGGACACAAACTGTTAAATGAGGGGGCAAAATGTCTTACTCCACTATAAATTCCTCCAAACCTTTTATGGAAAAATTTCATTTCGTGTCCACGGACATGAATCATTAGATAGGTCTAAAGAAAACTGCCATTCATGTGAACAAAAAATTGGAAGTAAAAGGGGTCATTTTCAGGAACACAATTTCGTGAGTATTTTTTTGGACTGCCATGGAAATGTGTTGCAAATGCAGCCATATTACAGTATGCAGGGAGGAATTAAACACGCAAGTGAGGGACAGACAATCACAAGATGTGGAAAAAAATTAACAACAGAAAAACAAAAACACGCAAGGAATCGAAATCCCTGTGAAGCTGTTCTTAGTTTTATTCTTAGCTTCAGCATTTTTTTTTACATTTTCAAGGCATCCATATTTGTCTAAGTGCTCAGTGAAAGTGATTCATAAGAAACATTTTTGAGTAATAATATTCAAAGTAGAAGTTTAAAAAGAAATCTTTAAAACCTGATATCTCTGACCTGCACTTGACTGAGAAAATCTCTTCTAATTTCAAGCTGAAAGTAACGTCAGTGTTTACCCATTTGCAAGCCTCACAGTCTGTCTTGGTATCACAGCATGTTCCCTAACACACTCCTGAAGTTGATGCAAATAAGGCAATTTTTGTGTTATGGGCACTTCAACCAAGCATTGCTGGACTGTGTGGGATTTGTTTCCAACTGCAAAGTATGCAAAGTAACTTGTTGGAGTTCGCGGTCTGTCCCCTTTTTTTAATGAATTATAATCCTGTCAACAGCATTCCATATGCGAGGAGCAAGGGTTGCTGCCTTCCATGTGAGCCTCAACAGCATATACAGCCACAGCTGGCAAGTGAGGGAAGTGTGGGCCGGATACGCTCCCCTTCACTGGCAGGCAAAGGCTGCATTATGCTAATGTAACAACCAGAGGAAAAGAAGAGTGGGGAGAGAAAGAGAGAGAGAGACTGAGGGGGGAAAGTGAACAAAAAAGAGAGTGTGAAGAAGAAAAGGAGAAGGCTGTGGTGTGAAAGTGAGTGAGAGAAGTCACATAGTCTTTACATGCGGGGGTGAACAAGTTGTCATCTCCTGCATGTAAATGCCCCCCACCCCCATCGCTTGCTCTTATCCACACACAATTTAAATTGGTTTAGACAAGTGCTGGAGAACCGGTTCAAATGCATTTGCAGAGATGCTGAAATCCTCTCATCCTTTTTGTAGCTAATATCTCAGGTTGCAAGGCTCAGCGTATTTAAATCTAAACATTGGTCATTTCTAAACTAGCACAATGTATATACCTTCCTCTTCATTCATTTTGACCTCTGCCCAGATACCATACAGCTGCCGATGAAGCTGGGGAAGTGAATAGACTCTGAATTCTATAATGGCACCATGAGGCGCAGCGAGTTGCAGATTGCTACTGTAAATGCCTTTTATATTTTTGCTCTATTTTTCCCTGGGATTAAAGCATGGAAGCATTTTACGGCACTATCTAGCGCAGGCTTAATGGCATGGCGCACAGAAAAAAAGAAGAATGCAAAGTGAGCACATTGTGAGAAATATGTCAGTGCCGACTGCAAAAGCAAATGAAAAAGCTGGTACTCTCAGCAGAAAAGGGAACATTTCAAGCTGCAAACACAGAGAGACAAAGTAGCGCCTTTCAAAGCTTCGCGTTTTTTTCTGCTGCCTAAGGAAATGCCCACATTGCACTGCAGGTTTGCTGCTTTCAAAACATATTCCATCAAAGAGCCAGTTGCCAATTCAATTTTGTGATACACATCAGGCCATTCTGCAAAGCATTTTAAATACTTTAGTAAAAACCTTTGCGAGTAATATTTGAAGGCAGCCTGAGCCACAGGAAAAGTAAGCTGCTAAGCTGTTTGGGACTCTCCAAATATTCAATTACAAAAAAGCCGTCTTTTTAACTCAAATTTTAATCTTTCCAAACTAAAAAAAAATTAATCAGTACTTCTTTGTGTTCAAACCTAACGTTGAAAAATAGCTTTCTATATAAATGACAGAAAAGTGTGTTTATGGTTGGTGGGCGATTATTCAGATTTTAATTTCAGTGATTACAAAAGCAAGATAATTGAGATAAAATAATTAGCTCTTTGGCATTTATGTTTGCTGCAAAGCTCTTCTCTCTTGCCCCTCACCTTCCAAACAATCAGATGAGTTTTATTTTACTTCATGTTAAAAGAGAGTTTCACTCTCTTGCTCATTGGTGATTTTCTGATTTGGTTCTCTCTTTGATATTTAGCACTTAATGAATTTTAATTAATGAATTATTGTCCCTTTGCCTTTAAATAGAAAGGTGCTTCAGGTGGATGTTGTTGTGAACTGGGGATTTACAAATATGAAATCATCTGAAATTGAATCGACTGAAACTTGCCTAGTGTTGTAAATCAAGTGCACCCCTAAAAAACTAAAGTCAGTCAGTGAGTTCATTTTAACTAGAGCCAAGATAAAAGAAAAAGAGTAAAATCTGTGGAAAGAACATAAAGTAGAAATGGCAGCCACCATTGTTTACACATCTTCAAGCCAAGCATCTATGCTTAAATGGTTAGTTAATGGTTAGGTTAGCCAGTGTTGGCCGATTGAAGGAAAGGTATCATTGTCCAAAACAACAGCTTTATGTCCTCTACTTTTTCCACCCATTTATTTATTTTTCAATAGCACATGGTTAAAGTTTAAAGTTCATTGATAAAAATGTATTTTCAATTTACACATGCTTATTAGGTTAAATAATTAAGAACAAAACTCTAAAATGGTAAATGGCCTGTATTTGTATAGCGCTTTACTAGTCCCTAAGGACCCCAAAGCGCTTTACACATCCAGTCATCCACCCATTCACACACACATTCACACACTGGTGATGGCAGCTACATTGTAGCCACAGCCACCCTGGGGCGCACTGACAGAGGCGAGGCTGCCGGACACTGACCTCTAAATAAACAGTCACACTCATGTTTATGTTAATTATATAGTCAAATGTTTTGTTATAGTCCATTATATATACCATTATATTTTAGCGTCCCTGTCATGGCTACTTATTGATTTACTGCTTTTTACAAATACAGAAACTCATTCCTTTAATTCTGGTAATCCTGGGTCGGGGCCCAGTTGTAGCAGGTTAAGCAGACAGTTTTTCCCCAGTATTTTCTGGAACCTCCCTAAGGCATTCCCCAGCCAGATGCAATATATACAGTAAGTATCCCCAGTGAGTTCTGAGTCTAACCTCAGGTCTCCTCCAGTTGGGTGTATCCAGAAACCCTCCAAAGGTACCCGGGATCCAGACCAGATGCCTAAACCACCTGAGTTGGACTTCTTTCAACTTGAATAAGCAGCAGCTCATTACATCAACATCCCAGGAGTCTACAGGACTCCTGCAACAACATCACACTAATGGACTCTGTTCTGGGCCGTTCTCTTCAGCTGGGTCCACGTTATTCCGGCGGTCTTTACTTTGCTCTTCTCCACGTCTCTTTGGGTCTCCCCACATTCCTTTTTCCTTTTGCATTGCTGCTTTACAACCTCACCCAAACTGTGTCTTGACTTGAGTGAATTAGATGTAGAAGCAAATACATCATAGTTCATCTTGTGTAAGGCTGTTGGTCAGAAGGTAGAGCAGGTCATCTGCTAAACAAAAGGTTGGCCATTCGATCCCTGACTGCTCGACTTTACCAAGATACTGAACCCCAAGTTGCTCCTGATGCATTCATCAGAGTGTAAGAAAGAAGTGCTTGTGTGAATGAAGCATTTTGTATAAAGTGCTCTGAGTGGTTATGTAAACTAGAAAAATGGGTGAATGTGTCTCTCCTTCCAGGGCTAATCTTCGGGATGCCTCCTAGTGTTAGGTATCCCGACCCCCATACCAAAGTCTGGGGTTTTCTCACTGTGCTCTTCTTTTTAATTGCACTATAGTCATTATGGTTTACATTATGGCTTACATATCACTATATCACACACAGAGTGTTCACCTCAGTGCTGCTGTATGCCCCTCAGTTTTATTTACATCTTAGACATTGAGGGTTTTGAGCGGAAGGTGTGGAGAAAAAGTCTGGTTCTCATGCCACAGTTGCCCCCTCATTTTAATAGCATGCTAGTTTTCACACAGTCATTTTAATCCTTTATGCACACATAGACCAACAAATATCAACTCTCACACAGAGAAGTCGGGGGGAGAAGCGGGTGGCTCATCCTGCACACTGTTGCTCCCTGCCTGAGGTGGGGTTGCAGAGGTCACCTTGTTTGGCTGCTTGCATACTACCATCACCTCTGGTTATGTGCAAATTTTTGTATTTTTGCCACACTCATTCACACAAGATTTTTATGCATTAGACAGCAACTTGGGGATGGGGTATTCTGAACAGACTAGCTGCCCTAGTCTCATCTTGGAACATCTTATTCTTGACAATCAAAACCAGTGCACTTCTGTCAAACAGTCTGGTGAAAAACACCACTGCTCTCTCTCCTTTCTCCATACTGCTTTAGGCATGTCACCTGGATCATATCATCTATTTTACTGAACCAGATTTGTTTTTGTTTTGCCATCTTTAAGGCTTTCCTTGCAAACCTGCTGAAAGAGATATTAAAAAAGTTTTTCAAGTGTACTCACTTTTGTATATTTTAATTTATGTCTCTTTTTAAATCTGACAGTCATTATTTTCCTGAGGAAAGTGACCTGAAGGAATTTTCTAGTGCAGTCTGGAAGTGTTAATGTCCTAACACTAAGCCCTCAGCTATTTCTTTAAACTTCCAGATAGAATAAAAACATAACCACATGTATTTGGGGCCTTAACACTTTACTCAACTGCAGTCTTCCATAAATTTCTTCCCATACATGAAGCGTGCCCCCTTCCCCACATGTCTGTTTTTTTGTGTCTTATTGGTTTATATTTCATTGTGTAACCCAGTTCCTAAAATCATCTCAAACAAAAGAGAAGAAAAAGTAAAACATTTAAATTTAAACATTGTTCATTGTTCCTGTTCTTACTGTCCTTGTTTAATGAAAGTGAAACGAGATCAAAATACCTATTTAAACGAAAAAGGGACACAGATTTATATATGCTCTGGTCAACAAGGGTTAAGTTCTCCGAGGGTTGATGAGCTCTGATGAGAGCCTATTGTTTTACTCCACTCCTCGCATGTCAGCCAATCGGTGAAGCTCTAGGCAGCTCTTGTCCCTCCTTAGTACGGCAGTCAGGTTTTTATATGGGACGAATCCAAAGACCAGGTCAGCGATTCCAGAACAGAGAGTGTTCCAGTGTTCACTGGATGGCGAGCCAACCCAAGATCCTAGGAGACGATATACATATACACGCACACTCATTTGCACATTTGATGGACTACAATCCTCTACTGTACAAGTAGTACGGTAGGACAGACAATCACACACACTCCTCATGGGACGAACTCTATTGCAATACACCCGTTTGTCATGGGCCCCACCGGTACCATTTGGACTTAAAAAAAGACTAATTTTTTTACTTGTGTACAATTTTATTTTATTCTATTTTTTTTTTTTTGCTACTTTGGGGGAAAATTTTATACTTGAAGTTCTGTGTTGTGGAAGTTTTCCATTAAATAAAGCCTGCAGACGAGCGGTGAGCGGTAGCTAACATTCTTTAATCAAACACACAAAGAACAGACAACCAAGCTTGATGAAGTCCCTGCATGACCGCGGGACAGACGGTCAGCAGAGTCTCCCTGAGCCCAGCATGGCTCTCAGTTAAATACCTTCTCCAGGAACAAAAGGCAGTACACAGCTGTTTCACACCTTAAGGTTCACACTCCCTTGCTACCTCCCAGAGTCCCCGAAGAGACAAAAGACTCTTCCTGTGGAGTTGTCTGCTTCCCCCAACTTCCTTACTGGACCCCCACCATTTGTCTTACTGTATGAGTGTCAGACATGTTTAAATCCAGTGGCACCAAGGTATCATACAATAAAATAATGTGATTAATACATAAGTAAAAGAAATTCCTATACATCTGTTAAACCAGTTGTAATACTGTGTGGTTACAAAATTCTTTTAAAAGGCTTAACATCACTAAAGTACTTTTAAGCCACACAACTGTGTTTGTCTGGTTCCTCTGCCATTCATGTACCAGAGCTCTAAGAGTCGTTCTTAATCTTCTGATACCAGCCCAAATTACTCATTACCTTGGTAATTATCCATTGGTACTGTATATAACTCCACCTAAGTGCTACAATTGCCTCTCAGTACATCTGACACTTTGCACTGTTCAGTTCCTTTGCAGTGCTTTGTTTATTGTCCTAACAGGTTTGGTGTTGTTGAAGCTGATGGATGTGTCCTGCTGGAGTCTCATCCTCAGGAACAGCCAGCACATCAAAACACACCACTGCGACAACAAGGGCAGCTTGACTGATTCATTTCCGTGCTGTTTCCGTCATTTGTAATTACTGTTATATTTTTATGTCTTTACCACAACCAGCTTCCCCACAGGCTGGTGGATAATTCATCTCTATCCACTCTTACTGGGCTTAATTGTGTCTCTGTAATGCAAATGCACTGAGTTTATTAAAGGCTGAGTTTCCAGAGAGCGATAAAAGGCTGCCTCTACTCTGTTTTATGAGTGTTTGGAATATGGATTAGAGTATATCAGCTCCATGTGACATTATTGCTCTTCTTTACTTTCACTGACTTTGTCCTCAATATGCTATCACAGTGGAATATCTATAAATCTATTTAGTCTGTGGAGGACTAAGAAACAGCTCAGGCCGAAGCTATAGTCAGATGAAATGGCAGTGTTTTTGAGCAATAAATACAGGTTGCTTCCTCAGACTCAGGAGTTAGGTTAATGTGATGTTTTCCAAGTAACAGAATGCAAGACAGAGTATTGATTAGCTCCCATTCTTCTGATAACATATGCTGATATTAACAAAATACACAAACAAAACAAGGAACGGTACATAACCTTTGTGATGCCATGTAGCACCAATAACTCAAACAACTATGACAAACAGAGAAGATCATCATTCAGATGGGCAGACCGAACACACAACCAGGTACAAGTGTACAACACAACACAGAGCACGGAAAACACATGGCTTAAATACACACTGGAGCAATCACGCATTGGGAGACGGGAGGGAAACACAGCTGGGACAAATCACACCTAATGGGACAAGGGAAGCAAAACCAGACACACTTCATACACGGCAGGCACTATCAAAATAAAACAGGAAACACACAACAGGCACAGAGGCATGGACTTGACACTGAACAAAGGGAACACTGAAACAAAACCCAAGGACTAGAAATCACAGAACAAAGAACTACTAGAGCTAGAAATACAGAACCATAAACCAAAAGACTAGTAATGATAAACCACGATGAAATCAAAGCTCAATAATAATACAAAACTCAAAACACTGGATCACCGACCCAGGACCGTGACAGCCACACTGGACACACACTGGACATGATTTGTTAGAGTTCATGCCAAATCATCTCAATCACATTTCTTCACTTGACCGTTACACTGCCGGCATCATGTCCAATGCATTGCAAAACGTTTTAGCATTTCTCAAAATTCCACTGAATATTTTACCAACAATCTTGGGAATGACCAACATTGCTGATAATCCCCGAGATCGTTACATTAGCCAAAGATGTTTTTGGCAAATGCAAAAAAAAGCCATTTATTTTCTTTTTGATAAGAGGTGGTTTTCACCTTGGAACTCTTCCATTTTTGCCCAGTCGAATCATAAATACTGACCTTAACTGAGGCATGTGAGGCCTACAGCTATAGATGTTGTTCCAGATCCTTTGGACACCTCCTGGTCCTGGATGAGTCGTCAATGCTCTCTTTGAGTAATGTTGCCAGGAGGTCAGCCACTCTTAGGAGGGTTTGTTTCAAATTGTATTCATTTGAGTTCTTACAGTGTTTCAGTAAATCCCAAACCCTTAAATGGCTTTCTGAGCATTTCCAGACTGACAGATGTCAGTGATTTTGTGTCTCAGCTATTCCCTTAGGTTATATATATTATATCATATATACACGACAGACTTTATAACCTCAAATGTAACTATTTTGCTGCTGATAAGATAAGCTGCTACTGATCTTTGATTTATCTTGCTAAATTCTGAAGCAATTTGAAGTAGACTTTATGCCAAAATAGTGTCTATACATCTGCACATTAAGTTCATCGTCCTTTTTGCTGCAGCATAAAAACAGACATTGGTTTTATTGCAGAGTCAACACTAAAGGTGTGACTTTCCAAAGCAATGAATCAGAGAATGATTGCTAAGATCAGCCTATTGATTCTCTGCTGATGTATTCTAGTCATTTTTTTAACCATGGAAAAGTACAAATCTGCTTCTCAAAACTTTTTTAATCTTTTGGCCTTGTGTTGCCACTTCTCCCATCTTCCCTCCTAATCCAATTCTCCAATTTTTTAAAAGTATCCCTGTGGTCCATCCACCTCATTTCCACTTGCTCTACGCCTAGGCAAGACAGATGAGCAGCATCTGATTTACGATCCTGCTGTTGAGAGAACAGCCAAGAAAACTCTGACTTAGCTGAAACAGAATCTAACGGAACAGACAGTGCCAGGCCCCTCGCTCTACTCTGTAGGCTCACGTAGGGGGGAACATCACTCCTAAATCTGCCATGGTCCTAAAGACTGATGTTCACCTTTTAGTCTTTTATTCTACTCGACCTGTTAACAAAGACAAGGTCAATCTGGCTTGTCAGGCCCCCCTCTTGGCTCCAGATTGCTCTTCTAACCACTTGAGGATCACAGAGAAGCTGGATGATGCTGTACACCCTCGAATGCATCACGGCTCTCCACTTTCTCTGCCCCTGTGACAGCACAATGTTAGTTTCCATGTGTGTTTGTCTGAGTGATAAAGCATGATGCACCCTTGTGTGTGTGTGTGCATGCTGGTGTGTAATTACCAGGAACAAAAGGCCACTAATTTGTGCACTTGAGCAGCCACTTGCTCAGCCCAGCAGCTTCTTAAAAAGCCCCACTGTTTTCATTTTGACCTAGACCCTCAAGTCAATGTCTTTCCACCTTCGTCTTTGTGAATAATTAATTCATGCTCACTTGTGTATTCAGTCACAAAATACTTTAATTCTTTGCTGTCTTTGCATGTTCGACCCTCAATAAAGTATTTTATAAAACACTGTCATGATTTCTCACATTAGCAGGGATTAAACTGGGATTTGACAGGTGAGGAAACACTTACATTCATAATAATTTGTTTTCTGTTGTTTCTTTTTCTTTATGATTATGAAGGTAAATATGGTGCAGAATGTGAGAGCTTGTACACAAAATGTTATCAGTTGACCTGTGTTGCTGCTCACTACTCTCTGTGGATGTAGAAAGTTGAATTCAACAAAATTATATACAATGATACAATGTATACAACCTTCCTTATAGTGCTGTCTCAGCTGCAGTGGTGAGTAGTGGACTCATCATCGCCACAAGGTTGTTGCAGACATTAACTGACACTTCTGCCAGACTCAAGTAATGCAGAATTTTCTATATTTTCAGATCTGGCAAAGGAGGCATCTGCTTATATTGATAATATTGTTAAAAATGTATTCAAACTGAATATAGAATAAAATCCATATTTGTGAGTTTGGATCTCAGCTATTCGTATGTGGATTTCCAGAAGTCAAATTTTGGCAAAAATCAATATGTTACTGTTTATCAAAGAGATGTGAATGCTGAGGAAAATGCCTTTTTTGTTTTTCTGCAAAAAGAAAATATGTCAAAATTCCATTCAATGTGTCAAAATCTTTTTACTTTTATGTCACTTTCTTCAGTTTTTGACAGGGTCTTGTTTCCTGATATACAAATATTTATGTTTTTTCAAATGAAATTCAAATTTATTTTTTTATGTCTTGGATTCTTTGTGAGTTAAACAGAAGGAGTAAGCAGAGCAAATCCATCTTGAAATACATAGTTTCCATTTAAGTTAGCAGCATTTTTTCAAACCATAAAAACAATTTACCTCTTTGAAACCAATCATTCAGTAACATTTTACATTTATCAAAGTATTTCAGATGTTCAGGACGATGGTGCGGTGGTTAGCCGTGTTGTCTCACAACAAGAAGGTCCTGAATTCGGCTCTACCATCTGGCAGGGCCTTTCTGTGTTTGCTCCCCCTTCTCGCAGGGTACTCGGGCTTCCCCCCACAGTCCAAATGCATTCAGTGGGGTTAGGTTAATTGGTGATTCTAAATTGCTCATAGGTGTGAATGTGAATGGTTGCCTGTCATCTGTCTGGTTGTCAAACTGCAACCAGGACAGAAACAAGTACATTATGCTGGTAACACAACTTCAGCTCTTTGTAAACATCTGCACGTTAGCATGCTAAACTACACTAATAACACTAAACTAGTCTAGAACCCAAAGTGATGTTAAAGTTGAGTGAATGCTGAGCCCAGCCCAGCAGCCCCTGAACTTCAACAACTGCTAAGCAGTGGTGGTGACTCTCAAAGTGGTGCCAATGAGCAGTGTTGGGTGTAATGCATTACTAAGTAACTTAATGTAATTAAATTGCTTTTCCACTGAAAAAGTAGAGTAACTGATTACTGTTCATTTTTAGGTATTTTAATTACAGTTACTTACTTGCGTTAAACTGTAAAATAATTAAACTCGCTGAATATCATTATTTAACCTCCTAGGACCTGCCGTCCACATATGTGGACATCACATTTTGGGTTATTTAGACCAAAATACTAAATTTTGCTCAACAATGGCCTGATATCCACTTACGAGGACATTATACTGCTACTGTTCTATCAAAATTTTAAACAAATATCCTCATATGTGGCTCTTATTTTTCTTAGAAACAAAAATCAGCTGAAGTTAATTCTTTGTTTTTACATTCATCAGGTCCCAATATGCCCAGATATCAAAGAGAAATTTAAAATGCATGCCATGGAAGAGTTTGGGTCTTAGGAGGTTAATTTCATTAATTTATCTTCTAAACGTAAAAGTAAGCTCTGCTGCTTTAACATTGATGTAGTGCAGGTGCACGTCATTTCGCGCCAGTTTGCTGCATAGTCGTATTCTGAAGTGAAACATGTCGGACTCGGCTGAAGCGAGTGGCTGTTTTATGAAATGGAAATATACCCGTCACTTCACTTTTCTGAAACAAGCAGACAAGAACATTTCAGTAATATGTAAGCTATTTCCTGGGGAGAAAAAACTGTTAGCTGCTGTTAATAGCACGAGTAATCTACTGAAGCGCCTGACACGGCAGCATAGACAAACACTTTTGAGTGATCCTTGTTCATCATCCACTGACGTATTGGTTCTTTTACTAGTTAGCTAATATAAAATAACGGAAGTTTATTGATTACAGCCAACTAACCAAGGCAGTGATATTAGAAGATGATGCTAAACATGTTCTAAAAACTTTAAGCACCTACTTCTCAAATCCAGCTACACAGACAGAGTTACAGCTATATCGGTTTTTCAGAGCAGGGTCCATGGTTACATTAGCCTTTATACATGTAGTGTTCATGTCCACCTTCAGCTTTAAGAAATTAAATTCTATAATTCATGCAGTGGCTATGATTTATTTGGTGTACTCTACTCTGACTGAATCAGCCATAAAAACTGATGCAACATTTGCAGGCATTACAATAATGATATGTAGGTTGTATGTTTTGTCATAACTGATGCAATTAATCTTCTACAACTTCACTTTACTACTATGCTTTAGAGGGTCAGTAGCCTTATTTGTTGCAGGGAATTAATCTCTTAATGTAGCACAGTGTGCACCCATCTCATAAAATATGGGGCAATTCAAGATTTAAGTTTTACAACCTTACAAAAGCTAAACAATATTTATCCCTATAGTGTATGCGCCCACAGGCTACCAGAGTAATCCATTTACAAGCTCGATGCTTCATGCTTTTAAAATTTTATATTCGGATAATCAACTGTAACTGACGATTTTTTTCTCTGCAATTTTTGTAACCTGGTGCATTTGTGCAGCTGCCACCACAGCTGGGTTGAAAACATGTCAGTACATAAGAGATTCACAGATTGTACAGAGTGAGATGTTGGAAAAGATTAGTCTTTCTGGAAAAAAGATTTTTTTTTAATTTTTTCTCTTCCTATATCAGTGTTCTCTGAACGGAGACACCTCGTACAAAAGAATACTGCAGCAGCGCTGTAATGGCAAACATAAGCAGAAGTGGCCATTTGATTATGTTACCAGCATCGCGTGAAGCAACTGGCATTGTGGATACACTGAGGCCTTCCATGGATGACTCAACTGAAATAGAGCAGCAACAAGCCAATGGATACTGCAAATGTTATCCCAAAAGATCCAGTATTAACTAACAGGTCAAAGATGGGTTGAGTTTTAATAAAAAAATATGTTCCCAAGAGACATAATTGCTCCACCATGGGTGTACCCCGTGCTGTCCTTCTGGATGGACATGCCTGAAGTCAAATGGCACCTTTTATTGCAGAAGAGTTATGTTCTGAACCCCTTTGAAATGACCATGCTGCTTGCACTAAGTCTGTGAGACATCCTTTAAAAGAAAGCCAATTTCGTCTCTTGTATCTGTTATCTCCTTCTTTTGGTCACTAGCTATAGTTCAGGGAAGGAAAGAAGCTCAACAAGTCTCTCCAGCACCACAGGCAAGTATAGCTCCTCATAACACCACACTAGTTCATTTCTCAATCTCTGTGGACAGACAAATGTCCAAACGGGATCCTAACCACTGCTTCCTGACGATAAATCTCACACCCTTGCCATCCGCTCAATGCAGACTGCAGATCTACAAAATAGGAATGTTAACTGTGGGCAGCTATTACTGGAGCTAGGGCTGCTCAATTAATCGAATTTTAATCACGATTACGATCTGGGCTTTCAACGATCATTAGAAATGACTGAGCCGATTATTAGCCCCTCCCTCATTTATCCGCGACACCTTAAAGGCCGGTCCGTGAAAATATTGTCGGGCATAAACCGGTCCGTGGCGCAAAAAAGGTCGGAGACCGCTGATTAAGAGGACCCGAGGGAAGCTCGGAAAGCTAAGCAGAAGTTGTTTGGAGAGGAGAGTGACTGCCGTTGGCTGAAAAGAGAGGTAAAAAAAACTTCAGTGGTGTTGCACACTATTTTATATTATTTTTTAAAGTCATTGTTAACCCTTTAAAGCCGGTCAGAGCAGCACGCTCCGTTTTGTGTAACTATTTTTAAATCCCTGTAGAACCTGAACCGTGTAAGCTAGCGCAATAATTTGTTTTGCATATGAAACCGGAGGAGTTGTACTTACATCTTATGCCATCAGCTTGTCCTCGGCCACGGTTTCCTTCCACATAAAGCTTTGCAAATATTGCATAAAAAGCGCTTGCAGGAACAAAAACATAATATTCCAGAAACACGCTTTGCCGATCCGATCAGCTGTTCGTAACACTTCCCACAGTGAAACAGACGTCAGCGCGAACTATCACATGTCTGCAATTTGCTGGCCGAAACCGGAAGTGACTCATTTTCACGGAAATGTAGTTTTTTACTTGTAGGCCTTAAAAGCCTATACTGGTCATGTTTGACTTTTCTGAATAGTTTCTGAGATGCTTAGAACTCGAATTGCACAGCTGGAAATAGTTTATTTTGATGCACCTGCTGTTTTCTTTGCAAATTTGCATCATATGATTGTTTTTTTCGTTTTTCCTGCAATATATAAAAATTGCTGTATCTCCAAAATAAAACTATGAAGACACTCAAAATAAATTTCCTGTTGTTGTAAACTATTTTTTGCAACTTTTTTGTATTTAAAGTTTTGAGGGATAAACCTCTTAAATTTCTCCAAGTAGAAATATATGTTAAAAAAACAAAAACGATTTTCAATTGTTTTGTAGTTTATTGCACTTTTTTGCAATTAATGTAGTTACTATGGACTTAATGCATACATATTATTAAAATATGGGCTATAACAGTTGTATAGCAACTTGAAATGCTCCCACAAATGGCACTACAACATGTAAAAAAATAATATAAGCTCTGGCGGACTTGGTTCTATGGTAGGTCTTAAAGGGTTAAATAAATATCGTCAAATAATCGAGATCTCAATTTCAGTGAAAATAATCGTGATTATCATTTTTGCCATAATCGAGCAGCCCTAGATCACGGTTTCAAAGTGCTGCCTAGAAAGAAAAGATTTCACTCTTGCCAGTCGCCTTAAATGATAAAACTGGACTGGTCCAACTTAAAACCAAGGGCAGTAACAACGGGGTTTAAAATAAGCTTCCAGGGGTTCCATATCAACAGAAGAGGACTCACAGGGGCCACTGGGTCCAAACACCAACAAATCTGTTTTCTTTTCATTCAAATTTAAAAAGTTTAGAGCCAACAAAGCTTTTTTTTTTTTTTTTTTCTGCCTGTCCCGTTTGGCTCTTTTGCATCAGAATTGTTGTCTAAAGGCAAAGAAAGATGCCCAACGGATTTACTTTACCAAATTGACCATCCCAGCCTTGCCGTAATGGTCCATTTGATTCACCTTTTATTGTTTATTTTATTTTCACTTGCTGAATACGGGACAGACTTGACTGGGGGAAAGAAGGGGAGAAAGAAAGAGGGAAAGAGAAACAGCTGAGAAGAGGGACGGGGGAGAGGGGCAAAAAACAAAAACCAACAGAATGAGCAGAAAAAGAAAAAAAAAGAAGAAAAAAAGAAAAAAAATGCATATATCAATCACCTGGGTCACCTGCTGAGAAAGAAAAAAGAAAACAAGCAGAAGAGAACAAGAGTAATAGAATAAACAACATCACAATGATATATGGGAATATGACAGTAAATACTAAATGTTAAACATTATTGTGCAGCACATAAGATCAACAGAACACAGTGTGCTTTGAGGTAGGAGCCAAAAAGGGTGTAGTTTGTGGGTGTGATCACCCGTGTGTACACCTGTGAGCATGGACGCGCTTGTTTTTTTTAAAAAGGTTCCTTCATGTAATGATCTGCTAGAGGGTGTGGTGGGGCCACAGCCCCGTCCTCCAGGGCATGAAGCAGGTATGGAGGAGATCAAAACTCCAGACATCCAGAGGCCCCCAGAACACAAGAGACCAAGGAAGACCAACAGAGGGGCAGCCGCGCCACTGTCCCAGAAAGAGCTGAGGAGAGTCCCAGATGAGGGCTCACTCAGCAACCGCGGAGCAGAAGCCAGGGGGAGTTGCAGTGACGCGCCCGTGAGCTCCGCCGGCAGCCAGCCGTGCCTGAGTGACCGAGCCCCAGGCCGAGAGGGCGGGGGCACCCCGCCTCCGAAGTGGCCCGAGCGAGCCCCAGGCTCCAGGCCCCGATAAGCAGCCGCCAAGGAGTGAGCTGGTGTGTACCTGGACGCCCATCCCTGGACACAAAGAACCACCAACGCACCGATGTCTGAGGGAGTCCGCCACTGGCAGGGGAAGTGGTGGTGGGGGGAGATAGACCTCCAAACCTTGGAGGGCCTGAGATGTCCCCAGAGAGGTGGCGCCTGACACCCAACCTGACATATAGACACAGACATACAGGCACACACAGATACAAACAAGCCAACCATACTTTAATGTCATCTAGGCATGTCAAGAGAGGTTTTATTCAGATGCCATCCTTCTGCTGCAGTGGCAAATAAATTTGGCAGTCATTCCTATATTCTTGTCTTTGAGTGAAGATTTAAGGTGATAAGACATGTAAATAACTGCAACTTGAATCTGTACTGAAGCTCAGTATTTGACACAGATTAATAATGATTAATATAATAACTATAATATTGGCCATATTATATTTACATTACCAAAGTGATATGACTTTAGTCTCATGAACAACATCAGCTAATTGTTATTTACTAGCTAATCTTACATGACTGTTCAGTACAGAAATGAAGCCCAAAAATCATGTTTTACTGTCCTGTGGTCTCAGCCTCAGATACTTATCAAATCACACAAAGCTCTTGTAGAAACAAACAAACAAATGAACAAAATATGTTCTCCTTCATTTCTGTCAAACAAAGTTGTATGACACGTTTCCAGCGGTTAGTATCATGGTTGCTAGGCAACCTGGGAAGCGCGACGGAGACTAGACCATCCCATACAGCCCATGTGTTGAGAAGGGTCTGGCTGCAGCCACTGTGGAGCTCCACAGTAACCGGATACACGTGACCTCCACAGTAGCCGGAAGCACGTGACCTCCACAGTAGCCGTAAACACGCATGGATACCGTGGAAGTCTTGCAAGTTGATCGCAAAGGTTGGGACAGAGTCTTTCTTAAATAAATTTGCCATTAGTGATTTCATAATTCTAGGAATCGTCTAGTTTTCTTACAATGATCATGTTGCCACTTTTTTTGCGTTACAACAACATTCCTTCTTATTTTAATGTTTTTTCATCGTGCTCCATGGCAGAGAAACACACAGATCAATATCTCATTGTCGGCACTGGGTCAAGCTGTCGTAGGTAAGTACATGCATTGTCTCATGACCAGAACGCTACCTGTTACATGTTAGATTTGTTCCTATCTGTGTGTGTATATTCTTTTCTTTGTGTACCTAGCCCCACAGGTGTGCATAGAAATCACAGAAACGTGTTGAACCCAGCACCTTCAATGTCTGGTGACACTGGTAAAATTTCTTATTTTGAATAGTGATTGTCATATATAGGTGAAATAATAATCTTGCATTCATTATCTTGTTGTAGTTGATGGCTCATAAACGAATTTGTTACATGCTGTTTCAAATTAATTTCCTTTTATAAATAGTGCTTATTTTTCTTGCATTTGTATGCATTTAATATGCATTCTATGTAGTGTTTTGTCTGAAACCTGTTAAAATCCCTATAGAACCTCAGGAAAGAGTTGACAACAAGAAAGCCAATAGAAGGTCAACAGATGCAACTTTTCCTGACCTGTGTGGACCACCGTGCGAACTGGAGCAGCAGTATATTGCACACAGATGCCAGATAACGCAGTTTGGGGGGGGGGGGGGGGGGGGTTGCAAATTTTGTCAGACTGACCTGTTTTAGATCATCAAATAATTTTTTAGACAATAAGCAAATTAAAAAAACAAACATAGAACTTTTAAAAATTAACTTTTTAAATGCTCAATTAAAATATTAATTGTCATGGTCCGGGCGGGTACCTGCAGGTCTCCTACAGCGACTCCTCCTCTTGTAGGCGGAGATCGGTTGCTCCTCCCTGGCTGACCACCTGTGGGCAATTATGCCGGCAGAATATAAGACCTGCGCACTCAACCGATCATCGTCTGAGTATCTGCTATCCCATGTTAGTCTAGTGGAGCATGATTGTTTTGTCCAGAACCCGTGAGACAACTTACCTGCTTTTCTTGTCCCCAGAGGTAGCTCCTGGAGTGGAGGTCTCGCCTCCCTCATCCCTGCTTTCCTGGACCTGGGCTACCTGCTGCTGGTACGACGTTGCAAACTGGCCCGCCACTCACTTGCCTGCCTCCCCCTCACCTCAACCGCATCCGGGCCTTCCGCCCCACCTGTCTTCCCCACCTGAAACCCAGTAAGGCAACTCAGTTTAATTGTGGAGGATCGCTGATCATCTGCTGGATCCCGTTGACTGTGCTCTCCTCTCATTACAGTGCCCGGCCACTTCACAGTCAGCCTCCACCTCCCCTCTGCCTCAGCTGTTCAGCGACATCCTAGAGTTGTCTAGGTCACCCTTAGTTAACATAGTTTATACTGCGTGCCTCTAGTGTGGTGGCGTCGTTTTGTTTTTTGCTTGTGTTTATTGTGAGGGGAAATAAACCTTTTGTTAATTTACTGTCTGTTTGGTTTCTGCACTTGTGTCCATCTCAGTTACCTCGTGCCGCTGGGCCGTGACAATTAATGACAAAAACATATACAAACCCACCTGACCCTGTATGAACAACTAATTATCCCCCACTTCTTAAAGCTTGAATTAACTGTGATCAATCATATTTTTTAGAAAGAAAAAAAAACTTAAATACAACAAAAAAGTGTGAGAAACGGAAAGATCCAAAAAAGCAACACATCATGCCACAATCTAAAGAAACCCAAGAAGACATGAGAAGAAAATTCACTAACATTTATTAGTCTTAAAAGGGTTACAAAACAGTTTCTTACTCATGTAAACCACAGATAGAGCCACTCTCCAGGAGAGGGTGACGGACCAAAATTACTCCAACATCACATTAACGAATAGAGGAGGTCACAAAAGACCCAAACAAGATCCGAAGAACTCCAGCCCTCACTTGTTTTAGTTAAGGTTACTAGTCATGAGTCAATAATAGGAAATCAACTGAGAACAAATAGCATCTGTCCATGGGAGAATTCCCAGCTCACCAAAACGAACACAAAGGCTCCTCTCACATTTCATTTATCTTGATGATACTTAAGACTTTCGGGAAAATATTCTGTGGGCTGGCTGGCATGATATGTTTTGAGATCTTTTGAGTTTGTGTTATTAAGGTTTTTGTAAGTCTATATACACTGAACAAAAATATAAACGTAACACTTTTGTTTTTGCTCCCATTTTTCATGAGCTTAACTTAAAGATTCGAAACATTTTCTACATACACAAAGGACCCATTACTCTCAAATATTGTTCACAAATCTGTCTAAATCTGTGTTAGTGAAAGCTTCTCCTTTGCTGAGATAATCCATCCCACCTCACAGGTGTGGCATGTCAAGGTGCTGATTAGACAGCATGATTATTGCACAGGTGTGCCTTAGACTGCCCACAATAAAAGACCACTCTGAAATATGCAGTATGATCACACAGCACAATGCTACAGATGTCGCAGCTTTTGAGGGAGCGTGCAGTTGGCATGCTGACAGCAGGAATGTCTACCAGAACTGTTGCCTATGAATGTTCATTTCTCTGCCATAAACCATCTTCAAAGGCATTTCAGAGGATTTGGCTGTACATCCAACTGGCCTCACAATCACAGACCACATGTAACCCACACCAGCCCAGGACCTCCACATCCAGTATGTTCACCTCCAGGATGGTCGACCAGGTGGAGACCAGCCACCTGGACAGCTGCAGCAACAATCGGTTTGCATAACCAAAGAATTTCTGCAAAAACTGTCAGAAACTGTCTCAGGGAAGCTTATCTGCATGTTTGTGGTCCTCATCCGGGTCTGGACCTGACTGCAGTTCGTCGTTGTAACCAACTTGAGTGGGCAAATGCTCACATACAAAATCCAAAACACATGCAAACTCCAAAACACGTACAAAATCTAAAACATGCAAACTCCAAAACACGTACAAAATCCAAAACACATGCAAACTCCAAAACACGTGCAAACTCCAAAACACGTACAAAATCCAAAACACATGCAAACTCCAAAACACGTACAAAATCCAAAACATGCAAACTCCAAAACACGTACAAAATCCAAAACACATGTAAATTCCAAAAGACATGCAAACTCCAAAGCACATGCAAACTCCAAAACACTTACAAAATACAAAACACGTGGAAACTCCAAAACACTCACGGACCGGTACCGGTCCGTGAGTCCTTTGGTACCGTTCCGCGACAGTTGATCCTCCGGTGTGAAATGTATGGTTGTAGTTGTGTGTCTTATTTTGAAAGAACTATTTACGCGTTACCATAGCGACCAGAGAGCGTTAAGAAGCAGAGAGGAGGATGTCACTGCCATTGTTGTTGGCGCACAGCTCAAGTCACGTTTATTATTATATTTACAAAATACCACAGTTTCTTTTTTTTTATTCTTTTGTTGTATTTATCCGCGACACCTTAAAGGTCGTTCCCTGAAAATATTGTCTGACATTAAAGTGGTCTGTGGTGCAAAAAAGGTTGGGGACTCCTGCTGTACAGTACAGAATGCATTTAGCTTGTCGAATTTACATAAATCTTCGATCGCTAGCAGTGTAACTCTGAAGTGCTGTACTGTATGTTTGTAAGTTTTCTCCCAAACAAACACAACAATGCCGACGAAACGTTTTGCACCCTCAAATGCACCTTTTGGTTTCATTCCATAATACTGGACTTATGTTTCTACGAAGGTTTGAACTCTAAGAGTGTTTAAACAAAAGAGAAAAGTGTGAAAATGTTAATGCCTGTCTGAGAAAAGTGTATAAAGCATGTAGTGAGGGGTTTTACAGTCTTAACATCTACAATAATTGTAAAAAAATAAAGTTGGCTACTTCATGGATTTCACCTACCGCGGGTTATTTTTAGAACGTAACACCAGCGATAAACGAGGGACTGCTGTATTATTAATAGTAGTGTCTGGGACATCTAATTGATTAACATCAACATTGATTATTATGCACTATTATTTTTGTTCAATGAGAGCAAAAAATATAAAACTCTCTCAGCTTGTTTGTTGCCAAAAATGGCCACTTTTTGTGTATGTTCACAAAATGCTAAAATTAAAACATTTATCTATTTTTACCGACGTGACTCTTTAAAATAGCACCAGTCCTTTTCATCAAAATCAAAATTGTATCTAAATTTTTTACTCTTTATAGCCAGTTAGGTTATATATTACCATTAATTTTTCAGATAAAACGGTGATAAAGTTTTCATGAAACTTCCTTTTTTTCCCCATCTGAGCATCGAGGAAAAGGCTGTCTTGCAATTGTTGAGGTCACTAGTGTGTGCCCCATTTCTTCCAGGATCACTCTCTTTATAGGTTTTAGTGGACTCCTAGTACTGCAAAGTGGTTTCATGGTACAAAGGGATTGTATTCCAAGATCTGGGAGACTGTAGAAATCAGCAGTGATGCCCTTCCTATCATCTTTCCAGAAAAATAAGTGATCTGGAAGCTGTTAGTACGGTGGCCCCTAGAGACAAAGCACGTACAAACTCCAACACACTTGCAAACTCCAAAACACATGCAAATTCCAAAACACGTGCAAACTAAAAAACACATGCAAACTCCAAAACACGTACAAACTCCAAAACACATGCAAACTCCAAAACACATGCAAACTCCAAAACACGTACAAACTCCAAAACACATGCAAACTCCAAAACACTTGCTAAATCCAAAACACTTGCAAACTCAAAAACATTTGCAAACTCCAAAACACTTGCAAAATCCAAAACACATGCAAATTCCAAAACACTTGCAAACTCAAAAACATTTGCAAACTCCAAAACACATGCAAATTCCAAAACACTTGCAAACTAAAAAACACATGCAAACTCCAAAACACTTGCGAAATCCAAAACACTTGCAAACTCCAAAACACTTGCAAACTCCAATACACATGCCAACTCCAAAACACTTGCAAACTAAAAAACGCATGCAAACTCCAAAACACGTACAAACTCCAAAACACTTGCAAAATCCAAAACACTTGCAAACTCAAAAACACTTGCAAACTCAAAAACACATGCAAATTCCAAAACACAACGGAAGTGCTCCAGGACGCTAGGGGCAGTGTTGAGCTTTTGTTACCTAGTAACTACACAAGCCAGGAAGTACCAATGACCGGATTTGGGTTTTGCAGCCTTAAAGGCTGCATTTTAAGGCCGATTACATCACAGCGACAAGAGAAGGCTGTCCCAATTCAAAGGCTGCACGAAATGCGGCCCTCAAATGCGTCCTTAATTTCCCTGAATTTTAAGGATGGGTCGGTGTAGCCTTCATGGCCCAACATATCCCAGACTTCATAGTGCGGTGGTGGTGTGGATAATTTTGCCGAAAAAAGCAGTGGAAGTGGAGCGGAGGAAGAGTAAACTTTCAGAAGTAAGTACTGAATATTATGTCACCTATTTATGTGCAAATGTTTAATAAGGAAGAACATTAAACCATTATTGTTGGCCACATGTCGGGAAAGTTATGTGACATTAGCGATGTCTGTACTTTCAGAAATAACTTGGTTTTAAAGCCTTTACTTTAAAAAAATATATATATAGTCGACCTTAATCTTACAGAGATTATGATGATTTTATGGATAATTAAAGTCAGTCATATATCCACAAACACAACAAGCTGAAAGTCAGTGATGCTGCTCGGTTTGCAGTCCTGAATATCACGGCACAAGCAGGATCCACTGCACTGTTAATGTGAGCTGTGTTATATTGCTGCCTCTGTTCGGTGGTGTCGAGCCAAACGGACTTTAACGTGTGTTTGAACGAGCTGACGGTTCACTCGTTAAGCTGAAAGAAAGATGCTTTAATCGCAGGAGTCACACATGTGTTCACTGTACCATCTGGGAACTCTTCTTGTTTCGTAATAACACAAACACTAAATCCTCCTTCTTTTGTGCTGTTTTGTAGCAGTGTATACACCTGAGACTTTAACCTGTCTGTCTGTCCTGCACTCGCTCTCTGTTTCTTTCTCTCTGATTGTGTAATAAAAGTATGAACATGTGTTTATAAGTCACACTTGTGTTTGAATCCTGCAGCTTATCACACATTTGATTTCCATGTGTGACAACTGCAAGTGTCCAGAGTGAGGACAGACTGAGGGACACACTGCTGCACATCATCTGTGAGGCTTTGCACCCCTGATGATCCACCAGGACAAACTCAACAGTGTGTGAGGAAGAGGAGGAGGAAGAGCCAGCAGCAGCTAACAGATGGAGAGAATAGACAGACTGTTCCCTGTTTGTGAAGGACTGCTAGGAAGGTTTAGAAAAACTAATTGTCTGTCCTGAATCAGTCTTATTAGGTAATGTTCAAATAATTTAATCATTCCAGTGTTTTCAGTGTGGGAGAAAGTACTCAGGGCCTTCAAGTTACACACTATGAAAGGCAGCAACAAGTTTAATGTTCAGAAACCTAAAGTTTGTATCAGCAGCAGAATGGAGCTAAAATAAATGTTGGTTTCAGTTCTATGAAGCTTTGAGTATTTTGGATCAGTAGCACTGCTGTGTTTGTTGCATCATATTGCTGTAATTGTTTATATGCTTTATATATTCTGAGGTAAGTTGATCTATAGTGTTACATCATATTCTATAAGGATGTTATGTGTTTGTTTACTTTCTGCCCAGTTTGACCCATTTAGCAGAAGCCAGCCTGTTTAAGGCTCTGATATCTATTCTGTATGACTTAAAGCAGTTATGACATGGTCCGATTTTCTCACCCAATAAAGGAATATTTCATATATCAGTCTACTCTTCATTTTATCAGTAACAGTTATCACAGCTTGTACATTTTCTTTTTATAAATATATGTAAGAAATGAGCCAAATTTAGTAATGCCAACACACTGAAGGAACAACATTTGTCTCTTATATATGATACACCTATATATGCACTGTCAAAGATACTTGTCTTTGAGTGAAGATTTAAGGTGATAAGACATATAAATAACTGCAACTTGAATCTGTACTGAGGCTCAGTATTTGACACAGAGTTCATGTTCACTGCTGTAATAGCTAATAATGATTAATATAATAACTAGAATATTGGCCATATTATATTTACATTACCAAAGTGATATGACTTTAGTCTCATGAACAACATCAGCTAATTCTTATTTACTAACTAATCTTGAAATAACTTCAGTACAGAAATGAAGCCCAAAAATCATGTTTTACTGTCCTGTGGTCTCAGCCTCAGATACTTATCAAATCACACAAAGCTCTTGTAGAAACAAACAAACAAATGAACAAAATATGTTCTCCCTCATTTCTGTCAAACAAAGTTGTATGACACGTTTCCAGCGGTTAGTATCATGGTTGCTAGGCAACCTGGGAAGCGCGACGGAGACTAGACCATCCCATACAGACAAACTTGCCGTTTATTTTGCAAATCGAGCTCAACACTGCCCCTAGCGTCCTGGAGCACTTCCGTTGTGTTTTGGAATTTCCATGTGTTTTGGAGTTTGCAAGTGTTTTGGAGTTTGCAAGTGTTTTGGAGTTTGCATGTGTTTTGGAGTTTGTACGTGTTTTGGAGTTTGCATGTGTTTTTTAGTTTGCAAGTGTTTTGGAGTTTGCATGTGTTTTGGAATTTGCAAGTGTTTTGGAGTTTGTACGTGCTTTGTCTCTAGGGGCCACCGTATGTTAGGCTTACTTACAGCAGCAGCACTTTCTGCACCTGCATAAACTCCAGGACACATTTACTAACGGTGTTTGTTGCTGTATGTGCTGCAGCTTTGAATTTTTTAATAATATATATTTTGTTAATATTTTGGCTATGGTGTCTTGTTATGAAATGTACAAGAGTAAAAGTGTTTTTAGCATGTGCTTCAAAGCTAAGTTTGACTGGGAAACTCAAAGCTCAATAGTCTGTATCAACAGAAATTCACTGCAGCCTATGTAATATTTCATGCGTCATAATTTATTCTACTCTATCTTGCAAATACATATTTGTGTGGCAATGTCATGCACAACACACACAACTATTAGATCCTTAAGATCAAACCCGTGTCATTCTTTTGGTCCACTGCAGTGCAGTAGTCAAAAAAAAAAAAGAATAAGTGTCCACAAATGGCCAGGATAGAGCCCAGAGTGTTAATGTTTAAAATGTATAAAAATATTATTGATTACAATTCTTTACTGTTAATATCAACAATAAGCTTTTTATTTTGAAATTACAAGTTTAAAAAAATGCTGTTACATTTACATTTAATGCTGTTACACTGTAATCCTTTATTATAAGTATGGACATAGAATCAAGTGAACAACATTTTGAAATAAGTTTAATTGAAATTTTGTACTATGCAAAAAACAAAACAAAAAACAACAACAACAACATATTAAACAAACAAACAAACCAACCAACAAACAAACACAGCCAGTGCCTTCATTTGTCCATTACATGTCAGACATAGCACTGACCCTTAGTCCCTGCTCATCAGCACATGCTTTCAAAAAGAGCTCCATGTCCTCTGCAAACTGAAAAACAGAGAGGAACAAGTCCCTTGCTCCAGTGTCTTCTTCCTCTGACATGTCTCTTAAGACCCTCTGCTGGTCCCCTTGATTTAAAGACAGATATTTTGGCATTGTTACGTGTCCACGGAAAAGTGCCTTATTTTGGACAACCCACTGCACAGCAGGACGCAGATCTTCAACAACTGCTGGCTCCTGTGTCAGGCAAATGGGGATAAAAACATAGTTATTTCTCTGTTGCAGAACAGTTTTTTAACAGTTATTCAAATGTCACTAACCATGTAATTACACTACTGTTTAAAGTGAATACTGACCTGACTTCCTGGAACTTGCGCTTTTTCAGTCTGAAAATGGGCACGTGTTGTCCTTCAAGCACAGCTTTGGCTTCCTCTCTCCAGTGTGCAAATAGCTTGCCAGAGATTAACAGAAAATGTTGATATTGTTAAGGTGTGTAAACTTTGACACAACATAGAACAGAAGTCAAAATATAAATACCTCCTGAGATCAAAGTTCTCCATCAACAGCAAGCACCACCATTTACGCAAGTAGGGCATGTCTGACTGTAAAATATTAATATGAAACATATTTAACAACTTTCAAAAGATTCAAGACTCCATTGCTGTGAAAGTAAATAGAATACTTACTATAGTATAGTCAAATGAAGCATCCAGTGCCACGTACAGGGCAGACTATTTGGAAGAAAAAATAAAAATGTCATTTTTTTTACAAGCTTAAATTAGCTTCTGAATCTCAAGAAGACAAGAGAAAAATTACCATCAGCATGAAGATCCCACAGTCAACTCCATCGTCTTGGCTTGGAAAACCCTGTATTACATTGAAAATAAAGGCTCGTTAATAAAATCCCTTAAAAGAAGACTAGTGTAATTCATATTATTCACCATACCTTCAAGTCAAAGCTCTTTTTTTCTGACCACTGCCCGGGAATGATCTTCACTGCAAGATACCTTTTTTTTTTAAGACAGTTACAGTCACAAGTTAACAGATGTCATCATGATGGGTGTGAAATGTTTATTGCTAATAGCACCAACTGTAACTACAGGCCTTAGGAACACGACCTCAACAAAACAGCATAACAAAATGAAAAAGTACAGTCACATGCTCACAGTTGGTCAAAATAAAGCATTTACATCTTTAAGTTAAGGTTGGCATATTTTATAAACTAATTTTTAATGGTGTTTTATGTTAAACTAGAACATTTGAAGACCCTATTTATGTCTGAAACTCATCTAAAGACAGCATCACTGACTTGATCATAATCTGAAGATGAGAAATAGAATAAAATGTTGAATCATCATGCTGATATAGCCATCCATCCATCCATTCGCTTCCGCTTATCCTTTTCAGGGTCGCGGGGGGCGCTGGAGCCTATCCCAGCTGTCATAGGGCGACAGACTGGACAGGTCGCCATTCACCACTCCTGCTTGCACGCCTGCCACGCAGCCAACCATGACAGAACGACGCAACCATCAAATGGATCCTGCGGACTCACGGTCTCAGTATCTCGCGCAGTTGTGGAATTACTGCCGGGAAGTAATCCACACTGAGGACACCCCCAAGAGACTCCATCAGGTGGTTTTTTTTGACAACTTTTTGTCTTCCACCCTCTGCACAGCTGGTTTTTTGGACATTAACAGATTAAAACAACTAATAACAGCTCTGAGAGCCAGGATATGCTTCGAACTGTTTGGCATGGGCGGTCCAGGCAAGGAAGGGTCAGCTACCCTCCTGGAAGCCCTCGCTGCCTGGTATTCTCAGCATCAGCATCTTTTCCCATCCAGATTTATCACTAAATCATTCTATCCTCCCTTAAGAGAGGGACTGCGTCCTCGTTGCCTTCACCCCAGTACACCAGTGTCACCTGTGTCTCCAGTAGCTCAGCTCCCAGTGTCGCCTGCTCAGCAGCCACTCTCGGCTCAGGCTCCTGTGTCGCCTCTGTGTCAGCCAGTGGCCTCCATGACGGCTGGCTTAGTGATCTCTTCTGCTGGAGGGTCCGAGGGACCGCTCCGGCCTTCGTCTCCTGTTTCCGCTGGAGGGTCCGAGGGACCGCTCCGGCCTTTGCTTCCTGCCTCGTCGGCTGGGGGGCCCGAGGAGCCGGCCCAGCTTCCTGCCTCGCCTGCTGCTGCTCCATCACCTGCTCAGCCTTCTGTTCAGCCGGTGGTCTCTGCACCTACTGATTATGCCACGTCAGCTGGAGGGCCCGAGGAGCCCGTCCAGCCTCATGCCACGTCAGCTGGAGGGCCCGGGGAGCCCGTCCAGCTTCCTGCCTCGTCGGCTGGGGGGCCCGAGGAGCCCGTCCAGCCGCCTGCTGCAGCTCCATAATCATCCTCGCCTGCTGCAGCTCCATCATCATCCTCGCCTGCTGCAGCTCCATCATCATCCTCGCCTGGCCCAGCCTCCGTGTCTTCAGCCTCGCCTGGCCCAGCCTCCATGTGTTCAGCCTCGCCTGGCCCAGCCTCCGTGTCTTCAGCCTCGCCTGGCCCAGCCTCAGGGTCCTCCGCATCGCCTGGCCCGGCCTCTGCCTGTGCTTCGCCTGGTCCGGCCCCGCCGTCGCCTGGTACGGCCCCGCCGTCGCCGGGTCTGTCTGTTCCTGCCTCGTCATCGCCTGGTCCGGCCCTGTCATCGCCTGGTCCTGCCTCGTCTGGTCCTGCCTCGTCTGGTCCTGTGCCCACCGGGCCTCAGCCAGTATGCTTGACACTGGAGCGCCGCCGCTGCCTTCCACGCGGCCGGCCCCCTGAACTGCTCCGTCGTCTCCTTCGTCGCCGCCGCTGCCTTCCGCGCGGTCGGCCCCCTGGACTGCTCCGTCGTCTCCTTCGTCGTCGCCGCCGCTGCCTTCCGCGCGGCCGGCCCCCTGAACTGCTCCGTCGTCTCCTTCATCGCCGCCGCTGCCTTCCGCGCGGTCGGCCCCCTGGACTGCTCCGTCGTCTCCTTCGTCGCCGCCGCTGCCTTCCGCGCGGTCGGCCCCCTGAACTGCTCCGTCGTCTCCTTCGTCGCCGCCGTTGCCTTCCACGCGGTCGGCCCCCTGAACTGTTTGGACTCCTGTGCTGTCGGCCCCCTGGCCGGCCCCCTGAACTCTTCTGTTTTGGACTCTATTTTTCTTGTGCTTCGGTGTTTTTGTTTCGTGCCCTCCTTCCTGGGCCCCCGCCACCCGCCCTGGTCGGGTTGTTTTCTGTTTTGGGCGTTTTTTTTTTTTTTTGTTTTCTTGTGTTGGGCTGTCGGGAGCCAGCCCTTGGGGGGAGGGTACTGTCAGGGTCCTGGGTCTCCTGACCCAGCGTTTTAGTTCATTGTGATTTTTGTATTATTGTACTTGGTGTGAGTTTCTATGGTTTCTAGTTTCGATCCCTTGCCCTTCATGTTTCTCTATGTCCCCTCTGTTCTGTGTAAGTCTGTGTCTGCATGTTTGAGTTCCCCTCTGTGTCTCTCGGTTCTTAGAGTCCTCTGCCTTATGGTTTATGTCTCTGTGTTTCTTAGTTGCTGTCTCCACTGTGTCAAGTTCGCGTCTCTGTGTGATCCTTCCTGTTTTACTTTGTAGGTCCGTGTCTTATGTGAATGTGTCCTGCTTTGCTTGTCTCGTCAGTTCTAATTTCCCCCAGCTGTGCCCTCCTTCTGTGTCTCATTCTCCTCATTACTTCCCAGTGTATTTAGACCCTGTGTTTCTCTGAGTCAGTGTTGCGTCGTACCCTCAACAAGCTGTGTGTGTTTTGCCTCCGTGTTACCAGTGTTTTGTTTCCAGTTCCAGTTCAGTGTTTTCTGCTTCAGTGTTTTAGTCCACCAGCGTTTTTGTTTGTCTTTTGATGCCTTTAGTTAGTAAGAGGGTTTCCAGCAATAAAGCTGCTCTTTAAGTTGAACTTCTGTGTCTGAGTCCTGCATTTTGGTTCCACCACTCCTGCTTGCACGCCTGCCACGCAGCCAACCATGACACTTCTGCTTGTTTTCTTTTTTCTTTCTCAGCAGGTGATCCAGGTGATCGATATATGGATTATTATTTTTTTCTGCCCATTCTGTTGGTTTTTGTTTTTTGCCCCTCTCCCCCGTCCCTCTTCTCAGCTGTTTCTCTTTCCCTCTTTCTTTCTCCCCTTCTTTCCCCCAGTCAAGTCTGTCCCGTATTCAGCAAGTGAAAATAAAATAAACAATAAAAGGTGAATCAAATGGACCATTACGGCAAGGCTGGGATGGTCAATTTGGTAAAGTAAATCCGTTGGGCATCTTTCTTTGCCTTTAGACAACAATTCTGATGGCAAAAGAGCCAAACGGGACAGGCAGAAAGAAAAAAAAAAAAAAAAAGCTTTGTTGGCTCTAAACTTTTTAAATTTGAATGAAAAGAAAACAGATTTGTTGGTGTTTGGACCCAGTGGCCCCTGTGAGTCCTCTTCTGTTGATATGGAACCCCTGGAAGTTTATTTTAAACCCCGTTGTTACTGCCCTTGGTTTTAAGTTGGACCAGTCCAGTTTTATCATTTAAGGCGACTGGCAAGAGTGAAATCTTTTCTTTCTAGGCAGCACTTTGAAACCGTGATCTAGGGCTGCTCGATTATGGCAAAAATGATAATCACGATTATTTTCACTGAAATTGAGATCTCGATTATTTGACGATATTTATTTAACCCTTTAAGACCTACCATAGAACCAAGTCCGCCAGAGCTTATATTATTTTTTTACATGTTGTAGTGCCATTTGTGGGAGCATTTCAAGTTGCTATACAACTGTTATAGCCCATATTTTAATAATATGTATGCATTAAGTCCATAGTAACTACATTAATTGCAAAAAAGTGCAATAAACTACAAAACAATTGAAAATCGTTTTTGTTTTTTTAACATATATTTCTACTTGGAGAAATTTAAGAGGTTTATCCCTCAAAACTTTAAATACAAAAAAGTTGCAAAAAATAGTTTACAACAACAGGAAATTTATTTTGAGTGTCTTCATAGTTTTATTTTGGAGATACATAAATTTTTATATACTGCAGGAAAAACGAAAAAAACAATCATATGATGCAAATTTGCAAAGAAAACAGCAGGTGCATCAAAATAAACTATTTCCAGCAGTGCAATTCGAGTTCTAAGCATCTCAGAAACTATTCAGAAAAGTCAAACATGACCAGTATAGGTTTTTAAGGCCTACAAGTAAAAAACTACATTTCCGTGAAAATGAGTCACTTCCGGTTTCGGCCAGCAAATTGCAGACATGTGATAGTTCGCGCTGACGTCTGTTTCACTGTGGGAAGTGCTACGAACAGCTGATCGGATCGGCAAAAAGTGTTTCTGGAATATTATGTTTTTGTTCCTGCAAGCGCTTTTTATGCAATTTTTGCAAAGCTTTATGTGGAAGAAAACCGTGGCCGAGGACAAGCTGATGGCATAAGATGTAAGTACAACTCCTCCGGTTTCATATGCAAAACAAATTATTGCGCTAGCTTACACGGTTCAGGTTCTACAGGGATTTAAAAATAGTTACACAAAACGGAGCGTGCTGCTCTGACCGGCTTTAAAGGGTTAACAATGACTTTAAAAAATAATATAAAATAGTGTGCAACACCACTGAAGTTTTTTTTACCTCTCTTTTCAGCCAACGGCAGTCACTCTCCTCTCCAAACAACTTCTGCTTAGCTTTCCGAGCTTCCCTCGGGTCCTCTTAATCAGCGGTCTCCGACCTTTTTTGCGCCACGGACCGGTTTATGCCCGACAATATTTTCACGGACCGGCCTTTAAGGTGTCGCGGATAAATGAGGGAGGGGCTAATAATCGGCTCAGTCATTTCTAATGATCGTTGAAAGCCCAGATCGTAATCGTGATTAAAATTCGATTAATTGAGCAGCCCTACTGTGATCCATGCTTTTATTTCTTCCCCTGTGGACTACTGTACCGCACTTTATGTGGGGGTCAGTCAGTTGTTACTCTGACATCTGTAGCTGATTCAAAATGTATATTGACAGTGCATATATAGGTGTATCATATATAAGAGACAAATGTTGTTCCTTCAGTATGTTGGCATTACTAAATTTGGCTCATTGCTTACATATATTTATAAAAAGAAAATGTACAAACTGTGATAACTGTTTCTGATAGAATGAAGAGTAGACTGATATATGAAATATTCCTTTATTGGGTGAGAAAATCGGACCATGTCATAACTGCTTTAAGTCATACAGAATAGACATCAGAGCCTTAAACAGGCTGACTTCTGCTAAATGGGTCAGAATATATAAAGCATATAAACAATTACAGCAATATGATGCAACAAACACAGCAGTGCTACTGATCCAAAATACTCAAAGCTTCATAGAACTGAAACAAACATTTATTTTTAGCTCCATTCTGCTGCTGATACATACTTTATTTTTCTGAACATTAAACTTGTTGCTGCCTTTCATAGTGTGTAACTTGAAGGCCCTGAGTACTTTCTCCCACACTGAAAACACTGGAATGATACAATTATTTGAACATTACCTAATAAGACTGATTCAGGACAGACAGTTATGTTAAACTTTCCTAGCAGTCCTTCACAAACAGGGAACAGTCTGTCTATTCTCTCCATCTGTCAGCTGCTGCTGGCTCTTCCTCCTCCTCTTCCTCACACACTGCTGAGTTTGTCCTGGTGGATCATCAGGGCTGCAAAGCCTCACAGATGATGTGCAGCAGTGGGTCCCTCAGTCTGTCCTCACTCTGGACACTTGAAGTTGTCACACATGGAAATCAAATGTGTGATAAGCTGCAGGATTCAAACACAAGTGTAACTTATAAACACATGTTCATACTTTTATTACACAATCAGAGAGAAAGAAACAGAGAGAGAGTGCAGGACAGACAGACAGGTGGAAGTCTCAGGTGTATACACTGCTACAAAACAGCACAAGAGAAGGAGGATTTAGTGTTTGTGTTACTACGAGTGCTCAACAAGAAGAGTTCCCAGTGGACACATCTGTGACTGCTGTGATTAAAGCATCTTTCTTTCAGCTTAACGAGTGAACCGTCAGCTCGTTCAAACACACGTTAAAGTCCGTTTGGCTCGACACCACCGAACAGAGGCAGCAATATAACATAGCTAACATTAACAGTGCAGTAAATCCTGCTTGTGCCGTGATATTCAGGACTGCAAACCGAGCAGCATCACTGACTTTCAGCTTGTTGTGTTTGTGGATATATGACTGACTTTAATTATCCATAAAATCATCACAATCTCTGTAAGATTAAAGTCAACTATTGAACGGCGTATATTTTGAAGTAAAGGCTTTAAAACCAAGTTAGTACAAACATCGCTAATGTCACATAACTTTCCAGACATGTGGCCAACAGTAATGTTTTAATGTTCTTCCTTATTAATCATTTGCGCATAAATAAGTAACACAATATTCAGTACTTACTTCTGAAAGTTTACTCTTCCTCCGCTCCGCTTCCGCCGTTTTTTTTCGGCAAAATTATCCACACCACCACCGCACTATGAAGTCTGGGATATGTTGGGCCATGAAGGCTACACCGACCCATCCTTAAAATTCAGGGAAATTTAGGACACATTTGAGGGCCGCATGTAGAGCAGCTTTTGAATTGGGACAGCCTTCGTCGTGTCGCTGTGACGTAATCGGCGTCCTGGAGCACTTCCGTTGTGTTTTGGAGTTTGCACGTGTTTTGGAGTTTGCACGTGTTTTGGAGTTTGCACGTGTTTTGGAGTTTGTACATGCTTTGTCTCTAGGGGCCACCGTAGAGGACCATTGTTGTGCCATTTATCCATGACCATTCAGGAACTTTGCACAGCTATTGAAGAGGAGTGGACCAGCATTCCACAGCCCACAATCAACAACCTGATCAACTCTATGCAATGGAGGTGTGTTGCACTGCGTGAGGCAAATGGCGGCCACACCAGATACTGACTGGTTTCGCAACATCTGTAGCATTGTGCTGTGTGATTAAACTGCATATTTCAGAGTGGTCTTTTATTGTGGGCAGTCTAACCTGAGCAATATTCATGCTGTCTAATCAGCACCTTGACATGCCACACCTGTGAGGTGGGATGGATTATCTCAGCAAAGGAGAAGTTTTCACTAACACCGATTTAGACAGATTTGTGAACAATATTTGAGAGTAATGGGTCCTTCAGATCTTTAAGTTGATCTCTTGAAAAATGGGAGCAAAAACAAAAGCGTTCTTTACATTTTTGTTCGGTGTATTTTGAATGTTTTTAAGGTATAATATCCTAGTTCATATCATAGTTCACTGGGTGCAGTTTTAAAGAAATCTAGAGTTCTGTTCAGTTCAGTTCAACAGACATTATTGCAAGCTAAACTCTAATTACATTTCAGTTCTGTTGGCTGTTGGATTTTTCTCAGTGCACTATTCAGTCTTTGACCACTTCATTAGTAGCACCTGTCTAGAAAAGCAAACAGCCTGCATCTTCAAACATCCCATTATGTGGCTGCGGCTCAACACAACCAGCAACCACACAGAGTGAAGAGGTTCATTTACTGTTTTACTCAAAAAGAGCCAGATGTCTCATCTATTGGACTTTGAATAGCATATGATTGCTAAAGTCAAATCGAGGGGCTTTTAATGTCATAAAAACACTGAATCTTCTGGAATTTTCATCCCTGTATGCTCAGCTTCTGGGAAATTATATGGTATACAAAAACAAATAAGCAAGCAGTTGCTTATGTGGCCAAAACTCTTTGTCCAAAGGAGGTCAGGGCATACTGGCCATGGAAACATCAAGGGCCAGAAGCACCCACTAAAGCAGTTAATTTCAAGTGTTCACTGGGGAACACGAAACTCTACAGTGTTCACCCGAATGAACGCACCAAACATGACAAAATCACAGTTGGCATGTGAGTGCTACAGGTAGATTAGAAGGTCTATCTATCCATCCGGGTCTGGGGCCAGGTCATGGGGTAGTTCTTTTCCCTCCTGAGTAACCTGATGGTTTACCAGAATTACTTAGAAGCTGACCAGAGGTCATAGATCAATGATCAATTTGTAAGCCTATTATCAGATTTGTGGCCATATGTTCTGGATACTCAGGTAAAGAGATGAGCTACGCTGTCAGCTGATCAGTGGTGGTGAGTTGGGCCAGGTGTCGGGGGATTCTGCAAAGGCCTGATGTGCCCACAGAGTCTGGAAAAGATCCCATCGTATCTTCAACTCGACAGCATTCAGAGGAACGCTGGGGAAATCGAGTTTGAATGGACTTACATTTTACACTTTCTTAAAGTGGCTGCACGGAGTGGCATCAGCAAGGTGCTTGATACCTGCTGGTAAGGTAAGGTACCAGCAGGCCGAGCAGAGTACAGCTGTACCTGAAGCAAAAACTCATGTGTGGGTGGAGTTCAGTGAGTCTATGGAAGAAGACTTTCAGCCAACATTAGAAGTTCAAACTGGCCTAACATCATTAAGCCCTAACATTTAGATTGCACTTTTACAAGTCCAATCTCAAGTGTAACAAATAAGTTTATTCGCAATAAAACATAGAAAACCGAAAATGTTTAAACTGAGAGATTTAGTACTTTATGAACTTTTTACAGCTAATTTCATTAACTAGTAACAGGCCTATAACATGATGGGTATAAATAGATCTTTTTAGAGTGGCAGACTTTCTCAGCAGTAAAGATGGGTTCACCAATCTGCCAAAAAAAAAAAAACTGTATCGGTGGTTGCACTGGTTAGTGGTTAAACTATGTACATTTATTCAACCAAATTATTTCTGAAAGATACTAATCTGAAAATACTGGCTAAGCTTGCATGATTTCAACTTGCCTACTTTATCAAACCTGACAGAGGAGTTGACCTTCCTTCTCAATATCAAGGATTTCTTTGCTACATGTAGCATGTACCGCCGTTATGTATTTAAAATACAAAATATGAGTAACTGTATTACGTTACAGTTATCATTTTAAAAGGTGGTATTTAGAATACAGTTACTTTGTTGAAATGAATGAATTACACGGCGGTATTTTCCTGTGTCATAAGGCTATGCCCTCTCTATTTTTGGTTTCCACGCCGGTGGAAACCCAAACAAAACATTAAGAGGCTCTAATATCTGTGTCTCAATCTTGTGGCTCATGTCACCCCTACTTGCGGCCGCATAATGACGTGAAGAAATGTTTGTAACAATTATTCACAAAAATGATTTAATATGAAGGCAACAGGCAGACTGTTACAGACATAGCCCTAAAGAATGTAGATTCATGGGCAGTGTAGTCCGTGCAGGGAGAATGGACTGCCATACCGGTTATGTGTCTGAGTGTGAGGAGAGAGAAAAAGGAGAGTAGAAAAGTAGAGTTATCATCGAGCAGAAACGGGAGCTGGGAGCATGTAAATATAATAATAACCACTGCAGCCAAAAAGAGTGCCTGACGAGCCCAGCTGTAAGTACGCTATTAAGACTCGACTGTACACTGTGTTCGTGTCTTCCTCCGAAATAAGTTCCTCTCTCTGTCTCTCGCTAACAAAGTTGACCCAGACAACAAAGTTTTCAGCTACGAGCCCGACACGAACCCGACGTATTTGTCATGATTCGGCTGTGTGGCAGGCAGGAATTGGACCCAAACGCAAACTCACGGGCACACGGGGGATAAACTCAAAAAGCACAGCTTTATTGCTGGAAAAACAGATCACAAGTTATAGAAAACTAAACTGGGAAAAACTAAATATACAGCGCACCAGGAAACAAAGGGAGACTCACACACAGCATGAGGGAGAACACAACACTGACACAGAGAAACACAGGGCTTAAATACACTGGGAAATAACGAGGGGAATGAGACACAGAAGGGGAGCACAGCTGGGAGAAACCGGACATAACGAGACCCGAGGGAAGCGAAACTCAATACATTCACGTAGGACACAGACCTTCAGAGTAAAACAGGAAATGTAACATAGACGCAGACTTGACTAGGGGGGGCAGAGCAACTAAAAAGCACAGAACAATAACAGGGAGACACAGAGGGCGGCTAACTAAATACTCAGAAAACTAAAGAGAATACAGGAAAGCCGAACTAAGACACTAGACTAAAGAATAAACTGGGGCAACAAAGAGAACTAAGATCATAATACAAAAACTCAGACACAAGAAACTCAAAACACTGGGTCACCGACCCAGGACCGTGACAGTATTAGCCAGAGGTCACTTTACTATGGTTCGGAGCCACGGACCCGTTTTATATGCGCGCGGAATAGTTTTCCATACGAGATCACTGCAAAAAGTGCAGCCTTACCCAATGTCCACCTACTCTTACTCATTTTATACTAAGATTTAAATCTAGTTGGTACTGCTATGGCAAATAACCTTCTGTAAAAGTAATAAATCACACAGCAATAGTACATTCATGTAGTTGTAAAAAGCATGATAACATATTAAGTAATCCGAAGTATTCAGAATACGTTTCTCTCACTGAGTAACGTAATCGAATACGTTACAAAATACATTTTGGGGCATGTAATCTGTAGTGGAATACATTTTAAAGGTAACCTTCCCAACACTGTATATTACTGTATGATGATAAATCACGAGCCTTATCTACTTACTAGCGCTCAGTGTCCACACAAAGTAGTAACTGGTTTCAGGGCAGTGAACCCAGAGGCAGAGGCAACTTGCCTAGCGTGCAAATTTCCCAGCAGTCTCCTGTTTTATTTCTTGTAGGTTTATTCATTTTGCATTTGCATAAACAAGCAGAAAAATCCTGCTGGTCTGTCAGCTTGTCAAGATCAAGCCTTTGTTAACGGGACATGGATATACACTGAGATTAATCGAGATTATTGACTTTTACTTTGGTTTTAATTCATGTCTATTTTTAGGTTTCAGTAGGCAAGCACTGCTTGCCTTGCTTGTCCTGACAGAATGCTACTGGCTGAAAGAAACCTTGGCATTTTCATCACCTTTACAGACTATATTTAACACAAACCACAACGTTGTACCTTAATGAAACAGATTATCACCCCTCTAAAATATCAGCCTGATTGGCCAGCAATCCTTTCATCCCACAGAAGATCTACTTGCCTTTTGTCTCAGCAGTCTTCTTGTCCTGCCTGCAGAACTCACTTCACATGAAGACATTCCCAGCATATAGCTGATTTCCAGCTGAGAAGTACAAATTCTACCCTTTCTCTGTCTCTACATGGGCTGTTTATATGTTTATTTCTTTATCACTACAGGCTCCATATCTAACGGAGTTCTACTTTGCCTAATAAAAATCACTCAGGCCAAAAATGTTGTATTTATGACCAGTCTGCACAGCAAAATCTCCAGTGTTAAATTAACACTGGAGAGTGTCTATATGGGTCCACACCTCTGAGTGTTAAATACAACACTGTTGAGTGTTAAATTAACACTTTTGACAGTGTTATATGTTTAAAAGTAACCTAGTCCGTTTTGAACACTCAACAGTGTTGCATTTAACACTCAGAGGTGTGGACCCATATAGACACTCTCCAGTGTTAATTTAAGACTGGAGATTTTGCTGTGTGCAGTATGACAGTCAAAATGACTTTAACCAACCCGGAAACAAGAGGTGGTTTAACATCCTCATGTAAGCATCATTATAAACATCATTATCGCCCCATCATTACTATCTCCATCCATTAATATCATGAATGTTTCAAGAAAAAGGGCAGCTACTGCTGTGTACTCATAATATGTCAAAACTAATCACTGCTCATTTACTATCTCATGCAGTCAATTTCGATTTATTTTGAATTTCTGAATTCTAAGTGACTCCAGTATGTAGTAAATACCCTTACACAAGATTCCACAACGGGGAAAAACAGCAGTGTCCCAAGGAGTATTTCCTCTGTTAGGGAGCAGCCCTTATACTTACCTCAGCTGTAGAAGTGACTGCATGCCTGCATTAGAGGATGGCCTTAAATGCTCTAATGTTTGACAAGAATAAGTATGTAGTTATCTACATGTAAATTACAAGATCAATGGGAGTGAAAGAAGAAGCCATAATATGTCAATAGATACTCTTTATCTCATGAGAGGGCTTTTGTTGTGAAATATTTACAGGCATTTATTTTGTGACTCCTGTTTATTTTAGGATATGAAACATACCATTTTTGTTTGCATTAAAAAGAAAGCACAATCCTCTTTAACTATCAGATTTGCACAAACAACATAAGTGAAAAGTCATCTGGGTCTGACTAGGTTCTAAGATTATTTAAATTAAACCTCAGGTGAAGAACAGGGCATAACACTGTGTCATTATTTATTAAACAAAAATTAATTGAAATGGTAGAAGCAGAGTGTGAAAAAGCAGGTGCATCCATGATTGAACAGCTGAGCACTCAAAGCACAACTTGCCTGATTCACAAAAGCACTTTTTCCTATGATTTTTCTGTGTAAGTGCTTTCTATCTAACATTCACACGCACTCCGATCAATGCATTGGAGAGCAACTTGGGCCCAGTATTTTGCCCAAGGCTACTTGGCATGCTGACTGGAGGATCAGGGATCAAACTGGCAACCAGTGGGCCAACAAACAGCCTTTTAATAAGTAGATAGCCTAAAGTATTAAATAGAACAAGAGTATTAAAATTAGCTGTATGTAATGATACATACAACTAATTTTATGTGAGATGGTTATGAATATTTTTTTCACTAATGGTTAAAATGTTTTTGTTTTTTTTAAGAAATTCATAAAGTCATTACTAGTTAAGGTTAAAGGAATGCTCGGCTCAGCAGAGCTCTAACTCTTAAGAAGCTTGGCTACATTGCTGAAGAGAACACTGGGGGTTGTTCTCTTTGTAATCCTTTATAAGAAGCCATACTTGTTTACTCTTTTTCTATTTGTACTATCATTCAATTCAATTTTATTTATATAGCGCCAAATCACAACAACAGTCGCCTCAAGGTGCCTTATATTGTACAGTAAATCGTACAATAATAGATACAGAGAAAAATCCAACAATCATATAGGGAGTGCAGAATTAGAATAGAAGAATAGAATAGAATAGAATAGAATAGAATAGAATAGCCTTTATTGTCATTGTACAGAGTACAACGAAATTGGAGTGCCACTCCCTTGGTGCAAGTTTCAATAATAAATATAAATGTAAAATATAAAAAGTACAAAAAAAACAATCGTAAGTACTCAAACAATAGTATGTACAATATATACAGGATAGCAGCATTAATATAATGACAGTATGAATAGCAGCATAATATAATGACAGTGACGGTATGGAATAGGTTCAATTGTTTTTGTGCTTATTTACTACGGTGATAGCTCTGGGAAAGAAGCTATCCCTGAATCTGTTTGTCCTGGTTTTATGTGACCTGTACCGTCGGCCTGACGGTAATAGTTCAAACAGTTGGTTGCTGGGGTGAGAGTGGTCCTTGATGATATTGCCAGCTCTGCTGAGGTACCGAGAGTTTGCAGTGACCTCCAGGCTGGGCAGAGAGCAGCCAGTGATCTTCTGGGCTGTGTTGATGACCCTCTGCAGTACTTTCCTGTCTGCAGCTGAGCACCCTGCATACCATGTTGTTATGCCGTACGTTAGGATGCTCTCTATGGTGGCTCTGTAAAATGTCACCAGCAGCCTCTCCTCCAGGTTGTTCCTCCTGAGCACTCTCAGAAAGTGGAGACGCTGCTGGGCCTTTTTAACCACCGCTGTAGTATTTGCAGTCCAGGAGAGGTCATCAGAGATCTGCACGCCCAGAAACCTCATGGAGTGTACCCTCTCCACACAGCTCCCGTGAATGTAAAGTGGGGCCGGGTCTGCTCTGCCCTTCCTGAAGTCCAAGATAAGTTCTTTAGTTTTCGTGGTGTTCAGTTGGAGGTTGTTAACTGAACACCACTCAGTCAGTCTGTTGACCTCATCTCTGTAGTCCGACTCATCCCCCCTTGAGATGAGTCCAACCACTGTGGTGTCATCTGCGAACTTTATGATGGTGTTTTATTATTATTAGGCAAGTTGTATTTTTGTTGTATTTCAAGTTGTATTATTAGGCAAGTTGTATTTTTGAGGAATAGTTTTATTATTGAACAACAACCATGTTCTCAATGAACCCAAAAAACTCATTAATATCAAAGCTGAATGTTTTTGGAAGTAGTTTTTAGTTTGTTTTTAGTTTTAGCTATTTTAGGGGGATATCTGTGTGTGCAGGTGACTATTACTGTGCATAATTATTAGGCAACTTAACAAAAAACAACTACAGTTGGGCAAAAAAGTATTTAGTCAGCCACCGATTGTGCAAGTTCCCCCACCTAAAATGATGACAGAGGTCAGTAATTTGCACCAGAGGTACACTTCAACTGTGAGAGACAGAATGTGAAAAAAAATGCATGAATCCACATGGTAGGATTTGTAAAGAATTTATTCGTAAATCAGGGTGGAAAATAAGTATTTGGTCAATAACAAAAACACAACTCAATACTTTGTAACATAACCTTTGTTGGCAGTAACAGCGGTCAAACGTTTACTATAGGTCTTTACCAGGTTTGCACACACAGTAGTTGGTATTTTGGCCCATTCCTCCATGCAGATCTTCTCGAGAGCAGTGATGTTTTGGGGCTGTCGCCGAGCAACACGGACTTTCAACTCCCGCCACAGATTTTCTATGGGGTTGAGGTCTGGAGACTGGCTAGGCCACTCCAGGACTTTCAAATGCTTCTTACGGAGCCACTCCTTTGTTGCCCGGGCGGTGTGTTTTGGATCATTGTCATGTTGGAAGACCCAGCCTCGTTTCATCTTCAAAGTTCTCACTGATGGAAGGAGGTTTTGGCTCAAAATCTCACGATACATGGCCCCATTCATTCTGTCCTTAACACGGATCAGTCACATTCTGTCTCTCACAGTTGAAGTGTACCTCTGGTGCAAATTACTGACCTCTGTCATCATTTTAAGTGGGGGAACTTGCACAATCGGTGGCTGACTAAATACTTTTTTGCCCCACTGTATGTACCCATTTCAATTATTTATTTTTACCAGTGACACCAATATAACATCTCCACATTCACAAATATACATTTCTGACATTCAAAAACAAAACAAAAACAAATCAGCAACCAATATAGCCACCTTTCTTTGCAAGGACACTCAAAAGCCATCCATGGATTCTGCCAGTGTTTTGATCTGTTCACCATCAACATTGCGTGCAGCAGCAACCACAGCCTCCCAGACACTGTTCAGAGAGGTGTACTGTTTTCCCTCCTTGTAAATCTCACATTTGATGATGGACCACAGGTTCTCAATGGGGTTCAGATCAGGTGAACAAGGAGGCCATGTCATTAGTTTTTCTTCTTTTATACCCTTTCTTGCCAGCCACGCTGTGGAGTACTTGGACGCGTGTGATGGAGCATTGTCCTGCATGAAAATCATGTTTTTCTTGAAGGATGCAGACTTCTTCCTGTACCACTGCTTGAAGAAGGTGTCTTCCAGAAACTGGCAGTAGGACTGGGAGTTGAGCTTGACTCCATCCTCAACCCGAAAAGGCCCCACAAGCTCATCTTTGATGATACCAGCCCAAACCAGTACTCCACCTCCACCTTGCTGGCGTCTGAGTCGGACTGGAGCTCTCTGCCCTTTACCAATCCAGCCACAGGCCCATCCATCTGGCCCATCAAGACTCACCCTCATTTCATCAGTCCATAAAACCTTAGAAAAACCAGTCTTGAGATATTTCTTGGCCCAGTCTTGACGTTTCAGCTTGTGTGTCTTGTTCAGTGGTGGTCGTCTTTCAGCCTTTCTTACCTTGGCCATGTCTCTGAGTATTGCACACCTTGTGCTTTTGGGCACTCCAGTGATGTTGCAGCTCTGAAATATGGCCAAACTGGTGGCAAGTGGCATCTTGGCAGCTGCACGCTTGACTTTTCTCAGTTCATGGGCAGTTATTTTGCACCTTGGTTTTTCCACACGCTTCTTGCGACCCTGTTGACTATTTTGAATGAAACGCTTGATTGTTCGATGATCACGCTTCAGAAGCTTGTCTGTGTCTTGTCTGTGTTGTGTGTGTAAGGTCGGGGGGCGGGTTCATTCCACTGCAGGGCAACCTGCCACTGCATGTGGCGAATAAAATTTGAACTTGAACTTGAAATTCTTGAGACCACTTTATTCACTATAAATGACTTGTTGGCTATAGAATGATCATTCGTGAATTTAATATGCTTGTGGGTGGATAATCCACAGTAGAAGGCTGGGGCAGACAGTGCAGAAGCTACAAGTACACTCCAGATCATTGAACACAAAGGCTAGTCTCACATTTACAAACAAACATCACAATGCTCTCCGAGAACTGAGGATTGACAAGAATATGGACAAGAATCTACCAGAAAATCCTGGAGAAAAATGTCAGCCATCAGTTTATGCTCTGAAGCTCAAGCACACTCGGCTCAAATGGCTCAAATGAACATTGTCATGAATCGCTGTGTGGCAGGCAGGATAAAGGATCCAAAGGCAGGATTCAGAACACGGAAGAATAAACGGAAAGAGGCAGCTTTATTGTGCTATAAAAACTCGGATGCCAAAATGCAGGGAACAGAGCACATAAACTGGGAACTAGGGAACTAACTTGGAAACGGAGACCTAAGAGACTAGAGACCAAGAAACTAACAAATTACACTTTAACCGGGAACACAGAATCAAACCCTAAGAACTAGAACTCAGAAAATACTAAAGAACTAAGGAGCTATCTCCAAAGGTTGATTCTGATCATCTGGACGTAGCGTTTTCAGTAGGAGAAACGTTTCATCACTTATCTAAGTGACTTCTTCAGTCTCAGCTGACTGCAGGTTTTCCCAATCTTATAAACAGTACATTTGCACAATGACTGAAACCAGCCCACTGAAGGAACAACTAAGGAGCTAGGAATACTTGAGACAGAAACCAAAACTAAATAGCAATGACACATCATGAAATCAATGATTAATAACAAAAACCACAAAACATGACAAATATGGCTCGAAAAAATAACCAAACAAAATGAATGCTCTAGAAAGGGCTATTCAAAGTCCAGAATTAAATCTGATTGAGATGCTTTGGCATGACCTTAAATAGAACATTCATACTGAGTTAAATAAATTCTACAAAGAAAAATGGGCCAAAATTCCTCTACATCGATGTGAAAGACTGATGTGAGTTATTGCAACATGCTTGATTGCACTTCTTATTGTTAAAGATGGCATAGCCAGGTATTCGATTCGGGGGGAAACCTTTTCACACAGGGCCAGAAAGAGTTGACCTTTTGTCCATTAATCAGTGAAATTATCAGTTAAAACTCACCTGCTCTTCAGCAACATACACTTTTATCATGGCCAATGCAAAACATGCATAAACCTTCACTGAGTACATCCATGACAAAACACCTAACTCTAAACACATATGTTTTCTATTCATTTCTGTTATGTATTTAGTAAAATCAGTTTATAGTTTGTGGTACTACTTTCTGTTACAAAGTAGAGAACACAAAGTGTGGTGTATGTGCGCATTGATATGCCTGCGCTTTTCCTTAGACTGGTTATTAAAGTAAATTACTACAACTAAAGAAGGCGTCGTTACTTACCAGTTAAGTTATAAGAGAGAATATAACAGACTGGCGACGAGGATTAAAACGGATCCCCGATGTGCATTGGACGACAGAGAGGGGGAAATCCTTGTGAAAGTGGCCAAAAAGACACGAAAAAGGTTAGGGCCAAAACAACTAACCCTCCGTGTGGATGCTAGCTCACCTGCCTGGCTAAAGAGAGGACGTGAGTAACATCAATTCTTTTAAGTGAAGGACGCTTATAAAAATACCGAGAAAATGTCAGGAGGCGTTGGACAAATGGACGTTTTTGATAATGGCACAGAGGATTGGACAACATATGTAGAGAGAGTTGAACAGTATTGTCGGGCTAACAAAGTAGAGGATGAGAGGAAAGTTTCTGTGTTACTGAGTGTGATGGGAGCGAAAACATACAACTTGTTGCGCAGCCTCATCACACCGACCAAACCAGCTGACAAAAGTTTCAAGGAGATCACAGAAGTGCTCCAAAAACATTTCCAACCGAAGCCACTGGTTATAGCCGAACGTTTCCGATTTCATAAACAAAATCAACTAAAGAATGAGTCCACATCGGAGTACATCGCGGAACTCCGGCGGCTGTCGGAACACTGTCAGTTCGGGGAGGGGCTGTCAGATGCGCTGAGAGACCGTTTCGTCTGCGGCATGAACAATGAAAGCACACAGAAACGACTTCTCACAGAGGATAACCTCACTTTGCACCGTGCATTAGAGATAGCGATATCGATGGAGACAGCAGCAAAAGATGCCGGAGAGCTTCAGGGAAAATGCACGGAGCCGTGTTCTGTAAATAAAATACATCCACAGCGCAATAATAAATTACCGATGTGCTTCAGATGCGGCAAAAAGTCACATGACGCTGCTAATTGCTGGTTTAAAGAGAAAGAATGCCTGCAATGTAACAAAAAGGGGCATATACAGAAAATGTGTAAATCAAAGCAGTATGATAAAAAGAAAAACAAAATGTGGAAAAGAGACAGAAAGCTGCATGAAGTAAATGAGACAGAGTCAAATGATTCTGAGGAGGATTTGGCATGCCTGGAACTGTACACAATGCAAGAGAAAGATAATGATGCAATATGGCTCACACCTAAAATACAAGGGATTGAGTTACAGATGGAACTGGACACTGGGTCTGCTCTCTCACTGGTTTCATATGAAGATTACAGAAACAAATTCCCCAATCTGAAACTGAAGCACACCTCAGTGAAACTGAAAACGTACACAGGTGAAAGAATAACTCCTCTGGGAAAACTAAAAGTGAAAGTGGAATATGAGAAAAAGAAATGCAACCTGGAACTTTATGTTCTGAAAAATGGAGGTGTGCCATTATTTGGGCGTGACTGGTTGAAAAACAGTTACATGGAAATGCAGATGGACTTTCACGTCTTCCACACATGCAACCCACTGAAGAACTGACTGATCCAGCTACTGTGTTTCACGTTACACAAATGGAACCCCTACCTGTCACAAGTGCTCAGGTGAAAAGAGAAACGAGCCGAGACACAATCTTGTCCAAAGTATACGATTTTACTGTGAATGGTTGGCCGTCCTGCACTGACACTCAGTTCTCTGCGTACTCCACCCGCAAAGACCAACTATCCGTTTACCAAGGATGTGTTATGTGGGGAACTCGTGTCATCCTGCCACCCAAACTACGTACAACGGTACTGGACTCACTGCACAATGGACATTTAGGTGTGGTTAAGATGAAATCTCTTGCTAGAAGCTATGTTTGGTGGCCAGGCCTTGACTGTGAAATAGAGAACATGGCTAAATCCTGCACTGGTTGTCAGCAGACGCTGCGTCAGCCTCAAACAGCACCTGTACACGCGTGGGAGTGGCCATCCGCTCCATGGCAACGCATTCATATAGACTGTGCTGGCCCATTTATGGACCAAATGTTCCTGGTTGTGGTTGATGCTCACTCAAAATGGCCAGAAATCTTCCCCGTAAAGCAAGCAACAGCTGCCAGCACAATCAATAGCCTTCGGTCACTGTTTGCACGCACAGGTCTGCCACAACAGCTCGTAAGCGACAATGGTCGTCAGTTTACTGGAGAGGAGTTCCAGTGTTTCCTTCGGAGTAACAGCATACGACATATCACTTCAGCTCCCCATCATCCTGCAACAAATGGACAAGCCGAACGGTTCATCCAGTCCTTCAAGCGGTCAATGAAAGCCAGTCGCACAGAGGGGAAGCCGCTACAACAGAAAATAGACAATTTCTTACTGGCTTACAGGAACGCCACTCATGCAACAACTGGACACACACCTGCAATGCTCTTCATGGGACGGAATCTGAGATCACGTCTAGATTTGCTGAAACCAGACATTCGCAAGGATGTCCAAGATAAACAGTCTTCCATGGTGGAAACAACAAGAAACAAAACTAGATTCTTCAATGTTGGACAAAAAGTTCTCGCCAGGGACTACAGAGACCCAAGTCAGAAATGGCAGCCTGGCACGATTCTGTCACGGACCGGACCACTGACATACACTGTAAATGTTGGAGCCAACTTAGTCTGGCGTAGACATGTTGATCAGATTGTAGATGCGGAAAGTCACATGGTTCCACAGCAACCTGAGAGCACATCTACACCTCAAGATTCAGAAGAGTTTGCCCTCGCTTCACCACCTGAGGTTCAGGATTTATGTGAAACTACCAATGCTCAAACACCTGAACTTCCCACACAGAGCACTATGGAGTCTGACCAAACAGGCAGACGGTACCCTGAGAGAAATCGCAGAGCACCTCAGAGACTGAACTTATAGGTTTCAAGTTAATTTTGTAGGAAAGCAGTTCAAGTTAAATTATTGGTTTACAGCATTTATCTGAAAATATTTTGATTGTTTGGTACCTATTGTGTTCATCAAAGTTGGATGGGAGGAACTGTTATGTATTTAGTGAAATCAGTTTATAGTTTGTGGTACTACTTTCTGTTACAAAGTAGAGAACACAAAGTGTGGTGTCTGTGCGCATTGATATGTCTGCGCTTTTCCTTAGACTGGTTATTAAAGTAAATTACTACAACTAAAGAAGGCGTCGTTACTTACCAGTTACGTTATAAGAGAGAATATAACAATTTCCATTGATATAGAAGAAAATAGATGTATTATCCCAAATTAGCCCAATATATGCTGTGGTCTTTATTGGGAGCAATAAAAGGTACTATGCTGGTTTTTCTCAACTAACAAACAAACAAACAAACAAACATAAATATATAATGTGAGGAAGTAGCAGATTACAATCTTACATATATATAGAAGGCTTTTTTATCATGTATGCGCAAGGCCTACATCAGCCAAGACTGAGTGTAAAGAACTTCCAAAGCATTGGTTCAGCTTTGCTGATATTGCCAAGGGGCGTCCTTGACAACTGCAGGCAAGGCAAAGAGCTATGGACAGATAGCTAACACTCTGGTGAAGAGCTACAAGAGCTTTCTGAAGCCAGAAAAAAAGAAAAGCAAAACAAAAGAAAACAGACCAGAGGGTGCAGTGTTAAGTTCCTAGCTAGTTTTAGTTACATTGGTTAGAAAGCTGCTTCCATAAATTGTAAAGGTGTAATGGTAAAAACAGTCAGTAAGTGCTAAGTAATAAAATACTAGCCCTTCACTCACCAAAGCTTTGTTGGACAGTCTGTCCCAAAAAGTACAGGTGTGTCAGAAAACTCATTTAACAATACTCCGAGCAGAACGAACTGCAAAGAAATGTAGGGTGATCTTGTCAAAAGGCTTCCTGTATTTTGCTACGTAAACAGGCAAAATACCCAAGAGTTAATGTATCTTTTTGTCTCTTTCAGTGACCTGTGCAGTCACACATTTTGCTCACTCCTCTCAAAGCACATTCACTATTGCTGACTAATGTTGATAAGCGGCCCAGCTGACACTGCTTGTTTGGCTCCTGCCTCTAATTAAAAAACATCTGTGTGTCTGATTTCCTTCTGCTTTTTCCCCAACTGGCTGATCCATACTGAACTCCTGCAAGATTAAAAATGTTAAGTGGCTGGCTTGAGGTTGCCCTCATCACTTCTAGTGGTGTGGTTTCATAGAAGTAATTCACTTATTGATTCACCAATCAAAGGTGATATGTGTTGGACACCTGGGAGTTGGCAAGGTTGAGCTATAGATGAGGTAAAGCTAAAATAGACACAAGTGGCTAATGCAGAAAAAAATGAGATGAGAAAAAGGAAGTTTGAATAACTGAGTCACACTGGCCTTGTTATGGTGGTGACATGACACAAAACGAAAGGTGGCATGAATATCTAATCATTTTGCAGTTGCAGCAACACGCAACCTTATGCCTCAGATTTCAGATTTGGCAGTGTTGTTTTGGGTTAAAATAAATCAATCATAATAAGTAATTTGACCTCAAATGAACTGTGAAAATGAATGTTGCCTGCAAAAAGTCGCTAAAAATCCTGATAAAAGTGGGTCAACTGCAGGTTTGTATAAGAAACAGCTAAAAATAAAGAAAGCAAATCACATTTAACACACTCGTGTATTTTAGTGTTTGCCACTAAAGAAAGTGGCGAGAGAGTAAGCAGTGAAGTGCGCTCCCTGCATGTGATGGACCGTAAACAGCAGCACAGCTCAGTTCACATGGTAAGTCCTGGCAGCGGTGCAAACTGTTCAGTTCGCTATTACCAACAAGAAAAACAATGAGCCAACAGACAGAAATGTTAATATAGCAAACCAATTTACTGTATGGGAGATTGTCACAGTGCTGTAAATATACTTTTTTCTTGGCTTTATTCAAGAAAAAAAGAGACTTTTACACGTTGACACACAATGATGAAAGTTTTAACTTTAATTTTACCGTTAAAACACGGAAGAATATCAGCTTGAACAACTAAAACAGCATCAAGTCATAACTGTTTCTTTCTACCTCAGTTCTTATATTTCTCCCGTGCTACATATAAACACACATACACATACAAAAAACAAACAGTTACGAATGACTGCATGGTTTGTTGCTACACACGCAAACATATATTAAATCATTCATCTCTTAATCAAATATTTTTAGCAAGGGAATTAGAGTTATAATGCAAGAAAGAGGAGTGTCTACAACCAAGAAAAATAAAAACAAACTAATTTTCATGATATGTGTGAATACCTTGATATGACAGTTTAATTTCAAAGCTATATGAAGCCAGACTTTTAAAATTTATGCCATTTCTGACTTTTCATAATAGGAAAATTATCATACACATGCCTATGCAACATCACAAACACAACCCCGCATGACCAAATCTCAAGCTTTAAAAGAGTAATGGTGCCCTCTTACTGCAGGGGCTAGAAGTTGTTATACTGTCCAGTGCCCATCCGTGTCCACCCTTGACAGCTGTCATCCCTCTGTCATTGATTAGGCTGTCGTTTGCTCTGCACCAGGAGCCTGTAGATCGTTATTCACGTCGAACCTGGAAACCAGCTTCTCATTCCTGGAAGTGTCCATCACTAACTAGTTTTCAAAGATCTCGCAGCGAGACTGATCACTGCAGAGTGAGTTCGGACAGAGGACCAAAAAATAACAGTTTTTATAACATTGGAGATCTGAGATTTTTATATTTCACATTGGCATTAATATACTGGAAACACTTTATTGAAGTGAATTGAGTCCATGTTGCTCATTGTTGTCTGCACATTGAGGGCCCGTGTGCATTATTTGTAGGAATTGGTATAAGGCGCAGTTCTTATTGTTGGGATTGGTCTACAGCAAAGTTTTGTAGGGTGATAATAATGAACATAAATAAATAAAACACAATCAGAAAAAAAATATGTCAACTTCTGACAGCAACCCTGCAATTGCCACCAATTACACCAATTACGCCTGTGAGTGCACTAGGATTTACCAGGAAAACATCAATGACAGCACGTACAAATGCACAAAGCCAGATATATAAAATGATTACAATGTGATATACAATGAGTTCAAACTTAAACTAAAATATCAAAAGTAAAAGTAACAAAAGTATCAAAAACATACATTTTCGATGAGACTGGTTATGGCTACATCAGTGAATAACAGATTATGGATGTTTTTTGGACTGAGCTGGTCTCTTTCCTTCAATATCGTCCAATATTGTTAACAACACTGGTTCATACTGCCTGCTTTCCTAAAAGACAAAGAGAGACAGATATAAATGCTGTGCATGTGTATGAGGATCTTTGTGCACCTGCACTCCATGAGACTGCAGAGATAGAGTCAATCAGTGGCAGAGAGAATCACAGCTTATTTCAGGATTTTGTGGGGTCCATAAACTGCTTGCAGATTAAGTTGAATGTTCACAGCGGACCAAAATAACCCTGAAGCTACTGGAAAATGTCCCAGTGCTCCCAATCGTCAGCGTGCCCTGTCCGTGGAAACGTCCCTACTGTGCGGTAATTCATTTAGGGAGGGAAGTGGCAATAACTCTGAGCTGCATGGATGGCAAGAGGACGATCAACTGAAAGAATAGCTCAGACTACCACAAGCACAAAAGGAAACCAAAATGAACAGAAACTAGCTCAGGTACAGGACCATGAACTGTTTGATTTCTAAACTGTAAATAATTAATGTGAGCCAGCTCCTTTTAATCTGTTTGACTTTAACATTGAGCTCGTTCTTGCTGTGTCTGTTCACATCTCCTGTGGCTTTATAAACTAGCTTAGTTTGCTTTTTGATAAAGCTTATAGCTGCGATAAAGTCCAAGGTTCTGACAGACCTTCTGTAATGCACTGAACAATTCTCCATTCTTCCAACAATTGTCCCCGTGTATGCCACGATTGTGTGTGTGTGTGTGTGTGTGTGTGTGTGTGTGTGTGTGTGTGTGTGTGTGTGTGTGTGTGTGTGTGTCGGAGGGGAGTCATTTTTGTCATTACTTTTAATTACTTCTTTTCCCCTGATCCTCTAGGTTTTCATCACAGATGGCTGCCTTGGCCTGAGCCTGGTTCTGCCATGGGTCTTTTCTGTTAAGAGAGCTCTTTTTCTCCCTACTTCTTCTCAGTGTTTGACTTTGTCTTATTCTGTCTCTAATATGGTAGGACCCACAATAATCTTGGACAGAAAACACAATGCACAAGCAGAGATACTGCTTGTAGCTTCGATGTGGGGGCAAATTTACTCTACACAACTGCTGAGCTGCAAATTTACACCAGCCGTGGACCAGCAGTGGACCAGCAGTGTCACTGCTTTTATTGTTAGCCTGTAGCCACAGTGGAATTGGTGGGAAACACAAAGCGCAGCTTCACAAAAAATAAACAAATAAAAAATTACATTCCTCGAAATAAAATTTACATTTTTCAGACAAGGCCTTCCAAGAGCACTCCTGGCACTGTATTTATGAAATGGCACGTGAGACTGTGCTGCTGGCATCTCCATTGTTTTTCAGTGACTCACCTCTTCTCAAGGAGAGGAGGACAGATCAACGCGGAGAAAAGATACTGGTGCGACATCAGATTGAATCTCATTATATGCTCCGGGAGATCAAATGACAAATTATGGGTACAAGTTAGCATAATTATCTGGCTGTATATATAAAAGCAGGATCCAAGGAAGAGCTTTTCCCAATCTTTCCCTCTTAAAGCCTATCGGTTAATCTTTTTTGAATAATGATTCTCAGTGTTCTTAAAAAATGGCCAATTTCATTTACATTACACAAGAACCAGAAAAAACCCTCACTGTGTTCACTACATGAACTCACAAAAACACAAGAAGCATTGTCAGTAATATCAATACATACATAGTTTACATGCACTCATTATATATATATAAATTTCATGGTAAATTTGGGTTTTAAAAGATTTCCAGGGGAAATTATTGTGCAGCATACACCTTTTATTGTTTTATGTAAAGCACTTTGGTATGCCCAAGGCTTTTAAATGTGCTCTATAAATAAAGATTGTTGTTGTTGTTGTTTAATTACTACAAAAAGAATTGGATGCACAAGTGTGAATGTACATCTACTGGCTGAGTGCTGATCAGCTCTTCATTCCAGAAAGTTATTGTTGCTTCTGCCTTTGTGATGTTGACTGCTTCTTGCTGTAGGAGGTTGCTGGAGCTGACTCATTATTTCCATCCTGGCACCAGCTTTGGTAGTAGCCATCTTTTACTGAAGCTTCTGCACAATCAGCTGCTTCTTGGTCAGTGTGGATATTGGCTTTTTACCCATTTATAATTCCCACATGTATTAGTAGGATTGCAGCAGTTCCATATTGTCAGTCTTCGTATGCCAGTGGCCTACTCTGTGTGTATGTGTGTATCAGTAACACCCTAACAGACTAAGTAATTTATGGGTTTGAAGGTAAGCGATAGAGCTCTGGCAAGTTCAAAGAGGTTCTGCCAGAGGAGAGGATATGTTATTGTCCATTCCAGGAGGTGAGAAAAGTGTAAGTCGAGTGACCTTACTTTTTTTTCAAGATGTGCCCTGAATGAGGAACGAGCACTGGGTCTGCAAAGTTACAGAGGTTCCCTGGAGGAAAGCAGACGGGGAGTTTTAGGGCAGGTATAAGAGAGTTCTTAATGAGATGATGAAGCCAGAGAGGAGCAGAGCAGCAAGAGTCGTCTGTAGAAAAACAAAACAACAATGCTTCATATTAGAGCAGCTAAAACAGACTCGTAATCCTTCATTAGAGAAGAATAGTAATTTTTTTCTCATTTGAATCAAGTTCTGAGTGCTGTTAGAGTACAATGGCACAGGAGCTAACACTTTAATATTTGATTTGATTTCAAAAAGACTTCAAACTATAACACCAGCTCTGCACCTCCAGACTCTGTTTCTCATAGGAAGAATTTTTTTTTGCCTACACTTCCGATAAGATTGATCCTCTTCTGTGTGTGACTGACATCCAAACATGAGTCGGATTTCTGTGTTGGGATTATTGATCCTGTATGTCTGATAAGGAGTGGTCAGGATTTGGTTTCATGGCTCAGCACTGCCCAGCTGCTCAGCAAATGTCCAATAATGTGTGACTCCAAAGAGATTTCTGAATGATTTTAGGTAGTAGGAAGCAGCGTTTTCAGCAGATGCAACATTTAGTCCTTGGAGAATGTTTTGAACTTTCAAACAGCATTTTTATACCATTTCTGCTACAAAAACCTGGTATGCAAAAATAAAAAATAGAATTAGCATAGAGTGAAAAAAACACCACCACTTCTGTATGTACTGTTGTGGAAGTTTTCCAATAAATAAAGCTGCAGACAAGCGATGAGCGGTAGCTAACATTCTTTAATCAAAGCAAAGAACAGACAACCAAGCTTGATGAAGTCCCTGCATGACCGCGGGACAGACGGTCAGCAGAGTCTCCCTGAGCCCAGCATGGCTCTCAGTTAAATACCTTCTCCAGGAACATGTCTGTGAAGGTTCTCAGTCATCCAGGTCATCGTAGTCAAAGGAGCTTGCAAAGAAAAGCGTCTGGACTTCTTTAAGTTACTTGAAGATGTTTCACCTCTCATCCGAGAAGCTTCTTCAGTTCTAAGGTCAAATGGTGGAGAGTCCCAGATATAAACCTAGTGGGAGTTTCCCCCACAGAGGGACAAAAGGACCCCCTGATGATCCTCTAATCGCCTGAGCCAAGGTGTGAAACCGGGTGTGGGTCCCAATCAGCCAGAGTTTCGGGTGTGTTCATTGTGAAACCTGGCCCCACCTTATCATGCGAATTTCTGAGGTCAGATGGCCCAGGATGTGAGTGGGCGTTAAGGCGTCTGGGAAGGGATCTCAAAACTGGATTATAGATGGCAGACAGTTGGTGTCGTAAACCACCGCCTCTGTTCAAAGATGGTCGCTCACAGTGGACATAGATGGCTTCTTTCACTCCTCTTTCAAACCATCTGTCTTCTCTGTCCAAAATGTGAACATTGGCATCCTCGAAAGAGTGTCCTTTATCCTTTAGATGCAGATGGACTGCTGAGTCTTGTCCTGTGGAGGTGGCTCTTCTGTGTTGTGCCATGCGCTTGTGAAGTGGCTGTTTGGTCTCTCCAATGTAGAGGTCTGGGCATTGGAGAGACCAAACAGCCACTTCACAAGCTCAGGCGATTAGAGGATCATCAGGGGGTCCTTTTGTCCCTCTGTGGGGGGTTACTCCCACTAGGTTTATATCTGGGACTCTCCACCATTTGACCTTAGAACTGAAGAAGCTTCTCGGATGAGAGGTGAAACGTCTTCAAGTAACTTAAAGAAGTCCAGACGCTTTTCTTTGCAAGCTCCTTTGACTTCTCCAGGAACAAAAGGCAGTACACAGCTGTTTCACACCCTAAGGTTCACACTCCCTTGCTACCTCCCGGAGTTCTTGAAGAGACAAAAGACTCTCTTCATAGCACTTTATATGGAGGAGCAGTTTGTGGCAGCTCTTCTCTGAATACTACTCTTCCGGCGCCCCCCGTGTGCGGCAGCCTGTTACAGCAGCTCTGCTCATTCTGAGTTTCTTTCTTTCTTATCTTTTTTCTCGTAATTTTTTTATAACTAACGTATTAGTAATTAGACTCTGCAACCATGTTCTACCGTTTTGTGCTAGTCCTGGTCGTTTTTTTCAGTTTATTTCTACTTTTTTCACCCGTGTCTGGGGACCCAGAGCAGAGATCCTTTGTTTACAGTAAGGATCAGCTGTTAGCGCTGCGTCCTGCAGCGGTACTGCCGGCGGACAGACTCGATATTCCCAGCGAGCTGAGGAGGAAAAGACGGGGGTGTCGTGCTGGGAAGGAGCGCCGTCGCCCGAGAAGGAGATGTTATCGACCATCTCTTCCTTCTGTAATTATTGGAAACGTAAGATCTTTGCCCAATAAGATGGATGAGCTCATGTCGCTAACCTGGTCACAGAGGGAGTACCGGCAATGTAGCATCATGATGCTAACGGAGTCGTGGCTAACATCGCTAACTCCGGACACAAGCGTGACACTACCGGGATTCCAGCTGCTGCGAGCGGACAGGACCAGAGACAGCGGTAAGAGGAAAGGAGGGGGACTGGCAGTTTTTGTGAACGACAGATGGTGTAACCCTGGGCACATCACTGTAAAAGAGCAACTCTGCAGCAGAGACATTGAGCTGTTAGCCGTTAGCATGCGTCCGTACTACCTGCCCCGGGAGTTCTCGCATGTTATCGCGATAACAGCGTATGTCCCCCCCTCGGCCAACGCGGATGCAGCCTGTGACTCTCTCCACTCTGTGGTCAGCAGACTGCAAACACAATCACCGAGAGCCCTTCTCATAATATCAGGGGACTTCAATCATGCCTCACTGGACTCCACACTGCCCACCTTCACCCAGTATGTGACCTGCCCAACCAGAGTCAATAAAACACTGGACTTACTGTATGCCAATGCAGAAGAGGCATACAGTTCATCACCTCTCCCTCCCCTGGGCAGATCTGATCACAACCTGGTGCACCTTGTCCCTGTGTATGAGCCCTTAGTGCGCAGGGAGCCACCAGCCACCCGCACAGTACAGAGATGGTCAGAGGAGAGCGAGGAGGCTCTTAAGGATTGTTTTGAGTCGACTGTGTGGGAGGTGATTTGTGATGACCACGGAGAGGACATCGACAGCCTTACTACATGCATTACTGACTATATGCATGTAGTGGATAACACTGTACCTACCAGGACTGTACGGTGTTTCTCCAACAACAAACCTTGGATTACCCCAGAAATTAAAACCGTCCTCAAGCAGAAGAGGAGGGCCTTCAAATCCAGAGACAAAGAGGAGTTGAAAAGGGTGCAGAGAGAGCTGAGGGGACTGATAAGGAATGGGAAGGAGAGCTACAGGCAGAAGATGGAGAACCAGCTTCAACAAAACAACGTTGGTGAAGTCTGGAGAGGCCTCAGAACCATCTCGGGCCACAAACAGCAGAACTCTCTGCCTGGGAGGGATGTGAGATGGGCAAATGAACTGAATCATTTCTTCAACAGATTTGATTCAGCCATGAGGCAGTCTGCAACATCGGCTGCAGACTCACCCACCCCCACTGCTGCTGTTCCACCTCTGACACCTCAGACACTTCACACCTCCTCTATTCACCCTGCTCACTCCCCCCCACCCCCAACTGCAGCATCCAATACACACTCAACACAAGGCTCCAGCCTGTCTCTCTCAACCACCCAGGTTAGGAGGGAACTGAGGAGGATTAATGGCAAGAAGGCAGCGGGTCCAGATGGCATCAGCTCGAGGGTCGTCAGGTCCTGCGCGGACCAACTGTGTGGGGTGATGGAGCACCTCTTCAACCTGAGCCTGAGGTTGGGAAGAGTCCCACAGCTCTGGAAAACCTCCTGTGTTGTACCAGTGCCAAAGACTTCACGCCCCAAGGACCTCAACAGCTACAGGCCGGTGGCTCTGACATCCCACCTGATGAAGACCCTGGAGCGGTTGGTCCTGGCTCAGCTTCGGCGCCTAATAAGCTCATCACTGGACCCACTTCAGTTTGCCTACCAGCCTGGCATTGGAGCGGATGATGCCGTCATTCACCTCCTACATCGTTCCCTCGCTCACCTGGAGACCGCTGGAAGCACTGTGAGAATCATGTTCTTTGATTTCTCCAGTGCCTTCAACACCATTCTTCCCTCGGTTCTAAAGGACAAGCTGGTGAACTCTGGAGTGGACCATCACCTCACTACCTGGATCCTGGACTACCTCACCGACCGACCACAGTATGTGAGGACTCAGGGCTGTGTGTCGGACAGGGTCGTCTGCAGTACGGGGGCCCCACAGGGAACGGTTCTGGCTCCGTTCCTCTTCACCATCTACACTGCAGACTTCTCCCACAATTCCACCCAGTGCTTCCTGCAGAAGTTCTCTGATGACTCTGCAATAGTCGGCCTCATCACTGATGGGGACGACAAGGAGTACAGAGGTCTGACCCAAGACTTTGTGGACTGGTGCCAGCTGAACTATCTCCAGATCAACGCCAGTAAAACCAAGGAACTGGTGGTAGACTTCCGCAGGCACAAGCATTCTCCACTGCAACCACTGAACATCCAAGGTATCGACATTGAGGCTGTGGACAGCTACAGGTACCTTGGTGTTCATCTGAACAATAGACTGGACTGGACTCATAACTCAGACGCCCTCTACAGGAAAGGGCAGAGCAGGCTGTACCTGCTGCGGAGACTCAGGTCGTTTGGAGTGGAGGGCCCACTCCTGAAGAAATTCTATGACTCTGTTGTGGCTTCTGCTATCTTTTATGGTGTGGTCTGCTGGGGCGGCAGCATCTCTGCTGGGGACAGGAAGAGACTGAACAGGGTGATCTGAAGGGCCAGCTCTGTTCTAGGATGCCCTCTGGACCCAGTGGAGGTGGTGAGTGACAGGAGAACGGCGGCTAAGCTGTCATCCCTGTTGGACAACATCTCCCACCCCATGCAGCAGACTGTGACAGCACTGAGCAGCTCCTTCAGTGGGAGACTGCGGCACCCACGGTGTGGGACGGAGAGATTTCGCAGGTCTTTCCTCCCCACTGCTGTCAGACTCCATAATAAAGACTTTAACTGATCAAGCACACACATCCATACATATGCAATAATACTAAGTGCAATAATCCTTTCTGTCATCGTTGTATTTTTACTCAGTTGTATATAGTATTTGTATTTGTATTCTATTTTTATCTTATTGTATATTTATTTTATTTTATTCTACTGTATATAGTATTTTATTCTATTCTGTACAGTTGTGTACTGTATTTATTCTTATTGTATTCTAATTTTTGCCTCATAACTTTTGCACTGTCCACTTCCTGCTGTGACAAAACAAATTTCCCACGTGTGGGACTAATAAAGGTTATCTTATCTTATCTTATAAATCCTGTGCATCACCTGTGTGTCTCTAGGGTCTTACATACACTCCCCAGCAATTTCTAACAAGAGTTCACCCTCATATCATAGACATATTGATTCTTCTGGAGCCTCCTGTCATTTATCTGTCTTTGTTTGTTTATAAATGTATAAATTTGCAGAGTGTGTAGTTGAGAGAGTTGAGCCTGACGTGTGGATTCTGTGAGGTCCGCTGACAGCAAGTCCACCCCTGGTTTCTAGAAAGCACAGGACCTCTGATGTAGCTGCATCACAAACAGATTCCAAGCAAATGCAAACTCGAGCCAGTTGAGTTGAAAACTAAGACGAGACAGACTCAATCTTGTCGTCATCTTGACCCTGTTTTATTGCTGTCTTGATGCAGTTGGTGCTCCCTCCTACAAGCATTAATACAACTCTGCAGCAGATGTCCTAACAACCCACCTACAAGAATTTTATTAATGTTATCTCTAAAGTCTTTTGGGCAACAGTCACACTGGAGCTCAAAATGGCCCAGTTCTCAATCCCCTCACATGTGAGCCAGATTGGATGTTTTGGTAGGTCAGATCATAACCTGATTCACCTCACCCCCCGCTATGTGCCAATTGTGAGGAGGGAACCTGTGACCACCAGGACTGTTAGGAGGTGGTCAGAGGAGGCAATAGCGGAACTACAGGGCTGTTTCGAGGTGACCAACTGGGAAACACTCTGTGAGCCTCACGCCGAGGACATCAATGGGCTTACTGAGTGTATCACAGGCTACATAACTTTCTGCACCGACTCCATTGTTCCAGCTCAGACTGTTCATTGTTACCCAAATAACAAGCCGTGGGTGACTAAGGACATCAAAGCCCTCCTCAACAACAAGAAGAGGGCTTTCAGAGGGGGCAACAAAGAGGAGGTGAGGAAGGTCCAGGTGTTACTAAAGGACAAGATCAGAGAGGCTAAGGACAATTACAGGAGGAAGCTGGAGTGGAAACTCCAGCAGAACAGCATGAGAGAGGTGTGGAGGGGCATGAAGACCATCACTGGATTCAGGCCAACCAACAGCAGGGGAGCTGAGGGAGGTGAGAATAGAGCCGACGAGTTGAATCTGTTTTTCAATAGATTCGACACCACAGTGTCTGCTCCCACCCCCACAACCTCACCTGCAGTCAGCCTGGAATCCAGAGCCACACCACTGTGCCAGCCTCTCTCTTCACATGTTGCCTCCTGTGAGATTCCTGACACCCCTCCCCCACCCATCACCTTCACTCAATACCAGGTTGAGATGCAAATGAGGAGACTTCACTCAGGCAAGTCTGCTGGACCAGACGGAGTGAGTCCCCTTGTCCTCAAGACCTGTGCCCCCCAGCTGTGTGGAGTCTTTCATAAACTGTTTATGCTGAGTCTGAGTCTGCAGAGGGTCCCGGTGATGTGGAAGACATCATGCCTCGTCCCTGTACCAAAGACGCCTCGTCCCAGTGGCCCCCAGGATTACAGGCCCGTGGCACTGACCTCCCACATCATGAAGACCCTGGAAAGGCTCATCCTGGACCAGCTGCGACCCATAGTAAGACCACATCTGGATCCCCTTCAGTTCGCTTATCAGCCTCGTCTCGGAACAGAGGACGCCATCATCTACCTGCTCAATCGTGTCTACACCCATCTGGACCAGCCGGCGAGCACTGTGAGGGTCATGTTTTTTGACTTTTCCAGTGCTTTCAACACCATCAGGCCGACCCTCCTGGGTGATAAGTTAGCAGCGATGCAGGTGGATGCTTCTCTGGTGTCCTGGATTGTTGATTACCTGACAGGAAGACCACAATATGTACGTCTCCCACAGTGTGTGTCTGACAAGGTGATTAGCAACACAGGGGCACCACAGGGGACTGTCCTCTCCCCCTTCCTCTTCACCCTCTACACCACAGACTTCAGCCACTGCACAGAGACCTGCCATCTTCAGAAGTTTTCTGATGACTCTGCGGTGGTTGGATGCATCAGCAGGGATGATGAGACAGAGTACCGGGCTGTGGTCGACTCCTCTGTCACGTGGTGTGAGCAGAATCATCTGCAGCTCAACGTGGCAAAGACCAAGGAACTGATCGTGGACTTCAGGAAGACCAGGAGACACTTGACCCCTGTTTCAATCCAGGGGGTCAGTGTTGACATTGTGGAGGACTATAAATACCTTGGAGTACACATTGACAATAAACTGGACTGGGCTAAAAACACCACAGCACTTTACAGGAAGGGCCAGAGTCGTCTCTATTTTTTGAGGCGACTGAGGTTCTTCAACATCTGCCAGAAAATGCTGAGGATTTTCTATGAGTCTGTTGTGGCCAGTGCGATCCTCTATGCTGTTGCATGCTGGGGGAGCAGGCTGAGGGTCGCAGATGCCAACAGACTTAATAAACTGATCCGTAAGGCCAGCAATGTTGTGGGGATGGAGCTGGACTCCCTCAAGGTGGTGTCGGAGAGGCGGATGCTGTCCAAGATAAAGACAATGTTGGATAACACCTCCCACCCACTCCATGACATGTTGGTCAGTCACAGGAGCTCGTTCAGTGAGAGACTGAGATTACCGAAAAGCACCACTGAACGACACAGGAAATCATTCCTGCCTGTGGCCATCTCCCTGTACAACGCATCCACTTAACACACTGTTTGCTGCTACAACTGCACATGTTTCTTTTCCAAATATTTATTTATAAGTGACTTATGTATGTATGTATGTATATATATGTATATATTGTACTATTCTTAGTTAGCGTATTGTCTGTCTTGTCTTAATGTTGGTTTAAAATGGAGCACTGTAACAAAAAATAATTTCCCCCAGGGATCAATAAAGTATTCTGATTCTGATTCTGATTCTGATTTATTCCATCTTGACCACACAGATATGTAACACATGGTGCTAAGAGTAATCCCCAGTCAAGTGACCTAAATGCAACTTGCAGTTGGAAAACTCAAAACATAATTTGTCAGTGTTACCATGACAATACGTAATTATTACATCATTCACTCGAGGCACCTGGCACATTTTGACAGCTTGACTGAGCGAGCGTTAAGGACAAGGAGACAAATCAGAGGAAAAAGCAAATACATAAAAGAGGCTGCCTTTTCCAGACACACCCCCATTCATTTGGAAATTTTACTTACATTTTTCAAACATGAAATGTCTATTATGTTTACCTGCATACAGAGCACCCTTTAGAGGCTTTTTCACCCTGACAGGAATACTAATTCTTGGGGAAATACTGGTGCAGTGATGGCATCTGTGAGCAGGAGGACTTGTGTGTATGACCATATGTGTCTACAATACAACCAATGTAAGGCAGGCAGCCAAGCTAGGGCAGTGCTCAGCCCACAGCAGCTGTTTGGCAAAAAAGCAAAATGCCACCATGAAGCAAATAAATAATCCATGCCTTTAATTAGCACCCCTACCACCGCCGCCGCCTCCTCTTGGTCTCTTGCCTCTTTTTTGATGTCGAGGGCCGGGGACAGGATTTAGTTTCAAAGAGAATATGAGAGCTGCCACCTCAAGAGTTCAAGGGCGAGCATAACCCAAAGCGCTTAGCGTGTTTGCATCCAACATGGAAGGAAAAAGTGTTGAGGACTGTCAAGTGTTGCAGAGGCAAAGTAGCAAGAGACAACAGCCTGAGGAGAAACGCATTGTAAATAATTTCATCTGACAGCCTTGTGACAAATGATGGTGTTAACATTTTTATAGCCACAATGACACTGCTGCTGTGTGTTTGGGACTGAAAATCAGACCTAGTTTCATGGTTGTAAGTAAAAGCAAAAAACAACACAAGAAGAAATATTATTAAGGAGAGACATACAATCTTTGAGTTGAAATAGAATGTATTGAATTTTTTATCAGTGGTCATGAGAACGAGTTACATTTATTTTCTATGTCAAGCAGAGATGGGCAGTAACTAGTGATGTGTCGGTCGTGAACAAAACGGTTCTTTGAGCCGACTCTTTGAAGTGAACGAGCCAGCTCCTTATCGCGAGCCGTGGGGTTTTTTTTCTCTTCTCTCTCTCTCTCTCTCTCTCGCACTTTTTTTCCACTTCACTCCGCATGCGAGCCTTGTGCTTTGCGCTGGGAAGAAGGGGGAGGGGCGGTAGTTACACTCAGTAGCACAGGAACAGAGCAGGAGGGAGAGCGAGAGAAAGAGAGCCAGGGACAACAACGTCACATTAGAAAGGTATAGTAATCATCCACAACTATTTTCAGTTGCGGATGATAAAGGATTCAGAAAGTTTATTCATGCAGGTCCATATGACAGAGAATATGCATGTTCTTTTTGTTTTCATATTTTTTCATATTTATATTTAATTGTGTTGTGGTTTGCAGTGTTTTGTGTTGTTTCACTTTAAATTTGTTTAAAAGGAAAAAACTGAAAATTTAAATAGTTAAAAGTTGAAATGTAAATAGTTGGTTTTTGTATTATATGATTTATTTATTACATTTTATGTGGAGTGAATAAATAAAGGTATATTTACAGTGGCCCCTACAGACAAAGCACCTACAAAATACTTCAGAAGTGCTCCAGGATGCTAGGGGGCAGTGTTGAGCTTTTGTTACCTAGTGGCTACACAAGCCAGGAAGGACTGGATTTGGTGTGTGGTAGTAACAGGTAAATGAACATTTTTTAAAATTATTTCAATATATACGAGTGCTTGTGTATAAATACACAAACAATACACGCATGCTTTCATGCTTTCAATTGTGTAAGTTAAGTGATCTAGGTAGCTCTGTTTTGGAAGTTCAGTTAACGCTAGAAATGTGTTTTGGAGCTTGTACGTGTTTTGTCTCTAGGGGCCACCGCATATATTTATATGTAAACATATATAAATAAAACCACTTTTTTTTTACATTAGTAAGTCCTTTTGTGCATAATTTTATATTATTGTTAATAATAAATTAATTAAAGCAACAAAACAACCTGAAGAGCCGGTTCTCTAAAAAGAGCCGGAAATCCCATCACTAGCAGTAGCGTGTAATCCGATTACTTTTTTCAAGTAATGAGGAAAGTAAGGGATTACTATTGCAATAAAGTAATTAGATTACTGTTGCATTACTGTGTTACTATTTTGTTTGTCTCATGACAATGACATACGAGTGTGTGATGTCCATGGGAGCAACCGATGTGTGCAAATCAACAATAGATAATTTGGAGTGCGGGAGACAGTACGACCATGTAGCGTTAAAAGCTTGGAAGTACTGACATTACTTTGAGTTTGATTTGACCTAAGTGCCTTCTTGGAGACTGCATCATCTCAATCCAGTATTCTCTGGGTGAAATTCCCAGGCTGGTGTTGTCGCTTTTCTATTAAATTGTGAAGAGTATCCATTCTTCCCCACCTCGTGCTGCCACATTAGCTTAATCATTCTCAACCACCCTTGGAACCATTTTGACTTTTGAGATTTCCAGGCCATAGTCAGCATAGACGTTCCAGTATACTATTTCAGCCACTTAGCTATGGCATTCCATGTATACCCTACAGTGCCTGCTAGCATCTTGCACCCTGCTATTATGTGCTGTTGTCTCAGGGGCACACTTCTTTGCAGACCCTGCATCCTACATCACATCTTGCCTGATGTGGTAGACCCCAGTCTCCATGGATCCTGTGCACAGAGCTTGTTCCTGTGCTGCTATGATTAGTGCCTCTGTGCTGTCTTTCAGTCCAGCTTTCTACAGTTGTTTACATCTTCCTGATGTAATCATGGATTTTTTGTTCATCCTGGATAGTGATGCTCCAGAGGCTCACTCTCTTCTGTTGTTCTATCTGCCAGAAACTTTCCCCATGTAAATACTTCAGTGTTTCAAAATCTGTGCTGCTTGTGTATAATCAAGATTCTCAATTTGCACTAATTGTTCGCTGCCTAGGCCCGAGTTAGAGTCTGTTTTTAGTATATTTTTGACACTTGCTGCATGACAGTATAGTACAATACACTATTTCTAATAGTTAGATTAAAGACATTCTCACCAGTGGTCTACTAGAGGTCATTAGCTAGGGCTCTGGGATTGCTCATCCTTTCATTTTTGCACACACAAGAGCAGGTACCTTTTAAATGGCAGAACCAAGCCTCCGCCCAACGTCAACCAGTCAGGGCAGGCATTTTGCCACGACTGGCTGGGGGTGGGAGATTGTATTTTGTTTGCAGTTTTTAAAATGCATATAAACATGTGCAAACACACTTGATTTACTGAGCCTTTTCTTTTTCTTTCCTTATCTTTCTTCTTTTTCATGATTGCAAACCAGTCATGACAGATGGCTGCCCCTCCTTGAGCCTGGTTCTTCCTGTTAGAAGATAGTTTTTCCTTCCCACTGCCACACAGTGTTTCCTCATAAGGGTTGTGAATTGGCATTATATACATTAACCTGAATTTAAATGGAATTAAATTAAAAATAGCTGACAAAAAATATGCCAATTCAAAATATGAATGTTCTGAATACATATTAACATATCAATGGTGGCTATAAAGCAACTGAAAAGAGAGTGTATGTTATTTTCAGCATAACACACTTGGAGAGACTGAACATTTTTTGCAGTAATTCACAGTAAAGTATAAAAAGGATTTGATTAACAGTGTTACATAACAAATGCTAGTCTGCAGTCGTTTTAGAAATTAGTTACATTTTTATTTGATATATCACTTGAACTCTTTTGATTAGCAACCTTACACAAGTGAAGCAAATTCTTCAATCAGGCACTTCCACAGAATACAAATTGACACACTGCAACGCCTCCAGACAGCAGGTTCATCATTTGAAGGGAGCAGACTTTTCCTGGCTGCACTTCAGTGAGTATTTATTTTTCCAATCCGTTCACAAATTAGCCATCAATTATCTGAAAATGAAATTAAAGTGATACATTTTCCCAATCCACTATATATCAGAAGAGGATTTAAAAAAATAGTGCTTCCAAGGAAAGGACAAAATCAAGTCTGTGTCACATACACATACTAGCTAATAGCGATCACTGTGTACAGAAGACATGACAGGGCCTTTTAATTGACGCTAGATAATTTGCCACCGTCTCTAAAATCCCTGGTGGCACAAAGATTTAGCTCCTTCTACTTGGATCCAAAACATATCCACCATTCCTCTCAGGATCCATTTCTCCAGGTCTCACCATGTGTGAGTCTGCACCTGATTTATTATTCTAACTCACCAGCGTCAACTCCTAGTCAGCTGCTCTAGAGGGACGATTTGATGATTGATGGGAGCCCAGAGGTCACACAAGGCTGAGGTGCCAAAGAGATGCTTGGTATTCAACAGACCCCCTTAAACCACCTTGATACTTGTGAAATTTGTGAGGGACCTGTAATAGCCTCTGATGGCGAAGAGAGATTCTGTTTTCACCTGTGTGTTTGTCCAGACTAAGAAACAGCAGGAGACACTGCGGTGACTTGAGGCTGAAGACGTCTAAAAACCAGTATGGTGTGCAAAACTTCTCATTTTAGCTGATTGGTGTCATGTGAGACTTTTATTGTGTGAAAGATTCCTGACTGACCTGCTGTGCCGTGTTGTGTGTGACCAAAAGCTGCGATTCAGGTCTGCGGTGCACACTGAGCTAGAAGCTAAACCGCAGATGCAGCTGAATACCTCAATACCTCACTGATGTGTTTCATCACAGTAACGTACTATTGTTCAAATAAAGCTTGAAAAAACTTGTTTAAGTGTGCAATTACTCATAAATAAGCTTAAATTCTAACAGGATGATCATTGAACCATTCTGTGTATTGGAACGCAAGCACTTAATCCATTTAACCCGAGTTTCTCAATGAAACGTCAAAGTGATCCGATCGCCACCACCACCTGCCAAATTTAAAACACCTCTCTCTCTCTGTTTGGGTCTTAATATTTCTCTTTGATTTCCCATCAAGGTTGTCTACCTCCCATTGGCCTAAAGACCATAATACATTGCTTTAATAATTACATTTTATCCACACAACTTGAAAAAAATGTCTGCACAGACTCAGTTACCAGGTAAAAGACAAGTTGAAGTTTAATTGGGTCCCATTTTCAATTTTTCTTGGTCTTACAAAGTGCTGTAATTTTATTACTGGAGTCAAGAATATTTCAAAAGAGTCCAGCATAAAGAAGAACGAAAAACAACAATGTAGTCCCAGAGGATAAATATTCCTGTAAAGAAGCATTGTCTGCTGTTGCAGTTAAATGGCCTGTACTATTTTTCTTTCTGTTAGGATTGGCGCCATGCTGCTGTTCTGATACCAAATAAAAAGAGCTACTTTAGCAACGAGCATTAGCTCATCTCTGTCACAGGCTTACAGGCTTCTATGGCTAAAAGGTGAAGGCAATGCATTCTTTTTTATGAACTGTCAATCGCTGCACGTGGCTGCTAAAAGATGGTTGCATAAAAACATAATGGGAAATTGGTCTTGGCCTCCCTTGCTGTGTTTCCTCAGTAAACAAGAACAATCACTCGTTTCATTTTGTAGATTACAGTCATTATTAGAACAGTCATTATACCGTGTTTTTCTAAGTATGTTTATTGAGATTTTTTGATATAAGGAAGAAAAGAGACACAAAAAAAGACAGACAACACAACAGCAAGGGCTAAAACGCACAAATAAGACAAAAGATTACACTGCAAAGACAAAAATACTACTTCAACACTGGCAATAAACAGAAATAAAACGCCAAGGTGGTAGGCTGAGTTATTGGTGATCGATCAAACAGGACTTTGTTTTAAGAAAGGGAAGTTCAGAACCAGAGAGAGGAGATGTGTTGTTTAAGCATTCAGAAGTATGATCAAAATGTCTCAGTGTGTCACTTGCAGGTGAAGAGCAGACCTGGATCAATTTTCCACGTGCAGCACTCGGAAGAAAATTATAGGTTAACACCATTAGAAACACTCAAGCCAGGTTTTGGCTGAATTATTTTACAGCTTAACTTCCATGTGTTTGTCACCCTGAGAACACAAGCTCCAAGAATCTCTCCCTGAAGACAAGAAATGCAGTTCCAGAACAACGAGATGGATCTCAAGAGCTCCCAGCAGCATCCTGAGCAGTGAAGAAAAGGTCCAGCAGCAGCAGCTGTGCAAGACAGCGGCAGCAAGGAGAAAATTGCATCATCATGACTGGATGGATGGAGATGTGCATTTCCAACGAGCTGCAACTTCACTGTGTGTGAATGGACCTTTGAAAAGACTGCCTGAGTTGGACATTTACCACTTTTGGAGAAAATGGCAAGAAGAGACAGTGAAAAAAACAGGACAACTGACTCTCACTGGACTGCTGCAAGGGGGGGAGATGAGATGAGACCACAGTGGAAGGAGCAGGGAGGACATGGAGGAAGGCTGTTTTAGTGTGGGAAATGAAATTTGGGTTTAGGAAACTGGGGAAGAAAAAACAACTGCCTTACGTGGAGAATTGAAAAGTGTCTGGAGCACCGCAAAGAGGAGAGGTACACAAAAATTACACAAACAGAAAAATGCATTAATCCTACTAACACAAACACACATGCAATGAAGCTCATGAAGATCAAACAGTATTTTAAGCATGCATTGCTGTTACCATCATCTTGTCCGGTTCACTTAGCAGGTTAAGAAGTGATACACAGACTAGTGAACTAGTATTATTTTTGGGGAAGGATGATTGAATCATAGCAGGGGTGAACAGAATGCTGCAGGGGGTCAGATGAGTGGAGACTAATAGATTATTGAGTTTCTTGTTCCTGATGTGTGGGGGAGGTCTTATCATGACACACATCTGGTTACATGGGAAGAAACTCATCATCTAATAGAATATTGTTGTTGTGTGAGGTGTGACTGGTGGATGAAAGTTTTGGGGATTTACTTGGCTGATGCATTTTCTTTTGGTACCACTTTGAACCTGCCAGTTTTGATCTATCATTCTAAGAGAGTACGCTTAGACAAGCCCTAAAACTAGGCCTTCATATTTTTGGATTTTAACAGTGCACTGAGATTTTGTGTTTGGCAATTTTCTCTTTTTCAAGCAGGCCTGCAAGATCGGAATCGAAAGCGCTACACAACATGTTGAACAAACGTAAGTGAGCTTCTCTAAAATTAAAATGGGCTCGGGAGAAAGCCACTTATTTGGGACAATCAGAAAACAAGTCCCTGTCAAAAAGGATTCAGCGAGGTGATCCAGTCTAAATTTTTTTTTCCTTTTTTGAAATGGCGTCATTGCTGGCAGTAGAAACTTATTGCGTCACGAGAGGTTCTACTGTCAGCAAATAACAAATGGGGACTGACTGGACTGACTTGACACCAGTATGCAAGATTGCACCTCCACCTAGACAGTGACAAAAGGGTGGATGCATGTTTCTTTTTACAGGAGCAGAAAGGTGACAGCAACATGTTGCATGGGCTTTTGGGCCGTGCTGACTTAACCTTTTAATTGCCACTTTCTGTGTCTTTGTGAATTTACCAGCAGTGTGTTATTCATGACCTTGTATTGTTTACAATGCAAATGTCACTGTGAGAAAGTGTGTATACAGATGCGCTGCGCTAACATCTACATCACGTTTTCCACAGCAAAGGGTTAATCGTGGGATCTAATCACATGATTCACAGCAAGACACACCGCTGGCTAATGTTTTTTTCTTATGACAGGGTTACAGGGCCTGGAGTGAAGCTACTCCAGGGGAGAGGCCCTGGGAATTTTTAAGAGACAATGCACAACTTTATTGTGCATGTCTAATTGACATAAGCTGACATAGGGCAAAAGAGGGTTTTCCGGGGGAGCTTTAATTTTTAAATTGCAGAGACCGTGACATGAGGGATATGGAAGGATTGACTGAGGCGCAGATGCAGACCATGACCAGGAGAGAGGGCTTCAAGAGGACCAGTGAGAAGCAGGGACCATCTCCAGGACAACTGACAAACGACAGTGGACTGCACCACTGGGCTTCCAGGAGATTGTGAACAGCAAAATCTTAAAATAAAGTGAAAGAGATTCGGCGTTGACGTTGAGGAAGACAACTAAGGTGTACGACATGCTCTGCCTTAAATCGTCCGCAGCGTTGGAACAGAAACTGAGGAATGAAGAGAGCGTGCCAAGCTCCAAAGGTGACAGCGCAGAGGGAGACCAGCGTTGGAATTATGACTCTGTAAATGGCACAGACACCAGGAGCCATGACCGTGACTGGGAATGTCCACCTAATGCTGTTTCACTCTGCCATGCAAAGTACTCTGACACTCTGGAGAAGGCCTTTCCTCTGTGTCATTGTTGTTGCCATTTGCATGTGAGAGCTTAGATTGTGGGGAAGATTAAAGATGAACAAAGGGTGGTGGGAGAACAGTGACGTGAGGATACACAGTGTGAAACTCCTTTAAGTGAACAATAATGTTGATGTGATAAACAGAATGTCAGGAAAGAAATTTTGGTATTAATGTGATTCTTTGATTTAAGAATCAAAGGGTGGGATTGTATAGGAATTTCTTTTACTTATGTATTAATCACATTATTTTATTGTATGATACCTTGGTGCCACTGGATTTAAACATGTCTCACACTCATACAGTAAGACAGATGGTGGGGGTGTAGTAAGGAAGTTGGGGGGAAGCAGACAACTCCACAGGAAGAGTCTTTTGTCTCTTCGAGGACTCTGGGAGGTAACAAGGGAGTGTGAACCTTAAAGTGTTCCTGGAGAAGGTATTTAACTGAGAGCCATGCTGGGCTCAGGGAGACTCTGCTGACCGTCTGTCCCGCGGTCATGCAGGGACTTCATCAAGCTTGGTTGTCTGTTCTTTGTGTGTTTGATTAAAGAATGTTAGCTACCGCTCACCGCTCGTCTGCAGGCTTTATTTAAATGGAAAACGTCCACAACAAAATGGCGATGAGGATGGGATGGTCCTACCAGCTGTTGAAGCGAAGGAATTGGAGGAGTCACAGAACCGTGTGCTTTAGTTACCACCGAGACCATCAACTTTGAGGGGACTCCTGCACATGGGTGAGTTGTAGCTAACTTTGTATACAGTCATGAGGAGTTTTTTGTCTGGCCAAGCCGTGAAGTGCTTGCTGCTCCGGAGTTCGAGTCTCCGGAAGGAAAATCCTGGGGTTCAAGCCCCCAGGCTTGTGTTCGGTACCGGTGTTGTGCAAAGAAAAGCAATCGTCTGCCAGAAAGTAATTGCAAAAACACCGGTCCATCACAGGGAACGGTGGTTCGAGTCCACTGTTGATAATCACTGTCTTGTTTCTTTATGTTGTTATGGGTTCTTAAGAATGACACCATTACTTGAAGAGAAGGTATTTTATCGAACTGTGGTTCACATGTAAACAAAGCTTCGCCATCACAGTCTACTCAGAGGTAACTCCCTCTGCTCTCTAGCTCCCCCTGCAGTCTAGGAATATTAAAAACATAAAACATGATACTAGGCAAATAAGGATTTGCTGTTATCATTACATCTTCCTTTTTTTTCAACAATAAAATAACATACCTACTTTCACAAACATAAACAGTCTCTATTTGTTTTTTACTTGTTAAACCAGGCTTTATCAAAGTAACGTTAACAACACAACTAGTTTTCAACAATTATGGTCCATTCAACACTAGTAACCAAACATAGTGAAACTTGCATAGATACTATGACATCATCTTCCAAACAACATGTCAACACATTACATCTGTTCAATCAGTCTCATAGGTGGCTTTACTTGTCTTACAGATCTTCTCAGTGTTTGTTCTTGTGTATGCATAGGTGTTTCAGGTGATAGTGTCTCATGTGTGTGTTGGAGTTGTTCAGCAGCCTCCAACCTCTGCTCCACTACTACTGGTCCCTTAAGAAGATCTCGGCGATTTCTTCTCAGCATAGCTCCATCTTCTCTCTGAATGATGTATGATCGTGGTTGATCTTTCCTTAGAACAGTTGCTTTCTGTGCCCATGTGTTGGTTTTGTCTTTGAATCTCACTTGATCCCCAGCATGCAGTTCAGGTAGGTTTTTTGTTCCTCTGTCATAATAGAACTTCTGCTTTGCTTTTTGTTGCTCCTTAAACTTCTTCACGCTGTTTCCCTCTTTTGTTTTAAGCAGATTATCCTGAATGGGCAGGTTTGATCTCAGGCGTCGTCCCATAAGAAGCTGTGCTGGTGACATACCACACTCAAGTGGTGTTGTGCGGTATACTAGCAGGCTTTGGTAGAAGTCAGCACCACTGTCTCTCGCCTTACTCATCAGCCTCTTCACTGTTTGGACGGACTTTTCCACTAGTCCATTAGATTGTGGGTAGTGCGGGCTTGATGTTGTGTGAACAAAGTCCCATTCCTTGGCAAACTGTCCAAACCTAATATTGGAGAATTGTGGTCCATTGTCTGTGAACACTTCACTTGGCACACCGTGTCGTGCAAATACAGCTTTCATAGAGGTGATTACAGCCTCTGCTGTTGTTGTTTGCAGTCTACATACTTCCGGATACAAAGAGTAGTAGTCTGTGACTGCAATATAGTCCTTTCCTCCAGACACAAAGAGGTCAGCCCCCACTTTCTGATATGGTCGGTCTGGCACTGGGTGCGGCTTTAGTGGCTCGGCAGGATTGCTTGCTTGATATGTCAGACATGTTGAACAGTTTGACACTTCATTTGTCACATCCTGATTAATCCGTGGCCAGTACATCACCTCACGTGCTCTCCTTTTACATTTTTCCATGCCTAGATGCCCTGCGTGTATCTTTTTGAGCATCTCTCCTCGCAGGCTCTTTGGGATGACAATTTTACTTCCCTTGAACACCACATCATCCACTACAGACAGTTCTGCTCTGCAGTTCCAGTACTCATGAATAACAGGTGAGCAGTTTTGCTTACAGCTGGGCCATCCATCTATGATGGTTTTGCGCAGTGCTTGTAACGTTCCATCTTTGCTTGTCTCCGTTCTGATGAGCTCCATCTTCCCTTCTGCGACAGGAAGTGCACTTGTGACCATGCTCACATATGCTCTTACATCATCATCCATCTTGGTGTTCGCTGGCTCATTCGGATCAACAGCTCGGGATAATGTGTCAGCTGTGTACATCAGCTTGCCAGGTGTGTACATCACGTTAAGCGTGTAACGTTGCAGCCGGATCATCATTTTTTGGATTCTCAGTGGACAGTCATTTAGTGGTTTTTGGAACAATGCTATCAGTGGCTTGTGGTCAGTTTCAACACTGATGGCCTGCCCAGACACAAACTGGTGAAATCTCTCACAGGCGTACGTTATGCTGAGCAGTTCTTTTTCAATCTGTGCATATCTTGTCTCTGCGTCTGTCATGGATCGTGATGCATATGCAACAGGCTGCCACTCATCATACTTCTGCAGAAGAACAGCTCCAAGCCCACTCTGTGATGCATCTGATGAGATCTTAATAGGTCTCATTGGATCATAAAACTTCAGAACTGGTTCCTTTGTAAGCAGATCTTTCAAGTCACGCCATGCTTTCTCATGTTCATGATTCCACTCCCATTCGATTCTCTTTTCAGTTAGCTGTCTCAGTGGCGCCATTTTTTCTGAGAGATTGGGTATGAATTTTCCCATGTAGTTTATCATGCCATTAAATCTCTGCACATCTTTCTTGCATTGCGGCCTCGGCATGTTTTCAATTGCAGACACCTTTTGAGGATCTGGTCTGATGCCTTCACTGCTCAGGATATCTCCAACGAATGTCAGTTCCTTCGCCCCAAGCTGACATTTCTCTTTGTTCAGCTTCAGATTGGCTTTTCTGGTTGCTTCAAGAACATTTCTCAGTCTCATGTCATGTTCAGCTTTTGTGCTACCCCACACAATGATGTCATCCATTGACGTGTCGACTCCTTCCAGGTGTTCATAGATCATGTGTATTGTCTTGTGATACACCTCAGGTGCTGAAGCAATGCCAAACGGCAGTCGCCGGAATCTGTACCTGCCAAATGGGCTGTTGAACGTGCACAGTTTTGAACTTGCTTCGTCCAGCTTCAGTTGCCAAAATCCTGATGAAGCGTCTAGCTTGCTAAAGTACTTCGCTTTTGCAAACTGTGACATTATCTCTTCTCTTGTAGGTAGTTTGAAATGTTCTCTCTTTATTGCTCTATTCAGATCTCTAGGATCCATGCAAACTCTGAGCTTTCCAGTCTTTTTCTCCACAATAACAAGAGAACTCACCCACTCCGTTGGCTCATCAATCTTTTCAATCACTTCCAGGTTTTCCATCCTGTCCAACTCGGCTTTCAGTGGCTTTTGTAGAGCAAATGGTACTTTGCGCCATGGATGAATGACTGGTGTTACACTTTCATCGACTCTGATTGTGTGTTCTCCAGCAAGGCAACCAAGTCCCTGAAATAGGTCACCATATTCCTTCATCAACTCATTATAGTCCATGTCATCATCAGTTTCCACAACGAGCACTCTTTTCACTAGGTTCAGACTCTCACAGGCATGTAACCCTAGTATAGGCTGCACAGTCTTCGGCACCACAATGAATGTTAGCGTGTGCTCCTTGTCTTTGTGTGTCACTTTAACCATGCATTTTCCTTTCACAGGTATTTCTGCACCTGAGTATCCACTCACTTTCACCTTCGTTGCATGCATTTTAGGTCTAGGTCTGATTTTCTTGAACTCTGCTTCTGATATGACATTCACTTGAGCTCCAGTATCCAGCTTGACTTTCATGAGTGTGTCATTCACTTTGAGTGTCATTATCCAGTCCTTTTCACCTGTCTTATTGTCTGTCACTGCAGCTACATAGAGTTCCTCTGTGTCTTCTTCATCCACAGTATGGACTGCACTTTGTTTCAGGGTTTGAGCTTTGCAGCACCTAGCATAATGGTTATTTTGTTACATGTATTGCATCTTTTCCCATATGCTGGACATTTTTTAGGAGGATGTTGCATTCCGCAGCGACCACAAGTCTTTTCTCTTCTGTCCCTGTTTGCTGGCGATTTCAATTGCAGTTTCATTTCAGCGGCAGCACTCTCCTTTTTGACTCTGTGTGTGTTCTTATTCACAGCATCCACTCTGCAGCTGTCACTAAGCAGTTCTTTAGCTTGTGCCCTCACCGTTTCAGCTGCTCTGCACAGTGTTAATGCTTTTTCCAGGTCAAGATTTTCCTCTCTCAGTAGCCTCTCTCTCAGACCGTTGTCTGGAATCCCACACACAAGTCTGTCTTTTATCAAAGAATCTGTCAGTCCTCCAAATTCACATGTTTTACTCCTGTTCTGCAGCTCTGTGACATACTGATCTATTGTCTCCCCTGTCTTCTGTACACATGTGAAGAATCTGTGCCTCTCAAATGTCACATTTCTCTTAGGTATGCAGTAAGCCTCAAACTTTTCCATTATTTTATTCAGCTTCATTCCGTCACCATCAGTAAACGTGAAGTTATTATAGACTTCCAGTGCCTCATCACCCACTATATGCAAAAACACTGACGCTTGCTTTTTATCACTTGCCTCGTCAAGTCCAATTGCTGACAGGTACAACGTGAAACGTTGCTTAAATCTTCTCCAATTTTCAGCCACATTTCCAGTCAACTGAAGAATCGGTGGTGGGTGTAAGCCGTCCATGCTTACGTCGCTAGGTCTCTTTTCTCTCCCTCGGCGAGTTAGCTACACTACGTTCACTGCTAAGCTGATCCGTCGGTACTGCTATATTGTAGTCCGTTACCTTTCTTCAAGTCCATCTTCTGACACCATGTCTTGTTTCTGTATGTTGTTATGGGTTCTTAAGAATGACACCATTACTTGAAGAGAAGGTATTTTATCGAACTGTGGTTCACATGTAAACAAAGCTTCGCCATCATAGTCTACTCAGAGGTAACTCCCTCTGCTCTCTAGCTCCCCCTGCAGTCTAGGAGTATTAACAACATAAAACATGATACTAGGCAAATAAGGATTTGCTGTTATCATTAAAATCACCTCTGCACAATACAGTGTGCGGAGTGACGGTATTTTAGCACTTTTCTGCCGAGAAGGGAAGAAGGCCATTGCAAGGGATGCTCTGAATGTAAATATGGGATCCAGATCCAGTAGTGGCGGACGTTTCACCCAGCGGCCAGAGATAAAACTCAATATTTGACTGTATGGTAAGAAATGTGAGTACAAGTATGTTGTGAGATGAAAGAGAATGGTTGTGTGGGAAAAGTTGATATGTGTGTAAAAAGAGTGAAAAATGGGGTTAAAAATGTTGAAAATTGGGAACAAAAACAAGAAAAGAAAAAAAAAGAGAGGAGTGTAGAAATGTGTGTAAAAGTTGTTTCCAACTAGCGGGAGAAGGTGGTACTCAAACTCCCCTAGGGTGGACACACACAAAATTAGCAGAATTGTTGATGAAAATAAACAATAAAATAGGAAGAGGGTTTGGTGTTCTTCAATGTAGGGCAACTACAATCTCCCTGGGTTTTTAATACATGGTCTAAAAATGGCTGCCACACATCAAAAAAATTACTAAGTTTGTCCGCTAATGTGGCCCTAATTCTCTCCATATGCAGTAGAGCAGTCAGTTCTGTTAGCCACATTTTGAATTGAGGTACAATATCCGACTTCCAGAGAGTCAAGATAATTTTCTTAGCATTCCGAACAAAACTGTAGTTTGTGCAGCAGAGCTGAGGTGTAAAAGGGAAGAGGAAGATCCAAACAATGCAGTTACTGGGTCCGGCTCTAATGTGCAATTATAGATATCAGAAAAACATTTAAAAATATCCAACCAATAGTTATGCAATTTCGGGCAAGTCTAAAATAAATTATACAGTGTTATCCACATAATGCTTTGCTGGTCACAAGTTGTTAGCCAGTGAAGGTGCAGGTCCACAATCTGAAGAAAGCCTTTGGTGTCAGATTTTGTCCTGTTTGAGGCCATGACAAGCACAATAGTTTAGCACAGTTCATGTCCTGACTGGGCAACACAAAAAGATAAATCTGCATTCACACAAGGTAAAACACTCCAGCTTGGGCAATAAATGAATAAATAATCACTGCACTGCAAAACTCCATCAGCTGTTTCTCCCGTGCACTGGGGCTTCTCTTCTGCTATCAACAATCAGTTGCAGCATCACTAAGCTTTCCTCCATTTCTATGTGGTTCAACTTCATCTTTAGATAGAAAAGAGGAAAAAAGAGAGGGCACAGAGAAGTTTTAATGGTAATTAATGGTATGTTGTGAAAATGACTTTGCATTCACGTTTGCTATGAATGCCATTATTAGCCTTTATCTTTGATAGGCTTTGAAATATTGGCAAACTGCAGTGCTTATTTTGTTGTCAGAGTTTGAAAATGTGCAAACTCAAACCATTTATTTACATGATAGGAAGCTTTTAGTACATTTTTTCATCTTTTCACTCTCTGACTGATAAGTCTCAGTCATGCCCACATTTCTGTTCCTGTAACTCACATACCCCCAGACTTCATAGTTAGCGCTGCTGGTCTTGTGTTATAAAACCAATATCAAAGTTTTGTCCTTGTTAAATTAGACCTAAAAAGGTAATAGGGAGGGGGAGGGCTGGGTGTTATTGTTGGGGTGGGGTTGAAAACAATGAGCACATCCGATCCCCTGCTGCAGGAAATGCTTGGAATCTAATCCACTGAAAGTGATATTCATCGTCACCTAAAAAGGAGAAGCTGTCAAACCAATAACTTTATACTTTGGTTAGTTTGGATCGTTAGATCTTGGCAACTAAAAGCCAACCAATCAACTACTTTAAAAATAATAAAATATTAAATTATATCAAAATCACCTTAACTGGAGAGAATTTCTATAAATTTTAGAAGCCAGTTTACACCTCATACTCTCCGCTTCCTGTTCTTCGACAAGCTCCTCATTAGTATTTCTCCAAACCACAGCCTCAGATCCATGATTATTCTATCGGTCAAAGCTTTGATATACAACATATCGTGGAACCGAATGTACCGGTAACTTTTGATCAATTAGATTCACGATCATTAATTATTTTAATTATTATTTTTTAATTGTTATGACTCATGTATCCTAATCTTTTATCCCTATTCATATTTCATCATGTATCTTTAATCATTCAGTGTGTTTTCAGATTCACTGTAACAGTGGACCCAAATTAAATATGTAACACGAGGAGAACATTTAACTATTTTTTTTAAAGGTCAAGAATATGCAAACTAGAAGTGGTGCAAACAAAGCCATGAGGAAACACTTCAGTCCTGGGTGAGCATGAGCACAATGGAGAAAAGAAAGAAAGAGAAGCCTTGTGCAAATAACAGTCATCAGCATGTAAAAGAAATCAAATGAGCAAACTTGGAAGCCAGAGCAATACTACAACACAAGCAGACAGAACAATCTAGCTGAGAGTGAGAAGATGAACTGATGCATATAATACCAGAAGTGAGTGATGACTGAATCCAATAAGGATTGGTGTGCCAGGCAAGAAACACTAGGAGCCACGTACTCTTTAAATCTCTTTATACAATCTATCTCTTTATATCAAGATAGATATAGAGATAGGAGGAAGGTGTTATTGCATCAATTTTATTATTTGGTTGTATCTTTTAATGGCGTTATAAATATTCAGCATTACTGCAAATGAGAGGTAGAGCTCAGTGATTCTTAGAGTTCAAAGAAATAAAGTTTAAAATGACATTTTAATGCTATCTCGTTGCTCATTTTAAAGCTCCATTTAAAACTATTCCTCATTCTTCAATAATACTACTGAAATGTGGGCACTTTGTGAGTTGCAAACACACATTATGTCAGTAGTAGTGTTAGCATCAGCAGTCTTTCTTCCTGCACAGACTGTGTTACATGTTGCTCCACTTGACTGGATCAGCCAGGTCTAAATCTGAAATCTATACGTTTTTTTAATTGTACTCATATATTTATTGTTACCAGGACTTTTAAATGAAAGTGCATTTCACAAGTGCAACAGTTGTGGTCTTTAAATTATTCTGGGGCAAACAGTAGATTATATTTCTCAAGTATCCTACAAAGTGCTGCAAGAATGTGTTGGACAATTTGCTCTGACACAACAACATACAGCTCTTTATTTTCAACATGATATGCTGCATGCTGACTTTCTGTGATTCCCACACTTTTATCAGCCTTGTTTTCAATGTTGCTTTTTTAAATTCTTATCTCATACCAGTTCAATTCCACATATTATGCCAGCCTAGATGGAAAAATTACTCAATTTGAGGAAAGTAAACAGTTTTTTAATCCATGTAATGTCACTTAAATTAAGAGGAAAATTCAGACTAGAGCATGTCTGTGGTAAAATAGAGCAGTCCGCTGCAGTAGTGCTAGCCTAGCATAGCAGAATACAGAAACAAAAGAGCCTGATTGTGATCAGGGATTCCACCTGTACTCCTGCAGTCTGAGCTCCCCCTCACTTACAGGAAGTGTGAATACCAGGTGCTTTCCAAAAGCTGATTGTGTAATGATATGCTGCCTTACTAGATCAGGAGGTAAATATACACAAATTTACAGTAACCACCTCTGCTGTTTAGTTATGAACGGGAATGTATTTTGTTGCTTTTAAAGCCCATTTTTAAAAATATGAGAGATAAGAGGTAAATAGAAGCTCCAGCTCCTACAGTGTGTCACCTCTGGCTCAAGACGTAAAGAAGGCCGTCTGCTAATTGGTCCACTTCCTGGCTGCTCCAGTCTACATGCCAAAGTGTCCTTGCGCAAGATACTGAACAGAAATGTAGGAGTGTTTGCAAAATCTTCTTGCTCAGCAGTATCTCTGTAATTTTACAGCAAGGTCTTTAAATCTGATTACATTATTCCTTTCCATAGCGTGACCCCTGGTGGTATCGTCCATCACAGTGTTGACCTACTTCACAAGATAGCAATATGGACCCTAGTTGAGGGACATAAATGAAATAACTGCATGTCAGCTTAGTAACATCTGATGATAAATAGCTTTAAAGAACAGTTTTTAAAATATAATTGAAATGGTTTTTTTAATACAAGGATTTTTCTAATAAAAGATCTGATTATAATAATGTATAGAGCACAATCAGAATAACCATACAAAGTGCATTACAGTGCATTTTAATTAAGAGTATAACACAATTAACATTTGCATCTGTATATTCAGATCTTATTGAAGTGATATGTGGATGTGCAGAGGTCTTTACCTGCCTTATTGATGAAGATGAATGATGAGAAACTTGAGTTTAGAATTTCAGTGCCCAAATGTTGAATTCTTCTCTGATGCAAACATTGTACTACGAGTGATGGTGAATATAACTGTTAATGTGTTTGCACTGCCTTAATTAGTCTTGTTATTAAGAACTGATGAATAAAGACAGAGGCAAACAACAGTAGTAAATTGAAAGTAAACCTGTCATAATCATTAGTGCTGGCAGAAAAGAAAATAATAACAGTACTATAACGTAAAACTTTTTTCAGTCACTGCTGGTTTTCCACATAGAATCTAAGACCATTGTCCTCTGGCTTTTACTGCTGCCAAGATCCAAGTGAGAAAAGAGATTACCTGCTAAAAATTAGGGCTGGACCGATCTGATATACAGTATCAGTATCGGGCCGATCCTGACCTAAGAAAAAAAATCTAATCCGATCCATTAAATATCGCAAAAGCACCTCACAAAACCTGCAACATGGCGCAATCCAGATAGTGACCTTAGCACGTCGGAGCAGTATGGTGTCACGTGACAGAGCAGCTGTTGTGTGCGAGACCTGTCGGTGGTCTGGAGTTCATACTAAAAGCGTTTGGAGCTTCGCTGCGTGCTGCCAAGGTGGGTCTCCCTGACAAAATCAGTGTTGCCAACGCCTCAGTAAGGAAAATTGCTATTGGCTGCTCTAAAAGTCGCTAGAAGGCACTAAATGACATCATTGCCTAATTTGCATAATTGGTCATGTTTGTAAACTACGGTGTAGGAGAGAGAAATGACATCATGGAAGAGACATAAAGTGAGTAAAAAACATTCTAAATACATTTAGGCATTTATATTTACAAGTTACATTTCTTTTAGCAATTTATTTATTTATTCATTTTGCTTTTTAAGTAGTTTTAAACCACACAAGAATAAGGATAAAAGAAGAACATTTTTAACCACAATGTTGCTAACAAACTACATTAGCGATCTAAATGGACCAAAAACAGACAGTAGAAATAAACAGTGGCAATGCGAAAAAGTGATGGGGTCTAGTCTGGTCCTAAGTCAGGCTGATTGGGGTTTTTTTGTTTGTTTTCCAGACATCCAGGGTGTGCTAGCTCACAGAAAGAGTGGGTCATTCTCATTTTCGTCAAGTTTCTCTACTGCAGGATCAGCAACTGTAGCACTTGACTTAAATGAGTAAGCAGCTGATGTGCCAAGAAGCTGCTAAACATTATCAAGCAGCTGGTGCTCATAGCAAGCATCACCAGACAGCTTCAGTCCATATCGGATGTACAGGATGGAGTTAAGGCTCTGCAAGGACATCTGATTTCTAAGTTTGCTTTTTACCTCACTCATCTGGCTGAATACTCGCTCAACTTCAGCATTTGAGTGTGGAAAGGACAACACAGACAGCAGCCATGGCAAGTTCTTGAAATGGGTTGATATCAGCTGCATCCCTGTACTTCCAAACCCAGTGTTGGGAAGGTTACTTTTAAAATGTATTCCACTACAGATTACAGAATACCTACCCTAAAATGTATTTTGTAACGAATTCCGTTATGTTACCCAATAAGTGTAACGTATTCTGAATACTTTAGATTACTTACTATATTATCAAGCTTTTTGCAACTACATGAATGTACTATTACTGCAGGTTACTCGCCATACCAATACAACTAGATTTTTAAATCTTGATATAAAATGAGTAACAGTAGGGTGGACATTAGATGAGGCTGCACTTTTTGCAGCGATCTCGTATAGAAAACAGGTCCGCGGCTCCGAATCGTATTAAAAGGACCTCTGGCTAATACGTCGGGTTCCCTGTCGGCTCGTAGCCGAAAACTAGCTTTACTTTGTTGTCTGGGTCAAGTTTGTTAGTGAGAGACAGAGAGAGGTGTTGAAAGGCTGCTGCAACTGAACTTATTGTTTCGGAGGAAAACACAAACACGGTGTACAGTCGAGTCTTAATAGCTTACTTACAACTGGGCTCGTCAGGCACTCTTCTTGGCTGCAGTGGTTATTATCAGTGATGGGAATAACGGCGTTACAAGTAACGGCGTTACTAACGGTGTTACTTTTTTCAGTAACGAGTAATCTAACTAATTACTATTCCTATCGTTACAACGCCGTTACAGTTACTAACAAGAAAACGCAGTCCGTTACTATTTTTCAACAAACAGACGGTTGAAGTTGTGTTCAGTTTACCGCATCTTATATCACTTGCGCGGAAGTAGCTGACTACGTAAGTAATCTGGGCGCTACACCTTTAAGCAGCTGCACGCGCTCCCGCAGACGGTAATCACAATCACTGTCTAGCACAACACCTGGAGCTAAAGGGGCAAAACAGTCGCATGACTGAGGAAGAATAAAGTAGTCGTGGTAAGCCAATCACATGACCACTTAAAGACAAAGCAACAAGGTGATATATACCAGTTTATAAACTGTGTTGGTAGGCCACGTAAAACCAGAGTCATGATAAACAATATATACGCGGCGTTTTTCCTCAATAGTTTCGTCACGTTTGCTGTCTAAGGACAGCGCAGCGAGCGCTCTCTGCTTATGAGCAAAAAAAAAAAACTAGGGAAGTTTTAGGAGTGACGGCGAGAGAGAGAGAGAGAGAGAGCAGAAAAAGAGAGAGAGCGAGTTTTGAGATGTGAGAGATTTGTGACGTTTAAGGTGTTTGGGGTGTGTAGTAGTGTTGTGGATAGTTTTGTGTTGTGTGTCAGAACAATGAGGCGACTGCTGAATGGAAACAGGAGCAGTGACACACCTGCTGCTGTCACACCTGCAGGTATCAGGCTGTGATGTTCTCCTTTATAGTGGACAGAAATTATTTTTTTGGAGTGGCACAAATAATTTGTGTGGCATCTTATTGAATGCAGAACAGCTGATTGTTCTGTAAACAGTTTGAAATGATTATTTAGAAAAAGGGTAAAAGGTAAAAGGCTGCAAATAACTTGTTTGCAAAACTTGTGCATATGATTTTAAAATTCACAATTTATATTTGCATTTAAAGTTATGAAATATGATTCAATAAACATGTTTGTGGTTGTTACAGTAAAAAATAGAACTTTTTCTACTCGGATTTTATGTTTTTTGTCTGATTTTAGATCAATTGTGTTAATACAGTTTGTCAAAATGAAAACATGACTGTAAATTCAGACACGTGAGGTTGTGCTGATGATACCAAACAAGGCAAACTAAAACGTTTTTAAAGGTGAAATGTAGAGGAAACATCAAAAGTAGTTAAAAATGGCCGATTATACCCTGGTTAAATGTTTTTTTTTTTACAGTAACGCAATAGTTACTTTTCAAGTAATAATTAATTTTAGAATATTGTAACTCAGTTACTAACTCAGTTACTTTTTTGAAGAAGTAACTAGTAAATATAATTAATTACTTTTTCAAAGTAACTTGCCCAACACTGGTTATTATTATATTTACATGCTTCCAGATCCCGTTTCTGCTCGGTGACAACTCGTACTTTTCCACTCGCCTTTCTCTCCCTCCCTCGCTCACAGACACATAACGGGTATGGCAGTCCATACTCCCTGCAGCACGGACTACACTGCCCATGAGGCTACATTCTTTGGGGCGATGCCTGTAACACTCTGCCTATTGCCTTCATGTTAAATCACTTTTTGTGAATATTTTTTTTTCTTCACATCATTTTGCAAATAGACTAAAAAGCCGCAAATAGAGGTGACATGATTGAGACACGGGCATTAGAGCCACTTAATGCGTGTTTTGCTTGGGTGGAATTACCAAAAATAGAGAGAGCATAGCCTAATATATGAAACAGGAAAAGACCGCCATGTAATCCATTTATTTCAACAAAGTAACTGTATTCTGAATACCACCCTTTTAAATGGTAACTGTAATGTAATACAGCTACTCATATTTTGTGTTTTAAATACGTAACAAATCAAATCAAATCACTTTTATTGTCACATCACATGTGCAGGCACACTGGCACAGCACATGCGAGTGAAATTCTTGTGTGCGAGCCCCACAAGCAACAGAGATGTGCAAACACAACAACACAAACGAGCAAAATACAAGAATGGCCAACCTGAAACTAATAAATATATGTACAATATATAATAGTGTATGCATTTCTGGATGTGTATACTAAATATTTTCCTACGTGTGTGTGTGTGTGTGTGTGTGTGTGTGTGTGTGTGTGTGTGTGTATACACATTTTTACAAATTAAATAGTAAAAAAAAAATAATAATAATAATAATAATAATAAAATAAATAAAATATACAGAGTTGAATATGTGCAAAACAAGTGGCACAGCGGTACATGTATTCCGTTACTACCCAACACTGTCCAAATCTCACTCCAGAAGTCTATTGTGTTTTTTGTCTCACTCCATTTACTAAGATGGATGGTACGTCATTGGTGGCAGATCTTATCTATCACTTCAGGGGAGAAGCCGAGGAGTTTAGCAATTTTTTCTATTTCTCCAGGGCTCTTGTTGTGCTTTAGAGTTTCCTCCACATTGAAAACTGACATGTACTGCAATGCCTCAATATTGTCTGGCAGTCTCACCTTCAACTCATTAGTGAGGGATATGGTGAAGGCTACACACTGCTTTCTGACATTTTTTTTATCCTCAGGCGCAAGGTGCAACTCAACTGCTTTGGACTCAAAAAGGTAACTGAGGTATGGTTTGGAACTGATGTATCCCTCTTGGTTCTTTGAGTACATCAACATTTGCCAGTGGATTCAGCACCCTGCTGCTCACAGACTTGATCAGGCTAACCAAGCTGTACCTGTTGAAGGAAAAAATGTCCATCCCGGTTTTCCCTCCAAGGCACGAGCGATAAGCAGAGTTCTGTCCTTTCCTTCTAAGATTCCTAATTATTTAAAGTAACACTCAGGTATGCCATTCAGCTGGGTTAGTTACGACGTCGGGAGCAGCTTGGGAGAACAAGGAAACACAGACTGCTTCAGGTTGTCTTCCCAAATCGACTCAAAGGTTTATTTGATACACAGCAGTTTATATAGAGGAAAAAAAGGTTCGTGTGTCAGCAAGTTCTCAGTTCAAACCAGTACAGACCAAATAAGGAAACGTCTTCCTGCCTTGTGAGCAAAGAAGTATCCTGTGTGTAGTTTATCAGTTCAGCTACAATTTATGATCATCCCAGCAAAATACACAGAATACAGAGTTCTTTCATTAGTGAATTCTGAAACAAACCACCTGGCCTTTAACGAGCCTTTTTCTAAGAGATAAGGAAGGGAGGATGGGAGTAAGGAAGTGGTCTCGTCTCTGTGGTGTTTTCGACCTTGGGGTACCAGCCTGTGAGTCTTACACATTAATTCTTGGGTCACAGAGAAAGAGAAAAACAACTAGTAAATGGGCCTTATTGAGTAACAGTTTCATGTATGATATCAACTATAAAACAATATCCTGTAAATGCTACCATGGTATCAAAATATCATAACACCTGTTCTTCTTCAAAAGCCTTGATGGCGGTCTGTACCTGTTGGGTCTGCGCTTCCACAGGCCCGCTAGTTCAGAGACTCATCACTCATGAAGAAAGCAAGACAATGACGGAACCGGGCTTTACTTGCTAGCAAGGGAGGATGGTCGGAACCAGGCTCTTGGAGCTGAACACTCGTCACCTGTTTCCTAGCCAACTTCGAATAAACAGCCTTCCTTGCAGCCTTTTATTCTGAGAATACAAGCACCACCCATTGTAAAAAGCCCCATGGAAGTGTGTGTGTGTGTGTGTGTGTGTGTGTGTGTGTGTGTGTGTGTGTGTGTGTGTGTGTGTGTGTGTGTGCACGTGAGTGTGTTTGTGTTTGGGGGCGTGTTTGTGTGACCTCCTGCTCACCAAAGGGTAATGGAACAGTGTTCAGCGATAGCTAATCCCATGGTGGCTTCGGCCTTTTATGACGCAGTTTCATTTGGGCGGTACTGTTATAAGGCTTTGCCTTTTGAGTATGTTTTTGTGTTAGCATGTGTTTTTTCACATCACTCAGTTTGGCATAGAAATCAGCCTTGCAATACAGGCAGCATGCGCTTGTATCATCTCCAATAAACTGCTTCAACCAGCCCTTAAATTCAGGGTTTGATTCCCACTCTTTCCTGTATTTTTGAGTGTACAGTTGAGACTGAGACATGATGAGCTAGCTAGCTAGATGTTTAGCTTATGTCACAGAGAGGCACACACACAATGGAGGAAATGAGTAAGTGACTGTGTTGGAATGATGTTTTAGTGCACCGATTTAGTTTAGACAAAGAAAAATGAACATTTACCCCTGTTCCCCAGGGCGGGAGCAGTGGATTCGCTCATGTGCGATTCATTTGCAGTTTGTACGCGTAAGGGTGAACATCTCCTGCTCTGACAGCTGCTGGGGGCGACTGCTGCGTGAGGACTATCCTCCACCTGTGAACGCTTTGGCATGGGCAATGTGCCCACGGAAGCACCGGCTGCTTGTTGACAGTAAGAGCGATACGTGGTTTCATGTCAAAAAGTGGGTGGTCTGAAAAACTCGCTAAATATAACAAAGTCGTTAAGTTGGCAGCACTGGACAAAATTGGGCAGTTAGTAGAGCAGTTAGTTGTTATAAGAAGTGTTTGTGAACTAAAAATGAAAAATGTGGGATACTGTTTGTCCATGATTTGGACAGCCCAGCGTGTGCTCCCGGTGCAGGGGAAATAACTTCTGTCAGGGAGACCTACCTCGGCTAAACAGTTTTGTGGTTCGGAAAAAAAAAAAGAAAAACACTTTTTTTCATCCTTATTTTAAGTTTTGTATAGAAATTACCTGCATTGGCCTGCATTGTGGGTATATTTTAGTTAGACCCTGCATGTATAATTTTGAGCCTGTGTGAAAGAAAGTTAAAAATAAATTAACTCTTGTGCAACCAGTTCATTTCTTTAAAGTTACTAAAGATGTAGCTGCCATCACCAGTGTGTGAATGTGTGTGTGAATGGGTGGATGACAGGTTGTGTAAAGCGCTTTGGGGTCCTTAGGGACTAGAAAAGCGCTATACAAATACAGGCCATTTACCATTTACCATGTATCCTGTAAAAGCCTTTCGGTAACTAAAAATGAACATCTGTGAAAAACATACCCTGAAGCCCTAAATAATACATTAAGACAGGTGGGGTTCCGTATAACGATGGGCTTCCATGCACACAGTGATGTCATTAGATATACTGACCTTTAAATAACTAAAGCACAACTTTAACTTTAGCAAACTTTACAAGGCTGTGTATTTATTTTGGACGTTCACTTTATACATATTCCAGTAGCTCAGATTGAGGACTGAGAAATGAGGACTCACCCTGAGCTCCTCTATTCCAATTTAAAAATAACAAGTGAGCATAAAAACAACATTTGATGGAACATATGCCCACATTCCCCAAGTGGAAGAACAGTGTGAAGTTGATACATATGCATTCACATCTCAGCACTTGACCTACAGTGACCTCCTCCAGGCTTTGCAGCAGAAACTGATACATTTCTCATAAATCTCCTATTTGGACTTTTCTTTTTCTTTTATTTATTTATTTGATTTATATGCAATTTTTTTCTGTTTTATTTGATCATTTTCATAATTAGTAATAGTCTTTTATATTTACCTAAATATGGCATTTACATTATAGAAGTTAATATCTCTCTGAAATTGCTGTTTGGTCTTGTCTGATATGAACAGTTTTTACATAACAGCACCCCTCAGCATAGTAAATTATAGCAAACATAAGGGTCCCTATGCATCACGCATTGGCTGCAGATTTGCTAGCTGTACATCCACGATGTCTCCTCTATGGTGTTACAGCATCCCTAAGGTGGAGACCACAGTCACCAATAGTGCTTTATATTGTAATGTAAAGACTTGGGATGTGTGCAACTTGTCAATTAATTGTTAAATAGTGGCTCAGAGTAGAGCCGCTACTCCTTCCCACTGAAAGGAGCAGTTGAGATGGTCGCCCCATGGCCAAGGTGGGCCAGGCATGTCCTTCTTGGATGAAGCTGCAGGGAGGACTACAGAGAGAGATTACAGCAATCAGCTGGCCTGGCTCCAGATAAGCTGGAGGAGGTGGCGAGAGGGAGGTCTGGGTTTCCCTGGTTAGGCTGCTACCTCCCCCTGATCCCAGATAAGCAGATGAAAATGATTTACTTCACGGCACAATGAGCCACACTTTTCAATCACGATTTACTTGCTTTTCCAGATTATTTTTGTCATATTTTAAACATATATGAACATTTTTTGTAGTAACATGTTTTTATATCATATTTAACATTGGTTTATTTTAAGTGTTTTCTTCTTCATTGTCTTGTTTGGAGTATAACATGCAATGCTCACAATGCACGATGCAAGGTGTGGCACAGTTAAGCGACATGTGATTAATGGTTGCAAATATCTTTTTATTAGTTTTTGACAAGGGTGGAGTGCCCACTCCGGGTCGGGGATGAGTTCCTGCCCCAAGTGGAGGAGTTCAAGTATCTCGGGGTCTTGTTCGCGAGTGATGGGAGAAGGGAGCCGGAGATCGACAGACGGATTGGGGCTGCAGCTGCAGTAATGCGGACGCTGCACCGGTCCGTCGTGGTGAAGAGGGAGCTGAGTGTAAAAGCGAAGCTCTCAATTTACCGGTCGATCTACGTCCCTACCCTCACCTATGGCCACGAGCTGTGGGTAGTGACCGAAAGAACGAGATCGCGGATACAAGCGGCAGAAATGAGCTTCCTCCGAAGGGTGGCTGGCCTCTCCCTTAGAGATAGGGTGAGAAGTTCGGCCATCCGGGAGGGGCTCAGAGTAGAGCAGCTGCTGCTCCACATCGAAAGGAGCCAGCTGAGGTGGTTCGGGCATCTGACAAGGATGCCTCCTGGGCGCCTCCTGGGTGAGGTGTTCCAGGCATGTCCCACCGGGAGGAGGCCCCGGGGCAGACCCAGGACACGCTGGAGAGATTATATCTCTCGGCTGGCCTGGGAACGCCTTGGTATTCCCCCGGATAAGCTGGAGGAGGTGGCTGGGGAGAGGGAGGTCTGGGCCTCTTTGCTTAGGCTGCTGCCCCCGCGACCCGGCCCCGGACAAAGCGGATGAAGATGGATGGATGGATAGTTTTTGACATTGTCCATTAAATGGTTCTCTAATTTAACTTAATATCTGAGAGTTTCTTTGTCTTAGACTAGTCGATTTGTCCAAATTTTTTTCCTCCTTTAGTCAACTAAGAAATTAGTCGCCAGGAAAAGCCTGAGTAAAGACCTGAGGTCGAAATTAACGGATGTATGGCGTTTCTTAACAACCACGCGTCATCTGGTGTCAGATGACTGCATAACATTTAGGACACAATCATTTATCAGCATTGAGTATCAATTAAAATTTTAACAACTAAAATAAGTAAGTCTGTAGTAAGTAGTATGTCTGATACCGACTCGTGACCACAACGACGATTAGTTGGCTAGTCAGCTAGTCGCACACATCCCTAATTCTAACCTCTGTTAATTAATAGAGCTGAATGTTACAATTGTTGCAACATTGTACACTGTTCATTTTTATACAAGTTGGGCATTGTTATAACTACGTTTTGCTCATTACTGTTGCATGAAAACCTTTATTAAACCTTTCATTGAAGATTTACAAAGACAAATATAAAGATTTATTGTGATCTGTGTGGAAAAGGCTCATGTTGGGTCTTATGGACTGTATGCTAATTATAGCCCTACAAATTTTAGAAATACATAGTCAGCAATATAAAGTAAAGTTTCCAAACTGATGAAAATATATGCAACAGCAGTAATATTCTGCATTGCACATGGCATAAAATGATATTTCATACATTTTAGTTTCCATTGTTAAACATAGCTGTTTTTCTTTTTCAGGCACTCTCTGAAAAATTACTGCCACAATGTAATCAGACTTTTGGTTTGAAGTAAAGTTTGCAACAAAAAACTTCAATAGCATCGTGATATCCCAATCTATATCATACTGGCATTTTGTTACCAAGAAAAAGGAAAGTAATTCCAAGTTCGGGACCTGAATGCTGCAGTGGCATGACACGCTGTTAATGACGACTATCTGAATCATCATTTGCAGATACGGCCGCAGTGCCCTCAGTTTGTAAAAATTTACTTTAGTTGTAACGATGGAGGACTTTGACCCATTTTACCGTCATTAATGAACCTTGCCTATTTGAGCAGTGGTTCACAGCATGAAGCAGGAAATAAAGCATGCTCTTGTGTCTCACAAGGGTCACTCCCCCATTCTGTTTCTGACAGTGTGGACGTAGGTTGCTGAGTTTCAGTCTTAATCCCTGTCTTACAAACTGAGATTGCCTGAGAATGGTGGACGCCCTTCTGGGGCAGGGCTCACAGTTCACAACCCACCAGTCTGGTTTTAGGACAGGGATTTTACCTGAGCTTGTACACTTACACAGATGTCCACACCAGTGGCATCATTTTTAATATTGTTTTTTTTTTAAGTTATAAAATTTTTGTGACATTGTCAGGTCATGGTGATCCACTGTGGCTTCGCAGCAAGAAGCTTCCTGGTTTGAATCATCTTGCTTTGGGCCTTTCTCAGCAGTTTAAAAAATTCCATTTGATGTAAGCCAATATATTTATCCAATTTATCCATCACACCAGCCCTATATAACACTTCCCAATGGTACAGTATTTTCAGCACTGTTGTCACAGCAATTGTTTGTTGAGGAGGTTTTGGTGTTTCAGGGGCTCAGAGACACAAATCTTAACATGACCTCACTCGGAGTATTTCTTATTTTAAACTTTGTATCAGGTTGTCATTTTTTTCCTAAATCCTGCAACAACTATCCCTGATGCCTTCACACAAAACTGCTGTGAATGCAAAAAGTAAGTATGGGATGACTAATGTATTTTTGCGATTGTCTGTACCACCATTATTGTTTTCACCTGCTGTTGTCTTAACATGCACCCTGTTTCCAAACTGTGTCTCACTGGGTAATCCATCCTCTGTGTATATACTGTCATTTTTCCATTTTTCAAGAGGTCTGACATTCCCTTGAGCTCCTGTTGTGGTGCCCTATTTTTGCTCTTATGTTTGTCCCCATGTGTTAATGTTCCTTATGTGTGTTTTTGGATTTAAGTTTCACGTTCCCTCATTATCTCTTTCTTATTTTGAACTCTTTGGCTCTACCATAATTAAAGGCTTGTTCTTGGTTATTGCTTTCCTCATATCGGACACTCCTCACAGTCCCAATCATTCTTTTTCTTGTGTCTTGTCTTGAGTGATTAAAAAGCGTGGTTTTTGCAATTAATGGAGCCCCTGACCTAGAAAAAAGCCAGAAAATGGATGGATGGAAAACCACAAATGTTTGCAAAGCCTTTCTCAGGTATTCCAAAGTTAAGTTGTCCCAAAATCAGCTCTGTCCAAGCTCTCTACTTTTTGGGATTATACACATAATCAGTGGCCATTAAGGGAGCTGTCTGAGGAGCAGTAGATGAATTTGACTCATTTGTGACAGTAAACATTGTATTTTAGTCAATTTATTTAAATACTATAAGATCAAACTTAATCTATCAACCTGAGCTCATACACTGTACATTTTCCTTAAAATAATTAAGAAGGAAACCTCGCTGTTTAAAATATGAGAATACAAGCAGTTCATTGTAAAAACACTAGCTGCATATTCAAGTAAGAGAGCGTGTAAAAGAAAGCATGTAGCTAAATGCATTGGAAGACATGTTCACATTGTGTTTCATCAACAGAGAAAGAAAATCAAAATTTGAATTTTCTTTTTTCTTTGTGTTTAAGCTTGGTAAAAGGAACTGCTGGTAACATCCCCGGGAAGCCTTTCCAGGAAAGAAGAGGCTGCAGACGTTGCAGCTGTTTGCTTTAGCAGTTTTCAAAGAGCTTAACCTCTCACTGGACATTTAGATATGTCTGCACACAGAACAGATATTAGATTGAAAAAGCACTGAGGCAACCAAAAGTTTTGTTTTCAGTGATAAATTATTTACTTACAATTCCATGACACTGCATTTATTTTTAGTTTTATTAATCAGAAAAAATGTGGGAAAGTCTAAGTAAAAATAAAGAACTTTGTGGTGCTTGGATGGGGAAAATGTAAATTCACCATTTAAAAAACTCATAATTAAATGCAGAGTGGTGTTTAAACACATGGTATTTATTTCATCATAACTAAGGATGAGCCTATGGCTCACCTGATCCAGCCCTAACTACAAGTTTTGTCAAAAAAGAAAGTCTTAACCCTAATCTTAAAAGTACAGAGGTTGTCTGTCTCCTGAATCCAAGCTGGGAGCCTAAACGCTGAAGGCTCTGCCTCCCATTCTAATTTTAAATATCCTAATAACCACAAATAAGTCTGATAGCAAAGTGCTCTATTGAGGTGATACAGTGCTTAATATGACTTCTAGATAAAATAGGGCCTGATATTCAAGACCTTGTATGTGAGATGAAGAATTTTATATTTAATCCTGAATTTAACAGGGAGCCAATGAAGAGAAGCCAGTATAGGAGGAGAAATCTGCTCTCTCTTTCTAGTCCCCATCAGTATTCTTGCTGCAGCATTTTGGATTAACTGAAGGCTCTTCAGGAAGTTTTTAGGACATCCTGATAATAATGAATTACAGTAGACCAGCCTAGAAGTAATAAATGCATGAACTAGTTTTTCAGCATCACTCTGAGAACAGGATATTTCTAATTATAGAAAGATATTTCAGAAATGGGAGAAGGCCTACATATTTGTTTAATATATGCACTGAAGGACATACCCTGGTCAAAAATGACTCCAAGGTTCCTCACAATGTTACTAAAGGCCAAGGTAATGCCATCAAAATTAAGTATCTGTGTCAGGGCCTGGGGGGTCAGCAAGGCGCTGATCATTATGCTCCTATCTCTCGCTCTGTCTTTCTCTCTCTCTCTCTCCTGTTTTGTCGGGGCAGAACTCATGGTGGGTTCACGCCCTCGGCCCACGCCTCCCTGTATTGGAAACACCTGGACCTCATCAAGACCAGCTGGTACTTAAGAGGGAAGAGGTCTGCTGTTCAGCGCTGGATCGTTGTTAAACTCTTATTTCCTGGACCCATCCCTGTGTTTCCTCGAGCGGTGTGTGGAAGGAGCGACTGGGCACTAGTGGAGAGAGAGGTCGGAGTGGAGCGTGTGTGGGATTCCCCGGATCCCTGAAGCCCTGCCCCCTCACGTCTTGTATATAGCGCTATCCCCGCACAGCCTGTAAATACACTCGGTGAAGAAACTGTAAACAAACTTTCATTGTTAACTCGCAACTCAGGGGTCCCGCGTGTGGATCCTCAAGGGCAACCCGTGACAATCTGGTTAGTAGAGGTGGGCGGATCAATCCAAATATTGATAGTATCGATACCAACTCGGGTGTTGCCTCAAATAAAAGAACAATTTTTGGACCTCAATCTTCTCGAAGTCTTTGTACTAATGTTGAGTTTATTCCTAAGTCTTGTGTACTTTTGAAGGGTTTTCACTTTTCTGTGTCTCCTGTGTTCCCTCTGTCTCACTTTGTGACATGGTTACTTCCTAGTGTTACCCTGATTTCCTGTTGCTGTAGCGTTCTGGTGTCTTTCGGCTTTGGCTGTATTGCGGGCTGCAGTTTATCTTAACAATAATCTGCCATAATAAACAGCAACACAACAGAACAGTGCGCACTCAGCTCTTTACTTTGTTGACTGCAACACACATGGCACAGGGCTCGTTGCGCCATAAACAGTCCCACAGTAAACACTAGGCAGGAACCAAAGTGATCTTACAAAATGCCATAAGAAATTACTTAAATGTTATACATAGAAACATAAAGCAAGTGACAATAAAGTAATTAAATATACAGTAAACGCGAATGTGTAAAATCATAAAAGTGAGGTTGAAGTTGTCTTAATCTTGTTTGTTTCTTGTTAGACAATTCTGGTTTTCACCTTCAAATCTCATTTGGTGTGTCAAAGTGTAAGCCTCCAGTATTTTCACAGACAAAACAAAGAAACAAAGGCAGCCAGGCAGGCAAATCTGGCGTGCATAATCCTGTGAAATGGTGCAGGATGGTAGTCACCACAGACAAGTTTAATTTTACTAAACATTTCCTTTCGGTGTAATTTTAGTGTGTACCTACACTAAAATCAGTTCAGACATGAGCAAGAAGATGAAGGGGAGGTTCAGCTTTAGAGTCCGGTTGGTTGGTTGATAGTCTTGTTTTGTTTTTTTGTGGGGGTATTTTTTTTTTTGTGTGTGTGGTTTTTGATAGGCCACTTCCTACACCTTTTTGGTCATTGTACATTGTACCACCAACACACAGTAGAGGGCAGAATACATTGATGGCTTTATTGATGGTACTATTGATTATTTTAGCCAAATCAAAGAGCAAAGCACAGTCACAGATGTTGAATTGTGCAGACAGAAGGACAGAAAAGAGGTATCAGTGAAGAAACTCCAGCAACAGGCGTTTCAATACTGCATTCTTTCAATATACTGTAGTGCTTGTGCTTTTGACACCCTTGTTACAATCACTGACCTGTGCGTGTGTTTGTATATAAACTCACACATAATTTAAGCAAATATGATGTTAATGTTAACAGATGTAGAGAACTGTTTCAGTCCTCCATGTTTGGAGGAGGAGTAACGTTTGTGCCTTGGAGACTTCATCTAATCTGACTGCACCTATTGATCTGCGTTATGAGCTGAAAAACTCGTAAAGCCCCCCCAACCCAAAGTGTTTATCTAGGAATTGATTAAAACAGAAAAACAGAGCTTGTGTCATAAAAGAGATCGATAGTGCTGATACTTTTGAGGAAAAAAAGAGCTCCAGATTTGCGTTGGACAGATGCCACAATTCGTGAATTGTGCTTTATGATGACAAGATGAGTCGACATTGATACGGTTAGCACTGTTGCCTCACAGAAAGAAGGTCCTGTGTTCAAATCCACCATCTGGCCGGGGTCTTCATGCAGTGAGTTTGCATGTTCTCCCCATGTCTATGTGGATTCTCTCTGGGAGGTTTGGCTTTCCCCCACAGTCCAAAGACTCTGTCTGTGTTGGCCCTGTGACAAACTGGTGACCTGCCCAGGGTTTACCCAAACTTGTGGATTTAACATCTTACACACCAAATGTTTTGCAGTGTGGAGAGAAATTAGAAATGGTATTGGAAAAACTGCTGTGCTTGCTACAGCTGATCACAACAAGAAAAGATTTTCACATGCTAACAGGCTGTGCAGCTTATCACAGCTTTCTCTGATGTTTCTCTCTTTATCAGCTTCTTCTCTCTTAACAGTGGCACCTGACATTTGTACATGATCCATCCAAGAATAGGCAGCAAAGCTGTCACAGAGACACCAAATATAACCCAAAGAAAGCTGTAGTTCTCTTCCTCTGCCTCTCTATCCCTCCCACTACCTTCTTTTTTTTCAGCTATTCAACATCTCCTCCTAATCTGTGATGCTCTTTCCGGGTTTAAAAACTTGCTTCCAGATAGAAAGAAACCCATCTGTTTTTTAAGTGTTTTTAAGTGACAAGCTCTACCTCAACTGAGACTGTGAAAAGGTCATTATGAAGCTGTCGATGTAAAATCGCTTCCTAGGTTGGTGCTCTCATACTTTGGGTTTCGTCTAATAGGAAGCTCCGCTTTGTTCCATCTCCTAACTTTCTCAGGCAGTAGATTTAAAACACCAAAAAGAAGGGCTGGCGATGCTGATTATTTCTGTTTTATCAGTTTTCTAATTTTTTGTTCACTAATTCATTTTTTCACTTTTATCATGCTGATCATTTGTAAGGTTGGCTGAACTCATTAAATCTGGAATCTATTTTCTGGAACCTGGAATCTATGAATATTTCTGAGGGCAACATATTCGTTTCCTGTTATGTGTGTGCTCTCTCTCTCTCTCTCTCTCTCTCTCTCTCTCTCTCTCTCTCTCTCTATATATATATATATATATATATATATATATATATATATATATATTAGGGGTGCAACGATACACAAAATTCACGGTTCGGTTCGGTTCGATACTTTGGTGTCACGGTTCGATATTTTTTCGATACAAAAAAAATGTTCATGCCTTTTTAATTTGTCATTTATTAAAATTATAAATATATATTTTAACTCAAAAGTACAGTTTTTAAATTTAACCCTAACCCTTGTGCGTGTTTTTTATTTTGACAGCGAATGCGCACCTGCGGACCACTTATGTGCAGCCCTGGTTATTTAGCTCATCATATTGCAGCCACAGAAATTCTTTTGTCCATGAAACCATAAAGCTGCACTTTCTTTTTGCCTTATAGTCTGATTTGTCATAACTTCTCCGTTTTGTGGTAAGCTTTTCTTTGGCTGTCACTTCTTCGCCCTGACCTGTCTTATTTGGCTCAGCAGAACTGAAATGCTTTTACACACGCACTCACATAAGCTCAGCGATTCTCTGCGCGATCAACCTCTCACATGTTTAAGCTTGCTGCGGGAGATTTCACTTGTCATGTTTGCATAGTAAGCTAACGATTAATAAGACCATGTCAGAGGAATTGGTGCACAAATTATCATCACTCACAGATCAGTGCTGTCGCTGTCTATACACAGTTCGCACGATTGCAAAGTGAAAGCAAAAAAACAAGCGCAAATTCAAACGCGACTTCAATATGTCACATATTGACAGTGGCTCACCGATGCCAATGACATAATTACCCAGCTACATTTCTGAAAGAATGCAAAAGCATTGACATATATTTTTCCTACAATAGCCCGACGGGCAGGGCAGAGATAGATTTTGGTAGCCCGACTGAAAAAATCGCTAGCTCCGGGACGTCGGGCTAGCGATATTGCAAGCCCTGTATCTGATTGAGGAATCACTCATCTTTGGAAAAGAGAGTTTATTACAGAGAAATGTCTCTTTCCAAAATAAAAGCTATACTATCCGCTTCTTCTGGGCTATATTCTCAGCAGCATAAGGAGAATCATGTGCTAACAGCTGTCTAAATGACTCGGCTAAAGTTAGTAGCATGCTTGCTTTTTTTTTGTCTGCTTCCACTTGTCTTTGCACTAGGATGATGTCGGCGTAAATGTGCAGTCATATTCGTTGTGTTCCCACTAGTGCTTTCAGGTTAATCTCGTTGAAATAACCTTAACGCCACAACACGGCAAATCTCCGTTAACGAGCTACCGCCGATCGCTCCGTGCATGGGGCTAGACGGCCAACACGTTAACGAGCTAACTGCGCTAACACACTAGTTCCCACCCATGTAATTGAGCATTGCGTGGCACATCCAACATACTGTTTTACTTTAGTCCATGACTCGCTTACCTTCAGGGTCATACGTCACATGAAAACCAAAATAATTCCAAACGCCAGATCTGAATGAGGGTGGAGGAGGTTCAATTTGCCATGTTGCAAGGAGAGCTTAACTTCTGTCTCGCTAGCTTGCCCTGCGCTCTTCCTTCTGACTATGCTGTCTGTGTTGAGCGCTCAGTGGATCTGCGCTGGACAGTGCAGCCTAGGCGGAGTAGTCGAACACAGATTCACTGAGCGCTCAACACAGACAGCATCGTCAGAAGGAAAACTGATAAAATAAATTACAAATGTTGTATTGTTCGATACATATGCGTACCGAACCGAAAGCACTGTATCGAACGGTTCAATATCAATACGAATATCGTTGCACCCCTAATATATATATATATATATATATATATATATATATATATATATATATATACACACATATATAGATATATGTATATATATATATATATATATATATATGTGTGTGTGTGTGTGTGTGTGTCTGTGCTATGTGTGTTAATAATCAGTTTACCATGTTGAGACCTAATGAGCGTGTGAATATATTAAGCACAGGTGTTAGACACTTTTGTACATTTCCAACAGAGAACCAGTAATCACACTGTCATGAGCTGTAGAGCTGGTGTAAGATTAACAAAAAGGTTACAATGATTGAGCAGTACTCATATGGGAGCAGTGATTTTAATACATTTCCGTGCTGCCACAGCAGCACAGAAGCAGTATAAGGAGCTAAGTGCAGAGAGTCATTAATAAATCTTCAGATTTTGATGGATGTATTTTAAAATTTTCTAAATCATGTAATTCACTCTGAACTAAAGTAGAAGTGTGGATGGACTACAGCAGTCCGATCTTTAATCATATCTTATATAAAATGCATACTACATGTGATAGTAAAACCTGTCTCATTATTGCACATAACTTAATTTATTTGCATCACTTCCATGTGTGGATTGGATCAGTTGTCACCAACAGCTGGTGAGAATTTCATGCCAATAGCACCTTCAGAAATGTATTTCCTTACATATAGAGCAGCAAATTAAGAGTTATTCCTTGCAGTTGATGTGCTGGACACTTAAAAAATTTGGCACGTTTAGAAAGTTGCTCCATTGGAAGCACTTAGACATAGAAAAAAAACATGCTTACAGGAATGTGTGTGTGAAGGAGGAATGGGCCATGCTGTATAAACCACAATGTGTGCTCATTAGAGTAGGAAAACACTTCACCACTCCATTTAATATGTTGGGATCCCTTACTATTATTGTTGTTAATATGATAATTGTTTTCAAAGAGTTTACAGTGAGACCTTTCCTTGTGCCTCTTTCAACATCTTGTGATGTGTTGTAAAGTTTATATCATGTAGTTTACCTGTTGTTATCATTATATGATTTTAATAAGGAGAAATCATTTGGAAGAACTGAACATTAAGGGCCCTGAGGCAAATGTTGTTGTGATTCGGCGCTGTATAGGTAAGTTGAATTGAATTGAACATGATTTGTTGAGATAGAGAAATTAATTAATCTATTAGGCAGTCACACCTTGATGACCCATCATGCCAGAATTACAGCTGTGATAGGCTTTAGGACATGAATTCTGGAGTCTAGACGCTGGTGGTGGTGAAGATGAATGTGGAAGCTTGAATGGAGTTCCAAGTGACTCGAGTGAGACAGAGATGACGAAGAGGTGGATTGCACAAATGAAAGTCTGAAAGGGCGAATGACAAAAGAGCACTGAGATTTAAAGCATGTGGAGTGGAGCTCATGTTCAGGCTCATGTTCAACCCAAAACTGATACTTCAAAACATGACATGAATTCCAGGAAACCGACACTGAACAGAGGACTTAAATAAGCAGAAGGGTAATGAGGGAAGTGGAAACACCTGGGAAACACAGCTGACACAAATGAACATGATGCCACATGGGACGCAAAACTAAACACACTGAACATGGAAACACAAGACTTTTCAAAATAAAACAGGAAACAAAATGGGATGTAGACATGACAACACAAGCCTGACAATGGGATATGGAAACATGCAAACATGAAATGCATGACAGACTGAGGAGACACAAAGAGAAACACATGGGAATAGATAAGGAAGACGAGGGTTTAACTAAAAGTAAAACACAGAGGACAAGACAGACTTACACAGAGAACAGACAAAGACTCATAAATAAAGAGACATGGATCATTACATTGACTAGACTAAACCCTAACTAAAAACAACACAAGAACTTAACGTTATTCCAATATACCATAAGAAATCAAAAATACAAAATAAACTCAAAATGATGGGTCACAGACCCAGCCCCCTGACAAACTGGTTGGAAAACATATGTTTTTATTCTGTGAAATAACTAATTGGTACACTCTTCAACTCTGTGAATGGAAAAAGTGAAGTTATGACCTGTTCTTCTGCTTGGGAAATATGAAAAAAGGAGGAAGTTATGGAGGTCTGAATGCCTCTTCCTCTATAATTTCCCTGACCAGGACAAGGCAATAATTGAGAAAATTAAAAAACTTTATAGGCTTATTGGAAGTGCAGCTACTCCAGAGAGCCTAGAGGAAGGGTCTGTAGGTCCAGAGAGAGGAGAGGAGGCTGCATCTTTAGAGAAAGGAGAAGAAGGAGGTACATCTTTAAAGAGGTGGACACTGCTTCTGCAGTCAGAGGAGTCATCACTGTGACATCGTGGTTTGTGAATGAGCTTTCCTAAACCCTTTTCAGTTTTGCTTAGTGTAAAACTGTTGGCTTCCTCAGTCTATTGAACAGATGCCATTCTGTCATTTAGACACAGGTAATTTTTACATTAGTGTTCTCACAAGCTCAGGTAATCTCATGACATTGAGGAAGTAAGGTTTCCTCTTCAATGCCATGTGCTAGCACGAGGCAGAGCAGCTACCTAAAATCCACTCCCACAGATGCGGATTATCTTATTAATAGAATTCCTCTGAAAAAGACACCCTGTCAGAAGTGCTTGACTCGTTGGTATAACTCACAAATGTGTACCTTAAAGAAAATAACCCATCAGATGGGGAGGAAATGGTGTGTCACTCATTTAGATGATTTTTATTTAGCCTTACTTAGTTTGTTGTTCTATGAAGAAGCCCTCTATTTACTATTCATCACTGACTGAGGGAAAATTAATACAACCCTCTTTCTCTTTCGACCTTTGGGTGGAGCTCTCACTTTGTGTTGGCTCTCAGTATCACTTCCTGTTCCTGTTCCAACAAACACCCACATAGCATGCAGGTCTGGCCCAGATCTGGTATCAAGCCGGCACTGCTGGCTGACTTCTGGCATGATAAGACGTATGTCATCCAGACTAGTGATGTGTCGGTCACGAACGAAATGGCTCTCAGAGCCGGGTTTTTGACATGAACGACGCGAGCCGGCTCCTTATCGCGAGACGTGGGTTTTTTTTTTCTTTCTCTCATCCTCTCTCTCGCACTTTTTTTCCACTTCACTCCGCATGCGGGCCTTGTGCTTTGCGCTGGGAAGAAGGGGGAGGGGTGGTAGTTACACTCGAAGTAGCACAGGAACAGAGCAGGAGTGAGAGACAGAGAAAAAGAGCCAGGGACAACAACGTCACATTAGAAAGGTATAGTAATCATCCACAACTATTTTCAGTTGCGGATGATAAAGGATTCAGAAAGTTTATTCATGCAGGCCTATATGACAGAGAATGCATCTTCTTTTTGTTTTCATATTTTAAATTATATTTAATTGTGTTGTGTTTTGCAGTGTTTTGTGTTGTTTCATTTTAAATTTGTTTAAAAGGAAAAAGCTGAAAATTTAAATAGTTAAAAGTTGAACTGTGGCTAGTTGGTTTTTGTATTATACGATCGATTTATTTCATTTTATGTGGAGTGGATAAATAAAAGTATATTTACTCCAAAAGACGTAAAAACTCCAAAACATGTAAAAACTCCAAAACACGCAAAACTCCAAAACACATAAAAACTCAGAAGCACGTAAAAACTCCAAAACACGTACAAAACACAACAGAAGTGCTCCAGGATGCTAGGGCGCAGTGTTGAGCTTTTGTTACCTAGTGGCTACACAAGCCAGGAAGTACCAACGACCAGATTTGGTGTGTGGTAGTAACAGGTAAATGAACTTATATATGAATGCTTGTGTATAAATACACAAACAATACACATATGCTTTCAATTGTGTAATTTAAGTGATCTAGGTAGCTCTGTTTTGAAGTTCAGTTAACGCTAGAAATGTGTTTTGGAGTTTGTACGTGTTTTGTCTCTAGGGGCCACCACATATATTTATATATAAACATATTAGGGGTGCAACGATACACAAAATTCACGGTTCGGTTCGATACTTTGGTGTCACGGTTCGATATTTTTTCAATACAAAAAAAAATGTTCATGCCTTTTTAATTTGTCATTTATTAAAATTATAAATATATATTTTAACTCAAAAGTACAGTTTTTAAATTTAATGTTGCTGAAACACCAAAGTAATAAAGAAAATAAATCTATCTTTGGAGAAGAGAGTTTATTACAGAGAAATGTCTCTTTCCAAAATAAAAGCTATACTATACGCTTCTTCTGGGCTATATTCTCAGCAGCATATTAAACATATCATAAGGGGAATCATGTGCTAACGGCTGTCTATATGACTCGGGTAAAGTTTGTAGCATGCATGCTTGTTGTTTTTGTCTGCTTCCACTTGTCTTTGCACTAGGATGATGTCGGAGTAAATGTGCAGTCATATTCGTTGTGCATAATTCCTTAATCCCTTTGTGCATAATTTTATATTATTGTTAATAATAAATTAATTAAAGCAACAAAACAACCTGAAGAGCTGGTTCGGAGCCGAAAGAGCCGGTTCTCTAAAAAGAGCCGGAAATCCCATCACTAATCCAGACATGGGCCAGGCCTGGCATAGATGGCACTGGCTATGTGATGGCATGCCATATCTGGCTCGATTGTGGTTTGGTGTGTGTGGCCCGGGCTCATAGAAAACAGGTCTAGCCCGGATCCGGCATCAAGCTGGCACTTCTGACTGACTGGTGTCATGGCAGGGTGTATGTCAGCCAGATGTGGACCACGTCTGGCAATGATGGCACTGTTTATGCTCCTATTTTATTTAGAAGACCCAAATGCCATGTTGCAATACTATACCGCTATGGTAGCCAACGTTTCAAATGCAGGTTTGACAGGTTTGTTAGTGTACACTTTATCCAAAACCTGGTGACGGTTTACTCATTGTTGCCAGTAGGTGGCTGTAGCTCAGGAGGTGGAGCAGGTCACCTACTGTTTGGAAGGTTAGTGGTTTGATCCCTCCAGTCTGCATGTCAAGAGTGTGAATGTGATTGAATGTAGTTAGGAAGCACTCAGTTTAGAGAAAGTGTGTGATTGGGTTAATGTAGTATGTTGTATAGAGCACTTTGAGTAATCCGGGAGAGTAGAAAAGCACTAAATAAGAATCCGTCCATTCACTGTCTGAACAGAGTTTTGTCATCTTTGCTTTGCATGTTCCGGCACATGTTGTTATTGCATGGCTTGATTAAGGTACACGTTAGGCCAGGGGTGGGCAACTCCAGGCCTCGAGGGCCGGTGTCCCTGCAGGTTTTAGATGTGTCCTTGAACCAACACAGCTGATTTAAATGGCTAAATTAGCTCCTCAACATGTCCTGAAGTTCTCCAGAGGCCTGGTAACGAACTAATCATGTGATTCAGGTGTGTTGACCCAAGGTGAGATCTAAAACCTGCAGGACTTCAGCGATCTGACGGACAAACACCAAACCAGGTGTTTGTCCGTCAGATACACAACAAAGCACATTTTTTTGCAGAACATGCAAGCGGCCGTTGTTATTGTCATATTTGTCGGACTAAGACGCTCTTAAATCTGGGAGTAATCTGGGTCCTAAACTCCGTATACTTCAGGTCAAACAACACTGCAGCATCACTTAGAGTTAAAAACTGTCTAAATTCTTTCATCTTTAATAAAACGATCAGCATTGCTGCTTTACCAGGGGTAACTATAAAGTTTAACTTCCAGGCATCCATGAAAACAAAAGTTATTACATTTAACGGAGTTAGAAGTTAGCAGGAAGCTAGCGGAAGTTAGCTCGCTAGTTTCGCTAGTTACTTAAGCATGATATAGCACGTTCTGACAGAGAGATTTCTGAAAAAAATCAAACGTACAGCTCTGCTATCACTTCCAACATAAATGAAGACAGGAAACTAAACAGCAGTGACGTTTGTAGGGTTACTGAAGTTGGGCTAGCTGGTATATAATGATGTGCTACGTGATCGCTAGCGACACAGCTATGTTAGCATAACATAAACGAGTCATTCCTACTATTCGGTGCCATTTCAGTGTGATCACTCTTCATCAAAAAATACAAAAGTTTGAATTATTTTAACATTTCATCTAAAAGAGGGATTTTCAACCTATAAGAAAAATGTATTGGTCCAGCTAAGGATATTATATTATAATATTTTTTAAAATCAAAGTCTTTACCCATGACGTGCCAAATGTCCACCCTGTTACAGGACATTCAATTTTCTATTAATAACTGTTTTGAATACACAGTTATAGTAATATTTACATTTTCTAAAAGCTACAATGTCCCTTTTTAAAATCTGCAAGGAAATTTCATGTTACAGTGCATAGCAATAACAGGGGTGACGGTAACAGGGGGGAGATTTTATGCTAAACTTAGCCATTACTACTAGTATGATGAACAACAAGCTAGTACATGGTGACCACTAAGAACCATTTTTAACATGTTTATTAGCCATATTATAAAAATTACAAAAAAAAAATTGTTTCCACTATTATAAGCGTAACAGGTTGGACGTGTTATGCTTTGCCACATTACAAAATCTTGCTAAAACATTGAAAAAAGGATTGATTAAAGAGTGGTACTTACTCGTCTTCTTCTTGAAAGTTTTCCCTCCAAAATATGTTACATCCGGGAGTGTCATGTGACTAAAAGAATAATCAGGTGATGTGTTCTATGGAATTCTTATCAGAGTAACAGGGGTGACAGTTGATTCAGGGACACAACATTTTTTAAAGATTTTAAGTATTAAACATGCATTAATAATAAAAAAGAACATTTGATGAGGAACATTAGAAATAAGCCAATCCAGAAATGATGAAAAATCTAGATTTTTTTTTTTTAAGTTATATTTGTAACTGAAGTCGAGCAAGCATGACTGGGGACATAGTACTTTAGTGACTTGTGCTAAAATAAAAGTAATTTACTTTTAATGTATTTATCCTGTGTATATATCAATGTGTTCTATGGTAGAGGGGGGTTAAACATACAAGAAAATGGTTTAGAAATAAGCATTAGACAAGTTTTACACTAAATATACCATATTATGTCATTAGGACTCAAATGGCACCGAATAGTAAGAATGACCCAAACAGTGAAGCTGGAGGACGAACACTAACACTTTTCCACTTATAAAAGTTAACGTGAAGGTTCTTCATGGTTAGAGACAAATGCAATCGCATGGCAGGATACTGTAAACGGACCAAACTTCAGTCAGGAGAACAACTGAGATAATCCATCCACAATACGAGGTTAGTCATTAATATACTGCAACAACATGGGAATAGAGCAGCTACCAGAGAATTCAACATTAATGAATCAATGGTACAGAAGTGGAGGAAGCAAGAAGAATGAGTTTAATAAAGTTTGATTTATCTGACTGCTTTGTTTCGCTTAATGTGCCTTATAATCCCGTGCACCTTATGGTCCGAAAAATGCGTACTGCACACTGCAGTTTAATGTTGCAAAGCACCTCTTTTTAACTTCAGTGGATATTATACATGGTTATGCTGAGGATATGTCAGCCCATTTCTACTGGAAATGCCTTTTGGTTAAACTTTCAGCAAGGAATTTGCATTTGCACTGTTAAATTTTTATAAAGCTTTAATGTACATAAAAACCAGCTTCTTGTTTAAGTGAAAATAAATGGAAGGTTGTCTTTTTGCGCTAGTAATGTTGTGGAGTTGTATTTTGTCTCGCATCAATTATATCGTCGGTTATATCGTTATCGCAAATTTTCAAATATATATCGTGATAAATATTTTTGGCCATATCGCCCTGCTCTACTGTCAGGCCTCTACTGCAACTGTCTTCACTTCCAGCTATTATTGAGGCATTTGCCCTTCAATTTTGTCTTCAGCAATGAAACACTGCTCCGTCAGATGCAGGTCAAGTGGTTGACGTGGCCACTGCATAACATTCCACTTCTTTTAACTATTTGTTTTTTTTCTGCAGAATGCTTTAAGTGATTGTCCATCTGGACCATCAAGTGCTGCCTCATGAGTTTCGAAGCATTTGGCTGAATATGAGCAGATATATTGCCCAAAACACTTCAAAATTTATCCTGCTGTTTTTGTCAGGAGTTGCTTCACTAAATACAAGAATATCACATCCCTGGCCATGGAACATCAGAGAAGCCAATTGTTCCATTACTTTTGGTCCCTTAAGTGGAAGGCACATATGAAAACAGTTCAAATACCTCAGTTATAGCCAATCGTGTTAGTTTCATTTCAAATCCATTGCGTGGCATATAGAGCCAAAAGTAGAATTCCCATGTTCCAATATTTATGGAGCTGACTGTTTGTCTTGAATTTCCCAACACTGTTTTTGAATTGTCATTTGAAATATCTTTTTTTTTTTTTAAATCATCACAGGAAATCGAGGATGCGTACTTGGATGTCAACTCTATTGGTGAGCTGGATGGGAGCAATCCTGGAGTAATTCTTCCATCTGTTGAATGTCCTCTATCTGAGAAGGACATGGCAAGACTAAGAGACACTGTCAATGTAACAAGGCCCTCTCAGTCAGATGGCCGAGACATTTATTTGGATGTACTTAACTTTGTACTAACTCACCGTTCCTAGGCGGCAACATTTTTATTTTGAATTTTCAACCCAGAGAAGGTTCATGAATAGCTCAGGCCTTTATTTGATGTGATATACATGTAAAATGAACCTGCCAGGAAATTTTTATGTGAACACTCAAACATCACATTACAAACAATTTTTTTTGTCTCTGGCACATTTTTCAACAGTAAACCTGTATGTTTTTGTGTGCTTCATGCCACTCATTAAAGAACTCTGGCTGTCAGTCTCCAACTTTGAAATGTGCTTCCTGAACATTAAATGGAAGGAGCAGCATTTTGAGTTACACCTCAAAACTATTGATAGACAATGCTATGCTTTACACATTGTTAAATTCCTGGCCAAGATGAAAAGCCTCCAGCAGAACCATTCTGAATTGACTATAGGACTTCATATGTTTCACAGGCAGGACAATGGTCTTAGCACAGGATAGCAGATGCTGTGATTTCCAAAGTCAGCTTCACAATTGTGATTAAATTTTACCACCACAGCAAAGTCCTTCTTTTCTGAGGGGAGGAGAGCAACATGGCCTTGACCGGTGATCCATTGCAGAAACCTGGCAGGTGTGAGAGATCTTGGGCCATCTTCGTCAGCTACATGTTCTTGACCTTCTGTTAGGATAAGAGTGAATTTTAAGACGTTTTGAAGAACCCTGGCCTTTTGGACAAAACAAATATCTAAATATTTGAATTCGATACAAGTGTAACTTTTGTCACAAAAACCTTAGAATATAATTTTGGAATGTGACAACTATAAACTAGACAAAAATAACTATTTACCTTCTGACTCATAAAGCAAGTCCTGAATTAAGTTAACCAGGTCCCCGCCAGCGGAGCCCGGAACCAGATAATGGATGGATGAGAGTCTTGCAACATTGCCGTAGCGCAGGTGATGAAGACTGCATCCCAAGCCCGATTAGTTATAGAGACTTTGAAAATGTTTTCCATATTTTTGGGGAAGGATCAAATTGTTAATATTACTTTACCTTTCGAAGTAAGTTTTAGCCGAAAATGATAGCGAGGCGTTTCTGTTGAGCTAGCATTTCAGCAAAAAACGTTATAAAATAAAAAAACAGAATAGCCGAAAAATTAACCGTAGCAATAGCCACGTCTTAAATTCGTAGTATTCACAGACTGCAGTGTAATTGTTCCAAACTTAAACACTCACCTGATTGTTCGCGCCAGCAGTGTTGTTGGAAGACAACGCCATCGTTCACTGAGGGACAAGTTAACAGGCAGCCCCCACCCGATACAATGCGCGCTACTTTGAGAGCATGGGAAATGACCACTTCTCACGTAGTGGCTGGGAAAACGTCTCATAATTGATCAGTTACGGCATAATTTGTACACATTACTGCTTGAAAGAGCTTTAGTAACTGAGTTTTAGCAGTTATGCATAGGGTTGCCAACTCCCTGAAAAATAAATAAGGGACACCTCGTGGCCAGGGCCGGGCGACCCAGTTGTCTTCACCCTTCCCAGTGTGGTGAATTTTCTAGCTCTTTTTTTGTGTGTGAAATTATTTTTTTAACCATTTGACTTGAAGTTTATTTAAGTAGATGCATATTCTATTATTTGTGATATGAACACATGTGAAACAAATGATCATTTAGCCATTTATTTTTAGCTCAAAATGACAACATTAACACAATAAAACAGGTCTCCTTCTTAAACAGAAGCCTGTCATGCTTAACTTTTGAGAATATAAGTAAATCTTTCTTTAAAAGAACTCTGTCCTGCTTAACTTAAAATAATAGAAAACAATAGAAAGAAAAATATTCTTGTAACAGTGCACATTTAGTGCATTTAGTACAATTGGCTTCAGTTGAGGTATTATTTCAGCTTTTCTAATGCTAATCAGCTGCTCCCGTTTGAAAACCCACTTGTTCCCATGATTACGCATCATAACCCATCATCATTATTCATCTATGTATTACTTTTATGTATTAGTCATCAATTTGTTGTAATCATCTATCCTTGCAGTTGTTTATTACACAAAATAAATTATATTATCACACTTCTGGCCACATAGCGCTGATATTCACTGCACATGCCCATATTAACTTTTTCCAGCCAGGTGTTTTCCTTTTCCCATTCTTCCCTTTCTCTGAGGGGAACAAACATTGCTGCTCTAATGCTGGGCTTACACTGTGCGATTTTTGGCCCATTTTGAGCCGATTTTTGAGTGATCGGACCGATTTTGGCCTTCATCGTGCGTCGTGTAGTATACGTGGGGTAACGAGAAGTGATTAACACCTCACGACCAGCTCCCGATCATCAATCGCTCGTGAGGGTGTCACCACAGGCGCTCACACTGCTCACGCGCAAACACGTAAACGTCGGTGAAAAAGATGGAGCAGCACGGCTGTGCAGCGTGTGATCTGGACACAAGCGACGGAGGCACAACTTGTAGAACTTTGGCAAGCTCATCCGAGCCTTTTCGATGTGGCCTCACAAAATTATCACGACCACAACAACCGTGAAAACAGTTGGATTTACATTGCTGCTCAATCACAGCTGCCTGATCAATGTTTTTCATTAGCAATTTAGCAAAGTTGGTGGTGGTGGTGTGCGTGTCTGTGTGAGTGAAAGACAGAGAGAGAGAGCGACAGATTTTCTGTTATAACCTTCATTTTATGGAGGCACAGTGTGAGCACTCAGGTCGCATCAGAGCATCGGGCCGTATAGTGTGAGACCCTGCATCGTGACCTACCAACTTCTAACCCCTGCGAGCCAATCGTGCAGTTTGAGCAGGAGCTGAATAACGTGACTGAAAAAAAAAAAATCGCACAGTGTCTGCCCAGCTTTAGGTTTACTGTCATCCGAGACTTGCACCGCAGTGTCGGCGTTTGTTTCCCTGTTGGCCATGCTTCTTGTTGTGGTCATCTGTTGTCTTCTGGTATTTTCTCCGCAAGCGACCTTTCCTCGACCAACGAGATGAGCAGTAATCTGAATTGTCATACTCGAATTGTCATAAGTGTGCTGTCAGCTCATTGGTCACAAAGCAGGAGAGAGGCTGGGAATTATGTTTTCAAACAAAGCGTTAATTCCATTAAAAGTTATAGACTACTTTTGATTCTCACTGTATTACGGGAGAAAGTGCGTCGCTTATTAGCTCAATACGGGACGTGTACTTTTGTTTCTAAATACGGGACGATTCCGTATTTTAAGGGACGGTTGGCAACCCTAGTTATGCATGACATGTTTTCTAAACATTATCAAATAATACAGTGCAGGAGGTGTTTGATAAATTATGGTCATTCCCAGGTTTCCTGAAGGCAACATGAAAAAATGGACCATCTTGAGCCTGCAGCGGTCTGCTGTCACTCATGATTCCCCGCCCCTTTCTGTGTAGCCACGCCCACCAGGCCAAAACAGGGCCAAAAGTCTGCAACTGAAAAATAGAGATCTGAAAGTGAAAAAAAAATTGAAGCTGAGAGAAAAATCCGAACCTGAAGAATTTTTTTTTGTACATTAATTTAAAAGATCTGAATCTGAAAAAATGTAATCTGAGACTGAATAGATTTTTTAAAAATAATAATAATGAAAAAAAGATTACTGAAAATTTTTAAATAAAGTTTACTCAGAGAAATTATAGATAAAAGAACCATTGGGTTTTCAGTTAATACAAATATTCAAAACGTTTGATTTTATTTTAAATCCAACTCTTTCTTTTTCAAAGTTCACTCTAAAAATGTGACTTTTGCTTTCAGTTTACATATTTTCGATTTCAAATTTTTCTTTCAATTCCACAAACATTATGGCCCTGATTTAACTCCATAATTCTCTGTTATATGGGCCTGCATGAATAAACTTTCTGAATCCTTTATCATCCGCAACTGAAAATAGTTGTGGATGATTTTAACTATTTAAATTTTCAGCTTTTTCCTTTTAAACAAATTTAAAATGAAACAACACAAAACACTGCAAAACACAACACAATTAAATATAATTTAAAATATGAAAACAAAAAGAAGATGCATTCTCTGTCATATGGGCCTGCATGAATAAACTTTCTGAATCCTTTATCATCCGCAACTGAAAATAGTTGTGGATGATTACTATACCTTTCTAATGTGACGTTGTTGTCCCTGGCTCTCTTTCTCTGTCTCTCCCTCCTGCTCTGTTTCTGTGCTACTGAGTGTAATAGTGATGGGTCGTTCGCGAACGAAATGGCTCTTAGAGCCGGCTCTTTGACGTGAACGACGCGAGCCGGCTCCTTATCGCGAGCCGTCACGTGGGGTTTTTTTTTTTTTTTGTTTTTTTTTTCCTCTTTCTCTCAGCCTCTCTCTCGCACTTTTTTTCCGCTTCACTCTGCACGCGAGCCTTGTGCTTTACGCTGGGCAGAGGGGGGAGGGGCGGTAGTTACACTCAGTAGCACAGGAACAGAGCCAGAGAGAGAGAAAGAGAGGCAGGGACAACAACATTAGAAAGGTATAGTAATCATCCACAACTATTTTCAGTTGCAGATGATAAAGGATTGAGAAAGTTTATTCATGCAGGTCCATATGACAGAGAATATGCATGTTCTTTTAGTTTTCATATTATAATTTATATTTAATTGTGTTGTGGTTTGCAGTGTTTTGTGTTCTTTTCACTTTAAATTTGTGAAAGGAAAAAGCTGAAAATTTAAATAGTTAAAACTTGAAATGTGAATAGTTGATTTTTGTATTATATGATTTATTTATTACATTTTATGTGGAGTGAATAAATAAAAGTATATTTACGGTGGCCCCTAGAGACAAAGCACATACAAACTTCAAATCACGTACGAACTCTGAAGCATGTACAAACTCCAAAACACGTAAAAACACGTACAAACTCCAAAACACGTAAAAACTCCAAAACACGTAAAAACACGTACAAACTCAGAAGCACGTAAAAACTCAGAAGCATATAAAAACTCAGAAGCACATAAAAACTCAAAACACGTACAAAAGACAACAGAAGTGCTCCAGGATGCTGGGCGCAGTGTTGAGCCTTTGTTATCTTGTGGCTACACAAGCCAGCAAGTACCAACGACCGGATTTGGTGTGTGGTAATAACAGATAAATGAACTTTTTTTTAAATTATTTGAATATATATATGAGTGCCTGTGTATAAATACACAAACAATACACACATGCTTTCAATTGTGTAATTTAAGTGATCTAGTAGCTCTGCTTTGGAAGTTCAGTTCATGCTAGAAATGTGTTTTGGAGTTTGTACGTGTTTTGTCTCTAGGGGCCACCGCATATATTTATATATAAACATATATAAATAAAACCACTTGTTTTTATGTTAGTAATTCCTTTTGTGCATAATTTTATATTATTGTTAATAATAAATTAATTAAAGCAACAAAACAACCTGAAGAGCCGGTTCGGAGCCGAAAGAGCCGGCTCTTTTTAGTGAGCCGAACCGAAAGAGCCGGATCTCTAAAAAGAGCCGGAAATCCCATCACTAGAGTGTAACTACCGCCCCTCCCCCAGCTTAAAGCACAAGGCTCGCATGCTGAGTGAAGCGGAAAAAAAGTGCGAGAGAGGGTGAGAGAGAGAAAGAAAAAAAAAACAAAAAAAAACACGGCTCGCGATAAGGAGCCGGTTCCCGTCGTTCATGTCAAAAACCCGGCTCTAAGAGCAATTTCGTTCGCGACCGACCCATCACTACAGGGCAAGAACAGGACCCAAACGCAGGACTTCCTGGTTAGCGACAGTGAATAATGAACAGTAAATGGAAACAGTTTCCAAATTGTGGCTCCTTCCATGGTAACTCTGACTCCCGTGCTGTGTGTCACGGCCAAGCGGCCAAACACAGGGATATGGACTCAGGTGTGGACACCACTAAGAGACACAGAAACTGTGAGAATTCGAAAGAGGACTAAATGCACAAGGATGCAAAACACACCAAACACTTCCACTATGAACTAAGAGAAGGTGAGACAGGATACTAAAGAACCTTAACACATTACAGAAGGTGGGATTAAAGTTGTACGCTGGAAGTGCAACTTGACTTCTTAAAAGGAGAAATACTGTAAGCGGGCTTTCAATACTATGAACATACACTACTTCTACAAAGGTACTATGTACAAAAATACATTAATAATCTACGGCAACATTTAAACACTTTAACCCTTGGAAGATCCTCAAAAACATCCTTATGAGGTCCTCAGGCCAAAAATCGACCACACCATAAAAAGTGCTATAAAAATATTATATATTAATATTTTTTCTGCTTTAAATTGGTCAGTCTTTTAAAACCACTTCTCCCTGAAATATTCATATAAAGTTTTAATTATATTTCGGGGGTTTTAACCCTTTAAATCCCAGTTCCGTTACATGAGCGCACTGGTTTTTTAGCCGAAAAAAACGTAAATATTTTCCATAAAATACATTTGAAGTAATATTTGATTGTTATTATAATTAGGCCTTTGGATCGTCCAAAGATTACCACTGACATTCATTTTGATCCGCCGTTATTTTTTTGGCAGGAGCATGGTTTTTCACTCTTGCCCCACTAAATGCATATTACCTTGTTGCCTTCCAAAATAAGATAAAAAGGATTATGTAAATAAAAATACAAGATCAGTTTGAACCAAAAAAACATTTATTTTCCAACGACAAACAAGAACTTGTATATTATTGGGAATGGGTAAATGTATGAGAGAGAAAGAGAGCGAGCAAGTGACAGTGTGAGAGAGAGCGAGTGAGAGGGTGAGGGGTAAAAGTATTGCTCAGGTAGAGCAGTGGCTGCAGATAAACTTGCTGTGGGCTCGGCAGGTGAACCTTCCACATTTGCTGCAGCTGTTTCCAACTCGCCTCATTTTGTCACAGCAAAGTTCACAGTGCTTCCTGCCCTTGGGATGTGTCAATCCAGAGGGGCCTGCAGCAGCACCGTACTGCACAGCTGTGACTAATCCGGCAGCGGCTGATGAGCGGGGAAGGTGTTCTCTTTTGGTTATGAGGCTTGATCATACTTTCTCCCACCTCTTCTATGTACAGCCTCCTCCTGTGTGGCTTCTGCTGCAGCCAGGACCGATCTACTGACGTCCACAGCACGAAGGCGTTGTACAGGGAAACGTCTATCATGTTGTGAAAGAGAGCCATTGGCCATCGATTGGTCCGTCTCCTGCACGAGTAGGTGCCGACAACCTAACAAAAAAAACCACAAAACATAAAACCTCTGTATATTTTACACAAGAATATATGAGCAAAAATGAATAAAGGTGTGCGTAACTGATGCGTGATGACACCCACCATATCAAGGTTGTCAACACCTCCTTTGCACTGGTTATAGTCATCGATGATCACCGGCTTTCTTTTCTCTCCATCGCTGACCTCCGGCTTGCGATGCTTGGTGCTCAATACAAGAACATTCCGGCCCCGTCGGGGAATGTAGGATACGAAGGTGTTCCTCACTGTAAAGGCAAAGGTGGACGAGTAGATCGCTCTCCCTTTTGTCTGCCGCAAAACAGGTGGGATTTCTGGTTTGTTCTGGCGAATTGTGCCGACTAGAGCCATTTTCCTCTTGAGGAGTTCCTCCGCCAGTGCAAATGATGTAAAAAAGTTATCGCAGGTGACGACGTGTCCCTGGAGCCCCTCGGTCATCTGCAGTACCACCCTCATCCCCTGGTTTACTTCTGCTCGTTCACCCGCTGCTCTCCCCGTGCAGACTTGCAGCCGCCAGGCGTACGATGTTTTGGCGTCAAAGGCTGCCCAAATCTTTATGCCATATTTGGCAGGCTTTTTCGGAATGTACTGTCCGAAGCTGCACCTTCCTTTGAACAGGACCAGCTGCTCATCCACAGTAAGGTCTCGGTCTGGACTGAACAACATCATCAGGCAGTGTCCACATGTCCCATACCTCGCGAAAGGGAGCCAATTTGTCGGTATGGCGGCGGGGTCGGGAGAGCTTGTCGTCAAACCTGAGGGCCCTGGTGATGTGAGAAAATCTTTTGTGGGACATCGTGGCTCGGAAAATGCTCCTTCCCGTTTTCTCGCTCTAGAGGCTGGTGGTAGCTTCGTGTTTTGAGCGGTAAACGCCGGCCAAAATGAGCAGCCCCACATAAGCCAGCAATTCGTCGTTATCCAAATCTCGCCAGTCTGAGATTGTGCATCTGCCATGGAGGTTGGTCATTTCAACGATATGGTGCATGACCTCATCAGTCAGGAACAACCTGAAGCTGGAGAGTGGGTCAGAAATTCAGGCGACGGCGTAGTGGGTAGGTCCCGCAATATGCCCTATTGCTGCTGGGACGTAGCGCAGCGTCACGGTACTTGAGGGGGACCGTATCTTGCTGTTTTTGGAGGTCCACTCCGGTGCTTTGCCATGCATCTCCTGCTCGCTCTCATCTCCAGAAGACAAATCAGAAGAAGACTCCAGCTGATCACTGTGGAAAGACGAATCCTCTGTGTCATCCCCGGAATCAGAGGCATTCTCAGCGGGTGAAGAGGGGAGATCCTCGCTGTCAGAGCGCATTAGAATATCCACGACTTCCTCGGTGTTGTAATACCGTGCCATCGTGAAAGTACTCCCGCGTTACGGCTTATTCTTATAACCTCTGCTGCAGTGCACCTGCCACCTGGAGGACAAATGAAAAAATTACAAATTTAAGGTCCAGACTCCAAAGTGTCACCCTCACTTGGAGGATGGCACTACATTTAGTTATAATGATCGTGCAATGAAAAATAGCGTGTATAATGGTTTTCAATGGGGCGTTTTTTGCCACGAGGACCTAAGGTGGATGCGGATCTGTAGCTTAGCCATTTTAAGCTAATTTAATGAACTGAGACTGCAATTGTAAAATTAAAAATTAAAAAAAAAGCGTCAATTTTTTGTGGATGTATTTATTTAACACAGTGAAAATGGCTTGAAATTGAAAAACACAGTGGCTGAAAAATGGCTCCAGGACCTGTGACACACAGTGAAAGAGGCTTCAGACTCTAACGGGCTAAGCAACCTAAACTAAAAAGCACGAGACACTGGTTTATCACTGGGTAAACAGGGGAGTGGGGTCCGTGAGAGAGTCTTGGGGTTTTCGTGGACCGAAGGGGGGAACCCGACACCGGGTAACTCCGGAGCAGGAACCATGAGATGAAGTCAAGGAAAAAGAAACCTTACAGTCACTGCAACAGTTTTAGGAGGTGATCCAGCCGTTACTGTAATCAGTCTTATTTTAGTGCAGGTGAACATGAAGCGTGGACGGGGGGTAAAAGGTCCAGGTGCGAGAACAGGTGAATTGCCTCTGCCGGGCAGGTAAAGAGTTGTGGAGGATCTGCGAGTTGACCAACAGATTAAGCAGCAGGTGTAGCAACTGGAAGCACTGACATCCAGAGGATTACTGTGAGGACAAAAATCAATGTTAGCACAAGAATAACTAAGACTAGGTTTCTGCATGATTCTAGTGGCCTTCACCAAAGTGAGTTAATAGTGAAGTGATGACAAGGAGGTGCGGCGGCTCCGCCCGAGGTGGAATCACCGGCATGCAGAGGCGTTCCCGCACTCACCCGGGCCATGACACTGTGCTCGTGGTCCATGGTGAGAGAGGTGAAATCCCAACACTCAATATTTACAACTGTGCTCTGCTCCTGCAACACTCCTTCCCAGGTTCCTGACAAAACAAGGCATGATGATCAGATAAACGTTTCTCACAGGAGAGGGCAAAAGACAGGTTCACCTCAGAGCTGGGGATGTACTGACTATGTCACTCAGCAATCCAGCGTCGACTGAAGTTTAGCCACAGTGTTAAGTAGTGGGGCTGCTGATGAGGATAATGGGCGACAGGTGTGGCTGACTTCAGCATGCGAACTCCTCGCCATTAAACTAGCATGCTGGACACACATGCACATATGCACATACAAATGTACCCACATAGAAGGACGCTAGGAGAGAACTATAACACACATTAGACATTATAACACATTAGAGCAGGGCGATATGACCAAAAATATTTATCACAATATACATTTGAAAATTTGCGATAACAATATAATTGACACTAGACAAAATACTTTACAACTCCACAACTTAATTAGTGCAAAAAAAACCATCAATGTATTTTCACTTAAACAAGCAGCTGTTTTTTTTATGTGCATTAAGTTATATACAAATGTAACAGTGCAAATGCAAATTCCTCACTGTCAGTTTAACCAAAGGGCATTTCCAGTGGAAATTGGCCAACATATCCTCAGCATAACCATGTATAATATCCACAAAACTTAAAAAGAGGTTATACACACACAATACGGTAATATTATGTTGAAGCACAGTACGTATCACTCCGCGAGGCTCCTGCCTACGATAGCCGTGATGCTCCGACAATCCATCAAGTGGTGCGGCTTCGTAGCTCAGCAAAGTCATACTGAAACATTTGACAGATTTTCGAGCGCCTTGTGCATAAAATTGTTTCCAGGTCAGTAAACACAACCAGAATTCATACATAAGGCCCACGGGATTATAAGGGGCACTGTCGATTTTCAGAAAAATCTAAGGATTGATTTTAAGTGTGCCGTATTTTCCAAAAAACACGGTAATAACGACGGCCCGCTAGCATGTGCTACCAAAAATAGTGCTTTGTTGTGTATCTGACGGATGAAAGCTAAACCAGTTACACACCACTGAAGTTGCAGCATTTTTACAAACCAGTTCTGGTTCATCCGTTTCATTTAATGATCCGCTTTCGCCCTTCTCATTCTCCGTCGCCGCCACTGCGCATGCGCGTTTTACCCGTATTCTATCACGATATTTAATTTTCTTATCATTGCCCAACATTATACCGGTATTACCGTGAACGGTATGATATGGCCCAGCCCTACATCACATAACAAAACATTGTAAAACAGGGCAGTTTGACCAGCGAGGACTGACAGAACGTGACATTTTCTCTAAAGTCTACAAATAAAACAGAGGTTGTGTACACTCAACAAGCAAGACAGAAGACAGAAAGTGATGCTGGAACTTTATGATTATTGCTGACTTATGGTTCTGAACATGACAGCACAAAATTATTATTTAACTGCATTGCTAATGTCAGTCTCCGCGCACAGAAAATCTGCGAAATAAAATAAATACTTGTATTTACTTTAATTCCAATTCAGGCTGGATTTTATTTTTGTGCGCAGTGCAGATTTTCTGTGTGGGGAGACCATGTCAGCAGTGCGCAATTGCTCACGCGCTCAGCTTAGAGGGAACATTGCGCCCTCTGCAGCTTCTGTCCTCCTGTTATCCTCCCAAAACTGCATCCCCTTAGAAACTGTTTCTGCTCCCAAAGTCAGCAAAAAACAATTTAAACACAAATATGCACGAAAAATCACAAGAACAATGTGTCCACAACAGCACCAAAGGGTAAAACAGTGAATGTTAAACATAAGGTCTCTCCCTATTATTCCATGAAATAATAATTGGTCAATGTATTAATTTACTCTGCCTTACAGAAACCTGGTTACAGCAAGATGATTATGTTAGTTTAAATCCCTGAGTCATACTGTTACAATTCTCGAAACACGGGCCAAGAACAAAGTCAGGCACTTTCAATACAGTTATTAATCAGCCAAGGACTAAGAGTTTTAGTTGATTTAAAAGTCTGCTTCTTAGCCTTGTCCACCCCTAGCTGGAAAACTCAAAAGTTATTCATCATCCAGCTGGGACTTACACAGAGTTTCTGTCTGATTTCTCAGACTTTTTATCTGATTTAGTGCTCAGTTCAGATCAAATAATTATTGTGGGTGATTTTAACATCCATGTAGATGCTAAAAATGACAGCTTCAAAATGGCATTTAATCTGTTATTAGACTCAATTAGCTTCTCTCTAGATGTAAAAGAACCCACCTACCACTTTAATCACACTGTAGATCTGACATATGGCATAGAAACTGAATGTTTAACAGTATTCCTTAAAAACGCTCTTTTGACTGATCCTTTCCTAATAATATTTAGATTTATTACACGGCAGCAGGGAATAGAATTCATCAGAGTAGAATCACGTTTAAGGATGTAATTCTTCCACTGTTATGTTCTTCAATGCCATGAGCCAACACAGTGAAGAGCAGCCTTAGCTCTACTCTCACAGAGGTCGATTATCTCATTAACAATTTTACATCAGACTACATCAGCTCCTGCCTCAAATCAGACTTCCACACCATAAAGCAGATAACTTGTTAGCTGGAGAGGAAATGGCATCTCAATAATTTAGGTCTTGTCCTGGAAAAAGCCCTCTGTAAATCTAGAACATTTAGACCAGCGTTAGCACTGTTAGCTCTTTAATGCATTAGCGCTGGGCAGCCCCACGCATGGGGCGATCCGTGTTAACTCACTAACAGAGATTTGTCGTGTTAATGCGGTTATGGCGTTAACGCCATTTTAACGAGATTAACGCTGACAGCACTAATATACGCGTATGTAAACAAGTATATACCAACTATGGAATGGAGCAATCGTCAGCCACCTCCTTACATGGATGACATTAAGCTGTATGCTGTATGCTTGATGTCTTGTCTTGGGTAAATTAGAGATCGATTCACTGATCCACACCAGCAAGGACATATGGTTGCCCCTCCCTGAGCCTGGTTCCTTTTGAGGAGTTTTTCCTTTTCCTTTCCACAGTTGCCAAGTACTTACTCACGGGGGGGGGGGTCATTTGACCAAACAAAAACTGTTTTTGTAGGGTCTTTACCTCACAATGCACCTTGAGGCAACTGTCCTTCTGATTTTGTGTTATATAAGATAAGATATTATTAGTCCCACACATGGGGAATTTCTTTGGTCACGGCAGAAAGTGAACAGTACAAGTTAAGAGCAGTGAAAAGTAAGAAAAAAACAATAGAATAGAATAAGATAAAATGACATACAATACAAACTAAAATAAAATACTTTGTTATATTAGGAAAATTGCACTTGGTAATATTGGAAAAGTTGCACTAGGTATTATTACACATCAGGGAGATAGGGCGAAAGTTACCATTGTGTATTGGATGTGTGTGTGTCTGTCTGCACGTGTGTGGTCCTCTGCAAAGACCATGTTGTGGAGTCTGACAGCAGTTGGAAGGAGAGACCTGCGAAATCTCTCCGCCCCACACCGTGGGTGCTGCAGCCACTGAAGGAGCTGCTCAGTGCTGTCAGAGTCTCCTGCACGGGGTGGGAGATGTTGTCCTACAGGGATGACAGCTTAGCCATCATTCTCCTGTCACTCACCACCTCCACTGGGTCCAGAGAGCATCCTAGAACAGAGCTGGCCCTCCGGATCAGCCTGATCATTCCCTTCCTGTCCCCTGGCAGAGATGCTGTTGTCCCAGCAGAGCACACCGTAAAGGATGGCTGAGGCAACCACAGAGTCATAGAGGGTCTTCAGGAATGAGCCCTTCTCTCCAAAAGACCTGACTCTCTGCAGCATGTACAGCCTGCTCAGCCCTTTCCTGTAGAGGGCATCTGAATTTTGAGTCCAGTCCAGTTTATTGTTCAGATGAACACCAAAGTACCTGTAGCTGTCCACAGTCTCAATGTCCATAGCTTGGATGTTCAGTGGTTGCAGTGGAGGATGTTTGTGCCTGCGGAACTCTACCACCAGCTCCTTGGTTTTTCTAGTGTTGATCTGGAGGTAGTTCTGCTGGCTCCAGTCCACAAGGCCATGGGTCAGTTCTCTGTACTCCCGGTCTTCCCCATCAATGATATGGCTGACTATTGCAGAGTCGTTAGAGAACTGCACTGGGTGGAGTTTTGGGAGAAGTCTGCAGTGCAGAGAAACAGAGCCAGAATTGTTCCCTGTGGGGCCCCCCTGTACTGCAGATGACCCTGTCCAACACACAGCCCTGAGTTCTTGCACATTAATTTCTGGGGTAATCCAGGGTTTGTTGTTGAAGAAACACCGCACGATCCTGGTGGGTACGGTGTTATCCAAACAGAGGTTATTGTAATCTGTAATGCAGGTCACAAGACTGTTGATGTCCTCCCTGTGGTCGTCACAAAGCACCTCCCACACAGTAGACTCAAAACAGTCCTTAAGAGCCTCCTCGCTCTCTTCTGACCATCTTTGCACTGTGCGGGTGGCTGGTGGTTCCCTGGGGCTTTTCACATTTTCCATGATTACAGATCCCTTCTGTAATCATGGAAAATGTGAGATCGCTGGATGGAATCATGATGTGTATCGTCTCCATCTCGGACGATGATGCTCCTTCCCGGCACGTCATGCCCGACTTTTCCTCCTCAGCTCGCTGGGGATGTCGGGTCTATCCGCCAGCAGCATACCTGCGGGGTACAATGCTAACAGCTGATCCCTACTGTAAACAAACATGGGTGAAAAAAGTGGAGAAAAAAACCCCAGAAAAAAATGACCAGAAATAGCACGAAACGGCAGTGCATGATAACAGAATCAGAAAGCTATGACTTGAGTTAAAAGGTTAAGATAGTAGAAGGATGAAAATGAGGTAAAGCTCAGAAATGAGTAGAGCTGCCGTAACAGGCTGAGAGGCGCCAGAAGTCTTGTGATGATTTGACTTGGCTTGTAGGACTAAATTGTCAGCGCCAGGTGAGCAGCATGGGACTCGAACCTGTGGCGCTCTTTTTCAACACTATGGTCTAACGGCAGGCCACTCATTGCCATCCACCACACAACCAGCCATAAATAAATAAATAATAAAACTAAACTGAATTAGTCAGAACATGAAACAATTCTATAGCGTAATCAGTAGTGATGTTTATGATGCATAATGTTTTAGAAGCGACTGAGGAGGACACTACTCTTTTTTTTGTCTGTAAATGTGTGCTACTCCCTGGATCTGGTGAAGCTTATGGAAAGCTGCTGATATGTAATTAGCACAAAAAAAAAGCCTAATATGTCTTCAGTCTTGTTGATTTGACCTGTCACAGACTGTCTTCATCTATTCAACTATTACACAAAATTTGATTACCTTGGTTAAAGAGGGAAGGGAGGGGCGGGCCGCGGACGGCTGAGAGATTTCATTGTTTTAGCCCATTGTCCTTAGAGAAAATCACCCAATGGGACATCACGGTCAATAAAAAAATTTTTTTTAATAAACTATTTGGGGTAAATGGACAATGGTAAATGGACTATTCTATTCTATTCTATTCTATTCTATTCTTTTCAGATGACTGGCTCGGATTAGACATTTATAACCAACAGTTTGTGTTGTTCATGTTTTTTGAATAAAATATGGCTTGCTTTGAGAATAAGATCCACATTTCTTCTGGTATCATGCAGTTACACATTCTCATCATCTGAACTGCTTTCTTGCTTCCCTTCATGTATGAAAATGAGTCCTGGGATTCTGGATCCTGAGGTATTCAGCTCTGCAGTTGAGTTTCCAACTCAATATGCAAACCACAGACCTGAATCAGAGGCGCACACAGCAGGTCAGTCAGGAATCTTTCATTGCTTTTCAAATGACATAACTGCCACATCAAAGCAGCTAGAGGATGTCAGGTTTTTATCACCTGAAGAAAAGCTAACACTGGAGGTTTTACATACCGGTGTGAAAGAAAATCATTTCCTTTTTCATTTTCAGGACTTTAGTATACTACAATGGTCTTCTAACAGGAGAATCAAGAAACACAATCAATGCCACAACTTCACAGAACCAGAAGGATATTTTTTGCTTGTTTAAAAGTTCTTAGTATACTAGCTACTTCAGGAGTTATACTAGGGAAAGTTGGTAATTCAGCCAAAACATGGGACACTTGTACCTCATTACTGATAGCAAACTGAACTAAAAATAAACTAACTCAAAGTCTTTGTTTTCTAAAGTAAACAGAATCATCCTTTGACCCAAACTTATTAAAACAGAGCTTGGAGAAAATCCATATTTACATATTTCTTTTATTCACGCCCTCTTTCGTGTACAATTGTTCAACGTTGTTTGGTGTTAAAATGTAGGTATTGTTTGGGGGGTTGTTTTCTTTTTCTAAACATGCCTGCACAAAAACATCTATGATACATGTTTTAAAGAAGGACAGTCTCTGTCTCTGAGTGTCACGGTTCTGGGTCCGTTGGACCCAGTATTTTGAGTTTATTATATTTCGGTTTAATTCTGCTTCATGGATTGTTTTCTTATTCTCGTAGTGATGATGATTATTTCTTGTTTCTGTTTATCCGTGCTTAAGGATTTGTTCTCAGTTATATCTCACGTTTAGTTTAGTTCAGGTTCCATGTGTCATTCTCTGTCTGTCTCTCAGTGTAAAGTCTGCATGCTTGTTTAGTAATTCATGTGTCCTGTTTTATTGTGAAAGTCTTTGTCTTATGTTAGTGTGTGCAGCTTGGTTCCCCCCCGTCTCGTTAACCCTAATCTCTCCCAGCTGTGTCTCCCTCCTGTTGCCCATTCGCTGATTACCACCCTGTGTATATTAGCCCTGTGTTTTCCTGTGCTCAGTGTCGCGTCGTACCCTCAGACCCTGCCTGTGTGTTCCTGCTTGGTTTCATGGTTTGGTTTCTGTTTTTGTTTCATGCCAGCAATAAAAGCTGTGGTTTTAGTTACATTTGCGCTTGGAGTCCTGCATTTGGATCCACATTTCCACCTGCCCGCACACAGAGCCCTGACACTGAGTGTGAGAAAACCACGGGTTGTGACTGATGCCACACACTAAGCATTTTTATTAGAACAAGTTATTAAATGCCTACATGCCACATATGAGAGTTATTACACATGGTGGAATAATGTAATGTACACTATTGGCAGCATGGTGGACTAGTAGTTAGCACTGTTGCCTCACAGCAAGAAGGTCCATGATTTTGAATCCAACATCTGTTCTTGAATGGTGTCTTATACCTTATCTTTATTTTTCCCAACTTTTCTCTGTTCTCCTGATTTGCCCTACTGTGTCTTCTTCTTCTTTATTTGCCTGCCTCCTTTTAGGGGTCACCACAGTGGATCATCTGCCTCCATCTTTCCCTCTGTAGCATTGTCCTCTATCTCTATCACAGCAACCCTCTGCTTGTCCTCCTTTATTACACCCATGAATCTTCTCTGTAGTCTTCAAATTTTCCTCCTGCCTAGCAGCTGCTTATTCAGCATCCATTATACCCACTGTCCCTCTCCTGCACATCTTCAAACCATTTCAATCTTCAATCCATGTCAGCCTCCCAAACTTTGAGATGTCTACTCATTTCTAATCTTGTCCATTCTGGTTACTCCAAATAAACTTAATATCTTAGCATCTTCAGTTGTACTACCTCCATCTCAGCCCCTAGTTATTTTGTCAGTGCCACAGTCTAAATCATACATCACATAAGGTCTCTTTACCATCTTGTGAATCTTCTTCTATTATAAATCACCTCTAAAACTAATTTCCATCCTTTCCACCGCCTGAACTCTTCTACATTTCTCTTGTGCACTGTCTATACCTTTGACCCCAGGTATTTAAACTCATCTACCTTCATTATATCTTCCCCTTTTCACCTATCTCCCTCTCATCCACACACATACTTCACCTTGCGTTTACTGATTTTTCTCCTTCTCTCCAGAGCATACCTCCTCCTCTCCAACTTCTTTTCTACTTGCTCTCTACTCTCTCTACAGATCACAGTCATTTCTACAAACATTACAGCCCATGGAGACTACTTTCTGACCTCGTCTGTCAACCTGTCCATCATATTGCAAACAAGAAGGAGCTCAGAGCCAATCCCTGATATAATCCTATCCCCAACTAGCTTTCATTCCTACTGCACACATTACCACTTTGTCGCTGTCTCAAATGAGACATTTGAGACGGACCACCCTCACATACTCTCTGTCACCACTGAATGAGTGCAACTCTTTCTGACTTTCTCAATACTTGTCCATCAAAACTATTAAAGTAAAACATCTGTAGTGTTTTTCTTGGCTTTAAGCAATAAAGCTGCTCACAACAGTGTCTATGGCTCACCAGCTATATCCCCTGTAGTTACTACAGCTCTGCACATCACCCTTTTTCTTGAAAATTATAAGTACACTTCGCCAATACACACAAGCTGTTCCACTGTTCTCTCTCCTAGACATCTCCATACTTCCTCAGGTATGTCATCTTGAGCAACGGCCCTTCCACTCTTCATCCTCTTCACAGCTGCCCTCGCTTCCTCCATACTAATCCACACTTCCTATTTCACTTCTTCCCATCACCTTAAACTGCTGGATATCCATTCCAGCTCAATCTCTGCCAAGCCAATCAATAGAAGACCTTCCTTATTTAGCCCTAGTGTGCCAGTTACTATCATAATTTCAATTGTCATTTCTCCTTTTCACCATTAAAGTGTGAACTTTAATGTTATAGAGTATGCTTTTGGGTCCTTACATGTTACAACCAGAAAATATTACGACCAGAAAATGGACCCTTAGGCACTAAATTGGAGAACTGAGCCTCCAGAGAAACTCTACCTCCTTTGCACGCATGCTCAATCATCCAGGTGAGTAAATCTGAAGAAAAAGAGAGAAGAAACATTTCATCACTTATCCAAGTGACTTCTTGGATGAGTGACGAAACGTTTCTCCCACTGAAAACGCTACGTCCAGATGAACAGAATCAACCTTTTGGGATCTATCTCCTCCAAATCTCTCTTTGTCCACTGGACAAGCTCCAATTCCTGGATCTTCAGAGAGGGCTGTCGTTCTGCTGGCCCTGAGAACTGCTTCTAGGCCTCTGCACAGCGCAAGCACAAGGCTGGTGTGCGGAGTGAAACGGGAACAAAGTGCGAGAGAGAGGATGAGAGAAAGAAGAAAAAGAAAAAACACGGCTCCTCCCGTTGTTCAGTTCAAAGAGCTGGCTCTAAGAGCTGTTTCGTTCGCAACCGACACACACTAGTTTTCACAGGTCATGTTTCTGTTTCATAGTTCATGTTCCTTTTCTCATTTCTCTGCTCATGTTTAGATGTGTTGCTTGTGTTCTAAATTATCCAGTTCACAGCCATTATCTTCTCCAGGATTCAAGGAGCTTTATTTGTCATTCGCATCACATGTTTACATGAGGTGGAACAAAATTACGTACACACGGTCCCGGAGCGAAAAGAAACAGAATAACGAAGAAACAGAACTTTAAAAAATAATAAATAATTTTTTTTAAACAAACCAGAATAACAATTAATAAAATGATACAATAAATGGAGTGCAACAACCTGAGTACCAGTATGGATAGAGAATGTAGGTATAAATATAGGTATAAATACTTTAGCAGCCAAAGGGCATGATGACCAGTGTATAAAGCTGTCAGTAAGCGTCAGTAGTGTCAAAGTCACTTGCAAATAAAAGCTTTCCTATCATGTTTGAACCTGTTGCCTCCATTCTGTGTGTGCGTTTGGATCCATCCACTCAGTTCTGGCTGCCCAGCCATAAGAGAAACCCTAGGTTGACATAGAGAGCTATGTTTTTGCTCCACTCTGTCTAAAGGCCAACTCCTTGATCTGACTCTCCACTGTCTAGCCATTGAGTGGATTCCTTCAGCTGTTTCCTTGTTTTGCTTCTTGCTGTGAGGCAACTGTACTAACCCTCATGCTGCCCCCAAAACAAATGTTTCCATGTAAAACAGGAATTAACAGAGGGAAGCAGATACAGGTAATACTGGCACTTAACAAAAAATACAAAGGCGCAACCTACAAAAACATACTGTACATGAGGATTCACACCACAAATGAGCACAAACACAGGGATATGAGACAGGTCCATCTGTCTCCCCTACCTCTTCCTCCATCTAATTAAATGCCACACACAAACCATAATAGAACTAAAGTACTATAAGAAATAAAAGGCTTTTAATACCATTAAAATCGAAACAGGGATCCAAACCCTTATATCGAGGGCAAAACCCTTCTGACGGAATAAAGTTGAACAAAGACTGAGGGCAAAACACTGTGGAAACTAAAGAAATGCATACTCTCTAAATATTAAACTATGAAACTAATAATAATAATAATGGATTGGATTTTATATAGCGCTTTTCAAGGCACCCAAAGCGCTTTACAATGCTACTATTCATTCACTCTCGCATTCACACACTGGTGGAGGCAGCTACAGTTGTAGCCACAGCTGCCCTGGGGCAGACTGACAGAAGCAAGGCTGCCATATCGCGCCGTCGGCCCCTCTGGCCATCACCAGTAGGCAGTAGGGTAAAGTGTCTTGCCCAAGGACACAACAACCAGGACATAGAGCCCGGGGATCGAACCGGCGACCTTCCGGTTACAGATACGCTTCCCAACCTCCTAACTAAGACTTATAACTAAAAGGCTGAAGGTTACTGGTAAAAAAAAAAAAAAAAAAAGAAATATCTTTCACTCTCAATGTCAAACTGAAAGAAACAAAAATGCTCAGTTCCCAGAAAAAGTACTGCAGGTATTTGAGGTATGTTTGCTTTTATGTTTGTTTTAGGTCTTGAAAAGTATCAAGGCTTCATGCCATCTTTTTCCTCAGACCCACTGTTATGTGTAAAAAAAAAAGGTAGGTACACTATGCAGGAGGTCAAGAAGATTGCCCAGATGACGAAATCTTAGTTTAGGGCATTCATTCCTTACGAAATGTAGCAAGTCAGCATCACTTCAAGACTTAGCCCACCACAACAACAAAAAAATCAAATAACAATAACCCATCTAAAGCTCAGGGGGTAAGAAAGATATCATTCCGTTCCAAAGAAAGCAATGGTTCAATTTGAAAAGAACTTCAAAGAGGGGAACTGGAATTTTAAGAAGAGTCCAGAGTCCTTTGATCATGCTGAGCTCTGACTTCAAATCACTTTCTACAAAGGATTTATTGGTGTTGTGAAAAAGCACTATTACATCAAGGTGACCGTGGCAGCCACAACAAGAAGCATTGCAATAATCGTCTGTCTGCAACACTAGACCCCTATCATCAGCTATAGAGTCTAGTTTGCAGGACCATTGTAGAACCCAGAGAAGCCTCAGTGCCTCAGAGACTCAACTCAAATTGCAAACCTGCAATGTGAGTATCATCACCAACACAAGAAAAAAGTCTCCCAGGATGACACAAGCCTGGCTAGAGATCACCTTCCAAGAGATCATTCTCATTTACCCATCTACAGTCTTTGAGACTGAGCAACTCTTTATTGATCTGGCCTTGCTTGACTAATTGGACATTCAAATTGTGCACCTAGTTTGGATGTTGTATAAAAGAAATAAAATAAAGCTGCAAAATATGACTGTCTACAATGACTTGACTCACAAACCTATTAAATAGATGGTAATAAGGTTTTTTGCTATATAATGCTACATTTTGCAGCATGAATCCTGGTTATATCACAGATTCTACCAACACACACACAAACACGCTAATTACATAATGCTGCCTGTCCTTCACAGCAGGCAGGAATGAATGATTTATTTGTTCGAAGTCTGACCTGCAGGTCTGCCTATTATTGAATAAGTTTTCACATTCATACTCAAGAGTACAGGCACTGTCCTGGTGTCATAAGATTTGAAAAATGTATTTATTTTGTGAAATGAAGCTTCAATGCTGGAATAGATTCCAGATTTAATTAGTTGTGCAAGCTGGTGAGATGCTGTGTTTAGTTATTTACAAGAATGTGTCTCTATCATTATTGGGTATAAGTTCAAGGAGGAGCACAGAGGATGCAGTCTCCATCGCAATGCACTCTGTCCTCTCACACCTGGACAACAACAACACCTACGCCAGAATGCTGTTTATAGACTTCAGTTCAGCATTCAATACAATCCACCCCTCACAACTCATCAGGAAACTGACAGACCTGGGTATCAGTTCCCTCATCTGCAAATGGTTACTGGACTTCCTGACCAACCGCCCCCAACATGTCCGGCTGGATAACCGCTGCTCATCTACCATCACAATGAACACCGGTGTACCACAAGGCTGTGTGATGAGCCCTTTCCTCTACTCCCTCTTCACCCACGACTGCAGACCTGCTGATGGTTCCAACACCATCATTAAGTTTGCAGATGACACCACGGTGATTGGCCTCATCAGTGACAACGATGAGGCCGCCTACAGGGAGGAGGTGGATCGTCTGGGTGAGTGGTGCGACAGAAACAACCTGCTGCTTAACACCGAGAAGACCAAGGAGCTCATCGTGGACTACAGGAGGAATGCTGACCCACATCCACCCATCCACATTAAGGGGACGGCTGTGGAGCGTGTGAGCAGCTTCAAGTTCCTGGGAGTCCACATCTCCGAGGATCTCACCTGGACGACCAACTGCTCCAAGCTGGTCAAGAAGGCTCACCAGCGCCTCTTCTTCTTGAGGACTCTGAGGAAGAACCACCTGTCCTCAGACATCCTGGTGAACTTCTATCGCTGCACCATCGAGAGCATCCTGACCAACTGTATAACAGCCTGGTACGGGAACTGCTCTGCCTCGGACCGGAAGGCGTTGCAGAGGGTCGTGAAAACTGCCCAGCGCATCGCCGGAGCACCACTTCCTGCCATAAAAGACATCTACAGGAAGCGGTGTCTGAAAAGGGCTGGGAAAATCATCAAAGACCCCAGTCACCCATCACATGGACTCTTCACCCTCCTGCCCTCTGGGAGGCGCCACAGGAGCCTCCGGACTAAGACCACCAGGTACCGGAACAGCTTCTTCCCCACAGCTGTCAGACTCCTGAACTCTGCCTCCTGACATCTGACCCACGTTAAACTCATGGACTGAACATACACACACCCACAATGGACAACTGTACCCTCAAACACAATAATAACATGGACTGAACCACCACTCACAACCACTAGCACTTTATATAGCCTCTGTAGAAATTATCCACATATCTCACTTATCTTAACTGCACTACTGTATAGCTCTGTAAATAATCATTCTGTACATTCGATAATCTTTAATCCTACAACTGTTTACAACTTGCATAGTTCCCATTTCTGTATAGCTGTATATCCCAGATTCTGTAAAGTTATTTACTTCATATTCTGTATAGTTTTTTCATATTTATATCCTGTTCATAGCCTGTACATAGCTTGTACTCACTACAGCCTGTACATACTTATAGTTATAGAATATTCACAACATACTTCATACCGTGTACATTATAACATACCATAATAGACCCATTTCTGTAATATACTCACATATCTATATTATTGCTAATATATATTGTAATATATCTATATCACTAAAGCACTTCTGGATGGATGCAAACTGCATTTCGTTGCCCTGTACCTGTGCATGTGCAATGACAATAAAGTTGAATTCTATTCTATTCTATTCTATTCTAAATGTTCCCATGTGTTCATACAAAACTATTCCAATGTAGCGACAAAACAGAACAAACCTTTATGGCAATGTAACATTGCCAATGGGAACAGGATGCAAAAGATAACCTGATACATCAGACAAGGCCACTTTCTTCCATTATGCCATGGTCTAGTTCTGATGACCCATCTTTGGTAGTGAACAATGGTTAGCATGGACACCGTGACTGGTCTGTAGCTATGCAGTCCCAACAAACTGTGATGCACTATGTATTTTTGATACCTTTTAATTAGGGGTGCAACGATATTTGTATCGATATTGAACCGTTCGATACAGTGCTTTCGGTTCGGTACGCATATGTATCGAACAATACAAAATTTGTAATTTATTTTTTCAACTTTCCTTCTGACGATGCTGTCTGTGTGGAGCGCTCAGTGAATCTGCGTTCGACTACTCCGCCTAGGCTGCACTGTCCAGCGCAGATCCACACAGACAGCATAGTCAGAAGGAAGAGCCCAGGGCAAGCTAGCGAGACAGAAGTTAAGCTCTCGTTGCAACATGGCAAATTGAACCTCCCCCACCCTCATTCAGATGTGGCGTTTGGAATTATTTTGGTTTTCATGTGACGTATGACCCTGAAGGTAAGCGCTCATGGACTAAAGTAAAACAGTATGTTGGATGTGCCACGCAATGCTCAATTACATGGGTGGGAGCTAGCGTGTTAGCGCAGTTAGCCCGTGCATGGGGCTGTCTAGACCCATGCACGGGGCTATCAGGGGTAGCTCGTTAACAGAGATTTGCCGTGTTGTGGCGTTAAGGTCATTTTAACGAGGTTAACCTGAAAGCACTAGAGGGAACACAACGAATATGACTGCACATTTACGCCGACATCATCCTAGTGCAAAGACAAAAACAACAAGCATGCTACTAACTTTAGCCGAGTCATTTAGACAGCCGTTAGCACAGGATTCTCCTTATGGGGACCTGATATGTTTAATATGCTGCTGAGAATATAGCCCAGAAGAAGCGGATAGTATAGCTTTTATTTTGGAAAGAGACATTTCTCTGTAATAAACTCTCTTTTCCAAAGATGAGTGATTCCTCAATCAGATACAGGGCTCGCAAAATCGCCTGCCCGACTTCCCGGGGCTAGCGATTTTTCCAGTTGGGCTACCAAAATCTATCTCTGCCCTGCCCGTCCGGCTATCGTAGGAAGGAAAAATATATGTCAATGCTTTTGCATTCTTTCGGAAATGTAGCTGGGTAATTATGTCATTGGCATCGATGAGCCACTGTCAATATGTGACATATTGAAATCGCGTTTGAATTTGCGCTTGTTTTTTGCTTTCACTTTGCAATTGCGTGAACTGTGTATAGAGAGCGACAGCACTGATCTGTGAGTGATGATAATTTGTGCACCAATTCCTCTGACATCGTCTTATCAATCGTTAGCTTACTACGCAAACATGACAAGTGAAATCTCCCGCAGCAAGCTTAAACATGTGAGAGGTTGATCGCGCAGAGAATCGCTGAGCTTATGTGAGTGCGTGAGTAAGAGCAGCAGGATATATATTTTAGTTCTGCTGAGCCAAATAAGACAGGTCAGGGTGAAGAAGTGACAGCCAAAGAAAAGCTTACCACAAAACGGAAAAGTTATGACAAATCAGACTATAAGGCAAAAAGAAAGTGCAGCTTCATGGTTTCATGGACAAAATAATTTCTGTGGCTGCAATATGATGAGCTAAATAACCAGGGCTGCACATAAGTGGTCCGCAGGTGCGCATTCGCTGTCAAAATAAAAAACACGCACAAGGGTTAGGGTTAAATTTAAAAACTGTACTTTTGAGTTAAAATATATATTTATAATTTTAATAAATGACAAATTAAAAAGGCATGAACATTTTATTTTGTATCGAAAAAATATCGAACCGTGACACCAAAGTATCGAACCGAACCGAACCGTGAATTTTGTGTATCGTTGCACCCCTACTTTTAATCACAACCAGCATTCAATTTTGGAGCAATTTAAACTACAGTAGCTCATCTGTTTGATCTGGGCTGGTTCACCACCCTTCTTTATTGGACCACTTTTGATAAATACTGACGGCTGCAGAAGCTGCAGTTTTGTCTGTTTTTACAGTTGTCTACCTATTACCATTTGGCACTTGTCAAACGTGCTCAAATCACTGTGCTTGCCCAGTTTCCTTTTCAAGCACATCATTTTGGGAGGAGAATATTGCTAAGATTGGTGGCACACAGTCCGATCATAAATTTAAGGCTGAAAGAAGCACATCTTGAGTAGTGGAATTTATGATGGTTGGAGTGTTTATGTATTTGGAACAAGATTACCTTTCTACTTGAGTACTCAAAGCACTTCATATAACATGCACCCTTTCATGCACATTCATACTAACACTTGTTTCTATGCTTTTTATCAAAATTGACAGACATTCACACATCAATGGATGCAGTGGAGAACATGTTGGGGTTCTGTATCTTGGCCAAAGACACTTTGGCATGCAGGCTGGAGCCGCCATGGATCGCCACCGTATTTTGGACTAAGAATGCAAAATTGAGATGGGTGAAAGTTACGAGTGCTAAAGCTTTGGCTCTTTTCTATAACTCTTCAATAAGTTCTCACCTTTCCGCTCTTCAGCAATAATTAGTTTATCATTATTATTATTATACCTGAAACCAAGCAGACCTAAACCAAGCTATGCTTCAGATTTTATGTTGCATTTCTAGCCAGAGATTGGTATATAATTAAAACGTCTCCGCAATTCTTTTAACAAAGAATTTTTCTTTTCTTTTTTAACTTATCTTATTTGGTACCATACTCACCATACTGAAATATCAGCCAAAATGCAGCTGTTGACTAAGCTACTGTGTTAGACTTTGATAAGTACTAAATAAATGTGTCACATTGCTTTTTGTCAGTGATGTGGTTATATTGTGATCCAGCTCGCACTGAAGGGAACCGCAGTTGAATGTGAAGGGGGGAAATGAAAATCCGGACTTCCAAATCTCCATGGCAGCTGGAAAAGGATCGGGGACGAGTTCCTGACCCAGCTGGAGGAATTTAGGTATCTCAGGGTCTTATGCACAAGTAAGGGGAGATGGGAGCAAGAGAATGACTGACGGATTGGGGCTTCAGTGATGCAGATGCCTGTACTGGTCCATCATGGAGAAGAGAGACCTGAAAAACTTTTTGAAGTGTATTTGGTGACACAGAGTATTTCAAAACTTTAATTAGAGTTTGGGGAACTTTCACCTGATTTGAAATGAATTCAGGCATACCACCACACTAATATCACATCATGTCACGGGTCTGGGTCCGTTGGACCCAGTATGTGGAGTTTCATGTTTTTGTTATTCCATGTTTGAGGTTATTATGTTTTGGTTTTAGTTTGCATCAGGGATTGGTTTTTTTTGTTCTCTTGTTGTGTTGATGATGATGATTATGATGTTTATTATTTGAGTTTCATGTTTAAGGATTTGTTCTCGGTTGTATCTCACGTTTAGTTTAGTTCAGGTTCCATGTGTCATTCTGTCTGTCTCTCAGTGTCAGGTCTGCGTCTTGGTGTGGTGTTCTCATTTCCTGTTTTATTGTGAAGGTCTGGGTCTCATGTGAATGTGTTCAGTTTTACCTCTGTCTCGTCTTGTTGATCATTCCCAGCTGTGTCCACCACCTGTGTGTAATTCCCCTGTGTTTCTCTGGGTGTATTTAAGTCATGTCCTCCGTCATTGTAGTTGCTGGTCCGTCTGTGTATTCCACCCTGCCTCATCTGCGTATTCTCCCTGCTGTCCGCCGTTAGTCTCTTCTGGTCGTTCTCGTTAAGGTTTGTGCTCTGTAGTTTAGTTGATCCCAGTATAGTTTAGTTCCAGCTCCATTTGCCGTTTGTATTTACTTTCATGTTCAATAAACCACCTTTACACCTTCACGACTGCCTGCACTTGGATCCTCCTTTTCCTTTTCTACACGGCTCTCCTCACCCGCCGTGACAGTACGGACCAGCCAGATATGGATCCAGCGGCATTCACCCCACCCACGGAGCTTCGGGACCTCATCACGAACTCCGCTTCACAAATAATCAACCTGTGGCTAGAGCACGAGGGAGAAGCATTCCTCCACGTTCTGGAAGCCAGACTGCAACAGCTGCTCACGGATTATCCCTGGCTATTGGACTCACTACACCCTCTGGTACAAAACTTCATTCTCCACGAACTTCACCTCCACCCTCCAGCCGCTACCGCTTCCCAACCCAGCCCGGCCCGCCGGAGGTTTTGCCCGGCCCGCCGGAGCAGTCGGCAGGGAGGAAGCGACGTTCGCGTCACCGGCGCGGCTCCCCACAGCCGGACTTCAGGATGACAAAACAGTCGGCTGTGGTGGGTGAAACAGACACTCTTTCTGTTCCTTCTGACCCAGATACTAGGTCTATTTCTTCTGGAGCTATTTTTTGTGTCTCCTCTAAAAATAATAAGGATTTCCCTGTCTCGCCCATGGCCATTGCTCCTAAGACTACCTTTGTTGAGCAGACTTTTTGTGCTAATGACTATGTTCATGCTGTTGTTCCCATGCCCGGAGTAGCTGAGCCTAGCACTACGAACATGGGGAATTTAAGCGTCAGGGAAGCTTTCTTGTCTCCGTCAGTTCCTTCAGGGAAAGTAATAAAACTTTCTGAAACTGGTTTTTCTGGCCATATTGTCCCATCCTCACTTTCACCTCAGTCAGCAGCCCAGCCGCCCTCAGTTCGGCCAGCAGCCCAGCCGCCCTCAGTTCGGCCAGCAGCCCAGCCGCCCTCAGTTCGGCCAGCAGCCCAGCCGCCCTCAGTTCAGCCAGCCGCCCAGCCGCCCTCAGTTCAGCCAGCCACTCCACCACCTGTTACAACTTCGCTACCTGTAGCTCAGTTGCCACCAGTTCAGCAGCCTACCCACTCACTCATTCAGCCACCATCCTCACTGTCTCATTCTAAGCAGGGAACACACTTCACCACAACATCTGTTGGTTCTCTTAAGCTGGCCATGTCAGAGACAGTTGCTCCCTCTAGGGCCTCCCCAGAGGCTGGGTGTCAGTCACCAGCCAACTCTGGACCCCTAGAGGTCAAGACACCAGCGCCAGCAGCCTCACCGGACAGCTCACCAGAACAGTCTCAGCTCTCAGCACCCCCTGAGAGTTCAAGTGAGTTCATCCGTCCGCCTCCGTCCTCTGAGTGTATTGGGGAACACTTTCAGCCCTCTGAGGACTGCATCCCACTGTTGCTGCCTGAGTCTAGCCACTGTGCTGCTCAGTCCCAGCCAGTGTCCACACTGGCAGAGGTCTCCGTACCTGCTGCTTCAGTGTCTGCTCTAGCTGGAGGGCCCAAGGAGCCCGTCCAGCCTCATGCCACGTCAGCTGGGGGTTCAGGAGAACCGCACCAGCCTCATGCCACGTCAGCTGGGGGTTCAGGAGAACCGCACCAGCCTCATGCCACGTCAGCTGGAGGGCCCGAGGAGCCCGGCCAGCACCATGTTTCGTCAGCTGGGGGTTCGGGTGAACCCAGCCAGCCTCATGCCACGTCAGCTGGAGGGCCCGAGGAGCCCGTCCAGCCTCATGCCACGTCAGCTGGGGGTTCAGGAGAACCGCACCAGCCTCATGCCACGTCAGCTGGGGGTTCAGGAGAACCGCACCAGCCTCATGCCACGTCAGCTGGAGGGCCCGAGGAGCCCGGCCAGCACCATGTTTCATCTGCTGGGGGTTCTGGAGAACCCAGCCAGCCTCATGCCACGTCAGCTGGAGGGCCCGAGGAGCCCGTCCAGCCTCATGCCACGTCAGCTGGAGGGCCCGAGGAGCCCGTCCAGCCTCATGCCACGTCAGCTGGAGGGCCCGAGGAGCCCGTCCAGCCTCAAGCCACGTCTGCTGGAGGGCCCGAGGAGCTCGTCCAGCCTCAAGCCACGTCTGCTGGAGGGCCTGAGGAGCCCACCCAGCACCACGCCTCGTTAGCTGACGGTCCCGGAGGACCCAGCCAGCACATCTCTACATCATCACCTGCAGCATTCACGCCACCGCCTGCTGCATTCACGCCACCGCCTACAGCATTCACATCATCGCCATTCGCATCACTGCCTGCAGCGTCGCTGCCGTCAGGTTCCGCAGCCGTCCCGCTGCCGTCATCCACGCCTGGTCCGGCCTCAGCTCCGCCCACGCCGCCGCCTGGTCCAGCCTCCGTGTCTTCATCATCTTCGCCTGGTCCAGCCTCCGCTCCGCCTTCGTCATCTTCGCCTGGTCCAGCCGCCGCTCCGCCTTCGTCATCTTCGCCTGGTCCAGCCGCCGCTCCGCCTTCGTCATCTTCGCCTGGTCCTGCCTCGTCTGGTCCTGCCTCGTCTGGTCCTGCCTCGTCTGGTCCTGTGGTTGCCACGCCGCCGTCAGTGCCAGCTCGACCCGTTCCGCCTCGCCTCTGCCGGCCGTTTTCCGGGCCTCTAAGATGGCATCATGGCCTTCAGGGACGGCCTCCGGAAGGAGTTCGCCGCCGCCGCTGGCATCGCGGCCATCCTCCGGACCTGCTCAGTGGCCGCCACTACCTTCCAAGGGGTCGGCCTCCAGAACTGTTTGCCCGTCGCCGCCGTTGCTGTGTGCATGGTCGGCCTCCTGACTGTGTTATGGACTAGTGAACAGTCGTGATTTGGTTCTGGACTCTCGTGCTCCTGGTTTTTTGTGTTTCGGGCCCTCCTTCCTGGGCCCCTCCGCCCGCCCTGGCTTGGTGCTTGTGCTTTTTATTTGGGGCTGTCGGGAGCCAGCCCTTTGAGGGGGGGGTACTGTCACGGGTCTGGGTCCGTTGGACCCAGTATGTGGAGTTTCATGTTTTTGTTATTCCATGTTTGAGGTTATTATGTTTTGGTTTTAGTTTGCATCAGGGATTGGTTTTTTTTTGTTCTCTTGTTGTGTTGATGATGATTATGATGTTTATTATTTGAGTTTCATGTTTAAGGATTTGTTCTCGGTTGTATCTCACGTTTAGTTTAGTTCAGGTTCCATGTGTCATTCTGTCTGTCTCTCAGTGTCAGGTCTGCGTCTTGGTGTGGTGTTCTCATTTCCTGTTTTATTGTGAAGGTCTGGGTCTCATGTGAGTGTGTTCAGTTTTACCTCTGTCTCGTCTTGTTGATCATTCCCAGCTGTGTCCACCACCTGTGTGTAATTCCCCTGTGTTTCTCTGGGTGTATTTAAGTCATGTCCTCCGTCATTGTAGTTGCTGGTCCGTCTGTGTATTCCACCCTGCCTCATCTGCGTGTTCTCCCTGCTGTCCGCCGTTAGTCTCTTCTGGTCGTTCTCGTTAAGGTTTGTGCTCTGTAGTTTAGTTGATCCCAGTATAGCTTAGTTCCAGCTCCATTTGCCGTTTGTATTTACTTTCATGTTCAATAAACCACCTTTACACCTTCACGACTGCCTGCACTTGGATCCTCCTTTTCCTTTTCTACACGGCTCTCCTCACCCGCCGTGACACATCAGTCAATTATCTGTGATCAATCTGCCTTGACTTCCTGTACAGATCTTAGTCTGTTAAGGATCCATAGTGACAGATAAAATTCATAAACAATTGTTTTACAAAATAGTTGTTTTGACTAATTATCTACTTGACGCCAGGGGCAGCCTGTTTGTTAATTTTCATTACTATCACTCTATTGACCAATCAATTCTCTTTTTCGTCCCAGTCCAGCCCTCCCTAAAGGTGGCAGGCCATAACAAAGAAATTCTTCTTTGCAAAACAGCTCCAGCTCAGTCAGATTAGATGGACAGTGTTTGTGAACAGCAGTTCTCAGATCTTGCCACAGATTGGATTTAGATCTGGACTTTGACTGGGCCATTCTAACACATGGATATGTTTTGTTTCAAACCATCCCATTGTTGCCCTGGCTTCATGTTTAGGGTCGTTGTCCTGCTGGAAGGTGAACCTCCGCCCCAGTCTCAAGTCTTTTGCAGACTCCAAGAGGTTTTCTTCCAATCCAAGATTGCCCTGTATTTGGCTCCATCCATCGTCCCATCAACTCTGACCAGCTTCCCTGTCCCTGCTGAAGAGAAGCACCCCCAGAGCATGATGTTGCCACCACCATATCTGACAGTGGGGATGGTGTGTTCAGAGTGATGTGCAGTGTTAGTTTTCCACACATAGTGTTTTGCATTTTGGCCAAAAAGTTCCATTTTGGTCTCATCTGACCAGAGCAGCTTCTTCCACATGTTTGCTGTGTCCCCCACATGGCTTGTGGCAAACTGCAAACGGGACTTCTTATGGTTTTCTGTTAACAATGGCTTTCTTCTTGCCACTCTTCCATAAAGGCCAACTTTGTGCAGTGCACGACTAATAGTTGTCCTATGGACAGATTCCCCCACCTGAGCTGTAGATCTCTGCAGCTCATCCAGAGTCACCATGGGCCTCTTGGCTGCATTTCTGATCAGCGCTCTCCTTGTTCGGCCTGTGAGTTTAGGTGGACGGCCTTGTCTTGGTAGGTTTACAGTTGTGCCATACTCCTTCCATTTCTGAATGATGGCTTGAACAGTGCTCCGTGGGATGTTCAAGGCTTGGGAAATCTTTGTGTAGCCTAAGCCTGCTTTAAATTTCTCAATAACTTTATCCCTGACCTGTCTGGTGTGTTCTTTGGACTTTGTGGTGTTGTTGCTCCCAATATTCTCTTAGACAACCTCTGAGGCCGTCACAGAGCAGCTGTATTTGTACTGACATTAGATTACACACAGGTGCACTCTATTTAGCCATTAACACTCATCAGGCAATGTCTATGGGCAACTGACTGCACTCAGACCAAAGGGGCTGAATAATTACGCACACCCCACTTTGCAGTTATTTATTTGTAAAAAATGTTTGCAGTCATGTATGATTTTCGTTCCACTTCTCACGTGTGCACCACTTTGTGTTGGTTTTTCACGTGGAATTCCAAAAAAATTGATTCATGTGACAAAATGTGGGAAAGTTCAACGGGGCCGAATACTTTTGCAAGCCGCTGTAACTACAGTCAGGTTTGTGCAGACTAGGTGATTGAAAACAGGCCTCGGGACTCATCATCATGGCGGTACTAGATCATCCCTGAGATTCAGCTGGCCCCTGCGCAGTTAGATGAAGAGGTTGCCATTTTGCTAGGTCAGTTTTTTTAAATGATGCTTTAGATGATATGTCAACAATCATAGAAAATTGATATCCAACCTATCTTTTTTATTTAGTATGCTGAAATAAAAATGCCCAGTGAAAAAGTTTGTTCCTCAGAAAATTTACATTTTCTCATCATGACTGTCAAGATTTTTTGTTATTAACTTCAAGCAAAATGCAGTAAATATGTAATATTACAACAATAATATTATGTAAAAAAACAAAAACACTTTGAATAAAACATGTGTCAACTGCAGATTATTGTAAACCTGTTTTTAAAAAACATTAAACCCAAGTTAAATTGAATTGTGAATAAATGATCTTAATGTGGCCCTAATACTCCTTCCTTTATGCTGCAAGAGAGAGAAATTGTTGCAGCACAAATGATCCCCAGTCAGCTGAAACTCTCATCTTAGGGTATTTTCAAATCTTATATTTAATAATCTACAAAGTGTAAAACATTAAAAAATAAACCCTTCTGTAGCTTGGTATGCTGCTGCTAGCTAACACCTTTTTGCCGACTAGCTAGTTTCATGCCTCTGCCATAAACGATGAATGTATCCCACACATAAAGCACAATTAGCACAAACTCTAGATGAATCTGTGTTGATGACACGAATGAAAAAGAAAGAGGGTTTAACCAAAGCTGAATGTGAACAAGCTGTTTATCTCCATTTGTAACTACTGAACTATGTTTTTGTGAACTGTATCTGAATTTAAAAACAAAAACAGTCCTATTTGTCTAGTCTGGTCTTTATCTCCAGTCATTTTAATCTTAAAATATTAAAATTCCAGCAGCCTGGGTGTCAGAAGAGATTTGAATCAATGTATCTGTTTTAAAAGCTAAAACTGATATTGTCCCCTCAGAGATTAACTTTGCTACCAAACCCACTCTCCTCTCAACATCATGAGAAGGAAGAGTTGGTTTAATAGCTTAATAGATAACAGAAGCCTGTGCTAACTATATGAACTATGACTGGTGGAGAATTAGTGCAGAGCTGGAATAGCCAGACAGTGAATATGGGGTGTTATATCAACAAGCTAATGCTTCTGGGTTGTGCTTGATATACTCGCCTTGAAGATGCTTTTGGCTGGGAAAGATCCTTTTTCCTTCATCAAAACTGGCAACTGTTGTTCTTATGTCAACAATTTCAAAATGTGTAATGTTTTATTCCAGTAACTTGTTTCTGCCATTAAAAATAAATAAATGACTTAATAACCCAAACTTCCAACTTGGGTATGTTGGAAGTTTGATCTAATAACTCAAGATTTTGAGTTCATTAGTTATATATGAAGTTCAAAGTAAAAGAATCAGAAATTATCTAAAATGTCATAATTTAACAAACTCATACCGCCAGTGTCAGGGGTCATGTGCGGAGGCGAGGAAGAGATGACCCACACGCAGGACTCTTGGTGCAGAATGAGGTTTATTGGAAACGGAGACAAAAGATGACAGGATGGCTGGCTGAACTTAATGGACTGGTAGACTAACTGACTGGCTGACTGAACTGAACTGAACTGAACTGAACACGCGACAGGAACAACATCAATGACACGACAAGGGCTGAAGGGAAGAGAGGGCTTAAATACATGACTAACAATGACAACGATTGGAGACAAGTGAGTGAACAGCTGAACATAATGAACTAATGATAAATGGGAAGAGGACCGAACATAATGCACACAGACCAAGGCTAACACAATAAAACAGGAAGTGGAACAGGCAGTAGCTAAACAGTGAACGTGAACTGAAAACACTGGGTCAAGGACCCAGAAACCCTGACAGCCAGAGAATCTGAAATGATCTGGAGGATTTCTGCTTTCGTTCCAGTACACAAGATAGAGTGTATTCAGCACATGTGTGAACAGCCACTGTGGGTGGACCAAGAAAAACATTTGTTTCTTTTTGTGTGCAGATGGAAAAGAGGACGATAGAAAAACCAAAGGGAAAAAGGCACCAAAATAACAAAAAGAATACCTGAGGAGCACAACCAGTAAATGTAACCAAACTTCTTAAAAAACAAACGGGAGTGACTCTTGTGATGCAGTTACTGTGTAAATAACTTTAAAAAAACACTTAAAAATACAATTCTCATTTCCACACTCCAGAGGTAATTACATAGATCCAGTGGCTTTTGATAGTAATACAGTAGAGTTATAACTTACCTTTACATCCTTAATTAAAGCATGGGGGACCTAATGTACTTCTACTGGAAATGATACAATACCTCGACATTTCTAACAAGAAATTGTCTGAAACATAAACGATTCAAGTTTTTTCTTTCAAAATATGATTGTGTTTCTAAGTATGGTAAATCATTTTTCTATCTTCAAATCAAATCAAATCAAATCAAAATCACTTTTATTGTCACATCACATGTGCAGGCACACTGGCACAGCACATGCGAGTGAAATTCTTGTGTGCGAGCCCCACAAGCAACAGAGATGTGCAAACACAACAACACAAACGAGTAAAATACAAGAATGGCCAACCTGAAACTAATAAATATATGTACAATATATAATAGTGTATGCATTTCTGGATGTGTATACTAAATATTTTCCTACGTGTGTGTGTGTGTGTGTGTGTGTGTGTATACACATTTTTACAAATTAAATAGTAAAAAAAAAAAATAATAATAATAATAATAATAATAATAATAAAATATATAAAATATACAGAGTTGAATATGTGCAAAACAAGTGGCATTTATATACAGTGTGGAGTGCATAATGTTAAAGTTCCAGTAGTGAAGCTGAGGTGTCTATGACGTGTTCAGCAGTCTGATGGCCTGATGGAAAAAGCTGTCTCTCAGTCTGCTGGTACGGGACCGGATGCTGCAGAACCTCCTTCCTGATGGAAGCAGTCTGAACAGTTTATGGCTGGGGTGACTGGAGTCCTTGATGATCCTCCCCGCTTTCCTCAGGCAGCGCTTCCTGTAGATGTCTTGGAGGGAGGGAAGCTCACCTCCAATTATCCGTTCAGAGCACCGCACTACTCGCTGGAGAGCTTTGCAGTTGTAGGCGGTGCTGTTGCCATACCAGGTGGTGATGCATCCAGTGAGGATGCTCTCAATGGCACAGTGATAGAAGGTCCTGAGGATGCGGGGGCTCATGCCGAATCTTTTCAGTCTCCTGAGAAAGAAGAGGCGCTGCTGCGCCTTCTTCACTGTTTTGTTTGTGTGTACTGACCACGTAAGATCCTCAGCCAGATGTACACCAAGGAACCGGAAGCTGCTCACTCTCTCCACAGCAGCGCCGTTGATGGTGATGGGGGTGTGTACTTCTCTGCACCTCCGGAAGTCCACTATCAACTCCTTTGTCTTTGCGACGTTGAGGGTGAGATGGTTGTCTTGACACCAGTGGGTCAGGGCGCTGACCACCTCCCTGTAAGCCGTCTCATCACCGTTGGTGATAAGACCCACCACTGTAGTGTCGTCCGCAAACTTCACAATGATGTTGGAGCTGTTAGTGGCTGTGCAGTCGTAGGTGTAGAGTGAGTACAGGAGAGGGCTCAGTACACACCCCTGTGGAGCACCAGTGTTCAGTGTGATGGGGGATGAGGTGATGCTGCCCAGTCTGACCACCTGGCGTCTGTCAGACAGGAAGCTAAGGATCCAGCTGCAGAGGGAGCTGCTCAGTCCTAGATCCTGCAGTTTCCTGTCCAGCTTCGAGGGAACGATGGTATTGAATGCTGAGCTGTAATCTACAAACAGCATCCTCACATACGTGTCTCTCTTCTCCAGGTGTGACAGGGCAGTGTGTAGTGTCAGGGCTATGGCATCATCAGTGGACCTGTTGTGGCGGTATGCAAACTGTAGAGGGTCCAGTGAGTCGGGTAGTGCAGAGCAGATGAAGTCCCTGACCAGCTTCTCGAAGCATTTGCTTACGATGGGGGTCAGGGCTACAGGTCGCCAGTCGTTCAATGAGGAGATGGTGGAGGATTTGGGTACAGGGACGATGGTGGCCATTTTGAAGCAGGCTGGGACTACAGACAGAGAGAGGGAAAGGTTGAAGATGTGCGTGAACACTCCAGCCAGCTGAGCCGCGCATGACCTGAGGACGCGGCCGGGAATCCCGTCCGGACCAGTAGCTTTGCGTGCGTTCACCTTCCTGAAGCACTTCCGCACATCCTCGTCAGACACAGTGTGCGCACTGACGTCATCCGCGGTGCGCACACTGTCCGGTCTCATGGTGTTCGCTGTGTCGAATCTAGCGTAGAATACGTTTAGATCCTCACACAGAGAGGCCGTGGTCTGCGGTGTGCTGGTTTTCCCTCTAAAGTCTGTGATCGTGTTTAGTCCCTGCCACATACTCCGAGGGTTGTCAAACTGTTGCTCCACCCTGTCCCTGTACTCACGTTTGGCTGCTTTGATCGTCTTCCGGAGTTGGTAATGTGCGTGTTTGTAGTCCGATGTGTTCGCGGAGGCAAAGGCGGTGTTCCGTGCCGCGCGAACATCTCCGTTAATCCAGGGTTTTTGATTTGGGAAGGATTTGACTGTTCTGGATGGGACGACATCTTCCACGCATTTCCTGATAAATCCACAGACTGAGTCTGTGTATTCATCAATGTCTCTGGCGGCCACGTGAAACATTTCCCAGTCCGCGTGATCAAAACAGTCCCGCAGCGCAGACTCCGATTGGTCCGTCCAACAGTGCACCGCCCTCCGGGTTGGAGCTTCCTGTTTCAGCTTCTGCCTGTAGGCGGGCAGGAGCAGGATGGAGCAGTGATCTGATTGGCCGAATGGGGCGCGGGGGAGGGCTTTGTACGCATCCCGGAAAGAGGTGTAACAGTGGTCGAGTAGCCGGTTTCCACGTGTGTTGAAAAGGATGTGTTGATGGAGTTTTGGTGAGACTTTCTTCAGGTTTACCTTATTAAAGTCTCCGGCTGTGATAAACGCTGCCTCTGGGTGTGCGGTTTCCTCGCTGCTGATCGCGCTGTACAGTTCCCTTTGGATTGGTGCCAGTGTCATAAATCTATAGAGAATTAGGAAGCGGAATAGTCGTCTGCCATCATATGGTGATTGCCTGCAGTATTTAGATTTGGGAAATCAAAGGGTAGCAGGCACAAGTTGATACTTTTTGAGCATCTGAAAAGTAAAATGTCAAAAAAAAGAAAACCTTGTTGATCGTGGCAGTAGCAGTAACATTCCTCGCCTACCCATTAAAGAAATGCTCAGAGAACAAATAGAAAAATAGGATGTATGTAGGTTCTGCATTCAACACAGACGCTCTCACAGCCCAAATCGTTGTGGACGAGACCGCTGCTTGGTGGGACAACTATGAACGCGAGGCAGTTCGCCACCTTATTCTGTAAACAATGGTGAAATGCATTTCTGTGGAGGCCATTTAATAGTCTTTCCTTACTGTGCAGTGCATGCTGAGTGTATTTTTTTCTAGCATTTAATGTAAATCGGACAGGTTTTATTTATGTAATGACACGAGAAGACATTTATAGTAGTTGCTCTTGAAAAATTATAGTTTGCAAAATGTTCTATTATTGTGAACACTGTTAAAACTTTATTTATACTGTGCTCAAATTTTGTGATTAACAAGTCTGATTTTATGAAATCATTTTGTTACACTTCAATTAGTAAAACCATACTGAGCCGTGTGGGTTATACTGCCCGTGTGGCTAAATCAAATGGCCACGATGCACAGCTGCTAAATTTTAATTTGGGACTTCTGTGAAATCAGAGTGCTCAGCTATGGGAGCATGTTTGTTGATTTTTCTTGTTGTTAACATAAAAACGTCTGATTCATTAAAACTCCTGTCTTGTTGGAACACACAGCAGATGGAGGGTTCTTAAAAACTGATTTTACTTGGTTAAGCCTACAAAAGCCTGGTTACACTGGCAATAAGCAGCAAAATAGCCTCTGTGTGTGTGTGTGTGTGTGTGTGTGTGTGTGTGTGTGTGTGTGTGTGTGTGTGTGTGTGTGTGTGTGTGTGTGTGTGTGTGTGTGTGTGTGTGTGTGTGTGTGAGGTTTCAAGCCTTGTCAAAGGTGACAATATAAGACTAGGTCTTATAATGTGAGTAATAAGCAGTAATTATGGTTTGTATGGGCAAGTGGGAAGTGATGAAACCTGGTACATGCAGTGGGGGCTAGAGGCAGTTGCACTGGTCTGCTGAATCGACATAGAGGAAGGGGAGAGGGAAACTCCAGAGAGACACATGTAGCTTGTAAACAGTCACACGGGTCAAACTGAATTGTTTATTAAAGGTTATCAGCAGATTTTCTCCCTACTCATGAAGTCCATCTCTTCTAAAGAGGTAATGGCCATTCTACAACAGAGTGAAACTATCAGTGAAACACATTTGTGCGCCTTACAAGTTGGTTGAAACCTGATGTTTAGACTGAGATCATACTGAAGTAATCACATCCACAGCTGACAGTAGGAATAGGGCCAGCTGTTTTAAGATAACCAGGTTTTATCACTTCTGACTTAGTAGTATCATTAGCACCAACACCACTCTGTAAAACACGTATGTGTAGATCATTTTTGAAGTTAACTACTACGTTAGGAGCTGTGGCACTCTTAAAAACGCAATACTGATTAAAGAATCACCAATTATCAATGTGCAGGAGGAAAAAGAAAGATTTGGGAACTGGCGACAATCATAATAACAGTATTTGTAGAAGAAGGCAAAGGTAGCAAACAAGGCTGCCTCTCTCTGTGTAGATTTGAAAGTTGTGTGGGAATCAAAAGAGCCAGCTAAGATGACTTAATTTTACCCTTATTTCCTCAGTTTTGCTAGCAGGTATTGCTTCAGTTTATTTCTTTTCTTGAATGAGACCATCTGCTCATGTATAGCCAGCTTCTCTCCCCCACTGGGATCATCTTGAGCTTAGCGGTGACATGAGTAACCATTGATTAGAGCTTATGCATCAGCATTTTCTTCCTGTCTGTCTTCGTTGTTGTTGAACTGCAGGAATTTGTTTGGTGGCCTCACATTTATTCGGTGTCATTGCAACAGCTTCTTATAAAGCTGGGCTGGCTTTGTTCCAAAGTATGTAGGTGTCTGGTAGGATAATATCCTGCCATTCTGAGTAAGCGCTGACGATGGAAATGCGGGGTGTTTTCCAAGGGGGTAAGCATGAAACATAATCCTCTGACAGGTTATCTGCATCTTCTTCCTCAGCCCAGGGTCAGGATCAGTGTACATACCTTCACCTTTACAAAGTGTTTAAGTCCTCTCCATGCTTTCAACACACACACACTCATACACAAGTACACACATTATCACTTGCACACTATTTCTTACCAATACATTGCATATTTTTGCCCATAAACCGTCCCCTAATCTCAAATGATCTACAGGATGTTAAATGTTGCATCTGTCTGAAAAAAGGTCGTCATTTGAAATTATTTCAATATTTCAAATGTGTTGGAGCAGGGAAGCACTCAATGCATGCAGTCTCCAGGAGGACAGTTGAGAACCACCGCCCTAGGAAAAGTGGTCTAACTGCATAACGCTGCCCTGAGGCAATGAACAAAAAAACAAACAAAAAAAAAATCAGCTTTTAATAAATAAATAAAATCGAAATACCCCCACCAAATATACTTATTTATACATTCATACGGTCAGGAGAAATTTCAAATCCTTTTTAACTGCTCAAGTTATTGGGCAGTGTCTTCCATTATTCGATTTAACTAATAATTATGGTAAATGCTATGGTTCTTTTATAGCACTTTTTTACTCTGAGCATGCAAGGCACTTTGTAAAACTTTCCTCTGTATAGGAATTTCTTTTACTTATGTATTAATCACATTATTTTATTGTATGATACCTTGGTGCCACTGGATTTAAACATGTTTCACACTCATACAGTAAGACAAATGGTGGGGGTCTAGTAAGGAAGTTGGGGGAAGCAGACAACTCCACAGGAAGAGTCTTTTGTCTCTTCGAGGACTCTGGTAGGTAACAAGGGAGTGTGAACCTTAAGGTGTGAAACAGCTGTGTACTGCCTTTTGTTCCTGGAGAAGGTATTTAACTGAGAGCCATGCTGGGCTCAGGGAGACTCTGCTGACCGTCTGTCCCGCGGTCATGCAGGGACTTCATCAAGCTTGGTTGTCTGTTCTTTGTGTGTTTGATTAAAGAATGTTAGCTACCGCTCACCGCTCGTCTGCAGGCTTTATTTAAATGGAAAACTTCCACAACACCTCATTCACCCAAACACTTTCTTACTCCAATGGATGCATGTGTAATTAAGTAAGTAAGTTATTTAACCCTTGTGTGGTGTTCGTATTTTTGTTACTCAGCCAGTGTTCATGGGTCTGGTGGACCCGCTAGAGTTTTGGCTTTCCAAATTAACACTATCAAACAATTTTATGTTAAATTACTCAACAGATGTTTACTTCATCCCAATTACAAGACATATGAACAGCAAACATGGTTAATTTTTTCCCTTTACCTTTGTTAGATCACATTTATGAATTAATGTGCTTCTCGTTTTTCTTTTATATAAAATGTTATAAATAAATCAGTTATAATCAAGTGGAGTGAGTGGAAAGACACAACACATTTACACGTGAAAAAATAATTAATTGTTTAATTTTTCTTTTGAAAAAAACTGAACACGGGTCTCACAGACCCGAACACCATACAAGGGTTAAGGGCTAGTTGTATTGCAATGAGTGGATGTGACTGACTGATGCGGAAAAGAAAATGTTCTTTATGCAGCCCAGATGGTGTGAATGATGTGACCAGAGACAAAATGTAGTAAGGAAACCAAAAATATATTGAATAAATGGGGGAAAGGGGAAATGGAACAAAATAAATCCAAAACACAAGATACATAAATCTACCACAGTTAATTTCATTGCTTGTATTCTCTTTTCAAAAGTCTTTTAAATCCCTGTGTTGAGAGTCCTTTTTGTTCCTTTTAAAGATCAGTTTTCTGCTGTAGGTTCCAGTTTCATGTCTCATCTTTGCCGCGGTGTTGATGCAGCGAATCAAGAAAGGGACCTCATGCCAGCTGACGTGGGTCATGTGACAGTGTGTAGTTGATGTGGGTTACACATGGAAGAGAAACTTGGGGTTAATGTCTTGCCCAAAGATTTATGGCATGCAGGCTGGAGCAGCCAGGTATCAAACCACCAACCTTCCAATCAGTAGATGACCTGCTTCACCCACTGAGCCACAGCCACCCAAACAACACTTGAAAGGGACAGTGTAACCGAAAATGTGGTTTGTTGCTTGAGGACATCACCGTGCCAATATAGGGTTAATTATGTGTGGGATCAGGCATGTGAATGTGCCTGATCCCATCTGCCGGTGGATCACTGACTTCCTGACGGACAGGAAGCAGCATGTGAGGCTGGGAAAGAATGTCTCGGACTCCCGGACCATCAGCACCGGCTCCCCTCAGGGCTGTGTTCTTTCTCCTCTGCTCTTCTCCCTGTACACCAACTGCTGCACCTCCACCCACCAGTCTGTCAAGCTAATCAAGTTTGCAGATGACACCACCGTTATTGGGCTCATCTCGGACGGGGATGAGTCTGCCTACAGGAGGGAGGTTGAACGTCTGGTGTCCTGGTGCAGCCACAACAACCTGGTGCTGAATGCCCAGAAGACAGTGGAGATTATTGTGGACTTCAGGAAGCACACAGCCCCACTCCCCCCATCATCCTGACTGACACCCCCATCACCTCTGTGGACTCATTCCGCTTCCTGGGTACCACCATCACCCAGGACCTGAAGTGGGAGCCCACCATCACCTCCGTCATAAAGAAAGCCCAGCAGAGGATGTACTTCCTGAGGCAGCTGAAGAAATTCAACCTGCCAACACGGACGATGATGCAATTCTACACTGCAATCATCGAGTCCATCCTCACCTCCTCCATCACCGTGTGGTACGCTGGAGCCACTATCAGGGACAAACAGAGACTGCAGCGTGTTGTGCGCTCTGCTGAGAAGGTGATTGGCTGCAGACTCCCATCTCTGCAGGACCTGTACACCTCCAGGACACTGGGGCGTGCAGCTCGGATCTCAGCTGACCTTTCTCACCCTGGACACAGTCTGTTTGACCTGCTCCCCTCAGGCAGGAGGCTCCGGTCCATTCGCACCAGAACCTCTCGCCATAAGAACAGTTTCTTCCCCTCTGCTGTCGGACACATGAACAATAACCATATGACTGTTCCCACCACTAACACATGACCCTACGCTGTGTCACTGCATCATTCCATGTTTGGCACTGATCACCACCTGCACTCATGTATATATCATGTATATATCTATCTATCTACTTAGCACTTTTAATTCTTATTCTTATTTTTATTTTCATGTCTATTTAAGCGTAATTTATAACAGTATTTATAACAGTATGTTTGCACTGAAGCACCGCAGCAATTTCCTAATGTTGTAAACCCGCTCAACATTTGGCAATAAAACCCTTTCTGATTCTGATTCTGATTACCAAGGTAGAGAAGGTGCATTTGGTGATATGTTTCAGATTTAAGGCATACTAGTTCAAAATGTTATCACATTGTGCTCAGGGACAATAAGAAAACATTATTAAGGCCTTGGGTGATGATGGGTCCACACCCTCCTGTGTGTCATTAAAGAGCCTTCTGGCTCCGAGATGGCTTTTGCTGTTGCTGACACACATAACACAGAAATGGCCCTGCTTGCTGTGTTGTGGACGATATAGAATAGGGCAACTTCATGTATTCACATTCAGTATGTGAATGTGTGTCAATTGATTTTGGTGTACAATTTTATTGTTACTCTATAAAGATTTACTACTTAAACAGAAGATCGAAACCACAGACTAGAGCAGATAGATGGGCTGACAATGACCATTAATGAAAAGTCAGTGATAGTGATCAGCCACTCTGTGTAATTACACGCTGGACTTACTATAATTGTTTCCTTCTTACTGAAAATATGTAGCTTTATGTATACGTTTGCTGTATGTTACTTTACAAAACTAATGATGAAATACCAGGAAGGATCAAAATTCAAGAATGTTTTACTATCAAGAAAGAATAATTTGTTGTACACTAATATTTAGAATAAAGTACAATAAAATCACTGAGTTGTTTAAAAGACCATTGGCAGTCGAGGAAAATGAGTTTTTGAGTCTATTGTGCCTATTTGGTGAAGCTGCTGCTTACTGTATGTGCTCAAATGAAAGTAAGCTGAACAAGTTAGACATGGCCGGCTAGGATCAGCCAGGGTGGATTCAATGTACTAACTTTATACTGAGGTAGGTCATATTTACATTTTTGCTGCACACTGTCTGTTTTTGGTGTTTATCTGCTTATATTGTGACCCATAGAAGCTGACAAATGACAGTTTGAGAATAATTTAGACTAAAACATTGTTATTAAGCTGCTGTCAGCATAAAAACTACAAAGCTTGTGGTGAAACAAATAAATGCACTGGTAAGCTCTCCTGCAGACAGCATCCACTGGAAGCTTGAGGGTCCATTTTTTATCAGTTATAGTGCAAAAGTATTTACACTGCTGCGCAAATTCAACAGTCTGATCATTTATTTAAGCCATAAGAGGTGGTTGTAAGATTCTGCCTAAAGATTTATGAGCACTTTTTTCTCTGTATTAATGTTCAAGAGGTACAACTTGTATCAGTTTGGGAGATCTCCACCACAAGGATGCTCATGCTCCTAACTGCTCAGAACAGACATAATCTCTGAGTTATCTGCAGACTTAAAAATGTGGTTCCTCTCATATTGGCTTTTATGTGCCACCTCATTACTCATGAATAGATTGTGAGCTAAAGTAGATTTGTTTTCTTTGTGGACAGACTGGTCAGCTGACCTGTGTGGCTGCTGTTTGTGGATTTAGCCAGCTTTAATGTTCAAAATAAACTTAGCACCAAAAGTAAGGAAAATTGTGTTTGGTCAGTTAGTTTTTGTTGTAATAATGCTTCTTGGCAATAAATCTTATACTTTTGGTCTATTTCCTCTTAAATGGTACCACATTTGTAAGAAAAAGTTGCACCCTATCAGTGTAGCAATCAGTGTAGTGTTCTCCTTCTCAACACTTTACTTTTTACACAGTAGGATTCAACTGCTGTTGGGAGAATATGAACTTAATGCTGAATGAAATATTCCTCCACATGTTCAGCTTCAAGTGCAGATGTTGCCAAAACCAGCACAAGCAGGCCTAACGGTGAGGGGAAGGTGTGGCAGGCCCCCTGTCAGCCCTACAAGACCGGAGTTTGGCTGTGTGGAGTCTTTTCCAAACCAATCCAACTTTATTTATAAAGCACTTTAAAATTGCCAGCGCAGGACCAAAGTGCTGCACAAGAACAATATAATAAAACGAACCAGAAAAAAAGATAAAAACCAACATCTCACTACAATCAACTAAAAAACCAACATCTCACGTGGTGTCAAAGGTCAGGGTGAATAGGTGGGTTTTCAGCAGTGATTTAAAAAAAACAGGTGGAGGAGAGGCCTGTCTAATCTCTAAAGGCAGATTGTTTCACAGTTTTGGAGCACAGTCTCCTCTAAGTTTACACTCAGTCCCGGGTACATTCAGGAGCAGCTGATCAGCTGACCCAAGAGAGCGAGTGGGTGTATAAGGGTATAGCAGCTCAGAGAGATAAGATGGGGCTAGACCATGGAGAGCTTTAAAAGCTAATAAAAGAATTTTAAATGAATCCTAAAAGAAATGGGCAGCCAGTGAAGTGAAGCTAAAACAGGGGAAAGGTGTTCAAACGTTCGAGTGCCAGTTAAAAGACGAGCTGCAGCATTTTGCACCCTCTGTAGATGAGTGATGTATGAAGCACTGACCCCCATATAAAGTGCATTACAGTAATGCAGCTGGGTGCTAACAAAGGCCTGGATAACTGTCTCAAAGTGCTGCCGTGAAAGAATTTACTTTATTTTCATTAACTGCCTCAGCTGAAAGAAGCTAGATTTTATGACTGTCAAGCTTTTCAGTTTAGAGTCCACTTTGACCCCCAGGTTTGTGGTCTTTAAATAAATAAATAAAATGTATTATTAAGAGAGGCAAGAAACTAAAACCGTGGCATAAACCCTTTGGTTGTGGAATAAGAAATCCCAAATAAAAAAAGATACCTAATACCTAACAGATGTACCAAAATGAAATATCCAGATGCATCCCGACACAAACAGAGTAATGTTCGCTGTTAAGTGCCATGATTTATACTTTTTTCACCCTTTAAACCACAAACAGACATTTAAAATATTGTGATCCATATTTTTATGAGAGTGGGCTAGGGGGAGCACAGTGGTCAGCACTGTGACCTCACAGCAAGAAGCAATTTAATTCAAGTCGATCAGGTGATATTGATGTTAGTTTGATTGTCAGTCATTCTCTGTGATGGACTCACAATCTGCCCCTCGTCTTGTTGCTCAGGATGATAAAAAAAAATTGTGTTAATGTAACTAAAAAGAGAGAGAGAAATGGTGTAACACAAGTCCATAGATGAGAATGTCATGAGTAATTCACACATCTGTCCCAAAGCTTCTCAAAAGTATAATTATATAAATATATCAGAGCATAAAGATTAAAACTAATCCTACAACATCATTTAATTCTTATTGCTGATTGTTTCAACTTCTGATTCTCATTAAATCCAAACATTGCTTTTAACTTCCTCCTCATATGACACGTCTTTCTCTCTCTCCACCCTTGCCTTTATCCACCTATATAAATGCTAGATGTTAGTTGCCAACCCCAGCTGACAGCTGTGGAGGTGCTAACTGTCTCCACTTTCACACCCATCCTCTCGCAGCCGCCAGGCCCATGACACAGCATGGCAGGGTGACTGCAGGAGGCTGATGAAGCTGTGTCTGTGCTACTCAGCAAGGAGCAAGTGGCTGTAGGTCCAACTGAGAGGTAGTTCTTGGCAGGTATTGGAAACTCAGTGAGCAATGTGGAAAAGTGGATCTAAGCTCAAAGCTTGCTTGCACTGTATCCACAAAATAAGCATCTGCAGTAAACAAATTCCCAAATTCTGCAGTGTTGTGTCTGAAAGACTGTTATGTGTTTGTGTTCATTTGTTCACTGTCTTTGTAGAGCGTTACATATTTGAGGTGATTTTTTTTTACCTTTAATTGACAACACTGTGATGCAGCTGAGAGTGAGTGAGGGTTCAATTTTCCCAACACTAAATGATTGTGCTATGATTAAACATAGCACAATATTTCTGGGAGCCATAATAACATGACGAGGCTTCTTCTTCACATCAACAAGAACCCCGATAAAAGAAAGCCTCTTGTGCATTTGGCTGCTGTAACATTTTAATTCACAATCCCAAAAATCAACAAGCTTTTCACTTAGATTGAAGTGCTGTTTGCAACTCTGTTAACAGTTCATATAGACCCATGGTGTTCCCAGTTCATGAAACCATTCCAATGTATTGCAGGATATGAAATAAATGCTAGGTTAAAGAAATACAAATGCATCAAACAACACATCAAAAATGACTGATAAGCATCCAGAGAATGAATCCAGAATACGGTAAATATTCTGTGATTTGATATTCCTGCATTCAGGAGGCATGCCAGGCTGTGAACATATAATCAAACCTGGGAGTGAACAAAGCATTGTAGCCATTAGAGGAACTGCAGATTTTGGCCATTTCATGCCTGCCTAATCTTCTAGTTCCTGAGGTTGGCCCTGTTCACAATATTCTATCTCATTCTATCTAAATATACATGAAACTAAAACAGCAAAGAATGGTGCGTGCACACATAGTTTCTAGTTTTGTGGATCCTAACTACAGTGGAGAGACCTCTGAGCTAAGCACCTTTACTCTAGCCTTGCTCATAACCAGTAACTATTCTCTAACTCAACTCTGATATGATGAGAGGTGTAAGGACACAACTTTAATTTATTAATTATTTAATTATAAAGTCAGAAGAGGACATTTTAATAATTGTCATACTGAAAGGCAACATCAATATCAAGAATTGCCTTATTAAGTATTTTCCTCTTTGATGAAACCATTAGATATGAAGCAGACCAGTTAGCTACCAATCTAAGGTGCACTTCAGGCACAAATGTGTGGATTCAGACCAAAGACAGTCATTGGTTGAGAGTGCTTGACTGGGATAGAAACACAGCACAATACTGCACTTATCTGAGCACTTCTTCATTTTAATGATCTTCAGCTCCAAGCTCCAGTCTTCAGCTTATGCTTTTGTTTTTTGTTTAAAAAAAAGGAAATTTCAGCAAATGAAGCTCAGTTCAGGTACTTTTTTGGTTTTATTTACCACACTTTCAGTTTCTGGTACTCTTGCTTTTTAGATTTAAGCTGCCTCATATTTTAGTAATCTTATTGCTGATTTACCAAGTTCAGATTTGAATATTTGTAATATTTTTGAACATATCATGCAACATATTCAAATTTCCAGCATTCAAGTTATAAAATATGTTCCACCACCAAAGACAACATTCATTGGACGTTGTTTACAAAGACAAACAAACTGTTTTAAGCTATATCAAGTCACATTTAAGTTCTCAGTCAGTCTCTTGAACACTGAAAAAACACTGACGATGGGAAGTTTAGCAAAACTATAATAAACAAAGGTAGAAAACAGGCACATTTTTAACACTTTTAACAAAAGAGCATCACAAAAAGCAACTGCAGAACTGTAATATCAATCTCAAGATAATTATAATTAATATCATATTAATGGTATTTCCTGCTTTGTGATTGAAAGCAGAAAGCACGTTTAATTCTAGTCATACAGATAAACAGTTGTGTTTGAGCTAATGCAGAAAAACATGCAAAACATGCACCAAAACCTTGAGGTTGTTCCTTTTTAGCATGGCTGTTGTATTTCAAACTATGTTAAATATGCATTTTGAATCATGGCATGACCATTTTCTCCTGACTAGATGCCCTCTGAGATTCTGCTTTTTATATCTACTGTAATGGGTGAAATGCTGCCAGCTGTAGAGGGTTCAGATGAATGAAGTCATTCTGAGCCAGGTGTTTCATTTAGAATGGTAGTCAAAGCGAATGATGGCTCACTAAATGAGCTATTTTACTACTTTTTGTCTACAGCAGTATGAGTTCCAATCAAGAGCTGAATTGCTCCCAGTGGCAGAAACAGTTGCAATGAAGGGGCACTGAAAAGAGAGCGATGTTCACTGGAGCCTTTTCTTGCTGCATGGAAATGAACTGGAAAAATGTGATGAAAATAGACACCTAAACATAAATTTGCATGGATCATAATCACTGTTGTATCTAATCGATATAATTAAAGGATAATCTCATAGATATTTCACCAACTCACCTATTGTTTCATTTAATTTTACATTTCTGTTTATAGGTATTCATCATTATTCAACAGTCCTAATTCTCCAACTTAATAATTCCACTTATCCTTTCCTGTGACAGCTGGGGGGCTGGAGCCTATACCAGCTGTCACAGGGCGAGAGGCGGGGTACACCCTGGACAGGTCGCCAGTCTGTCGCAGGGCCAACACACAGAGACAGACAACCATTCGCACTCACATTCATGCCTGCATTCACACCTATGGGCAATTTGGATCAATCAATTAACCTATCCCCACTAACTGCATGTCTTTGGACTGTGGGAGGAAGCCGGAGTACCCGGAGGGAACCCACGCAAACACAGGGAGAACATGCAGACTCCACACAGAAAGACCCCGGCCTGATGGTGGAATTGAACTTTTATGCTAATGATGAACTCTTTTGCTTGTACCAGAACTTCTTTGCACATTATATTGTGAGATTCAGTGAACATCTGCCTACTGCAGCTCTCAACACTTGGATTCTAGATCTTTTAGTCTATTTAATTTATCATGGAATAATAATGGAACAGGCTTAATATGAAAACTGAGGCATCTGGTATCATACCACAGAAGTGAGCTAACTTGTCATATAGTTTTCACTATATGGCTTTGACAAAGTGGAGATTTTGAACTTTTTCAGAGAAGCATAATGCTTGTCTGTCTTTAATTTCACAGTTTAATACATTACTTTGTTTAATTACAGCAGGAGAAAAAATCCAGTCCAAATCTCAGAGAAATAAAGTTCTTAAAGCAGCAACTTTGCATTTACTTTAAGAAATCCCATATGGAAAAGAAATAGTAAAAACATATATGATTTACTCATGAAAGTGGCCACTTTCTCATTACTTTCATATATTTTTTTAGTAAGTATACAAAACATACAAGTTTCATTATATAATTTTTCAAGGGATCTTATATCTGTTTTCACTCTTGTATGCTTTTCATACAAGTTTCATACAAGACAGATAAAAACTTTATAAGATTTATATATATCTTTTCCATATGGGATACTTTCACTTTATCAATAAAAATACAAGTGACTTTAATATCATGTGACCCCATAAGCTTGTAAAACTCAATGACTTGAACGTTGAACAGTGCTTCTGTCAACCATTGATTTCTAAAAGGACATATTAAATTTAATTCAGGTTCACAGCTCATCTGAGACCAGTTATGAAACTTGAGAAGTGCCGTCATAAAGCCACGGCCATTGTGACATCTCTCACAGGAGCCAAAACTGGTGACTCACATGTCAACTGAGAGGAAAATGAGTGAGTATTAGAATCTTCTTAAACAATGAGAAGTTAACTGTTGAGATTTCTTTACAGCCTGCAACAGTTTACCAAAAAGCTGCACTTTGCATTATAAGAATACTACCATTAAATGTTCCAATGCAACAGCTGACTTTAACATGTGCACTGACAAAACTAGACCTGGATATATTACAATATGCAGCAAGGAAACCAAGGGAGACAGAAATATTGCAAAATCCTTATTGCCACAAAAAATTGGCAATAACAAAACCCCTAAACTAATGATTTTATTGGAAAACTAACTTTGCTATTTGTGTCATTGAAAATGGAATCAGAGTTTTTTAACTAAGCTGAAAAGTTAAGTCTACACTGATATTGAAATACCCACAAAAAACCCACTGTGAACAGATCTGGACATAATGAGCTGGGAAATGACCATTTCTGGATCCCATATGGAGCTTACAATGGTAAATGGCCTGCATTTGTATAGCGCTTTACATTACATTCAGTCATTCACCCACTGGCGATGGCAAGCTACATTGTAGCCACAGCTGCCCTGGGGCGCACTGACAGAGGCGAGGCTGCCGGACACTGGCGCCACCGAGCCCTCTGACCACCACCAGTAGGCAAACGTGGGGTTAGTATCTTGCCCAAGGATATTTGGCATGCAGTCAGGATGCAGCCTGGGATCGAACCACCGACCTTCTGATTAGTGGCTGACCTGCTCTGCCACCTGAGCTACAGCAACCACCAAAATACAAATGCAGGCCATTTACTTACAATGGCTTTGAGTGTATCCAATTAGGAGTCCCTTCTTTCTGGATAGACCCACTGACTTTGTACCCATAAAATGTTGTTTGACATTAGGTTTCAGCATGAACCTTTAGTGACTAAATCACAAAAAAGTCTGAGCATCCTTCTCTCAAATTAGATTCTCTTCATTTGCTCCATGTTAAATACCTATCTTATCCTAAACACCTTATAGTGTGTGTTAATAAACCCCCTGCATTCAGTCATGAGTTATTAACAATCTCTGGCTCTTCCACAGCATGTATTTTATCCTGTCTGCCTCCCCTCACGCCTCTCTATGGGTGTCCCTCTCTGAGTCTTGTGTCGCCGGAGATTTCTTCCTGGCACTATATAAGTAAGAAGGAAAATTGAAATGAAAATTGTTGATAAATAAATAGTAAATTACACTTCAAGCAGTGGTGAAAAGGTTTCACTTTTTGAACACTTGGTTGCAGAGGTAAGACACAAGTTTCCCTTTCAGTGGAATTGTTCCCCATTTCCAGTTTGTTTTGCATTTTTCACTGTTTCACTGCAGCTCAGAGAGTAAAGTCTTTACAGACAAATCAGTGCCGATGCAACCTATGGGCAGCCGTGGCAATCTCATTGTGCCTAAAGCAAAATGCAAGGTGGTTTGTGGTGCAGTGCCCCCTTTGAGACCGATTTCACCTGGCAACAGCTGCCAATTACCAGCAACCGCAGAATACACATGCTGATGCCAGGAGAGCTCCCCTCTACATATTCATCTATTTGCCTTAAAGAAATCTGAAAAAGCACAAACGGCCACTACACGGACTCTGTTTGATGTTTGAAGATATATTTCTCTGCTCTGTTTATGGAGGGAGAGAATAAGGCACTCAGTGGTTTCACTTCTCAGCTGTATGGCTGCCACTTGGTGAAAACTTTTAAAGACAACATCATGACAACATGGCCTTTTGTTGTAAGACTATCACTGAAGGCTTGGGCTTCACCCGTGAGTTAAATGGGACATTCTGACAGGAAAATTAAGCTGAGCAGTGAGCCGTGCAGTTGTTGTCACCACTGCCATGATGGCGTTTCTCTCCCCCTCTCTCTCCCCACATGTGTGTGTTTCACTTAATTAGCCTTGATAATTAAGTGGAATTTAGAGCAGAGGCTCTTACCACACAGCAGACTTCCTGTGCTGAGTGGGCATTGTACAACTACACATGGAATTACTCTGTACACATTTACACACACACACACTGCAGAAAAAATAAATTATAGTTCACCGACCTGAATCAGCCCAGGTGTATAACAGTACTTAAAAAAATGTTTACTCGTTCTTATTAATATCTGTAATTAAAATAGTTCACAAACAGCTATGGGAGTGAGTTTGAACAAATGTGCACGAGACCTGCAGCCGTTCTAATGATTGTTAGTTGTTGCTCTGACAACAATAGACAACATAATTACTTCTTTATTTGAGGCATGCCTGAACAGACTTGATAAGTTCAAAGCTATGTAAACACACTGACTGCTCATATGACTCCTTGCAGTGATACAACAGCAGCAGCCACACAGTCATTAAAATCAGCCACGTGTTGTTTTTTTAGTTATTTCTTAAGCCATAAAAACTGGGATCCATCTTTGAGCTTGCATTCACTCAACATTTCTAAACCTTAAATGCAGCCTCATCTGTGCCATGTTCTGCACCACCAACTAAGAGGCCAAGGGCCACATTTACATCCTTAAATATGGTGTAAATATTTACTGCTGTGTATATTGCAATACTGGTAATATGGTAATATAATATGGTAATGTTAATGAATGTTTTATTATTTTGTTAATATTACCATTATAGGAAGCCGAGTTCCTATAATGGTAATATATTACAAAAGCAAATTAACTACAAAACATGATCATCAGAAAATTATATTTTTAGCTGCTGTGGTTTTCGTTTGTATGCAGACCCCAGGCACCCTTATCCGTGACACACTGAATTTATTTTTAAGAAAAACTATTGATTATGAGTTGGCACCAGGTAAGCAAATGCAATTACTTTTGATTTTGTTGTATGATCAGTTTTACCTTCTGCTTCAGTTATATCCTCTCTGAGATATTTTCTACACTGTGTCCCAAACTGTTGAAAAATTTACAAACTCTAAACTGTTGTCTTCAAAGGGTCGTGGTCCCTTTATCAGGGGGATGATGCAATGTCTTCTGGAGCAGCTGGCTGATTGGGACCTGATGTAAAAAAAAAGACAACGTGATTTTTTTTTACCTGATTTTTGTTTCTGAGAAAAATGAGATCCACATATGAGGACATTTGTTTTAAATTTCAATAGGACAGTGGCAGCAATCTCCTCGTAAGTGGATATCTGACCCTTGTAGAGCAAAATTTAGCTTCTCTAACATTTGATTGGTTGCCGTGCAAAGTAAGTCAAGACAGGTCAATCCTAGATAATCGATTGCTTGTGTGGACTTGGGGCAGCCAGGTATCCCAGAATGCATTTCAAATCACAGACAGCAATGGTGGTGTAAAGTTTTTTAATTTTTCTGTCACCAACTACACTTTTAATAGTGTTTTAGCCGAGCTCACAGCCCATTCCATCTTAACTGGGTTTTTTTGTTTGTTTGTTTGTTTTCTGGAGGGAGCTCCCCTGTCAGCTGTTTAACACCTGCTGCTAATTCAAGAAACACGCCCACGTTACCTGGTGATAGTCACAGTTTAACTGGGCAGCCGGCAGTGTTGGGGAGTAACGGAATACATGTGCCGCCGTTACATATTTAAAATACAAAATATGAGTAACTGTGATCAAGATGGCGCCGAGTATGGCAGCCTCGTCGCGAGCTCCCCCAAGCAACGGCTTTCTTCTGTGTTTAATTTTACTTTTCCTTTATTTTTTCACGAGCAGCACTTGTCTCCTTGTGTACGACCGACAAACCTTACTGGACATAAAAGACGGTCTTTCTAATAACTTTCCGGAGTTCAAGTTTTGCAACACGGACGCTCCGTTTGCAGACCCCCCATTCATCTCACCTGAGACGCCTTTGTTCTCTGGCCCTGGAGGCCGCAAACGCCGACGCAGAGGGAGAAGATCTGGCGTTCTGGTTCGACTGAGACGGCGCACTTACAGACCACCGTTACCCAGTTTATTACTGGCTAATATGCAGTCTCTGGAGAACAAGCTGTGCGAGCTTCGGGCACAGATCTCATTCCAGCGAGAGATGCGGGACTGCTGCGTGATCTGCCTCACAGAAACCTGGCTATCGGACAAAGTACCGGACTCCGCAATACAACTGCCGGGGTTCTCTGTGCACCGCGCGGACAGGTCACAGGATCTTACTGGGAAAAGCAGAGGCGGTGGTGTGTGTTTCATGATCAACAACAGCTGGTGTGATTATGCGAACGTGCACCCGGTCAAATCCTTCTGCTCACCGGACCTGGAGTACCTGATGATTAAGTGCCGGCCATTCTGGCTACCGAGGGAATTTACAGCAGTGATTATTACGGCTGTTTACATTCCCCCACAAGCCGACACTGACCGTGCACTCAGGGAACTGTACAGCGCGATCAGCAGCGAGGAAACCGCACACCCAGAGGCAGCGTTTATCACAGCCGGAGACTTTAATAAGGGAGACCTGAAGAAAGTCTCACCAAAACTCCATCAACACATCCTTTTCAACACACGTGGAAACCGGCTACTCGACCACTGTTACACCTCTTTCCGGGATGCGTACAAAGCCCTCCCCCGCGCCCCATTCGGCCAATCAGATCACTGCTCCATCCTGCTCCTGCCCGCCTACAGGCAGAAGCTGAAACAGGAAGCTCCAACCCGGAGGGCGGTGCACTGTTGGACGGACCAATCGGAGTCTGCGCTGCGGGACTGTTTTGATCACGCGGACTGGGAAATGTTTCACGTGGCCGCCAGAGACATTGATGAATACACAGACTCAGTCTGTGGATTTATCAGGAAATGCGTGGAAGATGTCGTCCCATCCAGAACAGTCAAATCCTTCCCAAATCAAAAACCCTGGATTAACGGAGATGTTCGCGCGGCACTGGCGGCACGGAACACCGCCTTTGCCTCCGCGAACACATCGGACTACAAACACGCACATTACCAACTCCGGAAGACGATCAAAGCAGCCAAACGTGAGTACAGGGACAGGGTGGAACAACAGTTTGACAACCCGCGGAGTATGTGGCAGGGACTAAACACGATCACAGACTTTAGAGGGAAAACCAGCACACCGCAGACCACGGCCTCTCTGTGTGAGGATCTAAACGTATTCTACGCTAGATTCGACACAGCGAACACCATGAGACCGGACAGTGTGCGCACCGCGGATGACGTCAGTGCGCACACTGTGTCTGAGGAGGATGTGCGGAAGTGCTTCAGGAAGGTGAACGCACGCAAAGCTACTGGTCCGGACGGGATTCCCGGCCGCGTCCTCAGGTCATGCGCGGCTCAGCTGGCTGGAGTGTTCACGCACATCTTCAACCTTTCCCTCTCTCTGTCTGTAGTCCCAGCCTGCTTCAAAATGGCCACCATCGTCCCTGTACCCAAATCCTCCACCATCTCCTCATTGAACGACTGGCGACCTGTAGCCCTGACCCCCATCGTAAGCAAATGCTTCGAGAAGCTGGTCAGGGACTTCATCTGCTCTGCACTACCCGACTCACTGGACCCTCTACAGTTCGCATACTGCCACAACAGGTCCACTGATGATGCCATAGCCCTGACACTACACACTGCCCTGTCACACCTGGAGAAGAGAGACACCTATGTGAGAATGCTGTTTGTAGATTACAGCTCAGCATTCAATACCATCGTTCCCTCGAAGCTGGACAGGACAGGAAACTGCAGGATCTAGGACTGAGCAGCTCCCTCTGCAGCTGGATCCTTAGCTTCCTGTCTGACAGACGCCAGGTGGTCAGACTGGGCAGCATCACCTCATCCCCCATCACACTGAACACTGGTGCTCCACAGGGGTGTGTACTGAGCCCTCTCCTGTACTCACTCTACACCTACGACTGCACAGCCACTAACAGCTCCAACATCATTGTGAAGTTTGCGGACGACACTACAGTGGTGGGTCTTATCACCAACGGTGATGAGACGGCTTACAGGGAGGAGGTCAGCGCCCTGACCCACTGGTGTCAAGACAACCATCTCACCCTCAACGTCGCAAAGACAAAGGAGTTGATAGTGGACTTCCGGAGGTGCAGAGAAGTACACACCCCCATCACCATCAACGGCGCTGCTGTGGAGAGAGTGAGCAGCTTCCGGTTCCTTGGTGTACATCTGGCTGAGGATCTTACGTGGTCAGTACACACAAACAAAACAGTGAAGAAGGCGCAGCAGCGCCTCTTCTTTCTCAGGAGACTGAAAAGATTCGGCATGAGCCCCCGCATCCTCGGGACCTTCTATCACTGTGCCATTGAGAGCATCCTCACTGGATGCATCACCACCTGGTATGGCAACAGCACCGCCTACAACCGCAAAGCTCTCCAGCGAGTAGTGCGGTGCTCTGAACGGATAATTGGAGGTGAGCTTCCCTCCCTCCAAGACATCTACAGGAAGCGGTGCCTGAGGAAAGCGGGGAGGATCATCAAGGACTCCAGTCACCCCAGCCATAAACTGTTCAGACTGCTTCCATCAGGAAGGAGGTTCTGCAGCATCCGGTCCCGTACCAGCAGACTGAGAGACAGCTTCTTCCATCAGGCCATCAGACTGCTGAACACGTCATAGACACCTCAGCTTCACTACTGGAACTTTAACATTATGCACTCCACACTGTATATAAATGCCACTTGTTTTGCACATATTCAACTCTGTATATTTTATATATTTTATTATTATTATTATTATTATTATTATTATTTATTTATTTTTTTAATTTTTTTTAAACTATTTAATTTGTAAAAATGTGCATACACACACACACCACACACACACACACACGTAGGAAAATATTTAGTATACACATCCAGAAATGCATACACTATTATATATTGTACATATATTTATTAGTTTCAGGTTGGCCATTCTTGTATTTTGCTCGTTTGTGTTGTTGTGTTTGCACATCTCTGTTGCTTGTGGGGCTCGCACACAAGAATTTCATTCGCATGTGCTGTGCCAGTGTGCCTGCACATGTGATGTGACAATAAAAGTGATTTGATTTGATTTGATTTGATTTGTATTCCGTTACAGTTACCGTTTAAAAAGGTGGTATTCAGAATACAGTTACTTTGTTGAAATAAATGGATTACACTGCGGTACTTTCCTGTTTCATATTGTCGCGGGACAGGACTGTTTGGGTTTTGTTTGACAGCTACGTTCTGTTGTTCCAGGCGGCAGCGTTATGGTTGCCATGGTTACAGGGCGACGCGCTCTCTCTCTGCGACTGTGTGTTTCCTGGGTGAGAGAGCGCCTGTTCGTTGTTGTTGTTGTTGTTGTTGTTGTGCTAAGCTAACAGGCAGAATGCTACAAGCATAGCTCTAAAGAATGTAGCATCATGGGCAGTATAGTCCGTGCTGCTGGGAGAATGGACTGCCATACACGTTATGGGTCTGTGAGCGCGAGGAGGGAGAAAAAGGGGAGTGGAAAGGTACGAGCTGTCATCGAGGAAAAACGGGAGCTGGAAGCATGTAAATATAATAATAACCACTTCAGCCAAGAAGAGTGCCTGACGAGCCCAGTTGTAAGTAAGCTATTAAGACTCGACTGTACACCGTGTTCGTGTTTTCCTCCGAAACAATAAGTTCCGTTGGAGCAGCCTTTCAACGCCTCTCTCTGTCTCTCGCCAGAAAAGTTGACCCACACAACAAAGTAAAGCTATTTTTCGGCTACGAGCCGACAGGGACCCCGCCGTATTAGTCAGAGGTCCCTTTACTACAGTTCGGAGTCGCGGACCTTCAGTAATAGTAATAAATCACACAGCAATAGTACATTCACGTTGTTGTAAAAAGCATGATAATATATTAAGTAATCCAAAGTATTCAGAATACGTTACTGTCATTGAGTAGCGTAACGGAATACGTTACAGAATACATTTTGGGGCATGTATTCTGTATTCTGTAATGGAATACATTTTAAAAGTAACCTTCCCAACACTGGCAGCCGGTACTCAATATAAAGCAATGTCAGCGCATTTTTCTGCACAAGATAAGTAAATATAGTTTGTTTGTTTTTTCCCTGAGCGCAGACCTTTATAGGCGAACCCACTTTACCAGCGGCTGATGTCCAATCACCGGCACACAGCTTTGAAACCTCAGCTGAGTTTTAGCTCTCAGTGGTTAAACGCTGGACTTCATTCGCTCAGGTTCTGTCTGTCGGGTCACGTTTACTTCGCTGTTTTATTTACAACTGAGCAAATCGGTTTGGCTGAGGTTAAAGTTACGTTTCATAACTGCATAGTTTCACTGACGTTTAATGGTTCACTGGCACATGTGTTAGACAGAAACGTTCGCTTTTCTTTATCTGGTGTGTTTTGGATTTTTTAACAGTGAATTTTGAGATTAAACTGACTTTTAAAATGTTTTTATACAAAGAGGAAAGAGAAGGCGCATTTCCACCGAGAGCAGCAGAGTTTGCAACAGCATGTTCATTACGAAGATGCAACCTGGACAGAAATATTATATCATCTGTTTTTTAATAGTTATTCAACTGTATTCTAAGCACCACCTGTCTGTTAGAATTTTTAGAGTTTACTTAACTAAAAATAAATGAGGTTAACACATGATTAGTGTGATTTTTTTTTTTTTTTTTTTGGTCATGTTATGTTTAACTGGCAAAGGCTTGTTAGAAACTGTGAAACACATGGTGCAGACTTCTGGATGTTAGAAGAAAACTAATACTGCTCATTAATGAGACTGAAGGCAGGAAGGTGTCCTTTAAAACTGAACATGTTAATAGGACCTCGATATTTATATCATAGTTTATGACACAGCACGTGTATTTCAACAATAACCTACTTATTTTAGTGTAGTGGTGAACAACTTCAGTTAACAATTCAGACAGTTCTTTTGCAATGAAAATATAAACACTCATGTCGCCGGTAGGTTTCCGCTGTGCAATCTGTTTAAATTACAGCTGCTTATGCAGTAACCATGGTAACCATGGACTCTGAGAGGCTCGATCGACGCAGGTCAGACAACAATTTTACATATATGATCTTAAAACAGGACACAAACACTATACGTGCTGGTATTTAAACAGCAGCGAGTCTGCAGCTGAGGGAACACAAACTCAAACTGTGGGAACAGGTTTGCTCGTTTCTTGCGTGTATTCATTTGGTGATTTATTAAATGTATAACTGTTATTCTGATCTGCTGCTGAGTCTCTTACGCTGATGAAAATGCAGATAACTCAGATCACGAACACCTGTTCAACCAATCACTTTCATTCCACTTTGATCTGCGACAAACTGACGCGTTCATCTCTGTTACAGTGTTACAGATATCTGAAGATTAAACCACTACACCACTACAAAAATATTAAAACGGTATTTGGTGACACACAAAGAGGGTTTTTCAGAGTACAGTTCCGTTAGTTTCCACATGCCGTTTGTTGGTATGCAGTAACGCCTTCTAAAAACAATGGCCACCAGGCCAAAGCAATGGTTTGACTCGATCAGCGTTAACCCCGCCCCCTGGGGTTGACAGATAAAATAAATTCATGGTGATACCTGAAGGAGTCAACCGTACCAAAATGAGTTAATTAAATACACCATTAAAAAATAATTAATTAAATTAAACTGGAGAAATTTATGAACAAACAACAGTTAATTTTGTTGTGTGTCGAGCGTCTTCCTGCTGCCATAACGTTTGATCTTGATGCTACTTTGTTAGGTGAAAAGTTGATTTCTTTGTATTCAGACCTATCAATGAACTCTCCAACATAACTCTAATAAATATGTGACATCTGACATTTATGTGACAAAACTAACTGCCAGCAACAAGTCACTGCACAGACAGGGAAATTTATGGATGGATGGAAATGGCAGAACAACGAAAAGCTATATCTTTGTCCAAAAAATTATCTAAAATGACCTGTCTCTAAAATTATTGTAGAATAATTAGGTACGTTTGCTTTGTTTCTCCTGTCACATGTATGCATAAAAAGACCACTCAAACTTTATTACATTTAGATCACTTGCCTTCAGCTGTTATCTATCTGCTTGTGTTCCTTAATTACAGCAGACGTATTCATTGGCCATGCTCTCTCTTACCTTCTCATTGCATGAACAGCAGTGTGTCTGAGCTCTGAAGCAGTGAGAGCTGTTACAGCTCTGATACGTTACAGCAGGGGTCGGCAACCTTTCTGATGATGAGTGCCATCTAAAATTTCCTCAGAAGTCAATGTGCCATATGATTGCATTAGCAATAAATTTAATAACGCTCTATATTAACAGTTACACACTACATAGAACCACTTTATAGAATTATATTTGTTTGCAGATGTTGGCAGCTATCAGCGAATAGTTATCAGCTATTTTGAAACAAAAAAAGACTTTTTATCCATAACAGCAAATGAACTGTACAACAGAAAATGCAAATGCTATTTATGGTCTCCTCACAACAATGATAAGAAAAATAAATTAAGCCAATATGGCATGTTTGTTAATACAGAGACACACATGTTAATGTGATCTCTGGTCTCCCACTCAGACACACAGGTCTCCCAGTGTCCAGCATTCAGAGGCTACCTGAGGACTCATGTGAGAGAAAATCTGCTCACACAGACATGTAGAGCCAAATACTGTCAATAAGGCCTCTGCAATGTTCTGAAGACAGTTAAACTTGTCAGGTAGTGATGTCCAGCAGGTGAACATGCAGCTCCATGAACACGCACAGCTGTGGATTCCAGCTGCGCTTGTAGTTCTGCAAACTTTGACACCCACAGAGTAGACTTTGATCAGTAAAGAAAACATTGGTCCATACGCCTGAAAATCCCGAAAACGCATTGTGAATTCTGTGTCGAGTCTACAGATGTATCCGTGTATTTCCGTGGTGCTGATGCTGTGCTGAGTGGACAGCTCCTGAAGCATTTGAAGTGTTGGAATGTGGAAATTTCAACATCGCTTGAAAAAACAGCCAGCTAACAACGTCCCTCTCACCGGTGGGCAAACTGATTTTTAGCCAATTACAATTTGAATCTGGTAGCTGGGTTTGTTAGCTAAGAAACCGTCATTAAGAAGCGGCACAACTAATGTGTCTATGCGAGCTAATTTGCGATGTGCACTGCTGGCCCGGCCATTTATTTTTTAATGCACCTTCTCAGATTAATTCACTGCGTGTCGTGCCCAGGGCTGGACTGGGACGAAAAATCGGCCCGGGCATTTTGACTAGAGACCGGCCCACCAGGTATTATAGGAAAAGCCATAAAGCCTTTGAATGAAAACAAACACTGTTGTGACAGTGATGTACACAGTCTTGTTAGTATATGTATGATTTCTATACATTGTACGTCAGATAAAAACTTTGGTTGTAAGATTCAGATAATTATTTATTAAAAGCCAGACAATTTAAATGAGAATAAGAAAGAAAAGTATTTCTTTGTGCCCCCCTTTCCCTGTTAATGCCCTACCTGGCCCACTGGCAACACTTTGCTAGATCCGCACCTGCACAGTTACCAGCTGTCAGCTACCTAAAAAAGGATCCTGGTGTTATTTGTCTCTCAGAAACAGTTCATAACTTCAACTCATCCATGTCACCTAAAAGGTAAACCTGTTTCTCCATCACCTGTTCAGCTCTGATGATCCAGTAAGGACATCTCCTGGTTTCATCTTCATGTTTTTCCTCTCACCACATAACCAAACCGACATCATGACCAGCAGCTTTACAGCTGTGGCTCCAGCAAACATCAGCTGATACTGATCAATATGAAATAAATTCTAACAACAGCTGATCAAGCTTAAACGTGCTGCTGCTGTTTAGCGCAACATCTGCTGGTTTCCTCTTTCTGGCGCAAAGTGGGCGATAAACAAACAAGAGAGAAAAGCCGATCAGCTGATCATTGATCAGTTTCATGATTGAATGAGAGAAGAAGAGGCAGCTGTGCAGCGTAAAGACAGAATAAATCCAGCTTTGTGTCTTTTTCCATTCTAGCTGAAGTTCGGGACAAACTGTGTTCCTTTTCATTTCAATACAAAACGCGTAATATTTTGTCTGAATGCGAGAGGATTCCGTTTTTTAGGGGACAGTTGGCAACTCTACTAACTAACCTTATGAATAAAATAAAGTTCACTATCAGTAACATCATAGCACCCACCCAGCTGTATAGAAACTCCGTCATGCTAGCTAGTACGCAGTACGAGTTATTAGACTAGATTAGATTAGATTAGATTAGATTAGATTAGATTAGATTAGATAGAACTTTATTAATCCCTCGGGTGGGTTCCTCTGGGAAATTCGATTTCCAAAAAGCACAGCACCGACAGAAGTTTCAGAGTTACAGAATATTATATATATATATATATATATATATATATATATATATATATATATATATATATATATATATATATATATATATATACATATATATATATATATATATATATATACACACACACACACACACATATATAAATACAGAGACAATATAAATAAAATATACGAAGGGGATAAATAGAATAAATAGGAATAAAAAATAAAAATACAAGTGAATGAATTGCACATTTCAAGTATTGAGGTCTATTGCACTGTTGACTATTTACAAAAGTATTGCACAAAATGTATTGCACAGTGAGGTGAAGAGGCACTACAGCTTAGTTGTTCCCCCCTCCTTTGTCCCCCTGTCTCCCCTCCCTCTCCCCTCCAGAGAGGAGTTAAACAGTCTGATGGCGTGTGGGACAAAGGAGTTTTTAAGTCTGTTAGTTCTTGTCTTGGGGAGAAGCAACCTGTCACTGAACAGACTCTTCTGATTGTTTATGGCCGTGTGCAGAGGATGCCCAGCATTGTCCATAATGTCCATCAGTTTCTTTAGTGTCCTTTTCTCTGCCACTGTCACCAGAGTGTCCAGCTTCATGCCGACCACAGAGCCAGCCCTCCTGATCAGTTTCTCCAGCCTGGATGAGTCCTTCTTTGCTGTGCTGCTCCCCCAGCACACCACAGCATAGAAAAGTACTCCAGCAACCACTGACTGGTAAAACATCCTCAGGAGCTTCCTGCAGATGTTAAAAGACCTCAGCCTCCTGAGGAAGTACAGTCGGCTTTGGGCTTTTTTATACAGGTGCTCTGTGTTGCATGACCAGTCCAGTTTATTGTCCACCCACAGCCCGAGGTACTTGTACTTGTTGACCACCTCCACCTCCTCCCCCTCTATCTGAACTGGCAGTGGACCTTCTCTGGACCTCCCGAAGTCCACAACCAGTTCCTTAGTCTTTGAGGTGTTGAGTTGCAGGTGGTTTGTGTGACTCCATGCGACAAAGTTCCTCACCAGACTTCTGTACTCCTCTTCCTGATCATCCCAGATACACCCCATGATGGCTGTGTCGTCTGCAAACTTCTGAATATGGCATAATTCAGAGTTGTAGCAGAAGTCAGAGGTGTACAGGGTGAGCAGAAGAGGGGACAGCACAGTTCCCTGTGGTGCTCCTGTGCTGCTGACCACAGTGTCAGACGTGATGTCCTTCAGCCTGACGTACTGTGGCCTGTCGGTGAGGTAGTCGGAGATCCAAGCCACCAAGCAGGGGTCCACCTCCATCCTGTTCAGTTTTTCCTGAAGCATACAGGGCCGGATGGTATTAAAGGCACTGGAAAAGTCAAGAAACAGGATCCTGACCGTGCCTTTTCCCCCATCCAGGTGTGAGTGGGCTCTGTGTAGGAGGTACAGGATGGCATCCTCCACTCCGACACCCGCCTTGTATGCAAACTGTAGTGGGTCCTGGGCATGTTGTACCTGTGGTCGGAGGAGGTTGAGGAAGAGCCGCTCTAGAGTCTTCATAAGATGTGACGTCAGTGCCACCGGTCGGAAGTCATTCAGCTCATTGGGCCGGTTCTTTTGGGGACCGGGACGATGCAGGATGTCTTCCATAGGGCGGGCACTCTCCCCAGTCGCAGACTGAGGTTGAAGACTCGTTGTAGCGGCTCCCCAAGTTCAGCAGCACACGCCTTTAGCATCCTAGGACACACCTTGTCTGGGCCTGCTGCCTTTCTGGGGCGAAGCTTCCTCAGTTGTCTCCTGACCTGATCCACTGTGACACTGGGAGATGTTTGGGAGGAGGGGAGGGGGGGAGATGTCTTGCTGCTGAGAGAGGGATTGGAGGAGGGGGGTGTCATGGTGTCAGGAAGGGGGGGAAGTGAGGGAGGCAGGAGAGTGGGGAGAGGACTCTGTAGTGAAGGTGAGGGTGGGGGGGTTGTGGGCTGGTCAAACCTGTTGAAGAAGTTGTTGAGTTCGTTTGCCTTCTCCACAGTCCCCCCCACTGTGCCTTTCTTGGTGTTGTGGCCTGTGATGGTTTTCACACCATTCCAGACCTCCCTCATATTGTTCCTCTCCAACTTCTGCTCCACCTTCCTCCTGTAGGTGTCCTTTGCTTCCCTCAGGCAGCGTTTCACCTCCCGCTGTGCTGCTTTCATCTCCTCCTTCACTTTGCTCCTGAAAGCCTTCTTCTTCATGTTGAGGACAGCTTTGACTTCCTGTGTTACCCACGGTTTGTTATTAGGATAACACCGTACCGTCTTAGCAGGGGTGACCGTGTCCACACAAAAGTTGAGGTAGTCTGTAAGACAGTGTGTCGCCCCTTCTATGTCCTCACCATGTGGGCTCAGGAGCACATCCCAGTCTGTGGTGTCATAGCAGTCTCTCAGAGCATCCTCCTTTTCTGGGGTCCATCTCCGGATGGAGCGCGTTGTGACAGGCTGCCTTTGGACGAGGGGTGTGTATTGTGGCTGTAGGTAAACCAGGTTGTGGTCTGACTTCCCTAGTGGGGGGAGGGGGGTGGCTCTGTATGCATCTCTCACATTAGCATACAGTAGGTCAATTGTCCTGTTGCTCCTTGTGGGACAATTCACAAACTGGTGAAAAGCAGCCAGAGTAGAGTCCAGTGTGGCATGGTTAAAGTCTCCAGATATAATAATGAAAGCCTCGGGGTTTTGTGTCTGAAGTCTTGCTGTGACTGTGTGTATTTTCTCACAGGCAGCTGTTGCGTCGGCCCTCGGAGGGATGTAAACACACACACAGATCACATGACTGAACTCCCGAGGTAGATAATATGGCCGCAAGCTAACAGCTAGCAGCTCCAGGTCCGGACGGCATACCGAAACTTTAACGGAGACGTGTCCAGGGTTACAGTATCTGTTGTTAACGTAGACAATGAGTCCCCCACCTCTGCTTTTTCCGCTGGCCTGCGTGTCCCTATCGGCTCTCACGGATGTGAAACCGCATAGGTCTACGTTAGCCTGCGGCGTTAGCTCGGTTAGCCACGTCTCCGTGAAGATAAACAAGCTGCACTCACGGTATAGTCTGTGGTTGTTCAGAGCGCACAGTTCATCAATCTTATTCTGTAACGAGTTCACGTTGCCCATGATCACTGTCGGGATTGATGGTTTGAATCGCCTCCGGTGATCCGCTCTCCTCGCTCCAGCTTTGCAGCCTCTGTAGCTCCTCTTTAGCTCGGCCGGGATGTTGTGTCGCATGCCGGTCTGTCCCTTTGTTTTTAGTGCCAGCAGCTCCGCTCTCGAATAGATGACGGAACTGGTTCCAGAAGTTTTAAAAAGGTGCGGTGTTGCAGAGCTACTTGGAAAGGCTGCCGTCACTCCAGCGCCATCATCAATAAAAAAAAAAAAATTATTGTAACTGACTCTTTCACTGTGGAAGCTCCGCCATAGCCACCACCAAACAACTGAGTTATTTTTACACATCTGCCAGCATCTGGCAATTCAACACCTCTCATTATTTATACCGTTACAAAAAAAAAAACATCGGCCCATAAAAACAAAAAATCAGTCCAGCTATGGTCGTGCCATCAGTTAACCCTTCGCGTGGCTGTGGCACGGGTGCCCAGGGTTGCTGAACCCTGCGTTACAGTTTTGTACAATGCTTCATTAAACAGCTGCGCTGAGCCTAACCACATTTTTGGTGGAAAACCAGCTTTGAATTCTGTGCCAGTCAAGAGACAGACGGCTGCATTTGGTGCTTTTCCCCCAACTTAATGTCCAATTATTTTAGATATTCTATTATTCAGTCAATTTAAAAAATATTTAATGAGAGCCCCATCATTCACACCTTGTAATAATATAAGATTGCATTTGACAAACATTCAGTTACACAACATTTATTATTTTTGTCATACTGGGTTGAATAACTCGACAATCTGTGGAGGAAGTGAGTTTTCTCACCAGCAGTTTTCTTGAAACTAAAGATTTAAAAGGCATTGTACCTTTCACACCTCTTAAGTCTCAAGGTAATCCCAATTGCCTGGCCGCTGCTTGGCACACAATGCACCCGAACCCTACGGCGCCTCCTGCGGGTGGTGGGCCTGCAGAACGATATGTCAGTTTTTCAGGTTGCCCGACTGAGCCCCATGGACTAAGGCCCGGCCACCAGACGCTCGCCCTCGGGCACCCTCCCCGAGCCTGGATCCAAGGCGGGGCCCCGGTAACCCTATCTGGGGCAGGGTGAACTGTTTCCTTGGTGTTCTACTCATAGGGGTCTATTTGAGGTGGTTCGGACATCTGACAAGGGTGCCTCCTTGGTGGCTCCTGGGTGAGGTGCATGAGCATGCCCCACCAGGAGGAGGCCCTGGGGCAGACCCAACATACGCTGGAGGGATTGTATCTCTTGTCTGGCCTGGGAACGCCTTGGTGTTCCCTCAGACAAGCTAGAGGAGGTGGCTGGGGAGAAGGAGGTCTGGGCTTCTCTGCTTAGGGGCTTCTCTGCCCCCGCGACCCGACCCCGGATAAGCGGAAGAAGATGGATGGATCATTTTAATCTTAATCCTTAAATGCAAGTCTGTGGAAAATATGAATGAAGAGTGTAATGGAACTTTGTTGAGATCCCACTGTTCAGCCTGTATAACACACTGTAACATTATGCAGAAGAATATTGTAGCACAACACCCTTTTATATTAGTCCACCATCACATTTTACAAGCAAATGTGACCTCAAATATCTCACTGTCACACTCCCAGTTTCCCCAATCATTTTTCAAAGACGCGCTGCAACAGTGATTCTAACTTATAACAACCCAGATCCCTTACTCTAAAATTCTACAACAACTTCAATGGATTAACACACATTAACTCTGAGATTGTATAAAACTCAAGCACACACATGTCACAGTGTAGGAGCATAGACCTGTTAGACTGCTGGTAAGTGCTATTAATAGAATGCTATTCCAATGTTTTCTAATAACATCTTGTTTGGCTCTGTCTTCTGCTGCTCTTTCCAAGGTTTGATGATCAAAAGTGGGTGAGCTAAAACGTTAGATCCCTTGGTTTGCTGTGGCATACAGTTGTTGTTTCTGTGCATTGTTTTCCATGCAAAGTTTAAGATGTGTGTGTGATTCCATTTCTTTTTGTTCTAGTTGACAGACACACTCTAATGTGCTCACACATGTGAATATGCCTTGTGCTCAGTCATTACTCAAGGCAGCGTGGACTGAGCACGCAATTTCAATGACTCACACAATTTAACTGCAGAAGGTAGTAGACGTTCTTCTATAATTGCACGCAACTTCCTGCAAGCCACCGAATAAGAATCCGTCATTAATTTAATGGCTTCATTTGGTAGTAATCAGAACAACCAACTATTTTCTAAGTTTGGCTGATTTGTGTCACTTGACAGTGACGAGAGTGGATTAAAGAATTTATTCTCACATTAGCAACATCAGTGACAGAAGAATAAAGAAGCAGACTGGGGAACCGTCTGCAAATCAAAGATATAACTTTAACCTCTACATCACTCAGATAATGTATTATCAAATCAGGCTGCACAGCTTTCTAACTGCATGATTTAAAAATAATCACATAATAACAAGACAATAATCATTTTAGTTTTATAATTCCATAAATGGACGTTTTTGTCATCAAATTCAAAGTAAAAGTAAAATAATCTCAGGACCCTCACGGCCCCCCTCCTGGACCCCCTGCAGTTTGCATATAGAGCCAACAGGTCTGTAGACGACGCCATCAACATGGCCCTACACTTCATCCTGCAGCATCTGGACTCCCCAGGAACCTACGCCAGGATCCTGTTTGTGGACTTCAGCTCTGCCTTCAACACCATCCTTCCAGACCATCTCCGAGACAAGCTTTCCCAGATGAATGTGCCTGATCCCATCTGCCGGTGGATCACTGACTTCCTGACGGACAGGAAGCAGCATGTGAGGCTGGGAAAGAATGTCTCGGACTCCCGGACCATCAGCACCGGCTCCCCTCAGGGCTGTGTTCTTTCTCCTCTGCTCTTCTCCCTGTACACCAACTGCTGCACCTCCACCCACCAGTCTGTCAAGCTAATCAAGTTTGCAGATGACACCACCGTTATTGGGCTCATCTCGGACGGGGATGAGTCTGCCTACAGGAGGGAGGTTGAACGTCTGGTGTCCTGGTGCAGCCACAACAACCTGGTGCTGAATGCCCAGAAGACAGTGGAGATTATTGTGGACTTCAGGAAGCACACAGCCCCACTCCCCCCCATCATCCTGACTGACACCCCCATCACCTCTGTGGACTCGTTCCGCTTCCTGGGTACCACCATCACCCAGGACCTGAAGTGGGAGCCCACCATCACCTCCGTCATCAAGAAAGCCCAGCAGAGGATGTACTTCCTGAGGCAGCTGAAGAAATTCAACCTGCCAACACGGACGATGATGCAATTCTACACTGCAATCATCGAGTCCATCCTCACCTCCTCCATCACCGTGTGGTACGCTGGAGCCACTATCAGGGACAAACAGAGACTGCAGCGTGTTGTGCGCTCTGCTGAGAAGGTGATTGGCTGCAGACTCCCATCTCTGCAGGACCTGTACACCTCCAGGACACTGGGGCGTGCAGCCCGGATCTCAGCTGACCCTTCTCACCCTGGGCACAGTCTGTTTGACCTGCTCCCCTCAGGCAGGAGGCTCCGGTCCATTCGCACCAGAACCTCTCGCCATAAGAACAGTTTCTTCCCCTCTGCTGTTGGACACATGAACAATAAACGTATGACTGTACCCGCCACTAACACATGACCCTACGCTGTGTCACTGCATCATTCTATGTTTGGCACTGATCACCACCTGCACTCATGTATATATCTTTCAACGTAGCACTCTTAATTCTTATTCTCATGTATATATCTCATGTATATCTCATGCACATATCTTTCCACGTAGCACTTTTAATTCTTATCCCTACTTTTATTTTTTTCCATGTCTATTTAAGTGCTATTTATGACAGCATGTTTGCACTGAAGCACCGCAGCAATTTCCTAATGTTGTAAACCTGCTCAACATTTGGCAATAAACCCCATTCTGATTCTGATTCTGATTCTGATTCTGACTTGTTCAATGAAGAGTCAAATATGGTTGAAGATTTTACTGAAATACACTCTCTAGTCGTTTAAAGGCTTATTTATACATGTTGGGTTGTTTTACCTCTATTATTACTATTTAGCAATAATTAATTATTCATATGTGCTGTGGCTCCATACAGATTCTTTTAGTGGATAAATGCTCAGTAATGCCTCATCACAGTGAAGGCTGCTGTAGATCAAAGTGCTGTAACTTTGACTTACTCTCAAACCTGCCGATGTCCAGTTAAAGGAGGATGAGAGATTAAAGCATAGCAAAAATTACATAATATAAAAGGAAAATAATTATTGGTATTAGATACAATAAGATCAACCATACTGTGTAATATAAGCCATAATGCAAATACCTTTTTGCCTTTATTAGTTATTATAGTCACGAGCACACAGTAAAGTGCCTCACGTCAGAGTCCAACCCAGACAGCTGCATTTTAGCCTGGCAGCATGTTGTCGCCTGCTCAGAGCTAAACTGGCTCTCAGTATAAACCATAATAAAATTCAACTTTTGTATTAAACTAGAATGAAAATTTATACAAACAGTAATGCACAAAGTAAAACATTAAAGTCAGATTCAATCTGAATGAATATAGGGAAGGGATACATTTTATTTCTGTGATGCTGTGATACACAGTTTCAGTGGACTGCAGAAGATTTTAAATGTCAAACTGGGCTTGACGGAGAGTGAATGCACCCCTCAGATCAGCACGTTAAAGTTGATGAATGAGAACAAGAGTAAGTTATGTCTAGTGAAGTTGTTATGATAAAAATATGTTATATATACTAAACAGAGGAGGCTAAAAGAACTATGTTACTGTGTTTGGCAGTGTAGAAAGATCAAAATATGTAAGGAAGAGGTCAGAGTAACAGGAAAAAAAGAGAAATTCTAACTAAGGCTCTTTCTGCTCTTGTAGTTTTGTTTTGTATGCATAAGAAAATGAATAGAATTTAATGAAGCCCCCTTTTCAAGTATAAAAGTATTAATACTAAAGAAGGAGATGAATTCAAGGCTTATCACACAGCAACTCTGGCCTTTATTCAACAGTAAAGATGAGACAGGGAAGACCTGCAGCAAAGAGCCACAGGTCAGACGGGAACCCAGGCCACTCCATTCAGCTCTTTCCTTATTGATTAAACATTATGGAGCAGCGTGCATGGACAGGCACATTTTTAGTCGTTACATATTAATTCTAATAATATATTTACCCTCTCAGGGCAGGCGTTGCCGATTTGCAACAACCTGATTACCCCACACACATATTTTATGAGTTTTTTTTACTCAGAAGTACCACTGCAGGACTTGGTTGTGCATTAGCAACAAAAAGTTTGATTTGAGCCTGAGGGTTAATCTATGAGTGTGTGTGTGTGTGTGTGTGTGTGTGTGTGTGTGTGTGTGTGTGTGTGTGTGTGTGTGTGTGTGTGTGTGTGTGTGTGTGTGTGTGTGTGTGTGGTATATTGATTCCACATATTTACTATGAGGAAAATATTGAAGGCTTTTACAGTGAATCGGAACTGTTTCCAAGCTGGTAAATGTTGACATAAAATCTTAATTATTGGCAGCCACAGCAGAAGAAAATTTAAATCTCTCCTTCAAAAGTCCAGCTATAAATCCCTGAGCTCTTTGGCAAACTGAGACTTGTTATTGCTGCAGTACCCCTGAAACCTCTACTTTGCACGGTGTACAGCATGTCAGAATAGATGATCCATCAATCAACATACTGCAACCAACGCGTCGCAGGTCATCCAAGAGTCTTTGATTTTTCTCTCACAGTCCCTTAGCCCCATCTATTGGATGCGATCCCCACAGGCTGTATTACAGAAATTCCAAACAACTCCTGTTCTTTGGGTAAAACTTAAGTTGCCATGTCTTTTGACGAGGGAATGAATCCATTTAATCATCTTTTTATCAATGTCTAAAACAGAGACATTTAAAAATCTATATAATTCATGTGAACTGTTAGTAGGCAAATAATAATAAGAGCCTTATATCAGAATTTATCATCTGTTTCCATCCTGTTCATCAGAGATGTCATTATAAGGTAAAGAATACTTGAAATGAAGATTTGGAAACTGAAATCCGAGCACACTGCTTGGCATAAATTGCAATGCAGCGCTCAGATTAACACAACACTATAATTTTTTACTGTCATGTAACATGTAGCTGTTGAAATTTAATAAAAGCATACTAGCTGCATGCACTAATTTTAAAGAGGCTGATAAAAATTCAGTGTCATTATATTTGGCTGTAAAATGAGAAAATGATGTGGTTTGTATTAAGCAAAACCCAGAAAAATAAAATGATCACAGATTAATTGGTTAATGGGAACATATGAAACTCCTGTCCAGGTAAACTGTTACCACTTTAATACAGTTTGTCTACAACTGTTTGTTAAGAAATAAATAAATTGTATTCATAAATTAATTTAAAATTTTAAATACTGTAAAAAAATTACAGTATCTGCATCATAGACAAAGAAAATCAGACATTGGCTCTTAAAGAGAACAGTGGTGCTTTATATAAAGCTTGTGTTTAGAGTATTTCTCTGTGTTAACAACGCAAAGGTTAAATAAAGAGTTGAAACAAGCTGATACTGTTAGACAACGTGGATTAAGATGGGATTTGCAACCTTAGAGCTACTGCCAGGGTAAAACAAGAAGCAAATCATGACTTTGTGAAGGATTCAAGCTGTGAATAGCAGTCCAGCTCCATTCAGCCGTCCACTAACGAGCTCTGCAACAATTTGGATTACATTTTTTTTGATTAATAAAGACAATTCGAACCACCACAACAATCACAGAAGGTAAAAGGGCGTTTACTTTGCACAAATACAGTCGAGGCTTTCATCAGGTTTCTTGCCACTGTTGTGGTCTGTAGATTACAGTGTTTGGATCCAAAACCCGAACACTTGTGGCAGACAGGACTCAACAACAAGTCCTTCTCTAAAAGGTATGATGACGTGATTGGCTTTGCCGCCGACCTTTTTCTTTCTTTTTCTTCTCACTTGGTTATTCTTTCATCAGTCAGCTTCGGAGATTTGATTGAGGAGGAGATCTCGCTGCAGTGTTTCGGTGCCGGTTCTCTTGTTGTTCAGTGAATGTTGGCCAGTTTTCAGTTTTTGAATTACAGCTGATTAAACTCAGAAATACAGGCTGTGCTGTGGTTTATCGTCTGTCTCACCAAAAAAAGCTTGTTTTTAAAGAGTTCAGTGACTTTTTATCCTTTACTACAAAGTTTTTTTTAACTTTTTAACTTCTTTTTATGTATCTGTCTCCCATTCACCGTGTGGTTAGCTCTCACACCATAACTGAAGGTGATCAAAGTCTTCTCCTTGGATAAGTGTCATTATTTTAAGCATTTTTGTGGAAAGTTTGAGTCCATGTGGAGGAAAACTTGTTTACATCTTCATCTCCCTCAATCAGAGGTTCAGACCAAACTTTCCTTGAACTGTCCATAATCGTAAAAACACGTTTCCTTCATGCTTGAATGGGTTGTCTGTGGGGCCGGGGGGCGCTGCTGCGCTGGGCCCCGGTCTGGATGGGCCTGGGCCCCCTTTCCCTGGCGGGTCGCGGAGTATGGGAGTGCCTACTGGGGTCAGCGGGGGAGCTGGCCCCAGGGAGGGGTCACCTGCCCCTCCCTTCCTTCCCTCCCCATCTCCAGCTGCCTCCCTCTTCCCGCTCCACCACAACCACCCACACATGCAGGGCCTTGGAGTAGGGGTATGTCACCAGGGTGCAGAGGAGGCTACCCCCCCCCCCCCCCCTTTCTGGCTGCCTCTGCCTCAATTTTATCCCACAACTTAGACATTCACATTACTCACACTCTCATTACACATACACTCAGCAAAAATATAAACGCAACACCTTTGTTACTGCTCCCATTCCCCATGGGATGGACGTAGAGACCTAAAATTCATTCCAGATACACAATATAACCATCCCTCCCAAACAGTGGTCACAAATCAGTCCAAATGTGTGGTAGTGGGCACATCTGCCATATTGAGATAATCCATCCCACCTCACAGGTGTGCCACATCAGGATGCTGATCTGACATCATGAGTAGTGCACAGGTGTACCTCAGACTGCCCACAACAAAAGGCCACCCTGGAATGTGCAGTTTTTTGCGCTATTGGGGGTCTGGGGACCCAGAACCGGTCAGTATCTGGTGTGACCACCATTTGCCTCATGCAGTGCAACACATCGTCGCATGGAGTCTATCAGATTGTCAATTGTGGCCTGTGGAATGTTGGTCCACTCCACTTCAATGGCTGTGCGAGGTTGTTGGATATTCGTGGGAACTGGTACACGCTGTCGTATACGCCGGTCAAGCACATCCCGAACATGCTCAATGGGTGACATGTCCGGTGAGTATGCTGGCCATGCAAGAACTGGGACATTCTCAGCTGCCATCTGCCCTGAACAATGTGAACCATGATTCATCCGTGAAGCGCACACCTCTCCAACGTGCCAGACGCCATCGAATGTGAGCATTTGCCCACACAAGTCTGTTACGGCGACGAGCTGGAGTCAGGTCAAGACCCCAATGAGGACGACGGGCATGCAGTTGAGCGTCCCTGAGACGGTTTCTGACAGTTTGTGCAGAAATTGTTTGGTTGTGCAAACCAATTGTTCCAGCAGCTGTCTGGGTGGCTGGTCTCAGACGATCTTGGAGGTGAACCTGCTGGATGTGGAGGTCCTGGGCTGGTGTGGTTACACGAGGTCTGCGGTTGTGAGGCCGGTTGGATGTGCTGCCATATTCTCTGAAACGCCTGTGGAGACGGCTTATGGTTGAGAAATGAACATTCAATGCACGGGCGACATTCCTGCTGTCAGCATGCCAATTGCACGCTCCCTCATTGCTTGTGGCATCTGTGGCATTTTGCTGTGAGACAAAACTGCACATTCCAGGGTGGCCTTTTGTTGTGGGCAGTCTGAGGTACACCTGTGCACTACTCATGATGTCAGATCAGCATCCTGATGTGGCACACCTGTGAGGTGGGATGGATTATCTCAATATGGCAGATGTGCCCACTACCATACATTTGGACTGATTTGTGACCACTGTTTGGGAGGGATGGTTATATTGTGTATCTGGAATGAATTTTAGGTCTCTACGTCCATCCCATGGGGAATGGGAGCAGTAACAAAGGTGTTGCGTTTATATTTTTGTTGAGTGTACATATAGGATCTTGGGGGTGGGCACGATACACGGAGTCCAAATTACCATCAGGGTGTACACTTCACCCCTGGCGTCGTTGCCCACCTCTCAATTTTAAATACACGTAGACACTGAGGGCTAGCAGGAGGGACTATGCGCTTACCTGCTGCTCTCTGGCAGGTAGCTCCATGCCCTCCTGGGTTTTAATTGCACCTTAGAACACACATGCATCAACACTACAATGAGCGGGTGGAGTGAGGTTTGGAGTCTTCTCTCACCCCCATTCTCTGCGACCTGCTGGAGCGGGGGGGCTAGGAGGAGGAGTTGGCCGTCCGACTGCGGTCTGGAGTGTGGGGCCTCCCTGCTGCTGCGGAGTCGGGGCGGTCTGCCTCTCCTCACCGCAGGGAAAAGGGTAACACCACCTGGGTCTGGGTGCAGTTTCCCCCTCCAGGGGCAAGGGTACCTAGACCCGGTTTGTAGAGTACGCTTGGGGAGTGTGATTGTGTGTACAGCGTCTCTTTATGTCTGTCTCCACGTTGGTTGAGTGTGGAGTAAGTGCATATGAGAGCATGAGGGTGGGAATGGATGTTTGTGTCTGTGTGTGCCTGTATGTCTGTGTCTATATGTCAGGTTGGGTATCAGACGCCACCTCTCTGTGGACATCTCAGGCCCTCCAAGGTTTGGAGGCCTATCTCCACCCACCACCACTTCCCCTGCCAGTGGCGGACTCCCTCAGGTGTCGGTGCGTTGGTGGTTCTTTGTGTCTGGGGGTGGGCGTCCGGGTACACACCGGCTCACTCCTTGGCGGCCGCTTATCTGGGCCTGGAGCCTGGGGTGGGGTGCCCCCGGCCTCTCGGCCTGGGGCTCGGTCACTCAGGCACGGCTGGCTGCCGGCGGAGCTCACGGGCGCGTCACTGCAACTCCCCCTGGCTTCTGCCCCGCGGCTGCTGAGTGAGCCCTCATCTGGGACTCTCCTCAGCTCTTTCTGGGACAGTGGCGCGGCTGCCCCTCTGTTGGTCTTCCTTGGTCTCTTGTGTTCTGAGGGCCTCTGGATGTCTGGAGTTTTGATCTCCTCCATACCTGCTTCATACCCTGGGGGACGGGGCTGTGGCCCCCCCACACTCCCTAGCAGATCGTTACATGGAGAAACCTTTGGAATACAAGCATGCTGATCCACACAGGTATGCACACAGGTGTACACACGGGTATTCACAGACGCGGACTACAGCTTTCTTGGCTGCTGCCTCAAAGCACATTGTGCGCTGTCTATCTTGCGTACTGCACAATATCGTTTATTATTTAGTATCTACTGATATCTACTGCTAGCTAGTTTATTGTGATGGTGCCGTTTTTTTTATTATGTTGCTCTTTGTTGTTTGCTTTCTCTTCTGTTTTTTTCTCCATACAGGTGACCCAGGTGTTTTTTTTTTGTTTTTTTTTCTTTCTTTCTTCCCCCCCTTCTCACCGTCTCTTCTCCCCTTTGGTTTTCTTTCTCTCCCTCTCTTTCTTTCATTCTTTCTCCCTGTCCTGTCCCCCAGTCATGTCTGTCCCATTTGTAGCAACTGAAAATAAAATAAATTCATAATTATAATAAATGTCAATCAAATGGACCAATATGGCAAGGCCATGATGATCCACTTGGTAAAATAAATCCGCTTGGCATCTTTCTTGGCCTTAAGACAATTCTGATGTCTAAAGATCCAAACGGGACACAAAAAAAAAAAAAAAAAAAGAATGGGTTGTCTGTGCATACTGGGGCTTCCTCCCACATTCTGGAGACATGCATGTTGGGTTAATTGGTGAGTCTAATTTGACCGTGATTGTGATTGTGTTTGTGAAAAGTCATTTCACTATCCAAGGTCTACAGCACCTTTGACCCAATGACAGGTGGGATAGGCTCTAGCCCACCTGCCACCCTAAAGAGGATATGCAATTATCTTACATACACTTAAGTCCTTTTGCTTCTGTTCTGTTGCAGCCTTGGATAAAACCTTATTCACGGTTCCTTTTATTCAGATTATAACCTCTTTCTTCAGGTCTGTGATGTTATTGAGTCAGTGAAACATTATAAACTTCTTTCAGTCTGTCTGCAATTATTTCCAGCGAGTCTCCTCTTGGGTCTACTGAAAGGCAGTGTTTGGGCTGGACCTGTCTCTCTGTGGTGATGATCCACTGAAAGCACTCCTTTGTTGGGACTTATAAAATGTCTACAGTTGCATGTTTGACAGCCCCCGTGCTCATCTGTATCAGTGTCCTGGGGGGAATGGAGCCTATCCCAGCTACCATATGGCCAGAGGAACACCCTGGACAGGCCGCCAATCTGATGCAGGGTAACACAGAATTAAATGTCCAACAATAGCAATGATAATATGCTTCATAAATGTTGTTACACATACTTCAGTAACGGGCACCGGAATTTCAGGAGTTCCCAGTGTGAAGCATGGTGGAGAACCTGCCACTGGTGATATTAGTGGCCACTTAACCAGAATTAACCAGCATACCTACCACAACATCCCGCAGCAAAAATTTGTCCCATCTGTTGTTTTCTTTCCAGCTGGATAGCAAGCCCAAACACTCCTCCAGGCTCTGTAAGGGAATGATGATGTGTTGCCCTGGACAACCCACAATCAGTTGACCCAGTACCAACTGGGATGATTAGAAATGAGCTGCAGTGCATGGCAACACCACTGTAAGTGCTTGAAAAATGTTGCATTCAGTGTCATATTCAGATTAAGATCAAATTACACATGTGTTACCAACATTCATGGAAACAGAAGTACTTGTGGTAAACAGTAGTTATACAATCGACTTTCAGTAGAAGCAAATGTCAGGGGGAAAAAGTCATTTACTTATTTTTGCTTGTCACAGTCTTTGCTTCAAACAGGTCTTCATATTGTTAAAGCCTTCACAAAGTATTAGGCACATTATAAGTTACTGTCAAGTCTTCCACCCCCTCTTTTCTTTCTATGCAGAGTTGAATATGCAGATGAGACTGTCCACTTACTGTGGCTGTAGCAGTTCATTTTACCGATTAGACTGATAAAAATTTAGCACTGCATCCCAAGAACACACCATAAAGATTTTATTTGACACTTGCAAGGTGAATTTATAAACATGTATAGCACCAGTAACAGCCTCCAGTACACCTTTTCAATTACAGCTCACCGTTTAATGACACTGCAACGTAACTGCCATAAAGTACTAAGCATAATTGTTAAGCATGAATTAGAAAGTTGTGGTGTTGCTGTAAAAATGTGTTTGCCCTTCTTCCACAGAATGCAGCAATGCTGCGGTCGTCACATGGCACTGACACACCATTTTAAATATGGCTGAAACAGGTTTATTTCATGTCTTTTTTTAAGGTTGTCACTTGTTTTCTGGTTTGCCATCATCTGCACAAATATTACTCTTTTACAATTCGAGCCTATAGCGAGGCCTCGGGCTAAATTGCTGTGCCACAGCTTGTGACAAGCTAAGGACAGCAGCTCATCACAACTGCTTTCTTTTCTAAATTATACTTTCTATGCTTGGTATAGAGTTTAAAAATGATACTTTTATACTACACAGTGCTGTGAAAAGTGCACAGTGCTCCTGAGTTTACATTTTTTCATATAATTGTCACACTTCATTCATTCAGATCATAAAGCAAATTTTAATATTAGAGAAAAAACAATAAGATAAGATTTCAATTTGTATTTTTTAAAGGGGAAAAGCTCTCCAAACCTAGCTGGGCCTATGCAAAAGTGTATACTGTATACTTTAGCAAAACTGTCTATTACAATTGACACTGTTTGAGAGTTCTGGAGGCATTTTGCCAAATGAATGCCAATGTGAAAAGTCCTGAAAGTCTTTTTTGGAGCAAGCATTTGTAAACGACTAAAGAAAGACTTCAGCTTCTCTAACAGGGTACACAGGGAGAGCAGTTAGCCAGCTGAATCAATATTACAGCTTTACACCTCAGGAGCATAGGGAGGAGAGCTGCAGAAGGAGTGATGAGCAACAGAAGGAGGAGGAGGAAGAGGAGGAGGTGGTGATTCATCAGAAGCAGATCCTTTCCTGGCTTGGATGGCTTTTAAGGACTTCCCTCTGCACTGAAAAAAAGGGACTGGCCATCTCTTGGATTTATGTAAGCATCTTGCATGTATTTAACACAATTGCCTCATGTTTTAAAGATAAATGTAACTATATAGTGTAAAAACTACATGATATGCAGAAAGGGTGTATTAAATTGTTCATATCATGTTCAGGTGAAGTAAGTCAATAAGATAGCAACGTTAAATCTCGTGAAACCACGCGTGATTTCATCTCGCGGGCTTTGGATCGTGGTTTAAAAAATGCATCCATCTCAGTCAAGTCGAGCAGCCAACTCTACGTTTTTTGGTATGTCTTGATTTTTTGAATTAATATTTACCATATTTCAGCCAAATGTAGTTAAACGTCTAAAGTGCCGCCATGTAACATGCTAAAAAAGAGCCGTTAGCTTATTTGCTGTTTTATCTGTTATCAAAGAATTGGCGCTTTTTCATTTGAATTTGTCTTTGGCACAAGAGCCGTAATATCACATTAAACCTAATTACGAGGCACTCATAACATAATTTGGTTTTCTGTGTGAATAGATTTGTCAACTGACTCTTCAGTTACATTGTGTATTTACTGCACCGTGGTGTTAGTGAGATTTTGGACATTGAACAGCTTTAGCTAATATCATCAGCGGTATTATGCTAGCTTACATCCCTACCCCTCCTGCCCTCACCTGCTGTCCTTTTGTTTTTGTTTTTGTTTTTGTTGATGCACATTGAGAGACCACATCTATTCTGCATTTCACCAGGAGTCAGCTGATGGATTGTGGGTTCAAGGTGTTATGGTAAGAAAGTATATTCTATTTTCGCTTAAGGTTTCTGTAACTTAATTATAATAGGTTTTTTATAATTATTAGGTGCATGCATACTCAAATAGACCACCCTATTAATACAACTGAGAAATCCAAAATCTGCCATAGGTTTAACTTATACCTGTATGTATTGTCAGAAAGGTGATTACTGGACTCACATTAATGCACACTTGAACTAAAATGAGGTTGTAACTTGTGGGTTCTTGGGTTGCAAATCAGAAATAAACATCTTTGGATTTTTTTAATCCCATAAGATCTGGAAACACAGTTTTTATTCAACAAAACATTACTGATTATTAACCAAGCACAGTGCCTGCTGTTATTTCAAAATAATTTTATGTCATTTCAGATGAAATGCAGCATTCCAGTGCATCCCAACCATGCCTTTACAGTCAAGGTTTCTGACGGAGCTGAGTTTCTCTCTGACAGTCTGCTGAAAGTGTTTGCAAAGTGATCGGGGGAACAGGGCACAAAGCTAAAGGATGTAGCTGCCATGATGACAGTAAGAACTTTAAAATTCTTTAACTACAAAGTGTATATGTATTGCATTAGGTCAGTAAAAGATTTTTATGCTGCATCCATTGAAACAGTCAACTATTACCTGTGAGTACTGATTCCACCGAAAGGATGCCATAATTTTCGTCATGCATTTACTGGCCCACTGAGAAAAATTGATCTTTTTAAAAAAATAAATGTTCTGGAAACTATATATCCATAAAGTTGATGTCAAACAGGAACTTTTGATATTGCTTTGTAGATGCTGGTGTTGCATGTTGACTGGTTTAAGTTTTGGTCTGGGATCATTTTCTTCTGTGCTACTGAAAAGTTCACAAATCTCTGTTTTCTTTGTTATAATACTTTAGGATGACATTAATGCTCAAAGGGAGTCTCATCAAAGTGCTCCGCATCTGTGTGAAAGACAATTGCAACATCTTGGTGCAGGAGTTCATGGTGAGTGTTTTATGAGTAGATTGTGGCTTTGCAACATTTAAAAATGCATTTAGTTATCCACTTGATCCTCATTGGACCAGTTAGGACCAGTAGTCCTCTTTAATAATTTGAAGTTCACATGAGGCCTGGTAGTGAACTCAGCCGCCGGCCCTTGAGGCCCCACCCCTACCCCTGTATTAGGGGTCACATCAGTGTGAAAAAACTTTAAATTTGTCATTCTAGTGAACAAAGGAAAATCCCACCAATATTTACATTAGCTTTTGTTTGAAAAAAAAAAAAAGACCAACAGCTAACCAAATTGTGGGGCTGAAAGTCTAAATTCTAACATCTTCTGAGTGACAAAACCTGGATTTCTGATGGGCCGGTGTCTTTCTAAGAAAAACTAATGTAAAGCATTTGAAATTATGTTTTTCACCCTCTCTTAGAAACTCTGTTAGACCATGAATGGCAGCATGGCAGGCCACTCTTTGGCTATAGCTATTTACTATGTTGCTTGCATTGGTTTAAATTACTCTAACATTAGAACTGGTAGATTCAAAAGAGATGAGTTTAAAAAGGAATCTTAAAGAAATGTTTTGTGTTTAACCAGGACTTGACTGAGGCCACTGCACAGATTGAGAAAACCACAATGAACATCTGTCTCCAGAGGATGCACCAGGCAATGACTTTTCTGACGTTGGCATCATCATCGAGGGTATAGTAGTTCTTCAAGATCTGGATAACGTGACCTTTGCAGTAGCCATGCTGTTTGGACCTTTTTTATTCCTTCAATATGAGTTACCCATCACAACTCTGCTACACTTTTGAGGTGATTCAAAGGGTGGTAATGGAGTTGGAAGCAACTCAGCTCTCAAGAAAAGCTCACAACTAAGACAAAACTGCTCCTGCAACGAAGCTCACTGTTATGCATGTGAGGTGACCAGCTCTAGGTGAGAAGACATTTAAATCTCACACTTGTTCTGCTGCATTTTTGAAGCTCAATTCCAGGAACAGATCGCAGGGTTCATTTTTATATACACTGCAACTGCCATGAGGACGAGCCGTTTTTTTGTTGTTGTTGTTGTTTGTTTTTCCTTTTGCTCTGTACAAGTTCTCTGTCTGTTTGGCAGCATTTTTAAATTTCTCTTTGTATTTTTTCTTTCTTTTACTAGTGAAGAGATGTAGCATGAACAGTTATGCAGTCTAAATATCCCATATGGGCCGTGTGAAATGGTATTTTCAGTTTCATTCAGTTGAAGTAAGGAACGTTGAATATTTCTAAGTGTGCTGTTTTGAACCAAGATGTCACAGTATGATCAGTGCCGTAATTTTTGACAGTCACTGTATCAATGTTATTTTTGCATCTCTTGAATAAAGGTTTTGACCTGCAAGTGCTAATTTCTTTAGTTATTGGGGTAAAATGGGTAATGTTAATAGGAAGGTGTTTGCCAATTCAGTAACCTAATTTAATGTTAATGGAAACTAACATTACCTCAAATTGTTTAGTTATAATTGTTGTTTAACTGAATCTTGACGTTAGAGGCCTTAAATAGAATGTTTTGTATTGTTCTTTCCCAACATTTTTCAAAAGAAAGAGTCTAATTTCTTTGCTGTGATTGATTCCAGAGAACACGGAAGAACTGACATTATTTAACTGTTGGTTTATATAGATTCAGTAGTGGAGTAATGTCAGTTTAATTCTTTACCTACTGTCAATGCAGTGAAATTAGACATTTTGTTTTGAAAGGTTACTGGTGGATGCCAGCAACCATCTTGGAAGAGAACAATATAATCTGTTATAAGGCCTCCATTTGAAAATTGTGTATTTGATACTAGAATATAATAGCAAAATGTAATTTGAAGATAACATGTAGTATTTAAGTGACCAAGTAGTATTGGGTAAAAGTTATTGAATGGTGTTGGGATAAAGTGAGAAAATTGTGAAGGATTAAAATATTTCAAGAGCTCAAATTACTTCATCAAAACATGTTTAAGTCACATTTTATCAACACAAATTGCACAGGTTTATTGAACATGAATAAATTGTGTTAATTTAACTCAATTGTTTAAGTTGCTGCCAAAGCAAAACATCTGTGTGCAACAAATGTCCACCATTGAATTAAGTAAATCCAACAACATATTTTTTTCAGTGTGCTCTGCTGGTTGAGAAAGCACAGCAGCTGTCTGTGCTATAACCTCCTATCATGAGCTATGTTTTGTATGTGTGTGTGTGTGTGTGTGTGTGTGTGTGTGTGTGTGTGTGTGTGTGTGTGTGTGTGTGTGTGTGTGTGTGTGTGTGTGTGTGTGACAGCCACCTTCACAGTTGTCTCCACTATGATGAAAACTGCTCACTTCAGCATTTGTTAGTGAAGCAGAAAAGTTCTATGGAGCACCTGAAAATGTTTAAAGTTGGGTTAACACCAGCTTTCTCCTCAGTGTTTTATAATTACCGTGTGCCAATGAAACGTAGCTGTGAAGATAAAAATCCATTAGATCTACCTTAACAATTCACTTACCAGCATTTTTTTCCCAGCCTATAATCTAGTGGAAGCTGTTTCTAAGGTAATGAGCTCCTGTTGTGCCTGGATGAAATCCTGGTCGCAGTCGGGCCTTCCCTGCACAGTCTGTACTAGAGCTTTGCTATTTTCTCTTGCTTATTTTGGCTCATATCATGCAAAGGTCTTGAGGCACCCCTCATTTATTTACATTTTGCTTCCAGGGAGGCAGACTTTCGTGTAATTTCCTGTCATTTTTTTGTTTGTTTGTTTGTTTGATTGATTGATTGGTTTTTGCTTTTTTTGCATTTTTCATTCATTTTCAATCATGTCCTCATACCTGACCATTTTCAGATAATTTATTTATGGTTTGTTAAGCCACTTAGCACAGACGTTTGAATCGGTCAAAAAAAGTGCCTGACTTGAGTACTCAATTAATCCCAGCCATCTCTCTCCACAAAACAGACAACTCAGCAAAGAAGCAAGTTTTTAATTCTGTTTTGGCACTAGCCTGTCCCGAAATCTTAGCTAAAGCTATGAAAAATATTACAAATAACACCTTTCGACAAGATTCCCAAAGAGCTATTGGCCAGAAATCATCTGGTGTGCAGTGTGTCCATAAAAAAATTTGAGAAAACTAGATATAGGATTAAAAAGAAGTGGCAGGCCTAAAAAAAGAAAAATCAGCAGCAGATGAACACTATCTGACAGAAAAAAAATCCAGTAAAGACCTGACACAGGACCTGAAATATGCACCTAAACTTTCAATCAATATAGCTAGTGTTCACCAAAGGCTCATCAGAAATTGTGTTAGTAGAAAGGTGGGTGTCATTCTTATGGAAGGAAAATACAGAGAAAAGGCTGAGGGCTGCAAAGGGGAAAAATTGTAGCAACAGGAAGAAAAAATTCAAATTTTACATTTTTAGTTCAAATGGTTTTCAGTATGTATGGAGGAGGTCAGGAGAGAGGTAAAACCCAGAGAAAGCTCTATCATGGTTTAGGACTGCATTTCTGGGACTGCTGATAGAGATATGGTCAAAATGAATAAAATTATGAATGAAGAAAAGTACAATCAGCTTCTGATTACCTAGAACAGCGGTCCCCAACCCCCGGGCCACGGACCGGTATCGGTCTGTGAGTTGATTGGTACCGGGCTGCGGGAGTTGAGGCTCAGGTGTGAAATTAATGGTTTTCAGGGTTTTTATCATTATTTTTCATCATTTTTATCTTTAACTCGGTTTCCCTGGGTCTTTTCCCGTGTGTTATGAATAACTCTTCTTCTTTTTTGGTACTGGTACTGGTTTTATTTTGTTGCATTTATCTGCAACACCTTAAAGGCCGGTCCATGAAAATATTGTTGGACATAAACCGGTCCGTGGCACAAAAAAGGACCGCTGACCCTAGAAAGCATCTCATTGGCAATGGCTTCATTTTATACTTGGTTTTACTGTATTTACCTCACACTATAACCAGGTTAAAACTTCATTTTATTTTATTTTATAACAGTATAGTACTCTGTTTTTGGTAACCATTGTCCTTGATGTAAATATGTAAAAATAGTGTATGTTTCTGTTCTGTGTCTTGTGTACTGTTTGTTTGTATATGTGTCTTTCTTGCTGCTGTTACACCCAATTTTTCCCTTGTGGGACAATTAAAGGATACTTTTCTATTCTGTATTGTTAGTGCTCTGTGTCTTTCAATACCTGGATTGAAAGACACAGAGTGGATCTTTGTCAGTCATGGATTAGTCTCCCCAGAGACTGGAACAAAAGGCAGCCAACATTTAAAAAAAAAAGCTTTGGAATATCCTTCAAGAAGCCCGAAGAACCATTTCTGAAGACTACATATATTGTGGATGTGTGTCTTTCAGTCGATGTGTGGGATATTTTGTATAGATATGGCAGCCATTTTTGGATCTGAGCTACTCTGAGTGAACAAATGCAAATGTGCAATGGGTGGTTTGGACAACAAAAGCAGGAGGAGAATCGAGCTGACGACCTGTGAAAATCTCAGCAGAAAATAAAAAAGTCAGTAATTCTGGGAGGTTTTAGGTTCAGGGGATTTACGCAAATTTGCGCAGGGTTAGTAAATCTACTGTTCAAAATGACAACAAAGTAGCCAAAGAGAGTTGTTGAGTTAGAGAGCTGTGTTGACAAATAAAGGCGGTCATACCAAATATTAACTTTCAAGTGTGTCACACCTGTACAAAACACTGTGACCCAGTGTTTTGAGTTTTATTGTATTTGGTTTTTCGTTGTTTATGTTTTGCTTCATTTAGTCATCGTTAGCTCCTTGGTTGCTCAGGTATAGCTCCTTGTTATTAGAGCCTTTTGTGTCATGGTCTGGGTGGGTACCTATAGGTTTCCAACAGTGGCCCTCCTCCTTTTGGGTGGAGATCGGTTGCTCCTCCCTGACTGACCACCTGTGGGCAATTATTCCAGCAGCATATAAGACCTGTGCACTCAATCAGTCACCTGATTGAGCACCACGGACTATCCCATGTTAGTCAGTGGTGTGTTTTTGCTCTGTCCAGATCCTGTGTGAAAACTTACCTGCTTTTTCCTGTCTCCAGAGTTGGCTCCTGGAGTGGGGTTCTCGCCTCAGTCACCCCCGCTTTTCTGGACCTGGGCCACCAGCTGCTAGTACAGCATTGCCAACTAGCCCGCCTCTCACCTGCCTGCCTCCCCGCGCCTCGACCTCATCTGGGCCCTGCGCCCCACCTGTCCCCTTCACCTGAAACCAATGCCCCAGACTGCAGGTTTCCCCAATCTTATAAACAGTACATATGCATAATGATTTAAACCAGCCCACTGAAGGAATGCCCCGGTCTCTTCATATCATTTTCCCAGCCCAGCTTCCACCTCCCCACTGCCACAGCTGACCCACTGTATTCTAGAGCTGTCTAGTTTTCCTTTAGTTGCCTTAGTTTTGACAGCGCGCCCACTAGTGTAGTGGCTTCATTTTAATTAGGCTTGTGTGTTTAATTGTGGGGAAAAAATAAACTTTTTTGTTCACTCACTGTCTCGCTTTCGGTTTGGATCTTGCACTTGTGTCCATCATTTTACCTCGTGCCGCTGGGCCGTGACACTTTTGTGTCTTCACCCCCAGTGGTTTAGTCTCTTTTGTTGGTTCGTGTGTCTAACCTGTCATGTTTCATGTCTGTGTGCTTCACGTTACCAAGTTCGTGTCATGTCTGCGTCTGGTCATGTTTATGTTAATTTCTTGTGTTGGTATTATTAGTTAGGATTCAGTTGAGTTTTATTCTAGTTCCGTTACTCCTATAACTTATAATTTATAAATCTCTCTTTGTGCTCCATGTTATCTCTCCAGTTCCCATTTTCCTTCTGCATGTTCTACAATGTTCATGCTCCTCGTCAGTCCACCACGTTGAGTCCACATTTTAGTCTGAAGCTCGTGTCATGTCAGTGTCTCGCTTTGTTTCCTGTTTTATTTTGAAAGTCTTGTCTCTATTTTCATTTTTAGTGTTACTTTTCCCTGTGGTGTCATGATGTTCATTTGTGTCACTATTGGTTTCCACTTTTAGTCTGTATGTTTTCATTCTGTCTCTGTCAGGTCGTCTGTGTTACCTCCCTCCCTCTTGTCATAGTGGTCATAGTTACTCTTGTCACAGTTTTCATAGTTTTCCCAGTTTACGTTCTAGTTTAGTTTTCACCACTGTCCTTGTTACTTTGTTTTGCTTTCTTGTAATCAGCCATAATAAAGGCTTGTTTTCCATTTGAAACTCCGCCTCCCTTTGTGTCTGCATTTGGGTCCACAATTCACACCACACCGGCGTACCAAGCCGTGACATCAATAACCTACATTTCTCATTTTCTCAGCAACATATAAAGAAATCAGAGGTGATGTCTTATTCCTCCACATTCATCCAGTCTGCTTGACTGGCTTGACCGGCCAGAGACCAAACTACCAACCTACCTCCTGAGCTACAGCCATCCAATAAGTGTAACTACACCGTGTATACATACCGTATATTTGTGACCATAAGGCGCACGGGATTATAAGGCGCACTGTCGACAAACGGGTCTGTTTTCATACATAAGGTGCACCAGATTATAAAGTGCATTAAACGAAACAAAACAGTCAGATAAGTCAAACTTTACTCAACTCATTCCTCCTGCTTCCTCCACTTCCGTACCATTGATTCATTAATGTTGAAGTCTCTGGTAGCTGCTCTATAAACACTGGAACAACAGTATATGTTGTTCCAGTGTTTTTCTAATTTTTGCTATGTAACTTTGCACTGTCCACTTTCTGCTGTAACAAAGTGAATTCCCACGTGTGGGACTAATAAAGGTTATCTTACATTAATGACTAACCTCATATTGCGGCTGGATTGTCTCAGTTGTTCTCCCATACTAAAGTTTGGTCCGTTTAAAGCAATTTTCCATGCGATTGCATTTGTCAAAACAAACATCGGGAACTTTTAGGTTCACTGTGTTATGCTTTGGTATGCTAACATAGCTGTGCCGCTAGCGATCACTAGCACAGCATTATATACACAGCACAGCAATATCCCATTTCCGCCGAAAAAGCCGCAGCCCTAGATGTCATCATAGGAGATTTATTGACTACAGGAGTAATAAAGCCCACAGTATCTCCATATAACACTCCTGTCAATCCTGTGCCAAAGCCTAACAAACCTGGCGTATGGCATTTTACACAAGACTTAAGACAAATTAATGCAGTCATTATGCCTCTGCCACCTCTTGTCCCAGATGTTCCCAGCATATTGACATCTATTCCATCCACAGCTATACATTTTACCGTGGTGGACCTGTGTTCCGCTTTTTTCTCAGTGCCTGTGCATGAAGACACACAGCCGATATTTGCATTCACACATAGAAATAAGCAGTACACTTGGACTCGTTTGCCCCAAGGCATGGTAGACAGCCCTGCGGCTTTCTCAATGGTGGTCCGTGCTACCCTGGACAGCTTCACTCCTCCGGAGGGCTGTACGTGGATGACCTCCTCCTCTGTGCTCCGAGTGAGGAACTATGTCAAACTGCTACACACATGCTTCTCCAGCACCTCCAACAGACTGGCCACAAAGCATCGGCAAAGAAAATGCAGTACTGTCAGACTTCTGTTCAATATTTGGGATTCACACTGTCTCACGGACAACGTTCCATGACTACAGACAGGGTCAAAGCTGTGACCTCCGTCCCTCGGCCCACTACACAGAAGGAAATGTTGTCCTTCCTAGGCATGGTGAACTATTGCAGACAGTGGATACCAGACTGTTCTTTTCATGACCACATTCTGCGTGACTGTTGTAAAAAAAAAAAGACAAGCTTCCTCGAATACTGTGGTCCACAGAAATGACTGCCTCTTTCAATTAAAGGGAGTGCTGACCTCCGCCACTCAAAGGTGCTGCCTGTGGATTGTTCAGGGGATGCCGGCCTGCCTGAGAGCAGTAGCAGCTTGCTCTATCATGATAAGGGACTGCGAGAAGCTCACACCCTCACATGACACTATTCTACATACCAATCATCAGGTCACGACCATTCTAGCAAACATAACTACACAACACATGACCGCACAACGACGCTCAGGTTATGAAGCTACACTGACCTCCACAGCAAATCTCACTATAAAGGCAAGCAGCACACCCAATTCGCCAGCACATTTATTGATCCATATGCTGTGTTCTTCTGACCGACAGGATGGCTCAGACGGGCTTGACGTCCATGACTGCATGACACGTATACAGGAATCCACAGCATCACGTCCAGATTTAGAGCAAACACCTATCCCAGACTCAGCCACGGTTTATGTGGACGGGTCCTGTTCAAGGCCGAATGACAACTCATTTCTTTGTGGCTATTCAGTGGTGACATTGCCTGACAGCATACTAGAGGCTCACTCATTACCATTTCACTCAGCACAAAAAGCAGAGCTCATGGCTTTAATACGCGCCTGTGAGCTCCATGTGGATAGGCGTGTGACAATTTACACAGACAGCCGCTATGCGTTTGGCGTCGTACATGACTTTGGCACATTGTGGAGACAAAGAGGATTTAGATCTGCTGATGGAAAACCGATTGCTAATTCTGATCTTGTGCAAAGACTTTTGCAGGCTATACAGCTGCCATCGGCCGTTGCAGTTGTAAAAACGAAAGGACACAGTACAGCTGACACAGACGAAGCAACAGGTAATGCCTTAGCAGACGTGACAGCCAAGGCTGCAGCTGCATCACAGCTCCCACCTCCACAGGAAGTATTATCTGTGCCCCTACAGCTGCCACTTGTTATACTCCCAGACTATTTAGAAACAAATGTTGATTTAAAATTCATACAAGAGCAGGCCTCTGCATCTGATTACACCTATTGGGAGAATAATGACTGTACCTTAGATGACAGGGATGGCCTATACAAAAATCTTGAGGGTTTGATTGCCCTCCCATCTTCCCTGCTGCCAGTCCTTGTCCGACATTTTCACGGTGTGAGTCATGTCGGAAAAAGAGGGGTAATAGGGGCAATAAAATCAAGATTTGTAATTGAGAAAACATCACATGCAGTAAAAAGCATATTAGCAACCTGTCTAACATGTGCACGAACTAATATAGGGAGACCAAAAGCAAAACATCAGCATTTATCACAACCAGATTTTCCATTTCATACATTATGACTCCATCCGCAGCAACCAAATTATCTCCATTTGAAATAATCATGGGAAGACCATTTCCAACATCATGGTCAGCCTCCAGAGGGGCACCGCTATTGGAAGGGGACATAGACACTGCAATGTTACTATGTTCACAACCCGGTAGAAACACTGAATAATAACTATCAGAAAGTTTGTCTCTCTCAGCCTTTCCCCTCCACAGTTCCACCAGTGGAGACAAGGAGATGCGGTGTTGGTGAAGTCGCTAAAACCAAGGAAATTCGGGGAGGCCGCGCCTTTTCCAGCCCCCAGACTGTACTGGCAGTGACGAAGAACCAGCATCCTCACAGACGGACAACCTCAGTGGATTCATGCCAGCAGGGTTAAGACCAGCCCAACCAGACCATCTCAGGCGTCGGATCAAGCAGACGACGTCTCCGGCGAGCCAACGCCCGGAACCAGAACAAATAAATACACACAGGTAGATGACGTCTCCGGCGAGCCAGCGCCCGGATCCAATACACCTACACACATGCAATCACTGATTAACACACAACGCCTGAAAGAGCCAAGACTCAGAGAGCTCTTTGATGCTTCACCTGAACAACAACAAGGTACTCGAACATCCAGCAGGAACAGAAAGCCGAGAGTACCACATGATGTCTAATCTGATAAAGCTAGACTCATTCCATCCTGATGGAGAAAATGAAATGCCCATTGTCATCATACGACGCTTATTCAATGTCTCTCGAACCTGGGACCAGGCCAGGAGACAACTGAAGAAGTTTTTCTTATATATTTTCTTATATATTTAGGTTATTTATCATATCTATCGCATTAACCTTAGGATTTTTCTTTGCTATTTTGTATTGTAAACTGCAACCATGTTCACATTTCTGCAGGTCATATTTTGCTGACGATACCTCATGCTCTATTTTGCAAGACACCTACTTAATGCACTCCTCACGCTCCCTAAAATCAGTAAATGACAACATAGACACCACTAATAAACCAGTTTATGCACCCCCTAGAGCAGGAGCTAACGCCTGGTATGAAAATGCCAGAATAGCCGCTCGTGACTTAGGAAACAGTAACTGTTATGTCTGTTCAAAGGGTAACCCAGAACAGGTTATAGTGGGATACCCAATTTCAGGTTTTCCCTTAACAAAGATGCTATTCAAAAATGATAAAAAGGGGCCCTTAACAGCAACCCTGATTGGAGCGGTGCGAGTAGAACTAAGTCCTTTAGATTGTTTATTCATATACACAGGACAAGTCTCTAGTGAGGATGTTAGCATGATTGACAACATTACCCACCCATGCAACCCAATGCAGCGCCCCGAAGACCGCACTGAACCTCTTTCGCCTCCAAAACAGATGCGCCATCACCCAAATATCTTGATGACATGCATACACCGACCAAAGCTTAAAAACATAAATTATGACGCGCAAAACTATACATTTTTTTCTGACTCTCCAGGAGCACGCTGTAACGAAACATGGCTAGCAGCGAGTGTTGACAGGACACAATATAGACATATGTCTTTTTATCTATATGCATATATAAATACGCATTCAGATAACTCAACAATCCTGCATTCGCCCAAAACACTGAAAGACTCGTACTGGGGAGGCATATTAAAAGGCTTTACAGCTTCGCGCCTGACCAGACCAATCCCACATGCTTATTGGATGTGCAATAATACCCTTAGATTAGCTTTACCTGTTAATTGGACCGGTACCTGCGGTCTAGTAACTTTAGCCCAAGAACTACTAATACAACAAACCTCGGATCTGCCTGTATCCAGCAGACGTACAAAACGCTCCGCTTACTCACATAACGTTTACATAGATGCTATAGGAGTTCCACGCGGGATACCAAAAGAATTAAAGGCACAAGGAGACATATCCGCAGGGTTTGTCTCAATACTACCGTGGATACAGGTAAACAAAAATGTAGCCTGGATCAATTATGTTTATTACCATCAGCAAAGACATACCAATCTGACCAATACGGCCCTTAAGGCCCTAGGAGAACAGATGTCTGCTACCTCTTTAATGACCATGCAAAATAGGATGGCCTTAGACATGCTGTTAGCTGAGAAAGGAGGTGTTTGTGCGATGTTTGGAGATGTTTGTTGTACTTTCATTCCCAATAACACCGCCCCTAACGGTTCATTCACACAAGCTATGAATAGACTTGAAGCATTGCAGATAGAACTAAGAGCCAATGCAGGTCACGGTCAGTGGCTAGACAAGTGGCTGCAGGACACGTTTGGAAAATGGAAGGAACTAATTGTAGCTTTTGTAACCATTGTAGCATGTATTATTTTGTTTTTGATGATTATTGTCTGTTGTGTGATACCCTGTGTACGCTCAATGATAACCCGTATAGCTAGTAGTACAGCTACTTCAATGTATTTGCAATTGGCACAAATTGACCCAGATTATGTGCCAGATGTCATCAATGATGATATTGATGTATGTATTGAGCATTAGATTGGGAATTACTCGATTGTCCAAGAAGAGAATGAAGTTTTCTTGTTTTTCCTTTTTATTTTTCCTTTTTTTTAAATTTTGATATTAAGCTTACTCGAAGGACTAGTTACATTTATGATTTGTTTCACATTTATGATTTGTCTTTATATTATGTTATTACATTCTGTCTTTATACTATGTTATCATTTCATGATAAAAGGGGGGAACTGTTGTGATATTTTGATACCATGGTAGCATTTACAGGATATTGTTTTATAGTGATATTATACAGGAAAACTGTTACTCAATAAGGCCCATTTACTAGTTGTTTTTCTCTTTCTCTGTGACCCAAGAATTAATGTGTAAGAATCACAGGCTGGTACCAAGGTCGAAAACACCACAGAGATCACTCCCTTACTCCCATCCTCCCTTCTTTATCTCTTAGAAAAAGGCTTGTTAAAGGCCAGGTGGTTTGTTTCAGAATTCACTAATGAAAGAACTCTGTATTCTATGTCTAGGAGTGTATTTTGCTGGGATAATCATAAATTGTAGCTGAACTGATAAACTATACAAAGGATACTTCTTTGCTCAGAGGGCAGGAAGACGCTTCCTTATTTGGTCTGTACCGGTTTGAACTGAGAATCTGCTGACACACGAACCTTTTTCCTCTATATAAACTGTTGTCTGATGAATAAACCTTTGAGTTGATTGTGGGAGAGCAACCTGAACAGTCTCTGTATCACTTTGTTCTCCTAACTGCTCCCGACGTCGTAACTAACCTGCTGAACGGCATACCTGAGCGTTACTTTGAATAATTAGGAATCTTATAAGGAAAGGACAAAACTCTGCTTATCGCTGCCCACGTCTCGAAGGAAAACTCTATCTACTGATGACGGAGAAATCCTTCACCTACAAATGTCACTATTGTGTAGTTTTCTGTCTTCATTCATGTTGGAAGTGATAGCAGAGCTGTACGTTTTTTTTTCCAGAAATCTCTCAGTCAGAACATGATATATCATGTCTAGGTAGCTAGCAAAACCAGCAAGCTAACTTCCTGCTAACTTCTAACTCTGTTACATTTAATAAATTCTGTTTTCATGGATGCCTGGATGTTAAACTTAATTGTTACACCTGGTAAAGCAGCAACACTGACTTCCTTGTTTAGGAAATTCCAGACTCCACATACAAGATATCACAAATAGAAACATTTTTAACAATGCATTAAAGTAGTCGAGCAGGTTCTGAAAGATTACTTCTGAACAGTCAGAAGTAGGGCTTGGCTATATCATACTGTTCACGGTAATACCGGTGTAATTGTGGGCAACGATAGGAAAATGAAATATCGCGATAGAATATGGGTAAAACGCGCATGCGCAGTGCCTATACGCACATGGTGGCGACGCAGAATGAGAAGGGCGAAAGCGGATCGTTGAATGAAACGGATGAACCAGAATTGGTTTGTAAAAATGCTGCAACTTCAGTGGTGTGGAACTGGTTTAGCTTTCATCCGTCAGATACACAACAAAGCACTATTGTTGGTAGCGCATGCTAGCGGGTCATCGTTATTACCGTGTTGTTTGGAAAATACGGCACAATTACAATCAATCCTTTGATTTTTCTGAAAATCGACAGTGCCCTTATAATCTCGTGTGCCTTATGTATGAATTCTGGTTGTGTTTACTGACCTCGAAACGATTTTATGTACACGGCGCTCGAAAATCTGTCAAATGTTTTAGTACGATTTTGCTAAGCTACGAACCCGCACCGCTTGATGGATTGTCGGAGCATTACGGCTATCGTAGGCATGAGCCTCGCGGAGTGATATGTGCTGTGCTTCAACATAATATTACCGTATTGTGTGTGTATAACCTCTTTTTAAGTTTTGTGGATATTATACTTGGTTATGCTGAGGATATGTCGGCCAATTTCCACTGGAAATGCCTTTTGATTAAACTGTCAGCAAGGAATTTGCACTGCAATTCTTTATATAACTTTAATGCACATAAAAAACTGCTGCTTGTTTAAGTGAAAATACATTGATGGGGTTTTTTGCACTAATAAAGTTGTGGAGTTTTGTCTAGTGTCAATTATATCGTCAGTTATATCATTATCGCAAATTTTCAAATGTATATCGTGATAAATATTTTTTGCCATATCGCCCTGCTCTAGTCAGAAGGTTCTGAGCAGGCCCTTCTGACTGTTCTTGGTCAGGTTTGTTTTGAAAAGGACAAAATTATAAAACATCCATCTAAGAGTTTCTGGAACTCTAACAAACCCTAATTTTTGGGGAGGAAGAGGTAGAAGTTGCAAGGTTTGAAATATGGCATGTTAGCTTTATAAGAAAGCCCTCCGCAAAGCCAGAACATCTTACTATTCATCACTGATTGAAGAAAATAAGAACAACCCCAGGTCTCTCTTCAGCACTGTAGCCAGGCTGACAAAAAGTCAGAGCTCTTTTGAGCCAACAATCCCTTTAACGTTAACTAGTAATGACTTCATGAACTTCTTCACAAATAAAATTTTTATCATTAGAGAAAAAATTACCAGTAATCATCCCACAGATGTAATATTATCTACAGCTACTCTTAGTACCATTGATGTTAAGTTAGACTCTTTTTCTCTAATTGATCTTTCTGAGTTAACTTCAATAATTAATTCCTCCAAACCATCAACGTGTCTTTTAGACCCCATTCCTACAAAACTGCTCAAAGAAGTCCTGCCATTAATTAATTCTTCGATCTTAAATATGATCAACCTATCTCTAATGATCGGCTATGTACCACAGGCCTTCAAGCTAGCTGTAGTTAAACCTTTACTCAAAAAGCCATCTCTAGACCCAGCAGTCTTAGCTAATTATAGGCCAATCTCCAACCTTCCTTTCATATCAAACATCCTTGAAAGAGTAGTTGTCAAACAGCTAACAGATCATCTGCAGAGGAATGGTTTATTTGAAGAGTTTCAGTCAGGTTTCAGAGCTCATCACAGCACAGAAACAGCTTTAATGAAGGTTACAAATGATCTTCTTATGGCCTCTGACAGTGGACTCATCTCTGTGCTTGTCCTGCTAGACCTTAGTGCAGCGTTCGATACTGTTGACCATAATATCCTATTAGAGCGATTAGAACATGCTGTAGGTATTACAGGTACTGCACTGCAGTGGTTTGTATCATATCTATCTAATAGACTCCAATTTGTTCATGTAAATGGAGAGTCCTCTTCACACACTGAGGTTAATTATGGAGTTCCACAGGGTTCAGTGCTAGGACCAATTCTGTTTACATCATACATGCTTCCCAGATCTCTGATGTTGAACTTCTACAACTGTGCCATCAGCAGCGTTCTGACGTATGGATTTCTAGTGTGGTTCCCCAGCTGCACCAAGGCCGATCAGCAAGCACTCCAGCGGGTGGTGAAAGAAGCTGGCAGAATTATTGGAACAAGTCTGCCAGAGATCAGTAATATCTTCCCCACTCGCTGTCTGAGGAGGGTGCACAGTATCCTGCGGGACCAACATCACCCTGCGCGCCACCTTTTCCATCTGCTGCCCTCAGGGAGAAGGTACAGGTCTATACAGGCCAGAACATCCAGACTGGCCAACAGCCTGTATCCACAGGATACAGAGAGTTCAGGAGCCTCACAGCCTCCTGAACTCTCTGCCCCCCTCTCACGGACAATAACCATATCCAACTTCTTAATAGCAATGAACTGGTCTGCATTGGTGCATCATATCTTTATTATCTTCCCCCTCCTGCCCCCCCCCCCTCTTTCTTAAATAGATAACTATCATATCTGATATCATATCTCACAGTACAATAATATTGAATGGGTTGCATTGTTGTATTTTGTCATGTTTCTCAGGTCTTTGTCTGAATTTCTACGAACATTATTGCTAAGGATTGTCTTATTGCATTGGAGTCACACTGGGTTAAATATGTACACTTGGGTTTTAAGGGGTATTTATTATTTTCTTCTTTTTTTGGGGTTGTATGGAAGCCCCAAACGCAATTTCATTGTTCTTGACAATGACAATAAATAAATAAATACCAAATACCAAAATACCTTAGGCAGTATCATTAGAAGACATAGCATACATTTTCACTGCTATGCTGATGACACCCAGCTCTATCTGTCCATGAAGCCAGATAACACACACCAATTAGTTAAACTGCAGGAATGTCTTCAAGACATAAAGACCTGGATGGCCGCTAACTTTCTGCTTCTTAATTCAGATAAAACTGAGGTTATTGTACTCGGCCCTGAAAAACTTAGAAATATGGTATCTAACCAGATTCTTACTCTGGATGGCATTACCTTGGCCTCCAGTAACACTGTGAGGAACCTTGGAGTCATTTTTGACCAGGACATGTCCTTCAATGCACATATTAAACAAATATGTAAGACTGCGTTCTTCCATTTGCGCAACATCTCTAAAATTAGAAATATCCTGTCTCAGAGTGACGCTGAAAAACTAGTTCATGCATTTATTACTTCCAGGCTGGACGACTGTAATTCGTTATTATCAGCATGTCCAAAAAACTCACTGAAAAGCCTTCAGCTAATCCAAAATGCTGCAGCAAGAGTCCTGACAGGGACTAGAAAGAGAGAGCATATTTCTCCTGTTTTGGCTTCCCTTCATTGGCTTCCTGTTAAATCCAGAATTGAATTCAAAATCCTGCTCCTCACATACAAGGTCTTAAATAATCAGGCCCCATTTTATCTTAATGACCTTGTAGTACCATATCACCCTATTAGAGCACTTCACTCTCGCTCTGCAGGCCTACTTGTTGTTCCTAGAGTATTTAAAAGTAGAATGGGAGGCAGAGCCTTCAGTTTTCAGGCCCCTCTTCTGTGGAACCAGCTTCCAGTTTGGATTCAGGAGACAGACACTATCTCTACTTTCAAGATTAGGCTTCAAACTTTCCTTTTTGCTAAAGCATATAGTTAGGGCTGGACCAGGTGACCCTGAATCCTCCCTTAGTTATGCTGCAATAGACGTAGGCTGCCGGGGGATTCCCATGATGCATTGAGTTTTTCCTTTCCAGTCACCTTTCTCACTCACTATGTGTTGATAGACCTCTCTGCATTGAATCATATCTGTTATTAACCTCTGTCTCTCTTCCACAGCATGTCTTTATCCTGTCTTCCTTCTCTCACCCCAACCGGTCGCAGCAGATGGCCGCCCCTCCCTGAGCCTGGTTCTGCCGGAGGTTTCTTCCTGTTAAAAGGGAGTTTTTCCTTCCCACTGTTGCCAAAGTGCTTGCTCATAGGGGGTCATATGATTGTTGGGTTTTTCTCTGTATCTATGAAGCGCCTTGAGGCGATTTATGTTGTGATTTGGCGCTATATAAATAAAATTGAATTGAATTAGATTATGTTTGGTGCCAAAGTAATCCTCCCAGTCAGTGCCAGCAGACAAAAAATTGAAACGTGAACATTATGGTTCAGGTTGTTTCTTCTGTTCTTCCTTAGTGTCCTTGGGACATTACAACTGTGGGAGACAAATGAATGGTGCACAACTAGAAAAACCACCAAGCATACTCCTTCGTCTTGACCAGATGACAAAAATCACAATATGCAAGTATTTTCTTGAAGACACTTTTATAGTATATGTCAGTTATTTCTCTTTTTCATTGAGTTTTTTAAACTACCTTTAAGATTTGAACAACCTCTCTTGACCTTGTTAAATATTGTGGCCCTTTTATCAGTAATGGAAGCAGAGCATTTAGCTCTTTCTACCTGTAACATACACATTCTCCTTCCAGTCCTTGCACTCTCCATCAAGCAAAGGCAGATGGAAAGCACCCTGGTAGCTCTTTAAGATGCCCTCATTGACTTGCCACGGGCATTTCTCCTCATGGGACCCCCACTGCCATCTTAAGTGCTGTTCCATTACTCTGAAAACTCCCTTGAATGTTTGTTGGATCAAGCCTTCAAGGGCAGAGGGAGAATGCTTTGTGGTTCTTCTACACAGTCCTCCATGGGAAATCAAGCGATAACTGGGAAGACATAAACAAACAATGTTTCTCTCAATAAACTCATTATTATGATCGCATTATTCTCATATTTGTTAAATCATGTTTCCTGTTTCAAAATAAGTAATATATGCAGTAGATTCAGTAAATTGAGTGCAAGCAGAAGAAATGCAGTTTTAACACTACACCATTCACCGCCATTGAAAGCTGTCATTGAACAAAAATAGACCTGGCAAACATTTTGAAGTGTTATTACTGGGAAAAGCACAGGTGGGATTAATAAATGATGGCTGTATTATATATCTAAAAGAGCACGTCCTTAGTAATGTGTGTGCTGACTCGCTGACATGGCTTACTGGGACACTTCAATGGATCAGAGCCATTATTAATGTTCTTAATTATACTTGTGCTTTTCCTACTATGACAAGTCAATTATGTCTGCCAGCAACGAGACCTATTGCTAAAGTGGAAAAGCCACTTATGAAGGTAATTTATGGGAGACACAGGGTCTTTCCTAATACACAGTAGACAAAGTTTGAGCTCAAGTGTTTTGAAGTTTAGACATTACAAAATGAACACTGGCGTTGCTCCATTTGCTATTGCAACAATGGTTTGTTTTGTGGACGTGTACACACAGGCACACACACACATATGTTGCCCTTTTCTACTCTAAATTACTGTAGCACACATGAATGTTTTTACTACATCACAAATGAACCCATTCGCTCACACAGTTTATTCTCTCTTTAAATGCTTACTAACTATGCCACATGCATTCACACTCCAGTGGACACACTGGAGCCTCTTTTCCATTAGTACCTACTCTGCTCAACTCTACTCACATGGGTTTCAGTTGTTTTCAGTTATAATTGTGCACCAGTGTATGTGGGCTCATCATTTGTATATGACACAAATTCAACACAACAATAGAGGACGTCGAGTCTCCTCGATCTTTGGGTTTTTGTCAGACTCGGGGACCACTGTCTTGGTTTTTGTGCAGTAAATGGTAAATGGCCTGTATTTGTATAGCGCTTTACTTGTCCCTAAGGACCCCAAAGCACTTTACACATTCAGTCATCCACCTATTCACTCACACACTGGTGATGGCAGCTACATTGTAGCCACAGCCACCCTGGGGCACACTGACAGAGACGAGGCTGCCGAACACTGGCGCCACCGGGCCCTCTGACCACCACCAGTAGGCAACGGGTGAAGCGTCTTGCCCAAGGACACAACGACCGAAACTGTCCAAGCCGGGGCTCGAACAGGCAACCTTCTGATTACAAGGCGAACTCCAAACTCTTGAGCCCCAGTCATTTTCCTTGTTGTATATGTGTGTTTTTGCAATACATTTTTGAGGGGAGCACAGTGGTTTGTGATTAGCACTGTTGCCTCATGACAAGAAGGTCCCAGTTTCAAATCCACCATCCAGTCAGGGCCTCTCTGTGTGGAGTTCCCATGTTCTCCCCATGTCTGTGTGCATTTTCTGTTTCTCATTTTCCCAGTCCAAAGACACGTTGGGTTATTTGGTGAATCAAAACCACTTTTGATGTGTTTGGGATCATTGTCCTGTTGTAGCACCCAATTGTGTTGAAGTTTTAACACAATTGGGTTGTGTTGTGTAGCTGAGGAATTTGGAGGTAGCTCATCATCTTCCTTTGTGCATCTACTTCGTGCAAACTACTAGTACCACTGGCAGCAAAACATGCTGCCACCACCATGCTTGACAAACAGCACAGTGAAAGCCTAACCTTTACTCTTCCAAATATACCTCGTCATTGGGGCTAAAACAGTCATTGTCTCATCTGACCTTAAAAATCTTCTCCAGAGGGTGTTTGGCTCATACATGTGGACACAGAGCATTCTCATTCCCAACACATAACATACCAATGATTTGTCACGGCCCAAGGCTTCTTCTGCATCCTTGTGAGACACTCTAGATTCTCAACTGAAACCAATAGAAAGCCGCTTGTGGTGGTAACACACGCTTAAAGCAGAGGATCCAGCTATCCATTCCAGCGCTAACCCTAACCTTAATCCTATCAGATAGTGTTTTCCAAAGTGATTCATGATCGGAACATTAAACACATTTTCATATACAGATTCATTCCAAACGGCTCTCATGAACGCGTAACACATCGACGATTTGTCACATGGGGTCAGTATGTTACGTGTTGGGATGAGAACATGTTGGTGCACAAGGTGTTGATTTTGTAGAAGGAACTTGTTTTTTAGTTGACACCCGCTCAGTCAACTAAAAAAGAAAAACTCCACATTGCGGACAGTTACGCTGGCGTTTCAGCAAATTTCAGTAACCAAAAAAAACGATGTTCTTTCATCTGAGGGTGACAGTTTGGGACTTTTTCTTGATCTTGGAGAAGTAGTGGTACATCTGAATAACCTGTATTTGCATACAGTTGTTGGAACTGATTAACTTTGCATCTACAGTTGTTAAGAAATGGCTTGAAGAGACCTTTCAAATTTCAAAAAATTTACAGTTTTTATTTAGAGCCGTTGGTCTTTTCAACTTGAAAGGCACTGTAGAACTCAAACTTGCGCCCAATTATTTTTTTAGTCATTAAAATGTATGCTGTACAATCTGTACAAGCCAAGTAAATTTATGACCACAAAATCTCTGCGTTCTCATTTAGGACACAATTTCTCTGTCTATGTATATATTTATGCCAGTGTCTCGCCAACAGTAATAATAACAGTTTCATCAGTGTAACAACATTATTCTAAAATTACATCAATCCTCTTATTTTCTTCCACATAATGTCTGAAACAGTTTGCCTAAAGACCTGGAAAGTCAAAATTTAACATTTTTAGACATCTAATTGAATGTTTGAACATTTTGCTTAATGAGTATGTACGACATGTAAACATATTTCAGCATAAAAAGCTGACAGAGCAGCAAAACGCTGTTAAAATCACTTCAAGCCCAGTTTTAGAATATTAACACAATAAGAGGTTCCCAGCCTTACTAAAGTTATTAGTGGGATTGATTATAACATGATAAATTGGTCGATAGGTGTTTCTGAGATTTTACTGAAAGAGTGATTACAGTGGTGACAAATAAATGTTATTGAAAAGCTGTGTAATTAAATTTAAATGAAATCATTAAAAACAGTTAATTCACATAATTGTGCCAGGTCTATTCCTCACTTCACTTTATGTTATTATCCTTTTAGTATAATGTGTTTCTATCAAAGAAAAAAGAGCTCTTCAAATCCCAGATTCCATCTGCACAAACATAATAACTCATTTCAGCCAACATTGGCAAAAATCTTTTGTCAAACACAAACAAAAATTTAAATGTTATGGAGAGAATCTTACACACATATATGTTCAGTCACTGCCACATGTATTTTATGCAGCTTTGTGTGCTTCCAGTAGTAATATAGCAGGATGCATTGTGGGCACATGCCCTCCATCCATGTCATTTCCACACCAAGTAAATTATTCTAATATGCAAGCATGAAATTATCCCTTTAGGGAGAGACTCCATGTACTCAATCAACCTCGCAAAGACAGCAGAGAGGCTGTTTGACCCTGCGCGTGTGTGTATGTGCGTGCATCCCTGCGGTTTTCAGGCTTTGCCTCTGCATCCATCCACACCGAGGATCAAACAAAATACACATCAAGCTGAGATGCTTCACTTTTCCAGGAGGGGGTTTTGGTTTAGAAGGCTTTTGCTTTTTTTGGATAGCTTTTATAGTTGAAGTGCCAAGCCATGATTTAGCATTTTGCTTCCCTAAAGTTGTAACAATAACATGAAACTAAAATGAATGTACCAGACACTCTAAAATCCTGATTTCTATTCACTAACACACTTTACACCTTTAAGATTCTGTAATGCCATTAAAAAAGGATTTACAGTAGATTTTTATAAAGCGAGCCATATAACTTATATTTAGTAGTTTGAAAGAATCAAAAGAAAATTAAATATGTTATGATTTGTCAGTAGCATTACTGTAAGCATTGCTGGAATGTAGTTTTCGCAGCCATGTGAGTGCGTCTGTAGCGACTGTACTCACCTTGGAGTTAAATTTACGGTTTGTGATTCTGACCTGTATCAATAAAACTGATTTGCCCCACTTGGGATCTTCTTCAGTTACTATTAAACTCACACAAGAACTTCCATGAAGGACACAAAACGTTTGCTTTTTCAGAATTTTTGTGATTATTTTTGTGGAGCCATGATGGAAGTATTGACACTTAAAACAATATTTAGAGTTCCAGCCTGAAATTATGTATGGAGATTGTCATATCTGAAAAAATTTCACAGGGTTTTACAACCTGACTATAACAATAATGGCTGATTAATGCAAAGTCAGCTAGTGTAATATACTCTCATTCTAGTTTCAATATATTTGTAAGTAATGAAACAGAGATTATAAGGCCTGATATCAATCGTACCTGTTGTATTAATGTCAGACAAGATTCAGGTTAGAGGAAATCTGTATAGACTGATCAAGTCAGCTATAATGAAACTGTATCACAGCCATCACATCACAGGTCGATGACACTGACAGGTTTTCATCTGAGCTTTAATCAGAGCTCAATATCAGCTCTTAGAAATGGAGCTAAAGAGAGATATCCAACTCAAACCTGCGCATGCATCAACAACATGTCTCACACATTAAAGCTGCAGATATTAGTCATGCTGTACACCCTTACACATCATCATCCACACACAGGGAAGCAGGGACATATGCATCTGTGGCTAAATATTTTCAGTGAGCTTCCATCTGTTCAGAGCACAACACATGATGACTAGTTCTTCTCCACGCAGACAGACTCTCTCCCATCTAGTCACATCTTGTTACACTTGGTCTGGAGGCTCACATTTAAGAACCACTATGGAGATGCGGCACCACTTCCCAGTTTGTTTGCTTGTTTGTTTTTTAAATCCTGTCCTGTCTGGCAGCTTTTCCAATCAGAATTCCACTGGCACTGTTGTGCCAAGCACATTTTGCTTTTCCAAGATCAGCTAAAAGGCTCCTCTTGTTCTGTTTATCTGCTTATTCCTTCATTCAATTATCTCAGTTAATACACTATATAGAATATATATGTTTATTTAGATAGAGAGAATAGATTAGCCCTTTATTGTCATTTTACATGAAGAGAGAAATTATGGAAAAGAGGGGGTTAAAAAGTATAGAGTACAAAAACACAAAGACAAACATGCACACACTGAGCCCCCCCCTTAAAATTGGCAGCCAGTACTGCTACAGTTGTTGAATCATCAACAGACACCAATGGTGAAGGGCTCCTTCTGCATATCTGTGAGATGGTAGCTTTTTTGGCAAAAAATAGAAATATTTGACACCATAGGAATTAACATTGGGGGGGGGGTAAAGACAATTTGGACCTGTCATGCGTGCCCTCGGTGCACCAGCACATTCATCATCCGGTTATTGTCCTTTTGTCATCCTCATTAACCTGAGGGGTATACTATGAAGCAGGTTCAACTGAGCCAGGCTTTCCATGCGTAAAGTGGCTCAGCAAAACCTGGAGAAACTGTTGGAGATGGCATTACGACGGTGGTTAGCACTTCTCTCTAGAGCAGCTTTTATTCCAGTGGTTTAGCACACAGTGTTTTAATTCAACTTAATAATTCGATCACCAAGTGCACTCTTAATGCTTCTGTTTATTTCTAATTTCATATTTCTGTACATTAGAGCTCTAAAACTTTACATTTGATACATTTAAGCAAACATTACTGTCCAATAAATAAATAAGTCTAATAAAGGAGACGTGCAGATCACGTGAAATTTTATTGAATGATAGGGATTCTTGGTGTGTGTTTTTATGTGCTTCTAGCTGCAAGTCCAACAATGGAAATGAGACAGAGCAACAGATTAGGATCAAGTTTAATTCCCCTTTTACATTTTTTTGCATCACTAAATCAATACATACACATTTCTGTACACCACACAGTTTGCTCTTCATTCAGTGGTTTTAATAAGGTACCCACATAGCAGACAGGTCCGGCCCGGATGTGGTGTTAAGCCGGCACTGCTGGCTGACTTCTGGCATGGTAAGTGGTATGTCATCCCGATATGGGCCAGGCCTGGTGTAGATGGCACTGTTTATGTGATGGCATGTCATATCTGGCCCAGTTGTGGTTTAGTTTTTGTGGTCCAGGCTCATAGAAAACAGGTCTGGCCCGGATCCGGCATCAAGCTGGCACTTCTGACTGACCGGTGTCAACATTTCAAATGCAGGTTTAACAGGCTTGTGAGTGTACACTTTATCCAATACCTAGTGAGGGTTTACTCAGTTTAACCACTGGGTGGCTGTGGCTGGAATTAACTTAAAAAATGAACAAACATCTGTCTCCTATTTTTTCACACAGGAAAGAAGCATCAATTTCTGATGAGAAGACTTATTTATTTCTTTTTTGTTTTGTTTTTTCAACAGGAGAAGAATATCTAACAAGTTGATTTGTTCACATTTTCAAATCTTAATTGTTAAGTGAAATGTGCATTTTGAGTTTATACACTATGTATATAAGGCGACCGCTTCCTCTTGCAGTATTTTTGTGTGGTGCTTTTTTCTATGTCTTAAGAAAAGGGGAACAAAGGTGTTCACGTTCACCTAGGATGAATTGTTTCAATTTTCACATGGTCTTACTGAGGTGATGCAAATTGAAACATGCATTCTTTTTTCCTTTGGGGGGGCGGGGGGATGTTCTGGAAAAGCTTGAAAAGGGACCTTGAAAGTGCTTAAAAAGTGCTTGAATTTGACCCTGAAAAAGGCGTATGAACCCTGTAGATACACACTAGACCTTGTGTTATCTTATTGTTTGTCTGTTTCAGACTTGACAATTTGCAACACAATGTTTTCAGAACAAAGGCCTGCGTTATTTGACATTGGTTTACCCAATAACTGTTAAACTTCACACTCCCCATGGCATATTATTCACCTGTTAACTGCATTTCTGCTTTTTTTTTGGCATCCCTGACTCTGGGTGTCTCATACAGAGAAGTTTGATTGTTCTTGCCAAACTGTATTAGACGGTAGCTCCATTAAAAATCAGGCACCCTAAAACTAAATCAGAGCCCTAACTCAATGACACAAGTCGTGCTGTCAGGCTCTAGTGTCGAAAACCTGAACAAAAAATGGAAAAAGGACGAGCTGCAAGTGTCGTTTCAAATATTAAAGGGCTGTTGGCGTCGTTATCAGGCAACTGCGAAAGATGCCAAAAGAGAGCACTTGTCAGATATCATTCTGTCAAACCTTCACAACCCTCGTGTATTATTTAATACTGTTGATATTGTTCTGAATTCTCCTCAGACTGCCTGTATTGAGCTTTCCCCTGCGACATGTGAGAAAATTTCTGAACTTCTTTGTGGATAAGGTGACTAATGCTAGGGCTCATATATGACCCCTGCTTTTCACCCTTCAGTCTCTCTCCCCTGCTCACTGCCTTTTGCCTGTTTGAGTCTCTCTATCTTCTCTATATGTGATTGTTGGTCATCGAAAGCCTTCAGGTTCCCCCCACCTGGATTCTTTAAAGAGGTTATTTCTGTTTTAGAGCCATCTGTTCCTGGTCTTATTAACAGCAGCCTGTCCTCAGGTGTGGTTCCTAAAACTTTTAAACACGCGACACTACTGATCAAAAACCCGGCCTGGATGCCACTGTTATCCAACTTTAGGCCTGTTTCAAAGCTTCCTTCTTTTCAAAGATTCTGGAGAGAATTGTTTATAGCCAGTGGACAGCCCTTTAAGATAAAATATGATGTCTTTGAGGTCTTTCAGTCTAATTTTAAGTGTCTTCATGACACTGAATCTGCACTGATGAGGGTTTTTTGGACATCCTCCTGGCTAAAGATTCACAGTTCTTCTCCTGTGGACATGGGATCTCTGGCACAGTATGTAAAACCTACAGTGTTTTAAAATAGACAGTGATTGGCAAAGATAAATATTCTGTCCAAAGATCACTTTAATTTGTGCCTTTATCACAACTCAGTTCGACTACTGTAATGGTTTGTATGCTGGTATTATCCAGTTTTCCCTGTCTTGCTGGTGTAAAATGGCACAACTGGAACACAGAAGGGAGCTCATTACTCCTGCTTACTCCTCACAGCTCTGGCTGTCTGTACGTTTTAGAATTCATTTTTAAAAAATTTGATTTGTTTTCCCTAAATGGCCTTGCCCTGCAGTACGTCTCTTAGCTGCTCCACTTGCACCCTCCTTCCAGGTCTCTAAGATCAGCTGACCAGCAGCTCGTGGATATGTGGAGGACACAGAAGAGGCTCAGGGGGAACAGGGCTTCTCGCAACTTATGGAAGTCTTTGCCGTTTCACATTATGCCTGTTTTAAATCTGCTCTTAAGACCCACCTCTTCCACTTGGGTCACCTGAGAAAGGTGACTTCTGAGTGGCTGATTTGAATAGATTCCTGCATCTGTATTGGATAACTGGATGAACAGCAGCCTCTAAACCACCAGCTGGCAGCTGCCTCACTCCTCTCCTTGTTTCCTCCAAACCCAACAACCAGCCAGCACTTAACTAGTAGTTCTGTGTGTTTGTGTGTAAAAATTCTAATCTGAATTTCTTTGGTGAGTAGTGTGAGCTAAATGGTGTGCCTAGTACTGTGACTGCCAGCACAATCTTTTTTGTAAGAATTTTTGGAAACGGATAATTGTGAGTATTCATACATGATATTTATTGAACACTACAGCAGTCATGTATGAGTAATAAGCCTTTTTTTTTAAACATTTGTCTTGTTTATTGGTTAGGAGCTTAGAGTAAGAGAATTTTGTTTACCCTTTATTCAACTAAATAAAGACTAAGACTAAATAAATAAACTGTGGGTCAAAAACATGCAATTAGTGCAGAAATTGTTTATTTTATGATATTGTCAGTACTTGCCCTCCCTGTATTAACTAGAGTTTGTTATAGCTACACAATCAATGCGTGCCAGAATACAGCACTTAACTAATACTGATCAACGGATTAATTTTTTGAAGTTTATTGCCAAATAATGGTCAGATTATAATATAATGTAATGCGTTGCCTTTTTGTCAGGTGCACCTCCTGTGCTGCTAATCATGTTTTCAACAAGCTGCTCAGTGATGATGGAGAGGGGGTTTATTTGCTCTTTTACTGTTTGTTCATTTTCACTTCGACGTGTCACTTCCACTCAGTTGTATCATATGTCAGTCACAGTCCATAATGTTACCCACAGGGACATTTCATGTTTGATCTGGCTTCTCTTGGCGTGTTCTGTCAGAAAATTGACTGAATCACTCAATTTTTAAAAATAGTACCACTTTTCTTTCTTGGTTGAAGCACTGACATCTAGATTAATTCCTACAGCTAATAATACCCCATTTACTTCCCATTTTCTCCGCTGTGTGGAGAAAAGAGTACATGCTAGGAAGTAGCAGGAGTTAATGGATTACCCTTTGTGGCCCGCATGAAACAGTCAAACAGAGCTAATCTGCCGTTATTCACTCCAATCAGGCTGTGGTGTGTGAGTAAAAGTAGCAAATGACTGAGTCATTTTACACGGTTGGATGTAACCTCGTTTCTTCTGAATTTACCTTTGGGTTTAGTGATCCACGCCTTTGTTAGCACTCGGCTGGATTACTGTAATGCACTTTATATAGGGGTCAGTGCATTATATATTAGTCATCTACAGAGGGTGCAAAATGCCGCAGCTCGTCTTTTAACTGGCACTCGAAAGTTTGAGCACATTTCCCCTGTTTTAGCTTCACTTCACTGGCTGCCCATTTCTTTTAGGATTCATTTTAAAATTCTTTTATTTACTTTTAAAGCTCTCCATGGCCTAGCCCCATCTTATCTCTCTGAGCTGCTACACCCTTATACACCCACCCGCTCTCTCAGGTCAGCTGATCAGCTGCTCCTGAAGATACCCAGGACTGGGCGTAAACTTAGAGGAGATCGTGCTTTTGCTGTAGCAGCTCCCAAACGGTGGAACGAGCTTCCTTTAGAGATTAGACAGGCCACTTCTTTATCTGTTTTTAAGTCACTCTTGAAAACCCACCTCTTTACCCTGGCCTTTGACACCACGTGAGATGTTGGTTTTTTATTTTTATTTTAGTTGTTTTTAGGTGATTCGATGCTGTTTTATCTTGTTTTTGCTTTAACATAGGGCTGTTTTAATTTTATGTCTTATGTGTTTTATTTATTTAATTTGCTGTTTTTTGTTATTCTATTGTTTTAACTTATTTTCTGTACAGCACTTTGTTCCTGTGCTGGGTATTTTAAAGTGCTTTATAAATAAAATTGGATTGGATTTAGTTTGATGTTCAGGCCCAATCCCATGAGAATATATGCTAATGTACAAGAAACAGCTTCCATACTTCAATGATCACAGCAAATGAAGAAAGCAGTCACATCAATATCAGATACCAGACATCAGTGTCTGACTGTGCAAATGCAGAAATGCTGTTAAATGCTGCCATTTGCTGTTTGATAAAAGGGGAGAACACCAAAGTACATTACATCAAAGTCAATATACAGTGATGTGCAATTTAAAATTAGTCTTAACAAATGTTTCTATGAAGGAATCGTGCACACTCCAGCGATTTCTAATCGTCACATCGACGTCGTTGTATGTAGAGGAAAATACACCATAGGTATTGTAATACTCATAATAATATACTCAACATATAACACATAGATCTACTTAAATGTCTGTGTGTTATGCCTAAACTATGTGGAATTACACTTGTGACTACTGAACAGTCTCTTAATTAAGGAGTAGAGTACAAATAAATACAGTGGCAAGCTTTGGTCGGCCCTGTTTCTGTCAATCATTTATTTAATTGCAATTTGTTATGGCACTTATTACTCAGACAGTCTTGAAATAATCAGTCAGTAAGTGTGTAAGTGCGTGGAGTTTCTTGTGTGGGGTTAAACAGTCTGTATTAGTGCAAACTCAGTGTTGTTCGTATTTATAACCCACTTTCACTTCACTCAAAGTGAAAATGGAGTGAGAACTGTGCAGGGAGCACCGGAATACCACATCTCACTGGATGCTGGATATATAGGCCCCGTGTACTAACTGCTACGTGGGTTGGGTGGATGCTTTGATTGGGCTTCCTTGTCATTGTCTGAAACATTGTTCTTGAAAGAAACAGACCCGTAAAGTTGACTTCCCGTATTCCTTCTCTCTCTTCTTTTGAGTTTGTGTAAATCTGCTTGTAAGATACAGGAAATATGGAAGGAGCTTTATGCCGTTGTACTTTGAGCTAATGCTGCCTTTTTATATTGCAGTCTAGGCTTTGTCATTAGCTCAGGTGGAGCAGGTCACCTACTAATGGGAAGGTTGGTGGTTCGATCTCACGTCTGCTCCCGTCTGCATGCCAAATATCCTCTGGCAACATCCTAAGCCCAAGTTGCTCGCAGATGCATCCATCAGAATGTGAATTTGTGTGATTGTTAGATAGAAAGCAGTTGAACAGCATAGAAAAAAGTGCTTGTGCGGGTTAGAATGGGTAAATGAGGCAAGTTGTGTAAAGTGCTTTGAGTGCTCAGAGTAGAAAAGTGCTATATAAGAACCAGCCCATTTACCATTTACTTCCACACAGGCCCTTATTCCTATGCTATTTCTACATAAGTGTTTTCTATCTAACACTCACTCTAATGTATGCACTGGAAAGCATCTTGGGGTTCAGTATCTTGCTCATGTAGACTGGAGCAACCACCACCAACCTTCCAATTAGTAGATGACCTGCTCTACCTCCTAAGATGCAGCCACTCCAAAGAACTAAACTCCAAACTAAACTCTACACACACTAAATTCTCCCCAGCAGAAAATATTTGAACTTGAAAGGCAGGAAAAGTCCAAATGAAAATCCAGACAAGGAGGTTTTAGAATAATCCACAAACAATCGCATCTTGGATGAGCCAATGTCATCAATTAGCTATGTTCATGCTGATAGCAAGAGATTACGTGTTGTTTCTTTTACCATAACAGACAGTTGTTTAACAACTGTAATGACTGTAATTTCCTCGAATGTTTTAACTGATGATAACAGCTTGGAATCTTCTTCGCTCTAGCTGGATGCCTTCCTTTTACTGAGGTAAGAGGGTAACATGAAAAGTGGGTCTTAAAGGTGGCGCACTGAAACCAGACAGATGCACTTCACAATATTTTAAAGGTCAACTGCAGTGAGACGCAAGATTAATAGACATGAGAATTTACAAGCTTGTTCATTAAATCATCCCAAGCATTTGGAAACCTTTAACAGGAGGCCGCCTGCAGAAGAACTAAATAAAAAAGGCGGCATTTGTGACCAGAGATAAAATGCTCCAAATCACAGATGAGTGACAAACTTGTGGTAAACATAACATCAAGGCCATACTCAGAGGCTGCACAGCTAAAGTGGTTGTTCAACAGAATGTTAATAAGTCACCACACGCAGTAATGCAGGCTTAACACAGATTTCAGGCCTTAGGCACCGCAGAACTTTAGTACTACTGAAAGATATATATAGATATATATATAGTGACAGTAGTATTAAATCCTAGAGGCTGGCAGGTTGCTTAAAGAGTCAGGTTTGAAAATCATTACCGAGGATGAAATTAGCTATAGATCGCAACAACAGCTCACCCACTAGATTTCCACAGCTTCATTTCATCACTCTGTCATTTTTCTATCCCCCATTCTACCATCATCAATCAACGTGCTGAGCCAACAGGTAAACTAATGAATTTCTGAGCATGCTTTCCACATTCACTGAGAAAAAGAGGATGTGGGAATAAAGGTACCCTCTATCACACACTCAGATTTTATTGTAGGTACAGCAGCAACAATTCATTTTAAATATAGTATATGGCTGAAGCCACATTTATTTAAGTTATTAGACTGAGATAGAGTAAACTAGCTAGATCAGATGTACATTCTACGGGGTAATAACAAAAGCTCTTGTAACATTTTCACCGAGAAAAAAATTTGATTAGATGTTCTTTTGTGTGTTTTTGTTTTGTTTTCAAAATTATTATTATCAGTCATTTTAAATAAAGAAACTCCCAAACGCCAAGAAATGCACAAAGACTAAACAACACGATGGACAGCAAGCTGTTTCTATTACACGCACAGCAATCCACATCCCAGCGAACAAAATGCAAAAATGTAATAAAGGAAAACAACTTCTAAATGCTCAAAAAGTACTGCATCGTCACAACAATCTATTCTGAGTGACTGTCTGCAGTCATCTATCATTAGTCCCCTTGTTCACTCTTTACTACCCCATGCAGGGCTATGTTGAAACAAAGTTTGCTCCTTTTAAACATTTTCTTCCTGTGCTCCAGAGAGTAGATTTCTTGTGTCCAATGATGTTCCATTCGTGGAATTTCAAATAGTAATAAAAACAGTGGGAAAAAAATAACCTTACAGGGCAGCTCCCAAAAATGTGTCCTTGTTCATGTGGATGTAGCGTTTTCAGTGGGAGAAACATTTGGTCACTCATCCAAGTGACTTCTACAGTCTCAGCTGACTGCAGGTTTCCCCAACATTATAGACAATTGTGGATCAACGGTCATGACAATTTGTATATCAATGACCAAGAAACTGATCTCACAGCCCTGCAGTCAGCTGAGACCAAAGAAGTCACTTGGATGAAAACGCTGCGTCCAGATGAACAAAATCAACTTTTTGGGATCTCCTTACCTGGATGGATGAGCACGCATCAAGACAATTACAGGGACAGGTTCAGTACTGTGCAAAGATCTTGAGCCATTCAGGGGTGGCTGTAACTCAGGTGGTAGAGCAGGTCACCTACTAATCAGAAGGCTGCTCATGTCTGCATGCCAAATGGGCAAGATGCTAACCCCAAGTTGCTCTACAACGCACCAATCAGAGTATAAATGTGTGTGAATTTTAGATAGAAGCACTTTTTTCTATGTGCTCTATAATTTCTTCTGCGATTGAGGCAAGCTGTCAGATTGCCATCTCCACCTTTTTGCCACTAATTCCACGCAAAACGTTTTCTACAAGTTGTGTGATCGCACAGGGAAAGTAGGGGAGGGGCCAGTCGCATTAAGAGATTTGACTGTGTAATCAAGTGTCAGTAATGAAAATGAACCAATGGGCTGCTGACAGTGTTTGTACGGCTGGTGCACACCATCAGCCCAAAAGTGTGTCGGCCCACTGGGAAAATGTCGGTTTGCTGGATTACCAGTAGATCTCTGTTTGGAATGACAACCTTTATTCTTCAATACAGCCGGAACTCTCAGGCAGCCTTTCTTGTCATTTCTTAAGTAGTCTTCAGGAATAGCTTGCCAGACTTCTAGGAGGATATTCCAAATCTCTGCTATGGATGCCGGCTGCCTTTTGTTCCATCTCCTATCAAATTTCTATCTGCTTCAGTAATGTTGAGGTTTGGGCTCTTACGAGACCAATTCATGTCTTATAGTGTTCCACTGTGTCTGTTTCTATTCAGCTATGCTTTAACTGCACTGGGAATCTGTTTTTCATTGGCCCTCATTTATTAATATGTGCATGGAAAAACTGATAACCGTGTGCAAAAAAACATGCAAAATTACAGATTTATGAAACAGTTCATAAATTATAATAAATCATCAAATTACACTGAGCAAGAATAAAAGCACACCAGGGTCAGTGTAACCTTAACATTTTGTAGCTTATGATTCTTATCACCATCATTCTGAACTGAGAGGCTTGTGAAATCTGCACCAAGTCGTCCCTTCCATCTCCCTGTACTCGTGTTACTTCTTCAACTGTTCATACAAGCAACAAAAAGAACAAAAAGAAATGATCAAATATATTTTAGCAAAACTGTGTTCCACACCTCCACTATAGCTATAGCTTTGTGGACTGGTGCCAGCAGAACTACCTCCAGATCAACACTGGAAAAACCCAGGAGCTGGTGGTAGACTTGCACAGGCACAAACATCCTCCATTGCAACCACTGAACATCCAAGGTATGAACATTGAGGCTGTGGACAGCTACAGGTACCTTGGTGTTCATCTGAACAATAAACTGAACTGGACTCATAATTCAGATGCCCTCTACAGAAAAGGGCAGAGCGGGCTGTACCTGCTGCAGAGACTCAGGTCTTTCGGAGTGAAGGGCCCACTCCTGAAGACCTTGTATGACTCTGTGGTGGCCTCAGCCATATTTCACAGTGTGGTCTGCTGGGGCATCCAAATACACCATGTTAGCCTTCACCCAGTCTCCATGATGTGCAATATTACCAAGTGCAATTTTCCTGATACAACACAGTATTTAATTCTATTTTGTATAGCATGTTATTCTTTTTTATCTTATTCTATTCTATTGTTTTTTTCCTAATTTTTGCTGCTCTTAACTTTGTACTGTCCACTTTATGTTGTGACCAAAAAAATTTCCCACATATGGGACTAATAAAGGCTTATCTTATCTTATCTTATCGTTTCAGAGAGTTGGAGAATCAGTACTTAGATACACTGATGCTTTACAGCTGGAACATGGTGACCCACCATTTTATTGTGTTTAGTTTTCTCTTTTCTTTATGTTGTCACTTACTTTATGTTGCAGATGCACACTCAGTGTAAATAACAACACAGTTCTGTGCAGTGCTAGCATATTAATATTAATGTAAAGTTTTGTTTCAAGAGTTACACGTAAGTGAAGCTGTCAACTAAATGTAGCAGAGTCGAGATAAGTAGTGCTAAATTGTGTACTTTTACATTCACAGTGCAGTTGCTTGGCATTTTGTTTCCTTTTTTGTAAAATACAGCTAGTTCATGACCTTAAGATGAACCTGCCTTGACTCTTATCAGTTTTATCGACATTATCTCATTTGTATTCATTTCTGCCCTTTCTGCCACAAACATCTTCCCATCACGATTTGCAGTTTTACCTCATGCTTGTCAGGTGTTATGATAGGAGGTTTAGGACTTGTCTCCTCTGTACTCAGGCACTGTAGGTTTTGCTGATGAGTTGTGATGCTGGGGAGGGGAGGTGAAGCCCTGCAAGTGAGGTCAGATAACAAAACTAACCCGTAGTCTATTTTTTACCTGTCAGCTTTATCACCGCCTTATAAGGACAGTCATTGCTACGATAAAAACTAAACCCTAAAATTGTCAGAGACAAGTGTTTGCTAGTCACAGGACAACGAGAGTGTAACAGTGGGCCAAGGACAGAAGGGACACCCGGCCGGCTGGTGCATTCAGTCATACGCCGCTGCTCTTGTTAGGGGCTGACTGTGTACATTCTATCACATACTGTGTGAATCTTAAAGCTTTCTTTGCTTAATTAATCTTTTTTTTTAGTTTGAACAATGTTACATTTATATAACCAAAAATAAAAGCATATAGAAGATGAAGGTCATGGAAAGAAATGGTGCAGTTCAGTACACACATAAGCAGAAACGCAGCTGGAGGTAAACAGAAAGCCTCGGAGACAGTCCTCATAAACGATAGGAAAAAGCTGTTCTGAACTCCCATGGTGCACTGGTCCTTCTGTATTATCTTATTGCTGTATTACTCAGATGGCTCTGTTTAGCCAGTCAAAATGCTTGCGAGTCTCTTTTAAAAAGCAAAATGAGAGGCAAGGTGCTTTGAAATATCACCAAAATAATAAGCCCCCGAGACAAGCATGCAGACAAGCACGTATGCCTACTCGTGATGAGGTCCTGCTGCTCATAATACTGGCATGTCTTAGTGGCATAAATAAACTGAAGTGCATATCCAGACTTCTCTCTGGCTGGCTCGGCCTCTCTAGAGAAGTGAGTGTGTTAATTAAAACATCAGCAGAATTACACCTGTTTCTGTGTGTTTTCACATCACATACTCGGTAATGATGTCTGCGTATCATAACACAGTGAAGCTGAACACGTGAATCAGTAATCAGTTCATTATTTCTGCCTTTTTAAGGGACAAATGTTGCTGTTATTTGAACATAAACACTTATAGTTGGTTAACTTTTCTTAACATTTCTAAACTATGACATGGAGCAATGAGCCATAATTTGCTCTCAGACATCATCAAAGGGGCTGTTTTTAAGAGAGGACATGCTCTCTGTGATTGATCCTCCACGGTGCTGTTGACTCTTTCTCCAAGAGCATTACTTCTCGATATTTTTTTCATTTTAATTTTTCTTTATGAGACCTTAGTTGTGCTTTTCTTTTTTGGATGACTGATGTGTACAGTTTCATGTGCATCCACAGCCACAACCAAGCACAAGTCATTCTTTTAAAAAGAACACTGAGAGAATTCTCAAAATGTATGCAGCTCAAATGTCTGCGTAACGCTCAAACTACTGCACCAAACACGGTTTGTTTTTGATTGCACAATGCATCATTTTTACCTGCTGTATTCATTTATGTAGTTCCAGTGGTGAAGTAAATAGTATCATAAAGAACTTGTGAACAGCAAACAAGACAAAACACAAACTACAGGATTTTCAGAGGTATTGTAGGGTCTCTACCTGACAAAATAAAGTGCCTTGGGTTGACTGCTGTTGTGATTTGGCGCCGTATACATAAAATTGAATTACAGGAGAGAATAGAGAAGAGTTAATAACATGCAGTGGCATGTAAACTCACATGGAGTAAGAAGTGGGAAGTTAATCATGGGACGTACCCATGTTATGCTGCCAACAGTAGAGTAATTAAGAGATGGTTCAGCATCAGCTAATCTTAAAAGTATGCAGGGTGTCTGTCTCCTGAACCTAAACTAGAACCTAGTGCAGGACCGGAGCCTGATAGCTGAGGGTTCCTCCCATTCTACTCTATTCCCTTTCTATTTTGTAAACTGCAGGAAACACAAGAATGAACAAGAAAGCCTGCACCTGAGTGCGAGGGTTTTAAAGTCGCTTCTAGATTTAACACGGACTCAATGAAGAGAATCCAGTATGGGTGAAAGCTTTGTGTAAAATATTTTAATGATTTTACAGTGAGAAAAACAAGAACAAATGGTGGAGGGTTCAAACTACTAATTTGTCCATGAGTAACACAGTAAGTAACACAGGTCTGCAAATGAGCTTTAAAACTGTCCCCAGTGTTTTCTATACAAGTGTTCTGAACTGTAGTTTGATTTCCTGTAAGCTACACAGGAAATCTCACCCTAAAGCCTCTACAGGTGTTGGAATTCCTGCTTCTACAATTAGAACGACAAATTTGACCTTCACTGAAAGGATGCCACAATACTGTCACGGTTTGCGGGGCAAGCCGTGTGGAGTTGTAGAAAAGGACCCAAAAGGCGGCAGCTCTGGTGCAGGTGAATATTTATTTACAACGGTGGGCACAAAACAGCACTGGTGGAAAAACAAGAAACCGGAAACCTAAACTGGGTAAGCTAATAACACAAACCAGAAACGAGGATGCAGGGAGGTCCGGGGAAATACACAAGAAGAGACGCAGGGAGACCGAGGGGAAACAACACAGACAAACCAGCAATTACTATGACAGAAGACACAACTTAAATACACTCAGAGAACACAGGGAGATTACATACAGGTGGGGGACACAGCTGGGAGTGATTAACAAGACGAGACTAGGGAGGCAAACTGAAAACACTCACATAAGACACAGACCTTCACAATAAAACAGGAACTTACACAAGAAAAGACACAAACTAAGAAACGCGGACTAGATACAGGAACACACGGGCAGAACAGAGTAAACACTAACCAGAGAAGGAACAGAACCACAATCACGAAGAGAAAACACAAAACGCTGGGTCAAAAGGACCCAGGGTCATGACAAATACAGAGTTTGCCACATGAGACGTGTCTGATGTAGATAAAGAGGGGGAAAGGAGATGGACCTCATACAGCGAATGGTGGAAATATTGTGATTTGGTTTGGCTTCTGTGAATCAGGAAGTGGAACGCTTGTAGTAATTGATTCAACTATGAATACTGCATCATATCAGAGAGCGCTCTGAGATAATGAGGCCATCTTTGTGAAAGTGGAGTGTCAGAGTCCATGTCAGAGAGTGGTGGACGCTTATGCAACTCATGCAAAATGCCTAGCAGATGTTTCCTTTCTGCTAAGAGGAACAACGCTAGCTTCTGATGCATCAGAAGAATATTACATTAGTTGTCAAACATTCCTGGTAGTGTTTTTTTCAATATATGACTTTGATCTACAGACACTGTTTCAAAGAGCATATGGATCTCACATTTAAAGGGAAGGAAAGTTACCTTCGTTAAAACCAAAAACAAACAAACATCGCATTGTGAGCCCCATGTTGTTATTTAATTACAAGCCTGTCTGTGGATGGATGTAAGACATGAGGATCCACAGCTGAAGAGGCAGCCGCAGTCTACCACCAATAAGGGACATCAAGCTGTGACAAGATGCCTCTCCTTCAACAGCCTGAGGCCCGTCTCCAGCAGGAAGCCGGAATCATGGGCTGAGCTTAGATGAGTGGCAACAAGGTCAGAACGCTGTTGTTACCGTCAGAAACTCCCACCGTGCTGATACAGCCTTATTTTTTAAACCGACATACGTATGTCACACAATACAATGTTCTGATGTAAATAATGTACTAATTAATGTACTAGTTCATATTTATTTCATCTCCTGAGTTTGCATGTTGGTTCTGCAGGGTGACAAATCTATTTACAGTAAGCAGACATGTCCCAGCACAGCTGATGATTCTTACCTTATCTTCACCCCGCAAGCTTTGTTTGTTCTTAACCAGTCAAATTTGGCTTTTTAGGTGACTGTTGACTCTTTATCTGGAAACTGTTGATGCTCAGGTATACTCAGAAACTAATCATCACCAATATTATCCTCAAAATCAAAGTTGGTTCAGTTTGAACCCTTCCACAACCCTAACACAACAGGTATGAACAGAGAAGCCCAAATCTCAATGATGAGATTTGGGAGGCCTAGTGGAAAATCTCAGAGTGTACGCGGTCATAATCCACCGCACTACACTACTCTCAGCTGCACATGTTACTGTAACGTTGAACTCATTAATAACCCCCATGTTCGCTCCATGCCATATCCTACTGAACTGCAGGCACTCCTTAAGTACATTTATTTACAAAGTAATACTTTGTGAACGTGTATCTAAGGTGGTGCGGTATTTCCCCAAACACGTTCGCCTAAAACTTTTACTGAGCAGTGGTCAAGGAACATTACATCTCTGACATAAACAGTTTCATATTAAAAACAGCATGCTCATAAAACAGTGTGTGTCAGGATGGTCAGCAATGACAACTGGAGTCCACATATTTGTGTGTGATAAAACACAGCACTTGAGAACGCAGTGTGTCTCTTTAATGGAGGGAATATTTCTGCAGCAGGAGGCAGCAGCAGCTTAAAAACAGATCACAGCGCTCACAGGAGAGAGTGATATTAATCACTGGCACTGAGATAAAACCATGACATCAGTAATCACCTGCTGACTGCTCCAGTGTGACTGAAATTTATTTTATTAAAATCAGTTATTTAATTTGAAAACCCAAGTATTCTACTCGGCTATTTGTGAAGAAAACTCACAAAAGGAAACATATGGACGCCCCCTTAGTGCTGAATATTCATGAATTTAAAATGTACAATGGTGGTTTAAGGACCTTGTCAATAAATTACTGTCTTTATTTCATAGAAATATTCAATTCAATTCAATTCAATTTTATTTATGTAAAATCGCCAAATCACAATTAAATGTAATGTTGCTGAAACAACAAAGTAATAAAAAAATAAATCTATCTGATCGAGAAATCACTCATCTTTGGAAAAGAGAGTTTATTACAGAGAAATGTCTCTTTCCAAAATAAAAGCTATACTATACGCTTCTTCTGGGCTATATTCTCAGCAGCATATTAAACATATCAGGTCCCCATAAGGAGAATCCTGTGCTAATGGCTGTCTAAATGACTCGGGTAAAGTTTGTAGCATGCGTGCTTGTTGTTTTTGTCTGCTTCCACTTGTCTTTGCACTAGGATGATGTCGGCGTAAATGTGCAGTCATATTCGTTGTGTTCCCACTAGTGCTGTCAGCGTTAATCTGAAATGACGTTAACGCCACAACACGGCAAATTTCCGTTAACGAGCTACCGCGGATCGCCCCGTGCGTGGGGCTAGACGGCCAACACGTTAACGAGCTAACTGCGCTAACGTAGTAGTTCCCGCCCATGTAATTGAGCATTGCGTGGCACATCCAACATACTGTTTTACTTTTGTCCATGACGCGCTTATACCTTCAGGGTCATACGTCACATGAAGACCAAAATAGTTCCAAACGCCAGATCTGATTGAGGGTGGGGGAGGTTCAATTTGCCATGTTGCAACGAGCTTAGCTTCTGTCTCGCTAGCTTGTGCTAGCGAGTGGATCTGCGCTCAACAGGCGGAGTAGTTGAACGCAGATCCACTGAGCTCTCAACACAGACAGCATCGTCAGAAGAAAAGTTGATCAAATAAATTAAAAACTTTGTATTGTTCGATACATATGCGTACCGAACCGAAAGCACTGTATCGAACGGTTCAATATCGATACGAGTATCGTTGCACCCCTAATATATATATGTGTGTATATATACAGTGGGGCAAAAAAGTATTTAGTCAGCCACCGATTGTGCAAGTTCCCCCACCTAAAATGATGACAGAGGTCAGTAATTTGCACCAGAGGTACACTTCAACTGTGAGAGACAGAATGTGAAAAAAAAATCCATGAATCCACATGGTAGGATTTGTAAAGAATTTATTCGTAAATTAGGGTGGAAAATAAGTATTTGGTCACCTCAAACATGGAAAATCTCTGGCTCTCACAGACCTGTAATGTCTTCTGTACGAAGCTTTTCTGTCCCCCACTCGTTACCTGTATGAATGGCACCTGTTTGAACTCATCATCTGTATAAAAGACACCTGTCCACAGCCTCAAACAGTCAGACTCCAAACTCCGCCATGGCCAAGACCAAAGAGCTTTCGAAGGACACCAGGAAAAGTATTGTAGACCTGCACCAGACTGGGAAGAGTGAATCTACAATAGGCAAGCAGCTTGGTGTGAAAAAATCAACTGTGGGAGCAATCATCAGAAAATGGAAGACATACAAGACCACTGATAATCTCCCTCGATCTGGGGCTCCACGCAAGATCTCATCCCGTGGGGTCAAAATGATCATGAGAACGGTGAGCAAAGATCCCAGAACCACACGGGGGGACCTGGTGAATGACCTGCAGAGAGCTGGGACCAAAGTAACAAAGGTCACCATCAGTAACACACTACAACGGCAGGGAATCAAATCCCACAGTGCCAGACGTGTTCCGCTGCTGAAGCCAGTGCATGTCCAGGCCCGTCTGAAGTTTGCCAGAGAGCACATGGATGATACAGCAGAGGATTGGGAGAATGTCATGTGGTCAGATGAAACCAAAGTAGAACTTTTTGGTATAAACTCAACTCGTCGTGTTTGGAGGAAGAAGAATACTGAGTTGCATCCCAAGAACACCATACCTACTGTGAAGCATGGGGGTGGAAACATCATGCTATGGGGCTGTTTTTCTGCCAAGGGGACAGGACGACTGATCCGTGTTAAGGACAGAATGAATGGGGCCATGTATCGTGAGATTTTGAGCCAAAACCTCCTTCCATCAGTGAGAACTTTGAAGATGAAACGAGGCTGGGTCTTCCAACATGACAATGATCCAAAACACACCGCCCGGGCAACAAAGGAGTGGCTCCGTAAGAAGCATTTGAAAGTCCTGGAGTGGCCTAGCCAGTCTCCAGACCTCAACTCCATAGAAAATCTGTGGCGGGAGTTGAAAGTCCGTGTTGCTCGGCGAAAGCCCCAAAACATCACTGCTCTCGAGAAGATCTGCATGGAGGAATGGGCCAAAATACCAGCTACTGTGTGTGCAAACCTGGTAAAGACCTATAGTAAACGTTTGACCTCTGTTATTGCCAACAAAGGTTATGTTACAAAGTATTGAGTTGTGTTTTTGTTATTGACCAAATACTTATTTTCCACCCTGATTTACGAATAAATTCTTTACAAATCCTACCATGTGGATTCATGGATTTTTTTTTCACATTCTGTCTCTCACAGTTGAAGTGTACCTCTGGTGCAAATTACTGACCTCTGTCATCATTTTAGGTGGGGGAACTTGCACAATCGGTGGCTGACTAAATACTTTTTTGCCCCACTGTATATGTGTGTGTGTGTGTGTGTGTGTGTGTCTGCATCATCTTGTCTGTGAATTTTTGCTGTTGTACTATGAAGCTGACAGGTTAGAGGCTGCTTGATCTCTGATCTGATATAGAAAGGTTTGCTGCTGCAGTGCATGCGTAAAAATGCCTTAATGTGCATTTTGTCAGGGCTGCCTGTGTGAGTGGCAGAATGGCACCCAAATGCAGGGTCGAAGCGTTGTGTCATTCCAGAAACAAGACTGGTCAAAGCAAGTTTGTAAAAAAGCTCTTTAAAAAATTACTAATCATCAATTAAGGTACTAAAGGTAGGGATTAGTACAAATTACATCAGGGTCTATTTATTATACTCAATCAGAGGACATGCTGGAAGGGTTGTGTGTTTTAGGGAGCTGAAGTCCGTGTTTTAAAAACCTGACGTGCTTGTTGGAAAATATCAGATGTCTTTGCAAGAATGGATTTAGGCTTTCTGATCAAAGCTACAGATCAATACACCACACACCAAGTTTCCCCAGAAAGCAGAAAACACCCACGTGTGACACCCATATCATCTGAGCAGCGTGCGTTCTTGTCAGAGAATAAAGCAGCATGAAGATAAATACAGGTTTTTCATGACCACTCCAGGAAGAAAATGTTTTGATGAGAGACAGCAGACCAGATGGCAGCAGAGATACCCACTAATGTTTGGAATTTAAAGTTGACAGAAAAAGTTATTGGCTCTTAGGTTTGGTTCAAATATTGCTGTGCTGTGAGCAGCAAAATTTGTAGATAAAGAAAACTTCAACCGACAGCTTTAAGTGCTTCTCTTTTGTGAAATGTGCAATGCTTTTGTGGATTGTGGGACAAGCTTCTCAGAAATACTGGGCTACAGAAATGTAAGTCAGTAATCCTCATTTTTTTATCCTGGCTAAGGACAAATGTTCATCTATCTGGCAGCATTAATTATGAGGGATAAAACCACCAACAGTCTAAAAGTAAAGACATTACACAAAAACACATGAGCAGATTTCATGGGTGTTGGCGCATAATAATCATGCGGACTACATGATGGCACTGGGAGGACTCGCTACTGGAATAGCTGGAATAGCTACTGCGCAATGGGAACAAGAAGCACTCTGAGAGCACAAACCTCTCAGTCTCCTGGTAGTATTTTCTCTGTTTGTTTTCTCTAGTACATATGTATCATTCATTTCATCATTTAGTCAAATTAATTTAAATCTTGTGAAAAACGTTTTGAATACTACTCCACAAAGATGTACAAAGATTACAATTCTGAGTAAACTTAATCATTTACAGTTCGCTATAATGTGGTTCACGTTTCATGGCCTCGCTGTTTCGCAGATGTTTTTTTGTACAATTTCGCATGCTTTTTTTTCACAGTGCATTGTGTTCTGCATCCTGATTGGCTGTAGAACATTGCCAATCAATCATGTGCCGTGTCTCCTGACCAGTACAGAACGCGTTCAGCTTGTCAAATTTATATAAATCTTTGATCTCTAGCAGTTTGACTTTGAAGTGCTGTGCTGTATGTTTGTGAGTTTTCTCCCCAACAAACACAACGATGTTGACGGAACATTTTGCACCTTTGGTTTCATCCTATAATACTGGACTTATTTTTCTAGGAAGGTTTGATCTTTGAGAGTTTAAACAAGAGAGAAAAGTGTGAAAATGTTCATGACTGTCTGAGAAAAGTGTATGAACTGTGTAGTGAGGGGGTTTACAGCCTTAAAACATCTATAATAATTGTAAAAAATAAAGTTGGCTACTTCGTGGATTTCACCTATCGCGGGTTATTTTTAGAACGTAACTCCCACAATAAACGAGGGACCACTGTATACTCAAATAGTATCCCGTGGCAACATGTTCTTGTCAGTCTGTAAATGTATTGTTATTTTAAATAGCTCTATAGCATTATTATCATTTTGTCATTCAGATCCATCTATTGACCTTGACTGAGATGTCAGAGGTCAAATGTGACATGATATTTTAAATAATAATAATAATAATGGATTGCATTTATATAGCGCTTTTCGGGGCCCTCAAAGTGCTTTACAATTCCACTATTCATCCACACAAACATTCATACACTGGTGGAGGCAGCTACAGTTGTAGCCACAGCTTCCCTGGGGCAGACTGACAGAAGCAAGGCTGCCATATCGCGCCATTGGCCCCTCTGGCCATCACCAGTAGGCGGCAGGTGAAGTGTCTTGCCCAAGGACACAACGACCGAGACCGTCCGAGCCGGGGCTCGAACCGGCAACCTTCCGATTACAAGACGAACAGCCAACTCTTTGAGCCACGATCGCCCCGATCTTTAAAGTCAGTGCTTTCTATATGTTGACAATACACAATACACTTGTAAGAAATAATAGTTTCTAACTTATAAGGCTATTTTTCACTCTTGGACCAAATTAATCAAAATCAATAAATGAAAGGCTCTGGTGGATGCTCCTCACATACAAGGTCTTAAATAATCAGGCCCCATCTTATCTTAATGACCTTGTAGTACCATATCACCCTATTAGAGCACTTCGCTCTCGCTCTGCAGGCCTACTTGTTGTTCCTAGAGTATTTAAAAGTAGAATGGGAGGCAGAGCCTTCAGTTTTCAGGCCCCTCTTCTTTGGAACCAGCTTCCAGTTTGGATTCAGGAGACAGACACTATCTCTACTTTCAAGATTAGACTTAAAACTTCTTGCTAAAGCATAAGGTTAGGGCTGGATTAGAGTGTTTCATCTTCAGTCACCTTTTTCACTCCTATATGTTTATACACTTACACTGTTTTATCTGTTTTATTGTAGGGTCTTTACCTTAAAATATAAAGCACCTGAGGCAACTGTTAAATAAATAAAATAGAATTGAACTGAACTGAATTGAATTGCTTCCAGCTTGGCTGCTAACTGTGCGCATTGTGATTTCACCATGGAAAACATAAACATCAGGGATCATTGCAGTTGATTGGAGGGGTCTCACACCACAGAGATCCGGGAAGTCTGGCACTTTGAAGAGATCTGACGATAGCAGCTCTGCAGGCAGTCCAGAGATGCATGAAAATCTGAGCTTGTAGGAGAGATTAACCAAATTTAAATCAGGTAAGGTTTCTGTTTTTGAGGCCCATCCAGCAGACTTCCTAAAATACTGAAATCAGTGAAGCTTTCTTGGATATAATTTTGCAGTAATAGGCAAAATTTGTCTGATGGGTCCTCATCTCTCATTAATAACAGCAGTTCATGTGCAACTGCAGAAAAAGATCCAATAAAAACTAAGATAATGATGTGGAGGACTCAAACGTGCCACAGGAACGGTTCTTCCTTTTTACACACTGCTGCTACACCGATTTAAAGATGGCATTTGGGAGCCGCAGTGCTGGGTATCACAGATCAAACCATCAATGCACAAGAAGCTCAGGGGAAACCTCCAGGCTGCAGGGATGGTAATGCAGCTCAAAGTTAAGCTGAAACTCTGAAAGTCTGTTAGAAACCTGTGGCACGCAGTATGCAGCTCTACCAATTCCACAGCATGTGGCTGTTTGATAAAGACGGTAGCCTACAGGGAGAACCGCTGAGACCAGTCAGAACCAAATGGCAGAGGACCAAGTGTCCCTCAGTTTCTCCCCCAAAGACATTACAAATGCAGAGAAAAACTCCTGAAGAGTAATTCTAACACAGCTAGAAATCCAGCTTTTGTTAAAGCAGAATAAAAGGCTGTGTACTAAACAGAAGGTCAGCAGTTTAATTCCCACATGTCAGAATGTCTTTGGGCAAGACACAAGAACTCCAAACTGTGCCCAATGAACTCATGAGTGCATGCCTCATAAACAAAATAGTTTAAAGTGGGTGAATGTTGCCTGTAGTGTTGAAGCTCTCGGAGTTCACAGTAAGACTAAAAATTATACAAATAATATTCTGTCTTGAGCAAAAATTTGTTGCCTGTAACCATTAGGAAGTTAAGGGGCGGTTCCAGTTTAAGGGCTGCATTAAAATGAAAGCAGCACAGTTTTTGGACGACCCAGGAAAAGTGTTTGAAATTGCAACCATGTCCAAACATAACTCACTTTTATAAAATAATTTTCACAAGGTGCAGATGGATGTTAAACACGGGGTGTATAGATTAATGTAAAGACGTAGTTTAAATGGTTTCTTGTGTATTTGGTTTAAGACTGTGCTGCCTGTGGACACAATATACTGTAGACTGCTTTAGGTTTTGAAATGTGTATGAAAATGTGTCCTCCCGTGGTTAGAGTTGCTTTTTTATTTTATTTATTTCAGCATTTCAACATTATGGATCAAAAGCAGACAAAGTGCAGGATGTGCAGGCTTTTTGTTTCTGTCAGTAGATGGGTAATGTGGATCTGGAGTCCTCTGGGGTCCTTCAAGGGCGTTTAGGGTGGGGGAGGTAGACCAGGTCCCTGTGGTGTGGTTTTTTGAAAGGCTTGTGCATTTAGTCAGCTCTCTTGTCAAGTCTCGGTGAGTCAGAACCACATATACCTTTTACGTACCTGGGACGAAAACCTTCATTGTAGGTTTTTGGACATTTAAGCAATTGGGGTTAAAGTGCAGACCCTTAGCTGTCATTCAAAAAAAATGATGCAATTGTTCTTGTAACTGCACTTCAACCACATCTTGATTGTTTGATCCAAATTTACTATGGTCAGCAGTAAAATTACAAAAATTGCATCATTGTCTAAAACCAATGGACAACATAGCGTTGACCTTGACCTGACTGAGTCACCTGTGTTGTTACAGTCCCCATAGCTGGTGACAAACAGAGACATTTTGTCAGTCAGTACTGTCCATATATCTATATACACACACATTTATTTAATGTTTATTTGGTTCTTGTCGCAGCTTTGCAAATACCAGCTGTCAGATTAAATAGAGCTGTGCACCATCCGCAGAGTCCTGTTATGTTTTAAAATAACATATTTTAAAAAACGATGTGGAGTCCGTACTGAATGTCAGAGAAAAATCTTAAGCCAGTTTTATATGCAACAATTCCAGCTGAAGCTTATTCAAACCAGAAAACCACATCCTCCGTGTTGACATAAAGAGAGACAAGCAGCAATCCAACTGAGAATGAAATGCAGGAAGAAATATAAAAAGCATGGAGGTGCGGATGTAGGATGTGGAGAGTGTGTTATGCAGTGCTATCGTTTTTGCAATAAAACTACAAAAAAACCTGCTATACCACTAAAACAAACTCTTTGCGATTCACCACAGCTCGTTTGACAGCAGCCATGAGAGAAATCTGACTGAAACTCTTCAAACTGACTAGAAATCTATCTTAAGGTCAAGAGCCTGATCATACAGTGCAGCTGATTATCAAGGATTGTGACTCACTTTGAACAGAACATCAAGGACCAAATGATCTGGCAAAAATTTGATTCTAAAATTAGCGTGGGCAGAGATGTGGAATTGCTCAGCTTTGATATATTGAGGATGTAATTCAAGTGAAATGAACTGAATGGAGGCAAAACAAAGGAAGGCAGAGAAGAGAAATCATTAGAAACTAAAATAAAATGCAGCTGGAGGAGCACGTGTTAGATTTGCTGCACTGTTTTATCAAACACATACTGAAGGAAATTATATATAAAACTATTTTAAAAGTCAAAAGCAGGAAATACAAGACACACAGTGCCCACAATGAAAAAAAATATTTTTCACATGACTTCTCGTTCTGCTTCTTAGCGAGGACTCCCCACCAGCACCAAGTCCACTGTAAAGTTAGCAGAACTTAAATTAAATCAAACAGCTGCCTTAATTTCTTTACATTTATGAACTTAGAAGCTTATCAGAACTCCAATATTTTGATTGCATTTGACGTTTACCTTTTGACTAAAATAAAAGTAAAATGTTTAATAATTAAAATTAAAAAATATTGATAATGTAGAACCTAAAATATTCACTCACGTCTCCCTCTGGAATAAATTGACAGATCTTAAGCAAAACTCAATATTTATTGGTCAATTTTTTAATTAAAAATAGTCAAGCATCAACACTGAAAATTCAAAAACATGTCACACATCACGTTAAAAAAAAGGCAACCAATTGTCTCAATTGCATTGAGCACTGCTAAATTTAAAAGCTTAAGGGCATTTCTAAAATAAAACATTTAAAAAAATATTACACAGCAAAATGCACTTTTGAATATCTTAATAGCAGATGTAAACTGCTGAAACTCTAGAATGTACATATACTGCTGTGACAATGACTATCAGAAATGTATTATTTTGGTTACAACTCTGTATTTTGTAGTTCTTTTGAGAACAAACTACATATTGGTAGGGTAAAAACAGATGACATGTGTTCTAGACAGTAATCTGTTCCAAGGCCACGAAACCCAACTGACAAAAAGAGATGCAAAGCTGAGATGGTGTTGAAGATTGAGCTGTAAAAGCTAAAAGGAGAAAAGAAAGAGGAAAGCAAAAAAATGAAAACAAAGTGGGCTAATTCAAGAATTCAAACTCCAAGGGATACTCCAAGTTTTGACCCTTTGCTATGGTGAGAGCAAGAACCTCTGTTGCTCATCAAAGCGAGTGAAGTGGCTAGCACATTTGGTCTCTGGTAATATTGGACGTTGTCGGAAGAGACTGAAAGAAGAATTACAACTTCCAAAAGGCTGACGGGCAGCAACATATTCCTCTCAACAGGTTCAGCCATTTCTCTTCACATTCGTATTACTAAAGGTTAACTTCTCTTTTCTTTTATAAGCTCATGTCACTTTTGAATTCTTTATTAACTCAATGTCTTGATGCATGCTCAATCATCCAGGTAAGTAAATCCCAAAACGTTGATTCTGTTCATCTGAACGTTTCGTCACTCATCCAAGTGACTTCTTCAGTCTCAGCTGACTGCAGGTTTCCCCAACTTTATAAACATTACGTTGCATGAAAACTGACACTAGCACCACTGAATGAACGATGGGTTGTGAGGTAAGGTCCTTGATCATTAATATGCAAATTGTCAAGACCATTGATCAACAAACACTGATCAAAGACCGCTGATCAATGGCCATGATGAAAGCCCAGCAGAGGATGTACTTCCTGAGGCAGCTGAAGAAATTCAACCTGCCAACACGGACGATGATGCAATTCTACACTGCAATCATCGAGTCCATCCTCACCTCCTCCATCACCGTGTGGTACGCTGGAGCCACTATCAGGGACAAACAGAGACTGCAGCGTGTTGTGCGCTCTGCTGAGAAGGTGATTGGCTGCAGACTCCCATCTCTGCAGGACCTGTACACCTCCAGGACACTGGGGCGTGCAGCTCGGATCTCAGCTGACCCTTCTCACCCTGGACACAGTCTGTTTGACCTGCTCCCCTCAGGCAGGAGGCTCCGGTCCATTCGCACCAGAACCTCTCGCCATAAGAACAGTTTCTTCCCCTCTGCTGTCGGACACATGAACAATAACCGTATGACTGTTCCCACCACTAACACCCTACGCTGTGTTCACTGCATCATTCTATGTTTGGCACTGATCACCACCTGCACTCATGTATATATCATGTATATATCTATCTATCTACTTAGCACTTTTAATTCTTATTCTCATTTTTATTTTCATGTCTATTTAAGCTTAATTTATAACAGTATGTTTGCACTGAAGCACCGCAGCAATTTCCTAATGTTGTAAACCCGCTCAACATTTGGCAATAAAACCCTTTCTGATTCTGATTCTGATGAGTCCCATTCACAGAGTTGGGGAATGGCTGCAATCACAGCATTGTAAGATGGTGACAGATGTACCCTTAGGCCCCCTCCTCGATTCAGAGATGGTCTTTCCCTTTTCACGTAAATGGCCTCCTTGACTCCGCGCTCAAACCAGCGTTCCTCCCTTTTCAGGATGTTACATCCTCATCCTTGAAAGAGTGTCCACTGGCCTGTAGGTGTAAATAGACTGCAGAGTCCTGGCCTGACCAGGTGGCTCTTCTGTGTTCGCCAGAGGTTGTTTGGTTTACCTGATGTATAAATCCTGGCAATCCTCCTGGCACTTAACAGCGTACACAACAATACTCTGTTTGTGTCGAGGGACCCGATCTTTAGGGGTGGACCTTTTTTTCAGTCATTATGCAAATGTCCTGTTTATAAGGTTGGGGAAACCTGCAGTCAGCTGAGACTGAAGAAGTCACCTGCATGAGTGGCGAAATGTTTCTTCCATTGAAAACGCTGCGTCCAGATGAACAGAATCAACCTTTTGGGATTTATTAACTTAATCCTGTTAAATTTAAAAGAATATACTAATGAAGTCTTCATTAGAAGATAATTATATATTTAAAAAAAATTAATCTAAATAAACTGACTGTTTTTACGTGTTTTGGAGTTTGTACGTGCTTTGTCTCCAGGGGCCCACCGTAAATACACTTTTATTTATTCACTCCTCTTAAAATGTAATAAATAAATCATAATACAAAAACCAACTATTTACATTTCAACTTTTAACTATTTAAATTTTCAGCTTTTTCCTTTTAAACAAATTTAAAGTGAAACAACACAAAACACTGCAAACCACAACACAATTAAATATAAATCTGAAAAAATAAGAAAACAAAAAGAAGATGCACATCCTCTGTCATATAAACCTGCATGAATAAACGTTCTGAATCCTTTATCATCCGCAACTGAAAATAGTTGTGGATGATTACTATACCTTTCTGATGTGACGTTGTAGTCTCTGGCTCTCTTTCTCTCTCCCTCCCGCTCTGTTCTTGTGCTACTGCCAGTGTAACTACCGCCCCTCCCCCCTCCTCCCAGCGCAAAGCACAAGGCTCGCGTGCGGAGTGAAGCGGGAAAAAAGTGCGAGAGAGAGGGTGAGAGAAAGAAGAAGAAAAAACAGCTCCCAATAAGGAGCCGGCTCGCGTCGTTCACTTCAAAGAGTCGGATCTAAGAGCCGTTTCGTTCATGACCGACACATCACTAGAACCCACATAAACACGGGGAGAACATCCAAACTCCGGCCTGATGGTGGAATTGAACCATCGTGCCACCATGGTGCCATTTCTTAAATTTTGTTCAAATTTAGTGCAAGAATTGTTAAAAGATCGAGACATTTTACTTTTACTCCATTTTCTCAGGATCTAAATCTATCCAGCTTTATGTTTGGGGTCAAGCTGATCCCAGGAATCAAAACCTGCCAAAAATGTCGTGATGTCATTTAAATAAATTAGTAAAATGAAATTATATTCTTTAAGTAGCAGGTACTTAATACACAAAATAGTTGAAGTTGAACTAACTTAAATGGAAGAAAAGGTTCAGTGAACTTCGAGTTAGAAGGACTGTTTTAAAATAAAGAAGTTTACTTAATTGATTTAAGTACTATGAGCGTTTGGGTTTACAGTGTGGGCACTCAATTGCTGATCTTTTTATTAATTGTCCGGCTTAATTCATTCACATATTTGCATGTTTAAAATGTCCTTAATCAGCTGAGCTCTAAACATGCATCAAAAAAGCCCAGCAATATCAGCTTTTATTTAGCATATTTCTATGCAAATCAGAAGAACTGCAGCTGGACTCATTTACATATGCAGCTTTAGTATATGCTTTGCTAAATTGAAAAATTATGGTTACGCAAAAATATGTCACCCTGATTATTCCAAAGTAATATTCTACTTAAACTAAGTGAAGTACTCAAACCCAGCGTGCTATCATTTTAATGGCACAAGTATCAAATCAGATGCTAAACTATTCTTGCGCATCAGTGAGGAAGGTTTTTAAAAACGTCTTTTGGTATTTGTCATGAGTGACTGTTATATTTCTTCTGCACTCGTTCCGTCTGTGCTCACCAAATCTGCTCTGGAGATTTTTTAGGTGTGTGACAAGAAAAGTGTATCACGATTTTTATGGAAATTACCAAGAGACCAGGGCAAAGCAGAGCCATTGCTCTTCTGCAGAATTTTTTTTCAAGATGTAGATGGATTAAGTATAGATACACTCATTATGGAATATGAGATAAAACCAAGAAAAATGGTTGAACAAACATTGGAGCAGGCATGGTCATCCTTTCCTAAAGTTGTAAACTTGCACAGACTTTCATGAACTGCTTCCGATATTAACTCTCAAGAAAACTCAGTATATCTGTGAAGGGTCTAAAAGTAGCTGGGCCGGGCTTTTGACCCATCATAAAGTAGAACAAGACAATCCAACTCCTAAAAGCTTACTACTGAGAGGTCTTTTTTTGTACCTCCGTATAAGCTAAGACCTTACAAAAAAGGTTAACCTACAAAGAAATACAGTTGTAATTGGTGCAAGTTATCCAGATACAAATGTTAAATCTGATATCTGATGCTAAGCTGCAAAAAAGAGAAAGATCCGTTACCTGAGTCAAATACTTTGATTCAAGGACCAGTGTTAAGCACGTGAATTGTCAGTACATGGGGAATAAAAACAAAAGAAAAAAACATAATGCTGATCAACTTATTTACTGTAGTCCATCACAGCTTGTGCTGACTCTCTTGGCCACTTATGGTCATGCATCCATCCGTCCGTTAAAAATTCGTATGTGATTGTTGGCAGCTTGTTTAACCTTGATGAACAGATCAGTTCTGTGGTTATTTGTTATTTGTTTCCAGTTGAGATTTTTGGACAAATTGAAGCACTTTCTTATATTGACTTTGTCATACATGTTGCACGTGGTCTTATCATGACAAGACTGGATTATTGTAATTTTTGTACAGAAGTTTACGATCGTTCGTTCAGTTCAGCTGGTGCACTGCTGCTTAACTTTTAACTGGGAGATGAAAATGTACTCAGTACTTCATTGGTTTCCTGTCAATTTTAGGATTAATTAATAATTTGTAATGTCCTAGGACCACTGCATTTATCTGCTCTTAGTTATGTTCACACTCACATTCAGTTGATCAAGAATATTGTAAGATGTAGACCTAAAAATTGATCTGACCGAAGTCTCTGGATTGTCTCAGCATTTCATGTTAGATCTGGCCAAACCATTTTTACTTTTGAGTTGTTTCTCATCCCTGGCCTTTAATTTGAACTAAACCTTCATATTTTGTTAATTATTGTTATGTTTTTTTATTTTTTTTATGCTGCCTGTGAAGCAGTTGGTTAATTCTGATTGTTTTAAATGTGCTATATAAATGATATAACTACCTTAATTGCTAATTGTGTTTACATTTTAAACACAGTACTAACCTTTTTGGAAATAAGGTTATACATACACTGTTGAAGCCAGGGCTTTTATCCACAACACAACATTTCTTTGAAATAAAAACAAATGAGTACTTTTCGGAAATAGGTCCCCTCAATTGTCTGTTGTAGCTTACTACAAAAGGATGTATATCCATAACTTGGATACTGTTTAGGATATTTGGACTACATTTTTAATGTCTCTAGGTTTAATGCCAGTTTTTCTGGGCAGCAAATGAAACACAGAGTCCCTCAAAATGGGCTGGAACACATCCAGAAAAGACATACAGCTAATTCACATTTGAGTGTGTGGCCTCTATTAACTGTCTGGACAGTCTTGTGGGGATAACGTCAAGGAGACTGGATGAGGGTCTTATGTGTAACTTGGTATTCATAAGAGCATGCAGTGATATTAGCCTAAAGCAAATCAACAAATTTAGACTGAAATTGGGTGCAATAAAGGTCCACAACAAAGACAGCAGGAAGGATGTAAGCCCTGATATGGCAAGTCTTTTTGACGAAGAGGGTAAGATGTTTTGCAAAAATTAGTAAGCTGAACAAGCTATGAACTTCGGTGTATTGAACGCCATTTTCTGTTAAGGGTGCAGATACTACTGGGTGTAGTGCATGTTGAAATCAGGTATAGAATTCTGTAACTGCTTTCATTGACAACGTCTGTAATTTAGATTTCATATGGTCTTTTATAATCAGGTAGTAGACTAAATAAATGCATTTACACAAACACACAAAGTATACCAAAGTAAGTATATACAGGCCCCAAAAACCCTAAATCTCACCCAGCCTACCCAGAGTCACAAATGAATGAAAAATGTGAATAAATTGAATCCCAAAAACATACAACAGGACAGGTAAGCAGTGTTTCCTGATTTGTGTCAACAAGAGGAACAATTCTAAGGGAATGTGAAAAAGGGTTCATTGATGTCAAGCATGGCAGGAGGCTCAGTCACAGACACTGAGCAACTGGTTTGTCAGTAGGAATGCTAAGTAAAGTTAAATCTGCATTTAGAGCTAAAGGAAAGAAACCAGTAAATTACTACTGGTGACAGTGCACATGACCACAGTGGTTGTACATTAAGCACAAAATGTAATAAAACTTAGAAGAGCAACTCTTCCTCACCTGACCGAGAGCGTCTAAGGGTCTTTTTAAAGTTTGTGAAGAAATTTCACTTCCCATCCAAGAGGCATCTTCAGTTCTAAAAATGGCCTACACCTTTTCCCAAGCCTTGAAATAGGTCAGCATACACTATGTTGCTTGACATAAGTCAAGGTATGAAAAAAGGCATAGCTTATTACCAATCAACTGGAGTTAAGGGTGCAATCTCTGTGGGACATTGCCACACCCTGTCATATTGAGGTAACCAGAGGCAAGGTGTGACTGGGGATTAAAGTACCTGGGGAGGAATATCAAGACTGCATTGTAGGTGGCTGACTGTTGCTGTAAGTCACCCTTCCTGTTAGATAATGGCCCTTCACAGTTAACATAGACAGTTTGGGGGAGAAGTAAAGACGCCATCTGTCTTATTGGTCCAAAATGTGAATACTGGCATCCTCAGGAGAGTGTTCTTTGTCCTTTAGGTGTAGATGTACAGCTCCTGTTGGCATGGCTCTTCTATGCTGTGCCATGCATTTGTTGAATGGCTGTTTCGTGGCTACTATGTAGAGGTCCTCACTGCACTGCACAACACACACTATGCTGCTCAGCTTGTTTGGGAGCTTTGTCCCTGAGATGAACCAGGTTTTGTCTGCGAATGTCATGTTTGAAGAAAATTCTCCTGAGTTTCTCTGACAATCCGGCTACATAAGGGATCGCAGTGGTGTTCCATCTGTCATTCTGGTTCTCCCTTGTTGGTGCCTGGCCTTCTTTTCTGTGTGTCTTTGCTGATTTCAGGAAGGCAAAGTCAAGAAAACCACGTTTTAAGAGATTTCTTTACATGTATGCATTCCAGTGTAAATTTCGTTGAACAATCATTTTTGTCAAACTTTTTGCCAACAACCTTTTTTTTTTTTTACATGAAAACAAGTCAATAATTAATAAAAACTAATTGATGAGAACAAAACTATGATGAAATGCATAGACACTTGTTAAAAACTGAAAAACTGGGTGGAAGCGGTTTGGAAGAGTTTGGAACAGATCCAATCAGAAGTAATCTTTTTATGTTAGATGCACAACTTGATCTGCCACCAACAAACAGGGTGGGAGAGAGAGGAACCATTTCCAAACTCTATGATACTATCCTGTCTTTTAGTAACCATTTAAATGTTAAGCTTAAGTGTACATGGGAAGGGGAAGTAGGAATTCAAATACACGAGGAGTCATGGGAACAGGCTATAGCGAGGGTACGGTCTTCCACCGCCTGTGCTCGTCTTGGACTTATTCAATTCAAGGTCATACACAGGGCGCATTTCTCTAAGTCTACACTTTCTGAATTGTATCCAGAAGTGGAAAATAAATGTGATAAATGCCACGGCTCTCCTTGTCACCTTAGCCACATGTTTTTTCTGGACAGGGTATTTTGCTATTATGTCAACTGTTCTTGGGGTAACTCTTCCTCCTTGTCCTCTGATTGCTCACTTACACTTGATTCTACACAAAAGGATATTATAGCTTTCACATCCCTATTAGAGAGATGTCTGATATTGTTGCATTGGAAGTCTGTTAAGTATCCTACTATTTCCCAGTGCCTTAAAGATGTCATGTTTTTTTAAAAACATGAAAAAATTAAATATACGTTGAGAGGTTGCACAGCCAAATCTTTCCACAGAGTGTTTTTGTTTAGTTGTTATTTTCTATATATAAGTATATTTACTTAGGAAAATGAAGAAAGGGTAATTGTATTTCGGTAACTGCAAGTACTGTGTTGTTTTCTTTTTTCAATAAAAAAGAAAAAAGAAAAAAGCCAAATAAAAAGCTGGAATAGAAACCTCAAAAAAAAAAAACAAGGTGGGAGAGAGGGGAGTTATCGTGCTTCCTGTTTCTCATGAAAACATGAAAAGCATGATATCTGGACGCAATTCGAATTTGATGTTAAGGAAGGCGCTTTGAAAACCATATGGAGCAATTTACTGAAAAAAACACAACTTGGCTTCAGATTTAGTCTATGATAATCTAGTTTTAGTCAAATAAATATATATTTCCATCCATCCATCCATTCGCTTATCCTTTTCAGGGTCGCGGGGGGCGCTGGAGCCTATCTCAGCTGTCATAGGGCGAAAGGCGGGGTACACCCTGGACAGGTCGCCAGTCTGTCGCAGGGCCAACACACAGGGACAGACAACCATTCACACTCACATTCACACCTAGTGGCAATTTGGATTATCCAATTAACCTATCCCCACAAGCTGCATGTCTTTGGACGGTGGGAGGAAGCCGGAGTACCCGGAGAGAACCCACGCAAACACGGGGAGAACATGCAAACTCCACACAGAAAGACCCCGGCCTGATGGTGGAAGTGAACTCAGGACCTTCTTGCTGTGCGGCAACAGTGCTAACCACCGTGCCACCGTGCTGCTAAATCTCTATTTATTTGACTAAAACTATACGAAGTTAGATGCCTAAATTATGACCAAAATCAAGATGTATAAAATCAAGCATGCAGACTGCTTCTACAAACATTTGTGAAAGAATGGGTCGCACAGTGAATTCTAGCGTGGTGCCACCTGTGTATGCAGCCTGTGCAACAAGTCCAGTTGTGAAGATAAATTATCTGAATTTCAGGAGCGGGACCACGCCTCCAGACACACCCCTTTTGGGTGTTTTCTATACGACCCCCCAGTTCTACAAGCTGTTCGTTCTCTTTTTCGTGCCCCACCCTCCCTCCCCTTTTTTCAGTTCATTCACGTCCTCACTTCTCATTAGCACAGGAGGATCTGCCAGGCCTGGGAGCTGCTGCCAGTCCCAATAGAGACGTTCCCCAAACCGCAGCTCAATTTTTAATTAAGCCATTCGCCTTTACCTACTAAAAACGCTGCCAAACCTAAAATGAGGACGTGGGTCCTGCTGCATTGTGCAAGTGTAAAGTTTAGTGGAGGGAGGATTATGGTGTGGGGTTACATTTCAGGAGTTTGGCTCGTCCCTTCATGTTTCAGGATAACAAGACATTTCGGACAATTTCATGCTCCCAGCTTTTTGGGAACAGTTTGGGGATGGAGTCTTCTTGTGTGACTGTGCACCAGCAAGATCCATAAAGATGAATGCGTGTGAAGGCAGACACACGACACACGCTTGTTATTTTCCTCTGAGTCATTGTCAAGAGTTAGTTAACATAAACAATGATTGTGCTGTAATATACAGTGCTGCATTGATTTATTAGACCACCGTCCAATGTAACGTTTAGACCACATGCGTATGAAGGCAGACAACTGAATATGTTTTGCACTATAGTGTAGGTAGTGGTCTGTTTCCAGTAAACTTCTTTGTTGAATACTCCATCCTCCTAAACAAGCCCAGCACAATCTGGGAACTTGGTATTGGTATTGTGTAATCTTAGTGTTGTGCTGGTAGCTAATGAAAAGAAATGTCAAGAAAAACCCTCTCTCTTTCTTGGCTCTGTTAGTACTGTCACTGTACTGTTTTTGGTCAACTGAAGGCTTTTCAGGAAGACAGCTCTGATTTTAGCAATTTTGTCCAGATGAAAGAAAGCACTTAAACATATTTTCTATTGCACATGCTGAAGGACATGTCAGATTCTGTCACTAGTTAGTTAACATAAACTAATGTAAGTCTATTAGCCGCAACCAACAAACCAACCACTTGTTGTCACTGACAGAAGATGGAGCTAATCGTGTTTAAAAGTTCAACTCCAGCTTCACAGACAGTCTTACGTCATACATGTCATTTGTTGACAGCTGGGCTCCATAATGTAAATTAGTCTTTGTGTGTTTTGTGTTTTAGGTCCACTTCAATCCAATGGAGCAAGAAATTTGTTTCAACAAACCAAGAATTTGATATGAAAAAATAGGAGAGAGAAATAGGTCATTATAATTAACTTGGTTCATCTGTCATCATCACAGTCAGTATAAAGTTTCATGACACATACCTGTATGTGAGTCAGAACTTTCTATGGTTATCATTTACCCAACAAACGTTCATTAGAATTATCTGGAATACTAATTTTGCATGATTACTCAGCGGTAACAAAATGAAGGTGTCAGAAACTGAGGAAGTGGAAAAACAGATCAGACACAGTTTACTGACTGGACTAGTTACCAAGACAGCAACAGACTCTGTGATGGATCCACTCCCAGTTTGCTTTTGTTTTTTATTAAATAAAAGCTTCTTTTTTTAAGTTTATTACTTTTTTTTTTTTTTTTTTGCAACAACCTTCTTTTTTTCCTTTTTTTCATCATTTCTGCCATTACTGCATAAAAATGTTTAATGAGATTTACATTCCAACTTAAACATTACTAAGCTGATCTCATCTCACACGTCATGACAGATGACAGCTTTCTTATAGCCATAACAGAGATGTTTTACTGAGTTACTAATGCTGGGATAATCCACTGTCAATATGTGACCCTTATCCATTTGTGACACTGTGTATTGAGCCTTTACAGAGCATACCTAACCATTTACACGAATCTGGTTCTGGGCGGACCCACTGAGACCAGTTTAGGTTATTTTCAGGTGAAAAATGTTTAGGTTCAGACTCTGTTCAGTTTGTTTTATAGTCTTAAGGTCATCTCAGCCTCATCTTCACTAATCTTCAGGATCCCAGCTGTGACAGACATTGCACTTTGGATAGAGAGAAGGAACAAATCTGTCAGCTTGTTCAGGACAGCAGGGAAAACTCAGCTTGTTAAAGAAAACCTGCTGGTCACCTGGGTTAGTTAACAGAGTCTGTCACCCTGGTAACTGTTTAAATCAACTCTCTTTGTGGAACAGAAAACCCAAAGTGTTTGCCTAAATTCATGGGTTTCCCTTCCCATAATGCATTGGTCCGCGTTTCCCCCATGATTTCTGTTTTAGAGAGTAACGTCAGGTAACTACACAGTAACTGTTCTTACTGCTGTGTTTGTCAACAAGGGATTCTCCACCAAGTAACAAATCATGTTTCCTTGATGATCAAATACTTAGTGACTCATTTACAAGCCAATCAGTTTGTAATGTTCATGTAATGTGTGTCTGTCTAGATTTGTGGTTGACATTTGGTGTCTCTGCATTGAAATGAAACTACCATGAAAATTGGAGACTTTTCATTACTTTGTGAGAAAACTTACAAATTCAGTCGGGGATCAATATGCTATAAATACATATTTCCTTCTAGATATTGATGGATTATCCATTGTTTTTCTGTATGGTTTGATCCCTGGCTCCCCCAGTTTGCATGCCAAATATCCCTGGCAAAGATACTAACCCCGACTTGCCCTCCGATGCATCCATCAGAGTATTAATGCGTGTGAATGATAGTTAGAAAGCACTCACTGTATAGGTAATAGTGCTTGTGTGAATGGGTGTGTATGGGGTGAATGCGGCGTGTTGCATAGAGTGCTTTGAGTACTCCAGGAGAGTAGAAAAGCAGTATATAAGAACCAGCCCAACAACCATAAATTAATGCATCACTATATATTATTGCACAATCATTGTCTAAATGGGGGCTGTAAGTAGGGATTATGTTCGCTCAGTTTGCAGGAGGTGAAGTGACTGCAGGCTCCTCTCCAGACTCATCAGCTGCAACACGTGTCTCTGTTTACCCATCTACAAATAAAACACCTCCACACATTCATTTACTGATAAATTATCGGCACCTCTCTAATTAAAGTTGGGGCCGTGGGCACTGCACTGATCCTACTAGTTGGATGTTACAGCTTGATATCCATTCTTTGTTACTGCAGGATACGTGTGCCCATTTTTGTGTCTTCACTTTTGGAGGAATTCCTATAGAAAGAGACATCTATAAGTTATTTATTTTTTTAAAGTGATAGATATGTATAGAAGTATAACAAGGTATGGGTAATCTACTAGAGCCTATTACGTTCTGTGCACAAAAGAGAACCTTATATTGTCTTACCCATCAAGTTGTATGACAACTCTCTGCTTCCTGCTATCATAGTTCATTAGGCCAGTTTGAATGGAAGATGTTACACTTAAATGTACCACCAGTTATTATTCCAACATCAAGGTGTTCTTTTGATGTACTTAAAACTGTGTTTTATTAGCAGTGTGCATGTTAGCCTAGTTTCTGTATTTTCTTCTTTAAATCTGTTCTGTTGTTTGATCTGCACTTTGTTCAGACCCCATTTTAAAATAAACATTCAGGCCATATCTGGCCCAGATAATGTGTATTTCAACCTTTTATATCAGGCTCACCTTATGAGCCATGTGGCCCACATGCTTTGACACTTAGACCCCCGGAGAGCAGTCATTTTGGTTTTCTACCTTAGACCCCCGCGGAGTCATCATTTTGCGTTTCTACCTTTAAAAGCCGGAGAGCAGTCAGTCAAATGCTGGAGTCATTCATATGTATATTAGGTCGTTACCTAGGAATTCTGGAGGGAGGGGAGTGGGGGTGAGTGATTGAGGGGGTGGGGGAGTGGAGTGTTTCAGTTTGCCATCTTAGGGAGAAATCAACACATGTCCTTTGTATGTCCTTTGTTGCTGACATTTATTGATGAAAACAGTACAAAAAACCAACCATTTGTACACATATTTACAAATAATGATAAAAAGTGAGTGAGTACATTTCAACATTTTCAGCAATCACTCACAATCCTGGCACTGCCACGGTATCTGTCGTCTGCATTTACCACATGTGTACCTGTAGCAGTGAACACATCGCACAGTGGCCTGATTTTTTTTGCATCTGTGTTTGACCTGACACGTGGCCCTTTTTCCAGGGCTCGGTGTGGAGGGTTGTGTCCGAAGCAACTGATCTTTTCTTGCCTTCTTCGCAGCTACATGAGAGCAAGCCAACTCCCTTGCAAGCTCCACCAGGAAGTCCACCCGTCTTTCCTTCGTCCCGGTGCATGCTTGATACAGCACATGTGCATTCAGTGCTGCCATGTCAATCATGTTATAAAACACGGCGACTGGCCAGCGCCGTGTTCCTTTGCGGACAGTGTACTCCCGAACCATCTGGTCCATCACATCCACGCCACACTTTGTTTTGTTGTAAAGGGTGACAGTGTTTGGCTTCCTTTTGGTAGTGTTATCAGTCTGAACCACGCTGTGCATGCTGCTAAGAATATAGACTGTCTTCTTCCGTTTGGCCGCATACGCCGTCAGCGTGGCAGCAGAGGTTGAAAACACCTAAGAAATAAGATAAATTGTTATTTCCATAGCCCTTTTACACACAATGAAACACATAAACATAGAACCACAAAAGACCTGCAACATACCTGAGTGGTGAATTCATTGCGATCTGTCTGTCTAGTGGATTGAGGAATTTCCCTGCGAATCTTGTTGACTGTGCCGAGGATGGTGGTTTTCCGTCCAAGAAGTTGGCACAGTCCGTCAAAGATGGCACAGTGTGGCGTGAAGAACATGTGGGGACCTGTCTCCCTTTCACCCCAATAGAAGCGTACGCTGCAGATGGAGAGCCAACGGCTAAGGCCAGGAGAAGTATCTCGAGTCGCCTTCAGAGCTTCCTGTGTTTCGTCACTCTTGACATGCTTCGTAGCATTCAAGAATGGACTATTCAACATGCACAGCAAACGGAGCATGTTCATTGGTTCATGGACCTCCCTGAACTAATGGCATTTATTGCAATTGTGATCTTGCGGGGGGTTTGCAGGCTTCCATCTGTAAATGACTGCTGGTCAGCAAACCTGGGAAACCCACAGATAATTGGAATTATGGCACGAAACCGCTTCCAAGACATCATGCAACACCTATGCTTTGATGACAAGTCCACCCGCTGTGATCGAGCAAAGACTGACAAGTTTGCTGCAATTTCCAGTGTGTGGGGATCATTTGTCACCAACTGCATCACGTGCTACAACCCTGGTCTACATATCACCATTGATGAACAGCTTTTCCCATCAAAGACTCGGTGCTGTTTCCTGCAGTATATTGCAAGTAAACCTGACAAGTTTGGGATCAGGTTTTGGGTGGCTTGCGACCTAAAATCCAAGTACATTTGCAATGTCTTCCCATATCTTGGCAAGGACCCCAGTCGTCCCACTGGGGAGAGACTTTCTGAAAATGTAGTAATGAGGCTGATGGAACCATTCCTAGACAAGGGCAGAAATGTTACCACGGACAATTTTTTCACATCGCTTTCACTGGCACAAAAACTTCTTAGACGTAAAACCACCATCCTCGGCACAGTCAACAGGATTCGCAGGGAAATTCCTCAATCCACTAGACAGACAGATCGCAATGTATTCACCACTCAGGTATGTTGCAGGTCTTTTGTGGTTCTATGTTTATGTGTTTCATTGTGTGTAAAAGGGCTATGAAAATAACAATTTATCTTATTTCTTAGGTGTTTTCAACCTCTGCTGCCACGCTGACGGCGTATGCGGCCAAACGGAAGAAGACAGTCTATATTCTTAGCAGCATGCACAGCGTGGTTCAGACTGATAACACTACCAAAAGGAAGCCAAACACTGTCACCCTTTACAACAAAACAAAGTGTGGCGTGGATGTGATGGACCAGATGGTTCGGGAGTACACTGTCCGCAAAGGAACACGGCGCTGGCCAGTCGCCGTGTTTTATAACATGATTGACATGGCAGCACTGAATGCACATGTGCTGTATCAAGCATGCACCGGGACGAAGGAAAGACGGGTGGACTTCCTGGTGGCGCTTGCAACAGAGTTGGCTCACTCTCATGTAGCTGCGAAGAAGGCAAGAAAAGATCAGTTGCTTCGGGCAGAACCCTCCACACCTAGCCCTGGAAAAAGAGCCACGTGTCAGGTCAAACACAAATGCAAGAAAAATCAGGCCACTGTGCGATGTGTTCACTGCAAAAGATACACATGTGGTAAATGCAGACTACAGGTACCATGGCAGTGCCAGGATTGTGAGTGATTGCTGACAATGTTGAATTATTTGTAAATATGTGTACAAATGGTTGGTTTTTTGTATTGTTTTTATCAATAAATGTCAGCAACAAAGGACATACACCCATGTGTGTTGATTTCTCCCCAAGATGGCAAACTGAAACACTCCACTCCCCCACCCCCACTCCCCTCCCTCCAGAATTCCTACTTAACAGCCTAATATACATATGAATGACTAGCCAATTTAGCTTCCACTTCCACCATTTGACTGCTCTCCGGGTTTTATAGGTAGAAAGGTAGAAGCCTGGGGATGCTAGTGTATATCGTCTTACCCATCAAGTTGTATGACAACTCTCTGCTTCCTGCTATCATAGTTCATTAGGCCAGTTTGAATGGAAGATGTTACACTTAAATGTACCACCAGTTATTATTCCAACATCAAGGTGTTCTTTTGATGTACTTAAAACTGTGTTTTATTAGCAGTGTGCATGTTAGCCTAGTTTCTGTATTTTCTTCTTTAAATCTGTTCTGTTGTTTGATCTGCACTTTGTTCAGACCCCATTTTAAAATAAACATTCAGGCCATATCTGGCCCAGATAATGTGTATTTCAACCTTTTATATCAGGCTCACCTTATGAGCCATGTGGCCCACATGCTTTGAGCATGTCACGAGCAGGTTTGGGATCAAAAGTAGAAGCTATGCCTGACAGCACAGGTAGACACTGGCTCAGCACTCTGTTGGAGAGGCACGACATATAGTTATATGCAATGCTTCCAGATACACAGCAAAATCTCCAGTGTTAAATTAACACTTTTGACAGTGTTATATGTTTAAAAGTAACCTAGTCAGTTTTGAAGATTAACAATGGCTAACACTGAGCAGTGCTGATTTTCTAACACTGGAATATTTCTAACATTTTGAGTTATTTTCCAGTGTTAGAAAATCAGCACTGCTCAGTGTTAGCCATTGTTAATCTTCAAAACTGACTAGGTTACTTTTAAACATATAACACTGTCAAAAGTGTTAATTTAACACTCAACAGTGTTGTATTTAACACTCAGAGGTGTGGACCCATATAGACACTCTCTAGTGTTAATTTAACACTGGAGATTTTGCTGTGTGTGTGTGTGTGTATATATATATACATATATATATATATATATATATATATATATATATATATATATATATATATATATATATATATATATATATATATATATGTAGTCTGGAAGATGTGTGGATGGTGGGGTGGGTGCAGTTTTCTCTGTGGTGGGGTTGGGTGGACTGTCCAGGGCTCTGTGGAGCCGGAGGGCGCTGCTGCACTGGGCCCCGGTCTGATGGGCCTGGGCCCCCCTTCCCTGGCGGGTCGCGGAGGGTGGGAGTGCCTACTGGGGTCAGCGGGGGAGCTGGCCCCAGGGAGGGGTTACCTGCCCCTCCCTTCCTTCCCTCCCCATCTCCAGCTGCCTCCCTCTTCCCGCTCCTCCACAACCACCCACACATGCAGGGCCTTGGAGTGGGGGTATGTCACCAGGGTGCAGAGGAGGCTACCCCCCCTGTCCCCTTCTGGCTGCCTCTGCCTCAATTTTATCCCACAACTTAGACATTCACATTATTCACACTCTCATTACACATACATATAGGATCTTGGGGGTGGGCACAATCACGGAGTCCAATTTACCATCAGGGTGTACACCTCACCCCTAACGTCGTTGCCCACCTCTCAATTTTAAATACACTTAGTCATTGAGGGCTAGCAGGAGGGACTATGCGCTTACCTGCTGCTCCATGGCAGGTAGCTCCATGCCCTCCTGGGTTTTAATTGCACCTTAGAACACATATGCATCAACACTACAATGAGCGGGTGGAGGGAGGTTTGGAGTCTTCTCCCACCCCCATTCTCTGCGGCCTGCTGGAGCGGGAGGGCTAGTAGGAGGAGTTGGCCGTCCGACTGCGGTCTGGGGTGTGGGGCCTCCCTGCTGCTGCGGAGTCGGGGCGGTCTGCCTCCCCCCACCGCAGGGAAAAGGGTAACACCACCTGGGTCTGGGTGCAATTCCCCCCTCCAGGGGCAAGGGTACCTAGACCCGGTTTGTAGAGTACGCTTGGGGAGTGTGATCGTGTGTACAGCGTCTCTTTATGTCTGTCTCCACGTTGGTTGAGTGTGGAGTAAGTGCATATGAGAGCATGAGGGTGGGAATGGATGTTTGTGTCTGTGTGTGCCTGTATGTCTGTGTCTATATGTCAGGTTGGGTATCAGACGCCACCTCTCTGGGGACACCTCAGGCCCTCCAAGGTTTGGAGGCCTATCTCCACCCACCACCACTTCCCCTGCCGGTGGCGGACTCCCTCAGGTGTCGGTGTGTTGGTGGTTCTTGTGTCTGGGGGTGGGCGTCCGGGTACACACCGGCTCACTCCTTGGCGGCCGCTTGTCGGGGCCTGGGGCCTGGGGCTCGCTCGGGCCCCCTTTGGAGGTGGGGTGCCCCCGGCCTCTCGGCCTGGGGCTCGGTCACTCAGGCGCAGCTGGGGGCCGGCGGAGCTCACGGGCGCGTCACTGCAACTCCCCCTGACTTCTGCTCCGCGGCTGCTGGGCGAGCCCTCATCTGGGACTCTCCTCAGCTCTTACTGGAATAGTGGCGCGGCTGCCCCTCTGTTGGTCTTCCATGGTCTCTTGTGTTCTGGGGGCCTCTGGATATCTGGAGTTTTGATCTCCTCCATACCCGCTTCACACCCTGGAGGACGGGGCTGTGGCCCCCCCACACTCCCTAGCAGATCATTACATGGAGAAACCTTTGGAATGCAAGCATGCTGATCCACACAGGTATGCACACATGGGTATTCACAGACGCGGACTAAAGCTTTCTTGGCTGCTACCTCAAAGCACACTGTGCGCTGTCTATCTTGCGTGCTGCACAATATCGTTTATTATTTAGTAAATATTGATATCTATGGCTAGCTAGTTTATTGTGATGGTGCTTTGTTTTCTCTATTATTATGTTGCTCTTTGTTGTTTGCTGTCTCCTCTGTTTGTTTTTTTTGTTTGTTTTTTTTTTTTTTCTCCATACAGGTGACCCAGGAGTTCTTTTTTTTTTTTCTCTCTCTCTCTTCCTCCCCCTTCTCACCGTCTCTTCTCCCCTTTGGTTTTCTTTCTTTCTCTCCCCCTCTTTCTCTCATTCATTCCCCCTGTCCTATTTATTAAAAAAAAAAAAAAAAAAAAAAAAAAAATGACAAAGGATGAACTGAAGCTCTGCCATCACGTAATGTCGCATACTGCTGTTTCTGATGTCATTTAAAAAAAAAAAAAAAAAAGAAGCTTTTCTGTCCCCCACTCGTTACCTGTATGAATGGCACCTGTTTGAACTCATCATCTGTATAAAAGACACCTGTCCACAGCCTCAAACAGTCAGACTCCAAACTCCGCCATGGCCAAGACCAAAGAGCTTTCGAAGGACACCAGGAAAAGTATTGTAGACCTGCACCAGACTGGGAAGAGTGAATCTACAATAGGCAAGCAGCTTGGCGTGAAAAAATCAACTGTGGGAGCAATCATCAGAAAATGGAAGACATACAAGACCACTGATAATCTCCCTCGATCTGGGGCTCCACGCAAGATCTCATCCCGTGGGGTCAAAATGATCATGAGAACGGTGAGCAAAGATCCCAGAACCACACGGGGGGACCTGGTGAATGACCTGCAGAGAGCTGGGACCAAAGTAACAAAGGTCACCATCAGTAACACACTACAACGGCAGGGAATCAAATCCCGCAGTGCCAGACGTGTTCCGCTGCTGAAGCCAGTGCATGTCCAGGCCCGTCTGAAGTTTGCCAGAGAGCACATGGATGATACAGCAGAGGATTGGGAGAATGTCATGTGGTCAGATGAAACCAAAGTAGAACTTTTTGCTATAAACTCAACTCGTCGTGTTTGGAGGAAGAAGAATACTGAGTTGCATCCCAAGAACACCATACCTACTGTGAAGCATGGGGGTGGAAACATCATGCTATGGGGCTGTTTTTCTGCCAAGGGGACAGGACGACTGATCCGTGTTAAGGACAGAATGAATGGGGCCATGTATCGTGAGATTTTGAGCCAAAACCTCCTTCCATCAGTGAGAACTTTGAAGATGAAACGAGGCTGGGTCTTCCAACATGACAATGATCCAAAACACACCGCCCGAGCAACAAAGGAGTGGCTCCGTAAGAAGCATTTGAAAGTCCTGGAGTGGCCTAGCCAGTCTCCAGACCTCAACCCCATAGAAAATCTGTGGCGGGAGTTGAAAGTCCGTGTTGCTCGGCGACAGCCCCAAAACATCACTGCTCTCGAGAAGATCTGCATGGAGGAATGGGCCAAAATACCAGCTACTGTGTGTGCAAACCTGGTAAAGACCTATAGTAAACGTTTGACCGCTGTTACTGCCAACAAAGGTTATGTTACAAAGTATTGAGTTGTGTTTTTGTTATTGACCAAATACTTATTTTCCACCCTGATTTACGAATAAATTCTTTACAAATCCTACCATGTAGATTCATGGATTTTTATTTCACATTCTGTCTCTCACAGTTGAAGTGTACCTCTGGTGCAAATTACTGACCTCTGTCATCATTTTAGGTGGGGGAACTTGCACAATCGGTGGCTGACTAAATACTTTTTTGCCCCACTGTGTGTATATATATATATATATATATATATATATATATATATATATATATATATATATATATATATATATATATATATATATATATATATATATATATATATATATATATATATATATATATATATATTGCATTTTCATTGTTTGCTTTCCAATATTAATGCTGGAGAGATAAAAAATAAAAACCACTGATAGTTGCTTTAGAGTGGATTTCAGCCAAAGCATTTCACTTTTGGTCTTCTTGTGTTTATTGCATGGAGCATAAAACTTGCTTTTATGCTTCTCTGCATGTTTAATTTGGCAAACTTTTACATCAGAGGCCCGTTCTGATGCAACCCCAAGGGGGATTTGTATCTCTAGCTGGAGATGGACCAGCAACCTTTCGCTAGCAAAGCAAATGTGCAAACCACTCTATGCTCATATGGTTGGTCAAATACTATTTGGACTACAGATAGACTAAACAGAAACCCCCCAAAAAGTCATTCAGCCTCAGTTATTAATGTGTGTCCAGAATACTTAAATGACTTAAATAATCCAAGCAGAAAGCCAGAAAGGGCTCATCTTTCCAGTGTTTTCCACAAAATGACCAGTTAAAAAAGAAACAAAAAGCAACACTCTCTATATGTAATAACAGAGGTGCTTTATAATGTTTCCCAGAGAAAAAAAAAGAAGTTTGGAATGAAAGTTGATATAACAAAAAGACTAAAAATACAAAAAAAGAAAAAAGAAAATGAGGTGGAGGACAAGCAGCATGTGAGAAACTCATTTGAGCTGGGGGCGGGTGCAGCTTCATCAGCATACATGAGATGGTGCCAAGAAAGAGGACAAGTGATGACATCTAGCAAGGATAGAAATCATTTTTAATGAAAGCTACAGAAGTGGAATATGTTTAAACTGGGTTAAATCATTTTTAGCATTGATTTTTCTTTACATGCAATCTATTTCTGATTGTAATTGTGATATATAAATGACCAAAAGGCAATAATAATCGCCACCATCATTAGTAGCAGTAGAAGTAGTAGAATTCTTTTCAAAGGCTTTTAAATTCAATGAGTGTTTAAATGTGTCAGGACAGCCAGGCCTTCATTTGTTTGTATCTAATGTACGAATGAATTTAGGCATGAAAATATTCGATAAATGGTATTTGTGCATGGTTGATTTGCCAGTTCCTGTATATGGACTGTTAGGAAAAGAGGGTCTGAAAGACCCAAAATAAGATAAAATAAGAAAGTTACCTGAGCGAAAAAGAAAAGTAAATACAGACAGAGAAGCATAGAATTTGTGAGATAAATATTAAACAAACACAGACATAAAAAACGATGACACTCTTTCTGGAGATTGATGAGCATTCAGTTTTTATTATTTGTCCCACACGTGAATGAATTTGAACAAATGGCCAATTACAAAGACAAAAAACTGCGATATTAAATAATGATATAAAATATGACTTAATGGATGTACAACTGACAACAGAAACAAACACACAAACAAACAGCAATAGGTTTCCTACGTCAGAAATGACTTGTAAAGTGAAAATATACTGTGTTCAACTCATCAGACCAGAATGTCTTCACTTTTAGTTGTGCTCTTCATCTTCATCTTCACGTCCTTATCCGTCCAGCCCCATCAGCAGTTCATCAGTCTGCTTTCCAAACTGCTGATATATCAGTGTTATGATGTAACTGCTTTGCAACGGAGTCTCCAAACTGGGTCATGCCATAAAAGACCTCTACACATATACAGTTTCCATCTGCAAATTGTGCTGTCTACAAAGGTAAAATTTCCTATGGCAGCAGAGCTGACTGCACTTCTGACTGCATGCTGCCACGCTGCTGCTCTGCCAGTCAGTCTTCAACGTTCTGATTCCTCTGAATGATTTTGTTTGAATGGAGGGATGAAGCCTACCTCTAATCGAGACTACTCAACACCTTGTTAGGTGCTTCGAGGCACAGACAAGCCTGTGCAAGAAGCTGACAATTCACAACACCCTCAACATGTCCCAAACCTACTGAGCAGCAGTGACCGCAGGGTCAGGTAGCATCATTCGCCTCAGCTTTATTACTTATCTTAGTAAAGTGTCTGTGGATCACAAGGACTATATTAATTACAAAGTCTGTGGTTCAATGCATGTGGTGCATGCACCATCTGTTTGTAAATGTGACTCACCAAATGTACAGCTGTTAGTGCAAAAGCAGCGTTTAGTCTAGATTTTAAAAGTGGTGTATAAACACCGCTGCATTCACCCTTTGGCTTCACTGTCGCAGTCATGGCTGGACCAAAAACAGCAAACATATCAGATGGTGATTGAGAAATAATTATAACGCTACAAACTGGAGCAATACTTAGTGCTGTAGATCTATTAGTTGCACTGACAGCACGATGGAGTCACAACATCTGAGCACTAATGTTTACAGCTTTAAATATTTTAACAGCAGTAGTAGATTTTATAATAGGGCCAAATGCCTGCATAAGGTATTTGTGTCCATACTAAGGTCTTTGTATAAGGAAGACACTATTAAAAAAGAGATACAAAATTCCTTAACGGTCTTTACCGGACATCAGGACATAGACCTGAGAGACAGTTCTATTAAAAATGACCCAGAAGGCCCCAACAGCACAAACATGTAGAGAGGTCCAATTCATTTACTTCAGTTATAGATGAGGGCTATGAGCCATGCCTCTAATTTGAAGCCTTTCCAGGATCTAGATGGATGAGTTAACAGTTGTTATAAAGGGAAAAACAACAGTGGGAGTATTGGAATACAACACTGCTAGTATCAGAAGCGAAACATTTGAAGTTGTCTAAGGTAAAGCTGGCAATGTGTACTGATTGTAGGATGTACAGCAGCTGTTGTAGTGATCTAAAAATAATAATAATACAGAACCGCTGGTTGTAGCTGATAGCAGTTATGGCAGTTTTGGTGGTTGGAGTAACTATTGTGACAGCAATGAGAACAATGCAAGACAGACAGTGCCAGTAGTGTAAAGCACAGTTTGGCTTAGCTGTAGAATCAGAAGTAGCATGTGTAGCAATTATAATACCCGTAGTAGCAGAACTAATTTTAGTATCAACATTAACAACAATTATATTTGCAGTAGAACATGACTGCTATAGGACTTTTATATCAGTGCTGATATTTAGTAATTAAAAAAGCCAATATTTCATTACATTGGAAAATTTGAAACATAAGCAGATAAGCACGACATGCTCGGATGCGTTGGGTGTTGTTTCTGGTGTTCCAAACTTGCTGCACAGTTCCTTCCATCCTACTCTTGAACTGGTTGAAGATCGTTTTTTTCATCTGTTCTTTTTTTATTGTGATAACCAATAAAATTGGATGAGCAGTATTATTGTTATTATTGTTGGCTGGGAAAGAACAATCTCATCCTGAGGCATCAAGCACTGGTAAATTGTAAAGTGCCATTCATTTAAAATTCAGTCGTGTGAGGTGTCCTTTGGTATCAGAGCCTTCATGCACCTTTTGCAGCAATAGTAGATTCTAGAAGTTAAGATTTATCTCTATAGAAGCAAAAAGTTCTTATTTTGATGGTCAGTTGAAGTTTTTGTGCCCTGTTTGGACTTCTGTGTTTTGTCTGTTTTCAGTCATTGATTTACTTCATTTTTTTTCTTTTGCCTTCACTTCATATACTGCAAAACTACTTGGTTTGATTTACAAAGTGAGAGCTCCGTGGTTAGCGTTGGAGTAAAAAACATCCACTGAAAAATTCCACTCACCAAGTGTGTTTACATGGGACATTAGGGGATCTTTTACAAGCATCCATGTGATATTTCTTAAACATGTGTCATCATGCTGAATCAAAAAGAAGTATTGGTTTCTGTGAGACACCAACAACTTTTACATGCAGCAGAATTTGATTCTCTGGAAATGAGAACACATTATAACAGCAGTAGTAAGGTGTTTAGTATTTAGTACACTATCAATAAGCAAGAGCAGAGATATTGGAACTAGAGTAATGATAACAGAAGTAACATGGCTGTATTAGTAGCAGCAGTTGTATTAACAGTGTGTGTCAGCAGTAAAATTATTAGGCTGCTATTCAAGGTTTTTGAAATATTGGTTTGAGCTTTGATTGCTAACAATGGGACGCTGCCTTCTCGGTGCTGCAGAATTTGAGGAAGAACAAGAGAAATACACGAGACGAAGCAGAGGGAGGACACAGCGAGCAAAGGCTCGTGGTGCTACAAGAAGTGGACGTTTGCTGTTCCTTTCAGCAAATGATGTACCTCACTGCCACTGGCCAGTGCAAACAAGGCACTCAGATAGTATACTAGTACACACACACACACACACACACACACACACACACACACACACACACACACACACACACACACACACACACACACACCTCCTATGTAAATACAAGATTGTGCACTGGTGTGAGAGACGGAGATGGATAGAAGCATGTGATGTTACACAAAACATACCCCAAGTCTTTACTTCAAAACCAGTTTGGAAAAAAAAACCCTGCACTGTTTTACCTGTGAAGAAGAACAATACTGCCCTCTAGTGCCGGGAGAACGTATAACATTGGGAACACTGCAGATGATTTCATCCCACCCACTCCAACAAGATAACAAGTGGCTTCTCTCTTTCTTTTTCTGTCTGCCTTTTACGTGTCTGTCTCTGTGTCACCTGGACAGAATGGATGATAAAGACTTCCTAGGATGGCCTGGCTGTGTCTACACCATAAAACTGTCATGGACCACTTGGTTAATTCCTTGGCCAAGGCAAGAGCAGAGTAGGAGGAATGTTATAAGTGCAGTCTATCAGCCAAGGTTGGGCAAAAATGATTAGGCTGATCTTGATTAAACTCGTTGGGTAAAGGAAGAACCTGTGAAGTGTTGTTAGGGATCCACGTCTCTTTAAATGGTCTTTGGGTCAGTGCTCTCCAAATATCTGTTGACTTTTATGCATGTCATTCTTGTCACTGGTCACTTATACCCACGTAGGGTTTGGCTTGAGTTCTGTTTTAGCCACATGTTTAATAGGCATATTTTCAGAAACTAGAATATTTGAAATTACAAATCCTAAATGTTGGTGTAACCCTGGAGAGTTACTAAGGGGTTTTAGTGTGTTATGAGTGATGTTAGTATTTTGAGTTCACTGTTAAGTTTTATTAAGTTAAATTATTTTGTTGAGAATTAATAAAATAGAAGATGTCTATAATGTCCTGATGGTCCTTGAAGTATACAGGGGGAAGTACCGCCTCCTGCCGTTCACTGCATAGCAGTTACGGATATCAGGAGAGAGGGAGAGGAAGAAAAGTCCGTTTTTTCCAAGTGAAAAGCGTGGTTGTTTTTATTCAGTCGGATTGTACGGTGGAAATAAACTATCTGGAAATTGTTGTTAACCAGAAAGGAGTTTGTTACTGCTCGGATTCTTCTGGGTGAGTTAATTTGTTGTGAACAAGAATATTGTGAGTTTAAGCCACTAACGATGACATGCTAGCGGCTATCGCGGCTATTGCTATTAGCCATGTGGCTGTACATGTGTGATTGTGAGGATTATACTGTATGTTAGAGTTTGTTAGCTTCCTATGACGATGCATGTAAAGATTGTAAGTCATATGTATGCTGTAGATGTTGATATGTTCCTATATCAATCCTTAATTGTGTTCATTGTGAGGTGAATACAGTTTAAAGAAAATGGGGTTATGTTTCTTTGTAGTTGTGCTACAATGCTTCACCATCGCCATTTTGAAGCTCCAGGAGAGCCCATTTTATTGGTTACTTTGGTAAGAAGTTATCATTGTCTATGTTTTGGAATATTCTGTCGTTCTTTCTGTATACTGGAAAGGTAAAATGCAAATTTGTTAGTATGTATGAACGAAACATAAGAAAGGATATATGTATAAATGACTAAATATAGATTTTTGAATGTTATTCTGACTGTGTTATACAGGTCAGGTTTTTTACTTGGGCGTACAGTTCAGTGATGATCCAGTCCAAAGATGGCGAGCCACCCCTCCAGGACCCTTGAGATGATTGCTCTAGGAAGAGAACTAAATTCTTTGGACGAACTGTGAACTGTACAAACTCTACTTAAGTGGTAGGACAGATTTGCACGTCATTCCTCCTTTGCACATCCTGCAAAGAGAATCCTCATTGCTGGACTCACACTTAAGGGTGTCGGCTGACACGAGAGAGAGAGACTGAGTCAAATCCCCCGGGGTTGTGTGTGTTTTGTTTATTATTTTCCGTGACTTGGGCCCAATTTTTCCTTTCATGTACTGTTATTGTTTTCATTGTATGTATGTAAGATTCTTTAATTGTGAATACAAATTGATCAAACCAAGTTCTCAGAGCGTTTCATTAGTCATCCACTGCTCCAGTAGTCGAACCTCAGCTATTGGCCCAACACACAGGTAACCATTTAAATCTGTATCCCAAGTGTTGAAAGGGGTGTTACAGAAAATTGGCGAGCCAGCCAGGAGCAGGTGGCAGACTATTGACGCTTTGTTTTCATTTTTTCTCCTTTTTGGGCAAAAATTCTTATCTTCAGTCATTATAACAGTAATTTGCCAAATTGGTGACATGGAGGTAGTGACACGTGAGCTGGTAAAGATCCCTAACTCTGTCATGGTTGAAGGGTTAACCTGGACTGAGGTGGACAATGAAGTACAGAGCTATTTAGAGACTCATGGTTCTATTAACCGTGTCCTGCGTATAGATGAACCAAACTCAGAGTTCCATAACAATGCAATTGTTGAGTTCACTTTTGGTACTGCGTTGCAAACGCTTGCTCCTTTGTTGCCATTTAAATACAAAAGCCCCACTCGGCCTGATGTGACTTTCCACGTGTGTGCGCGTGCTAGTGTCTATACCCCTGTGGTTAGCAATAGTGCTACTGAGAGTTACATGTCTGAGTTGCAAAACATTGCTAAGTTAACAGGGAAGTCATTTCAGCTTCTTTTGCAAGATGAACTAACTAAGTTGAGCTCTACAGTTGCAGCCACAGTAGAAAATGCCCCTGTGGACAGGAGTCAACATGAGGGAAGTCAGGCACCTAATTTCAGCTCGGCCTCATTACCGCAAGGTGCAATGCAATCTAGAATTGCTCCTGATACCACTATTCAGGGTGCTGCACTACGCTCAGCTCCAGAGATACAAAACCTGACCAAAGAGCAACATCCGAGAATACCACCAGTGACGGTGAGTTCATGCCCAGATCTAAGCCCCAGTGATCTCAACCCCCCTGAGATACAAAAGGTCGTTGTGGAGCATATTGTGCGAAATGAGGAGGCACCGCCACACCATTATGCTGCCTCACGCCTTCGAGTCTTTTCAGGCCGATTGCCGCGGCCAAATAATGAAACGGATTATGAGACCTGGCGCTCTAGTGTGGAACTTCTTTTAACAGACCCAGCATTGTCTGATTTAAGTCGCTCCAGGAAGATTGTTGACAGCTTGTTGCCCCCTGCTTCAGATTTCATTAGGCATCTTGATTCACAAGCTTTACCTTCTGCATATTTGCAGCTTCTTGACTCAGCTTATGGTGCTGTGGAGGATGGAGATTAGCTGTTTGCTAAGTTTATGGGTACTCTGCAGAATGCTGGTGAGAAACCATCAAACTACCTTCACAGACTCCAAGTTGTGCTTAACACTGCTACAAGGAGAGGAGGGGCCTCTGCTGATGAGTTTGATAGGCAGTTGTTGAAGCAGTTTTGTAGAGGCTGCTGGGATGACTCCTTAATAGCAGAGCTCCAGCTTGAACAAAAAATTAAAAACCCTCCTAGTTTTGCTGAATTATTGCTCCTGTTGCGTACTGAGGAAGACAAGCATGCTAACAAGGCAGTACGTATGAAAAAGCACCTTGGTACTTCCAGGCAACAGCCAGCCCCACCCAAACAGCATGTTTGGTCTCAACTGCAAACTGCCTGTGTTTGCTCTGAGTCTAAGGCTGTGGCAGAAACCAATCTCCTGAAGAAACAAGTTATTGAGTTACAGGCTCAAATGGCTCAGTTAACCCCCCACAGGAAAAGCAGGGGTAAGAACGCAAACTCAAATGCAAAGGTGACTGTGCAGACCAACCCTGCTCCTGAGCAGCCCTTGGCAGTGCCTGTTCCAGAGCACCAGCCACCTCCCAGGCCACGCCCGTGGTACTGCTTTCGGTGTGGAGAGGATGGCCATGTAGCCTTGAGATGCAGTAATGAGGCTAACCCCGTGCTAGTAGCAGCAAAAAGGAAGCAATTTCAAAGAAAACGGCAGGAGTGGGAGACGCAGAATGGCTCTGTGGATCCACACCATTTAAACTGACAGCAACTCCTGTTGTGGGACAGACAGGAGTTCAGTCTAACACTAGTCCCTCTACCTCCAAGCAAAAAGGCAAAAGACAGCCAAAATGTCAGCCATGTGGGCTGCCACAGAGGTTAGTTGGAAGCAAATGCACTGCTGAAGTGTGTGTTGCAGAGAAAAGGGTAAACTGTCTTTTAGACTCTGGATCTCAAGTTACAACGATCCCCTTGTCCTTCTATGAAAGCAACCTGAGGGACCAAGAAATTAAATCATTAGATGATTTGTTGGAGGTTGAAGGAGCTAATGGACAGCAAGTTCCATATTTTGGCTATGTGGAAATAGATATCACTTTTCCTAAAGAGTTTGTAGGAGAGGAGATTGAGATTTCTACTTTGGCCCTTGTGGTTCCAAACATGAGAGAAAATGCCCAAGAGCAAATTCTCATTGGCACCAATACACTAGACGTGTTGTACTCAAGTGTTGCTACTCACATGAATGAATTTGGCCTACCTGTCCAGTATGGCTACCGAGCAGTCCTCAAAGCCTTGGAGCGTAGGCACAGACAGCAACCCAATGGCAAGCTGGGCCAAGTAAAACTGTCTGGGGGGAAATCTGAGACGATTCCTGCTGGACTGACTGTTGCTTTAGAAGGGGTAGCCCTTGTTGGGAGCTCCTTTAATGAAAAGTGGGCCTTGGTAGAGCAACCAACAACACCCTCCTTGCCTGGTGGCCTACTGGTAGCAAATTGTTTAATCACATTGCCTAAGAAAAGGGCGAGCACATTGGCAGTGATAGTCAAAAATGAAACCGCCCATGATGTAACAATCGCACCAAAAACAGTGATCGCTGAACTCAGTGCTGTTCAACAAATAGTAGCACATAAGTCTGACACAAATGTACCTGACTCTGTCAAAGACAAGAACAATTCTAGTCCAGATTTACAGTTTGACTTTGGAGATTCTCCTTTGTCAGCTGACTGGAAGGAAAGAGTAACACAAACATTGAAGTCAATGCCAGAAGTGTTTGCTCACCATGACCTCGACTTTGGTCATGTAGGTCAGGTCAAGCATCACATCAGACTTCACGACCAGACACCTTTTAAGCAGAGAGCCCGGCCAATACACCCACAGGATGTTGATGCCGTGAGGAAACATTTAAGGGAGCTGTTGGATGCAGGCGTGATTCGCGAATCTGAGTCTCCTTTTGCGTCCCCTATTGTGGTGGTCCGGAAGCGTGATGACTCCATCCGTCTCTGCATCGATTACCGCAAATTGAACTCACAGACAACCAAGGACGCCTATGCCCTTCCCAATCTTGAAGAGGCTTTTTCAGCTCTCACAGGCTCAAAGTGGTTTTCGGTTTTAGACTTGAAATCCGGCTATTACCAAATTGAAATGGAGGAGGCCGATAAGGAGAAGACCGCGTTCGTGTGTCCCTTGGGATTTTATGAATTTAATAGAATGCCGCAAGGAGTCACAAATGCCCCCAGCACCTTCCAGCGCTGCATGGAGCGTTGCATGGGTGATCTGAACCTGAAAGAGGTGTTAGTTTTTATTGATGACCTTATCATTTTTTCAGACACAGTTGAAGAGCACGAGAGGCGCCTTCTGCATGTTCTGAATCGCCTGAAGGAATATGGTCTCAAACTTTCACCAGAGAAGTGTAAGTTCTTTCAGTCTTCTGTCCGATATCTAGGCCATATTGTTTCCCAGAACGGAGTTGAGACTGATCCAGAGAAAACTAGTGCCCTGAAAACCTGGCCAAAGCCATCTAACCTAAAAGAACTGAGGTCCTTCCTTGGGTTCAGCGGTTACTATCGCAGGTTTATTCAGGATTTCTCCAGAATTGTGAAGCCGCTGAATGAGCTAACAGCTGGATATCCTCCAACCTGCAAGAACAAGGAAAGAAAGGCCAATGTCAAGTACCGCAATCCTAAAGAGCCATTTGGTGAGCGCTGGACTGCTTCTTGTCAACAGGCTTTTGACACCATAATCGAGAGGCTCACTTCAGCACCTGTCTTGGGTTTTGCTAATCCTAAACTTCCCTACCTGCTCCACACAGATGCGAGTACGACTGGGTTAGGTGCAGCCTTATACCAAGAGCAAGATGGTGAGCTTAAGGCTATAGCATTTGCAAGCAGAGGGTTGTCTAGAAGTGAAGCTAAGTATCCAGCACATAAGTTGGAGTTCCTAGCCCTTAAGTGGGCTGTCACAGAAAAGTTTAGTGACTACCTTTATGGGGCTGGTTTCACTGTGGTCACCGATAGCAACCCCCTTACATACATTCTAACCTCTGCCAAGCTTGACGCGACTAGTTATAGATGGCTGTCTGCTCTCTCCACCTACTCATTCAAGCTGCAGTATAGGGCTGGAAAACAGAATGTGGACGCAGATGCATTATCACGAAGGCCACATGGTGGACTCATAGATGATCATATCTCAGTGAAAGAGAAGGAAAGGATCTGTAAGTTCACTGCCAACCATCTATCAGAAACGGAAACTTCAGAGGTCATTCAACCAGAGGTGATCAAAGCCATCTGTGAGCGGCATGACATCTATTTTGCTGGTGAAGGTTCTGAGTGCTCTGATCACTCAGTTGCTTTGGTTGAGTCCATAGCACTCAGTCCTGAAGCCCTGCCACCTTGCTTCCAAGGGAATGACAGTCATGGGCTGCCAGTTATCCCCTTTTTCTCATTTGCTGAAATCTCAGAGAAACAGCAAGCAGACGCAAGCATCAGGGAAATAATTACTCAATTGGAAAGTGGTGAGACACCTCCACCTCAAGTGAGAAAGGAGCTCCCTGAGTATGGACTCTTGTTAAGAGAATGGAACCGGCTAGAGCTCAAAAATGGAGTCTTGTTTCGCAAGAGACAGGGAGTGATGGGAGTGACTCATCAACTTGTCTTACCAAGAGAACTGAGAGATATGGTACTTGAAAGTCTACACGACGACATGGGCCATCTTGGTGTTGAACGCACCCTTGATCTAGTGAGAGCTAGATTTTATTGGCCTAAAATGTCCTCAGTGGTTGAAGAAAAGATTAAGACTTGTGATCGCTGCGTAAAAAGAAAAACTCCACCAGAGAGAGCAGCCCCAATGGTTTCAATAGCGACCACCAGACCATTGGAATTAGTCTGCATGGACTTTCTGAGTGTGGAACCAGATCAAAGTAATACCAAGGACATATTAGTAATAACGGATCATTTTACTAAGTATGCCCTCGCAATACCAACGCCAAACCAAAAGGCGACTACCGTGGCTAAGTGTCTGTGGGAACATTTTATATCACATTATGGGTTCCCTGAAAAACTCCATAGTGATCAGGGCCCCGATTTTGAGTCCCGTACCATTAAGGAGCTGTGTGAAATGGCAGGAATCCGGAAGACACGGACAACCCCGTACCATCCAAGGGGTAACCCTGTTGAGCGTTTTAACAGAACGCTGCTGCAGATGCTAGGCACTCTAAATAATAAGGACAAGTCACGTTGGAGGGACTATGTTAAGCCTCTTGTGCATGCATACAACTGCACAAAGCATGAAGCCACAGGGTTTGCACCTTATGAGCTTATGTTCGGGAGACAACCAAGACTCCCTGTGGACTTAGCTTTCGGGCTTCCTGTTGATCCTCTGCCATTGTCTCATTCACAGTATGTGCAAGGCCTGAAGAACCGCCTGAAAGAGAGTTATGAGCTTTCAAGCAGAAATGCTAAGAAATCTGCAGATTGTAACAAAACTAGGTTCGACCAGAGAGTTACAGGGTCTAGCCTTGAACCAGGGGATCGAGTGCTAGTTCGAAATGTGAGACTGAGGGGAAAGCACAAGCTAGCAGACAAATGGGAGGCAGATGTGTATGTAGTTGTGTCACATGCTAATGACCTTCCCGTGTATACAGTGCGTCCTGAGGCTGGAAATGGTCCTTTGCGCACTTTACACAGGGACCTCCTGTTGCCCTGTGGGTTTCTGCCCGTAAGTGCTCCTGAAACCCCAGTACTGCCAACAGTGCAAAGGTCAAGAACCCGTCAAAACCCAGGTTATGTAAACGAATGCTTTGATGATGTCATGTCAGACGAAGAAGAAGTGTATCCTTCAAGGATTGTACTTTTGGATCCAGCTGCCTCCAACCTAATGCCCAAGGTTGATCACGTTTCATCCGACATTCCACCAGAGCAGCACGCTACTGACAATGTGATCCCTCTTAGCAGAGTGGTTGTTCCCGGAGCAGTTTCAGATGAAATTGAGGTGGAAATTCCCATAGAAGCAGGGGAGGAGTCCCCAGCCACAAGCTCACCTCAGGTCAGCTTTCTTGACCGTGAAGAACCAGGAAGAACTGGAGGTGATGAAAGTGAATCTTCTGGGAAGATTGGTGAGATTTCAGTGCCCCTCATTTCACCTGTTGGGCAATCTCAGCTGCTTGACATTGAAGGTACACAAGATGTTCCTGAAACTGATGACATAGCTAATTTAACCCACATAAAAGAGCCATCAGAGGGGTTAGATGAGGCCGTCAGATGTTCAAACAGGCAGCGAAGTCGACCAAAGAGACTCCATTATGCTGAACTTGGAAACCCTTTAATAGAGGTGGTTCAGTCACTTTTTCATGGTCTGGGTGCTGCTATAATAAGGTCAATGGATGCTGCAGAACCGTTGTGGTACAATCAAACCACCATCCCTCCTGTCGATCCAGTAACAACACAGCCGCAGAGAAGGTGCACGGGGACGTGCCACCCTTCAGTGGGGGAGGGTGTAACCCTGGAGAGTTACTAAGGGGTTTTAGTGTGTTATGAGTGATGTTAGTATTTTGAGTTCACTGTTAAGTTTTATTAAGTTAAATTATTTTGTTGAGAATTAATAAAATAGAAGATGTCTATAATGTCCTGATGGTCCTTGAAGTATACAGGGGGAAGTACCGCCTCCTGCCGTTCACTGCATAGCAGTTACGGATATCAGGAGAGAGGGAGAGGAAGAAAAGTCCGTTTTTTCCAAGTGAAAAGCGTGGTTGTTTTTATTCAGTCGGATTGTACGGTGGAAATAAACTATCTGGAAATTGTTGTTAACCAGAAAGGAGTTTGTTACTGCTCGGATTCTTCTGGGTGAGTTAATTTGTTGTGAACAAGAATATTGTGAGTTTAAGCCACTAACGATGACATGCTAGCGGCTATCGCGGCTATTGCTATTAGCCATGTGGCTGTACATGTGTGATTGTGAGGATTATACTGTATGTTAGAGTTTGTTAGCTTCCTATGACGATGCATGTAAAGATTGTAAGTCATATGTATGCTGTAGATGTTGATATGTTCCTATATCAATCCTTAATTGTGTTCATTGTGAGGTGAATACAGTTTAAAGAAAATGGGGTTATGTTTCTTTGTAGTTGTGCTACAATGCTTCACCATCGCCATTTTGAAGCTCCAGGAGAGCCCATTTTATTGGTTACTTTGGTAAGAAGTTATCATTGTCTATGTTTTGGAATATTCTGTCGTTCTTTCTGTATACTGGAAAGGTAAAATGCAAATTTGTTAGTATGTATGAACGAAACATAAGAAAGGATATATGTATAAATGACTAAATATAGATTTTTGAATGTTATTCTGACTGTGTTATACAGGTCAGGTTTTTTACTTGGGCGTACAGTTCAGTGATGATCCAGTCCAAAGATGGCGAGCCACCCCTCCAGGACCCTTGAGATGATTGCTCTAGGAAGAGAACTAAATTCTTTGGACGAACTGTGAACTGTACAAACTCTACTTAAGTGGTAGGACAGATTTGCACGTCATTCCTCCTTTGCACATCCTGCAAAGAGAATCCTCATTGCTGGACTCACACTTAAGGGTGTCGGCTGACACGAGAGAGAGAGACTGAGTCAAATCCCCCGGGGTTGTGTGTGTTTTGTTTATTATTTTCCGTGACTTGGGCCCAATTTTTCCTTTCATGTACTGTTATTGTTTTCATTGTATGTATGTAAGATTCTTTAATTGTGAATACAAATTGATCAAACCAAGTTCTCAGAGCGTTTCATTAGTCATCCACTGCTCCAGTAGTCGAACCTCAGCTATTGGCCCAACACACAGGTAACCATTTAAATCTGTATCCCAAGTGTTGAAAGGGGTGTTACATTGGCATGAAAATTTTTCAGTTAAAAGCTTTTCTAATTCAATTAATGTAATTAATGTAGTCCTTTTGTATCTTCATCTCACTGATCTGGCTGCTGTTCACCAAAAACAAAGAAACGTGCTTCACTTTATTATGTACAGTATACTAGACTGCTTAGATTGATTTTTTTCCAATGGGTGGTGAAACAAAATATCGACATCCCCTTGGAGCCACGGTGGAGGCTGATACAGACAATGTTTTATTAATCTAAAGCATCATGTTAAATGGCTGCTGAAAGGCACTCTGGGAAACACTTCTGCTGGAGTAGATGTGTCAAGGTTGAGGGGGAAAATCATTATCTGCCATTATCACAAAGCAAGTCCTGGAATACATTTGGCATCACAAATTAATTAATGATAGCTAGTAGCATGCAGGTTCTTAAACATTCATCTTAGTGTGTTTTTAACATTATGCGAGCCCTTCCGAGTCTCATCGCTCCCACACTATCCATGTTTCCTTGTAAGTACAAGAAAACTCACCTGTCTAGGAGGCTGCGGTGCAGAGGCACTAAACAGCAGGAATTAGATTTGTGTAATAAGTTTACATGTCTCTAAAGATATAAGGTAAGCATTTTAATAAATTCAAATGTGCCTGCTTACCTCTGTGATATACACACCGTTTGGGACCTTTTTTCCCTTAAAGGGAGCCATTCTGCTTTTTATTTTCCATCATATATATATGATGGAAAATATATCCTGTGGTGGATGCTTATAGTAACATGGCTGTAGTTTGTGATACTGAAGTCTTTAATTCACTTCAGTTTAATGTTATTTATACAGCGCCAAATCACAACAACAGTCGCCTCAAGGCACTTTATATTGTAAGGTAAACCCCCTCAATTTTATCCCACAACTTAGACATTCACATTACTCACACTCTCATTACACATACATATAGGATCTTGGGGGTGGGCACGATACACGGAATCCAAAGTACCATCAGGGTGTACACCCCACCCCTGGCGTCGTTGCCCACCTCTCAATGTTAAATACACGTAGACATTGAGGGCTAGCAGGAGGGACCATGCGCTTACCTGCTGCTCTCTGGCAGGTAGCTCCATGCCCTCCTGGGTTTTAATTGCACCTTAGAACACACATGCATCAACACTACAATGAGCGGGTGGAGGGAGGTTTGGAGTCTTCTCACACCCCCATTCTCTGCGACCTGCTGGAGCGGGGGGGCTAGGAGGAGGAGTTGGCCGTCCGACTGCGGTCTGGAGTGTGGGGCCTCCCTGCTGCTGCGGAGTCGGGGCGGTCTGCCTCCCCCCACCGCAGGGAAAAGGGTAACACCACCTGGGTCTGGGTGCAGTTCCCCCCTCCAGGGGCAAGGGTACCTAGACCCGGTTTGTAGAGTACGCTTGGGGAGTGTGATCGTGTGTACAGCGTCTCTTTATGTCTGTCTCCACGTTGGTTGAGTGTGGAGTAAGTGCATATGAGAGCATGAGGGTGGGAATGGATGTTTGTATCTGTGTGTGCCTGTATGTCTGTGTCTATATGTCAGGTTGGGTGTCAGGCGCCACCTCTCTGGGGACATCTCAGGCCCTCCAAGGTTTGGAGGCCTATCTCCCCCTACCACCACTTCCCCTGCCAGTGGCGGACTCCCTCAGACGTCGGTGCGTTGGTGGTTCTTTGTGTCTGGGGATGGGCGTCCAGGTACACACCGGCTCACTCCTTGGCGGCCGCTTATCGGGGCCTGGAGCCTGGGGCTCGCTCGGGCCACTTCGGAGGTGGGGTGCCCCCGGCCTCTCGGCCTGGGGCTCGGTCACTCAGGCACGGCTGGCTGCCGGCGGAGCTCACGGGCGCGTCACTGCAACCCCCCCTGGTTTCGGCTCCGCGGCTGCTGAGTGAGCCCTCATCTGGGACTCTCCTCAGCTCTTTCTGGGACAGTGGCGCGGCTGCCCCTCTGTTGGTCTTCCTTGGTCTCTTGTGTTCTGGGGGCCTCTGGATGTCTGGAGTTTTGATCTCCTCCATACCTGCTTCATGCCCTGGAGGACGGGGCTGTGGCCCCCCCACACCCTCTAGCAGATTATTACATGAAGGAACCTTTTAAAAAACAAAAAACAAGCGCGTCCATGCTCACAGGTGTACACACGGGTGATCACACCCACAAACTACACCCTTTTTGGCTCCTACCTCAAAGCACACTGTGTTCTGTTAATGTTTAATATTTAGTATTTACTGTCATATTCCCATATATCATTGTGATGTTGTTTATTCTATTACTCTTGTTCTCTTCTGCTTGTTTTCTTTTTTCTTTCTCAGCAGGTGACCCAGGTGATTGATAGATGCATTTTTTTTTTCTTTTTTTCTTCTTTTTTTTTCTTTTTCTGCTCATTCTGTTGGTTTTTGGTTTTTGCCCTTCTCCCCCGTCCCTCTTCTCAGCTGTTTCTCTTTCCCTCTTTCTTTCTCCCCTTCTTTCCCCCAGTCAAGTCTGTCCCATGTTCAGTAAGTGAAAATAAAATAAACAATAAAAGGTGAATCAAATGGACCATTACGGCAAGGCTGGGATGGTCAATTTGGTAAAGTAAATCCGTTGGGCATCTTTCTTTGCCTTTAGACAACAATTCTGATGGCAAAAGAGCCAAACGGGACAGGCAGAAAGAAAAAAAAAAAAAAAAAAAAAAGGTAAACCCTACAATATGCATACAGAGAAAAACCCAACAATCATATGAGCTCCTATGAGCAAGCACTTTGGCGATAGTGGGAAGGAAAAACTCCCTTTTAACAGGAAGAAACCTCCAGCAGAACCAGGCTCAGGGAGGGGCGGGGCCATCTGCTGTGATTGGTTGGGGTGAGAGAAGGAAGACAGGATAAAGACATGCTGTGGAAGAGAGACAGAGATTAATAAGAAGTATGATTCAGTGCAGAGAGGTCTGTTAATACATAGTGACTGAAGAAGAAATACTCAATGCATCATGGGAATCCCCTTTACAATAATGTATCTTATCCTATTTTACCTTATCTGTCTAACCACAGCAGTCTACACACAATTTGCTTATTTCTTCCACTCAAACTCTTCTCTTTAAAAGTATGTGATATTAATGACAAATGCACAATAACCAGTAATTACCAGTAATTAATGGGTCTGAATGTGCCTTACGTACAATACATACAATGCAATGCCTACCATGTACATTTCTCCTGACACTTGCTTTAAATCTGATCTACAGTTATTTGTTTTACAGGGGCTGCATTTGGAAAACCAGCACATAATAACAAGCGCAGTTCAAACATTTTAGATTCCAGGCGTAATTAACTGTATAAGTTCATTTAATTTTCCCCTGCATGAAATAATTAAACTGGGAGCATCGAGATCATCACCCCCATGACACCTGCTGGGTTGTGTTGCTTTTTAATTGACTGCTGCCTGTACATTAATTGCCTCGTATGGTCAGCTGATAAATTAATGATAATCAGCCATATGGTGTGAAATTGTAATTACAACAATATAGAAGATGTCAGCAAGCCCACTTCCATACACACTACACTATGTTTAGACATCTTTGTGGGAACCTAAAATTGGCGTTTCTGAGCTTATGATTAGGTTGTGTTTGGGTTTAGGCATTTGTTTTGGAAGGTTAGGGAAAGCATTATGTCAGTTAGATGCCCTCACGGAGATATGAAAATGACTGTGTGTGTGTACCGAATAGTTTAGTGCCATAGCACGTTTTTGCTTGTTGTCTCTGAGTCAGAATTAAACATGGAGAAGCAGTATTTCATTTTTATGCTCTACATATTTGGAACAAATTCCCATAAAAATTGAAGTCGGGCTCTCAGGGCTGCAGATTTTTGCATTTGTGAATTTATTCATATCTCATACAGTAATGTTTTTTCCTCCTGTTTGATCTGTAATTTTTTTTATGTCTTTTCTAATATCTGGTGTTTTTTAAAGTACACATATGATTTATAGTATTGCTCCACAATCCGATTCTCACCCGAGAAAGAGAAGATTACAGTTTAAAAGCACGATTAAAAAGACTTGAAAAGCTTTAAAGATCTGCATCGTCTACACTCATGTTATGATATCCTTTGAAGAACTGCGTAAATTCAATCCCAGCAGAAATTATACCTAATTTTATTACTGCACTGTGGCTGCAGAGTATTTTAAAGAGTCATCTGTGGGTTTGAATGCCTTATTGTCCTGCCTTATTTTTCTTCTTGAGATGTCTGGGGTTTTAGTTGGCAGTGTTATCTTTTTATCTTTCATCTTGGAAATTTATATTATTTATATATTTATAATTTAAAAATGTATAATAATTTTTTTAATCTACCAAATCTGTTTTTTTTTTAATTTACATGCTATACATGTTTTCTTTGCTGGGATGTGAATTATTGTCTTTTTCTCTACGAACACATTTCTGATTTTCAAGACAAAGTCCAGCCTCCTGTTGTTGCAACTGGACTTCAGGAAAGAAGTAATCTTTACATCTCTCCCTCCTTCTCCTTCCTCTCCTCAGTCGCTGATAAAATGAATAGCCAGCTGTTTCTCTTTCTTCTTCAATAGCTCAACCTTAATAGAAACGAGCTGACAGAGGGGCTGGGAATATGAAACCAAGAACAGGAGGGAGGAAGAGAAAGTGACACATAAACCTGAGGAGGGGGGATGGGTGAAACTGCACAGAAAGATGGGGAGATATCAGAGGACTGCAAGTTAAGCCAACCCAGTGTTGGTTACCCGTCTACATTCTTTGTAGCCATTCCTCTTTCTAACTTTCTCCCTCTCCTTTCTACACAGCAGCACAGGCTGAATACACACTCAGTCCTTCACATGTAGGTTATTTACCCGTGTTTGCTCATTTATATTTAGAGATAATGAAGAGCTGCATGAACCAAAAACAATCAGTAGTGTAATACTGATGCATCACCAGGTTCTGTCCACCAGATGGCATCAGAGTAACAGTCCAAGCTCTGAGTCGCACTCAGACCATTTCAGGGTTACAGTTCAAAGCTGAAAGGTTTTTTCCACTTTTAGTTCATTTTATATTAATTATTTTACTGATCTCAAACCAGTTGAGATGATTGTGTGTTACTGAGTTAAATTGCGCTCTCTCGTACCTCTGCAGGTATGCCATTTGGACCAAGTGCCTTTCCACTCTCTATCCTCTTCATATCTCTGTTTACTTCCTCCTTACTCCGCTGCACTTCCTGACTCAGTAACTGTGCTCCATCCATCTTCCTCTTTCAGTTCAACTACAGTTCACTATAAGCCTTTGCCGTGTCTCTCTCTCACAATACTCCTGCCTATCTCCCTGACTGTCCTGCTATTTTTCTCTAACTTCTTCCTTTGAATACTTTCCTGTACTTCCTTTCCAGTACTTCCTCATTCCACCATCGCTTCTCCAAGTCCTCTTTCCTCTGTCCAGATTATACACCAAATCTTCGTAGTTTTCCTCACAACTGTACTTTCCGAGTCCTCTGGTTACTCTTCCCTAGCACCCAGAGCCTGTCTCAGCTCCTTCCTGAACTCTGTGCAACATTCTTCAAATTCCACCATTTAACCTTGGCTCTGCATTCACTCACTTCCTCTTCCTGAATTCTGAAGTCATCCTATAGTCTGATGCTGTCTAGCTGCATTCTCCCCTATCACCACCTTAAAGGCTTCTGTGTTCTAAGTTGTAGTCCACCTGTTTGCACCTCCTTCAGTCTTATATGTTACATCATGTTCCTTCTTCTGAAAGTACATGTGCACCACAGCCATTCCCAAAATCTTGTGAGGTATAAAAACACACGGATAACATTCATCAGCACTCCTTTGACACCACTGGCCCCGACAGATTCAATATAGAAATCTCATTCTTTATGATATTCATGTTCGATTACTCCAACCCTTCTCATTTATTCAGGCTTGGCTTTTAAGGGACACCTCACTCTGTTCCTTAATATCAGGTACATACTAAGAGACAGTGATCTCACTTTCTGGTGCATTTATGTGCCCCACATACTGCACATGAAGCACATGTGTAGGGACACTTTTACTGAAATTTGAATAACCCTGAAGACGAACCCTGAAGTCATAGAGGTATGTTAATAGACAAGCCTTGACACTGTTCCCTACCCACAAACCACAAAACATATGCTTGTGAATTTAAATCAAAATACAACTGAAATAATGATAACAGCATGGATAAATGAAAGATTTGACAGTAGGCATTCACTGTCTTTATGCTTGTTGTTGTAGAAGTGTTCCTGACTTGGAAAAAAATCACGTGCAAATTGCTCGGTGGAATAACTATAAAAAACGTAGTAATATGGGCAAAAATCACAGATATCTGTATAATAAACAGTTAAACACACTCATTTAAATTAGGTAAAGACCTCGTTTATTAACAGTGCACCATTAAACCAGCAGTGTGTACTATGACAGCAAGGTAGATTGGGTGTGTGAATTAATGCTGGTAATGCAAAATCTTGAGCCTGAGGTTTGCCCAGAGGCACTACACAGTGCAAGAAATGACCAAAGTAGGCATATCCCCTCTCACTGCAGCTCTGCCTCATGGCAGCTTGCAAAATAATCACAAAAATGTAACATATTTTTGTGTTCATGGACGCAAATTGTAACATTTTGTGTGTGTATGTTAGTGAAAGGTGAGGTGTCACTATGGCAACCAGGACAACACAGTCTTGAAAGATGTGACAGCTGTTACATTTTGACTTAAACCATGGTAATTTCTTAAATGCCACCCAGTAGATTAATGCCTAAACCTAACAAAACCACATACTTGTAATTAATGAGGTATTTGGAAATCATACAAATAATGTGTAAAAACATCTGAGACATGAATGACTTAAACCTGAGTGTGGTGAAAGTCAAGATGTCTCTAAACAACCAACCTCCTTTTAGACTTTTTCTTTGCCCTTTAAACACTGGATACAGCATGAGACTGTCTTCATGAAAAGTCAAGTTCAGGAATGCAAAATAATGTTGGGAAAGCTGTGATGAGGAACACAAACGATTTGGAAATTTGCGTCCAGCAAATCTCACTGTATGATCGCGTCACATTTGACCTCTGACCTCTGTCAAGTATTGCTGCCATTGTTTGAAATGACAACATATAGACATATAGGGAATTAGATATCGGGATTCTAAATATCAAATTACGTTTGGCTTCCAACATCTTCCTCAAGGTCAAATAAGGTCAAACTTTCAGTTCCTGCCCCAAGTGGAAGAGTTTAAGTACCTTGGGGTCTTGTTCACGTGTGAGGGAAGATCGACAGACAGATAGGTACTGCGGCTGAACTGATGTGGACGCTGTACCGGTCCGTCATGGTGAAGCGAGAACGAAAACGAAGCCCTCGATTTAGTGGTTTAGAGGGAGGTCAGGGCTTCTCTAGGCTGCTGCCAATGCGACCTGGCCCAGAAAAGCCGAAGAGGACGGATGGATAGTTTGCATCCAAATATCACGTCACATTTGACCTCTGATCTCATTTTTACATTTCACATCTGCTTTCTCTTTAAGTTGAACCCATAAGGTTTTGTAGTATTGTCAAAAAATGAGCTGCCTAGTGGGTTAGAAATATACTGTAGTATAATATTATATAAGAAGCTCAAGTTATTTGTGTCCAGTTATTTATGAATCAACACCTATTATCCATTTCCTGCTCCTACATAATGTTTGTGTAATCAGAGTAAACACCCGTCATGCTGCCCTTTTCTGATTTTTACTGCACTACAAACTTCTTAAAGTATGTTTAAAAAAGAACAAGGAAAACAAAATGAATATACATAAAACTAAATACTCCTCAGAGAGTGTGGTGCCTTGGTGAGGCTTTAATTCTGTGAATGCATCCTGGTTTTATTTGAAAATGCAATTTCTTTGTATTCTTACTGTTTGGGGGGTGGGTGCAAAAATTCCCTGATGAATTTGTATATTTTCTCACTTACAAAGAAATGATGAGCCTCTAATTTTTACAGTAGTTTCACTTTAATGGAGAGAGACAGAAAAACAACCAAAAGGTCTAGAAAGGAAAATACATGAAATTCTAAATTAATTTGCACGTCACTGAGTGAAATAAGTATTTGATCTTCTACAAACCACTGAGAATTCTGGCTCCCACAGACTTGCTGTGAGCCCACATGGCACACAGATTACGATCAGTCAATCAGTTACAAATACTCCTGATGTCAATTTGTTATGTCTATAACACAAATCCATTTTTTCCAGTCCAACATCTCCACCACCATGGGCAAGACCAAAGAGATGTCAAAGGATGTCAGGAACAAGATTGGAGACCCTCACGAGGCTGAGGTGGACAACAAGACCATCAGCAAAAAACACTTGATGAGAAGGTGACCACTGTTGGTGCGATTATTCAGAAATGGAAGAAATAAAAAATGACCATTAATCACCCTCAGTCCGGATCTCCCTGCAAGATCTTGTTTCATGAGTACGAGCTCATCCTTAAGTTTGCCAATGAACAGCTAACTGATTCAGAGAAGGCTTGGAAGAGAGTGCTGCAGTCTGATGAAAACTAAATCTAGCTTTCTGATTGAACCGTCCATGTTTGGAGGAAGAAAAATGCAGAGTATGACCAAAAAAACCCATCATCCCCACAGTCCAAGCATGGAGGTGGAAACATTATGCTTTGGGGCTGTTTATCTGCACAGAAAGACTCCACTGCATTACACTTTCATTGGTAGTGCCTTCGGTGGCTCCCCTGAGAGTTTATGACGTCCTGCCCACTTCACCTGCGGCTTTATCAATGGTGTCTGGTTGCCAGGTCAACACTGGAAGTGTGTGGCTCAGGGAGACAGAAAGAGAATTGTATTTGGCAAATTTAAGTGACAAATGGTGACACTTGATAAACGTTCGCTGAAAAGACTGAAGTGGCCATAAATGAAAGCAAAGAATACTGCTGATTGACATACTACCTGCTAGTAAATACGTTAACGGCTCACCTAGGTAACCGGAGCTGTAGTCACTAGCTGGCAGCTTGAAAGCGACACTGCTTTACACGAAAACATTTTCAGAAATACGGGATTTCCAGCTTTCACTTGTACTCATCCTCAACCTGTATTCATATACATACGAAAATGTCTGTTCTGCAGGCACAGCATCGACAATGCGAACACGGTTGCCTGGGACGGAGTCGCATTTCCTGCTTGAACTAAGTTCCAGCTTTCCTTTCGTCTTTCCGTCTTTAGCTTCTGTTGTTTTGGCGGTGGGAGTAATGCGAGCGCTTGCTATCGCGTGCGCGTAACTAGGTACATGAGCGGAGGGAGTAGAGATGAGGAGGTAGCGCACGCGAGGCAGAAAACCCGCTTTCGGATTGGCTGAGAGACACTGGTACCCAGCTCAGTGAAGCTCGAGAAATTCGCCTCAAACGACCGGAAGTTCCACCGGAAATCGCATTCTTACATTGTCATGCAACAAACTGTAAGAAAATAATATTTGGGATAGAATAGATTTCCACACAAAGTATTACGTCACATTTCATTATATCAGATAAGCTGAGTTCGGAAAATACTGACCAAAAACTTCGCGGTATTCGGTTTTCTGACGGCGTGTTTTGGCCGCATCCTGGGACGTGCTCGCGGTTGCTGCTAGCTTTACTTTGGTCCAGAGAAAGAGTGAAGGATGTGACTGAAGCCTCTTTCGCGTGCCTCATCGGCCCTGACTCACTACGCCGTTTGTGTACACTCCTACTGCACTTTGCCTACGAAATGGAGCTCGATGGAAATTAGCAAGCGTGTACCTCTTTGAATTCCCACCCTTACCTTTGGAGAATGATCCACCGGCAGGTTATTTTATCCCAGGTAGGTCGCCTCCATTGTTGCCTTAACGTTGATGTAGTGTCATATCCTGCCAGTCTCCAGCAGCGGGCCCAGCGTTCGGTAACCCGCATTTATGTCATTCTCTTCCGTGTGGAGGAAACGTTACGCTGAATTTTTTAAACAGTGAGTGATTTATTGTAACAGTACATAACGTCAGCAAAAATATCAAGTACATAGCCGCAGCATTTAGACAGAGTGCCTTTTCAGAGGCGGTTTACTTTAAAGCCAAACGTGTTTCCCCAGTAGCTTAATTTTCTATTGCTGCAAGGGCGTAACATCCTTTAAAGTTGTTATTTTGTGTAATAAAACATCTAAATTGAGACTGTGTCAGCTGTATTACACGTGCCGAATTGAAGGGTGGCGACTGCTGTATGAAGACATTAAGCCATGTTTCAGTGAAAACCTTGCCCTTCTCTGGTAAGCAGCGCTGCATTAAATTAATTAATTTCTTGAATGATGTTTGGCGTGAATGTATTGGCGCTGAAGATGTCGGGGCCCTACAGCGTCGCACTGAGTTCTTCCTCCTTATTTGTAATGTACCACGAGCAGGCTATACAAGAGAAAGGCTTACCCCCTCCGGTCTTTGTGCGAGGATTCCCATCCACAAAATCCTCTTAAATACTGGAGCCACACATGATCTGTGTATTTCCTTTTGTTTGCTTCTGTTCTTTGGAGACATGATAATAATAATAATAATAGAAAAGGTATAGCCACGAAGGGATGCATATCACCAGTGATGGTGTTTGTCTAGCTGTCAAGCTGCTGAGTAAATTGTGACCCACATAAATCCCTGTAACAATGGGGAAAAGGCAACGTTTACTAGGTATTGCACACTACCATTTGGTTCTTACTATGAACTCAGATCTTCCAGTATCAATAGGGCAAACCTATTTTTTGCTGGGTTTTCTGTTCCGCTTCTGAATGGATGCCACTGATTTGCCACCAGCTATTTTTAACATATTCATAATTATGCACATAGGTATGGTTGGTACTAATTAATGGTGGATATTCTCATATATGCAGTATTTTTGTTGTATAATGTCAATGATGTTCATAGTTCCTTTAACTGCATGCAAGTCTGCAGTGGTTGGCTATCACCAGAGGTGAACTCAGGTTGTTTATGATGAATATGAGAACCAGACCCTGATGTTTTCATGTATCACCCACTCCACTGTAAGTCACACAGGGCTGAATAATGTTTCTACTAGAAAGCCTAAGAGGTTTGAGCACATCTTTGTGACCTGAGCTCTGAAGATAAGCTTTTTATGTTTATCTTTCTGTGGGCATTGCAATAAGTAAAACGATAAGCAATTTGAAATTGACAAGCACTGTTTTCTTTGAGTGGTTCACCTTCTTATGCTAAGAAATGTTAATCAAGCAGGCTCAAGTGAAAAGGATTTTTCTAATGGATTGTCAGATTTAAAGCATGATAAACCAGAAAAGCACTTTGTTATTTTAAGGGAAATCCCTGCTTAACCAATCCATTCTTCTGTTTGATTGGGGTCTCTGATTATTGAAAAAAGCATAATCATAATTATTTCTCAGTTATTTATTTTGATTGTTAGTTAATATTAACATTCACCAGGTGGATGTTGAACTACTTGGGGGTAGGGTTAGGTTTCATGCGAACCAAGTGTAGTTTCAGAAACCTGAAATTAATTGTTTTCAAATGAATTCTCTTCCATGCATTTTGGCTTTATAGATCTTCACTTGTGAGATTACATTTGGATACACCAGGTAGATGAAAACTTTGTTGTTTTGTTCCAACAGAACTAAACAATGAGTGACTTTTGGCTAAGGTGAAACACTCATTTGATTTAAAACACAAGACAGAATAATCTCATAGTGAAAATAAAAAAAAATTAAGCACTTTACCCAGATTTTCTTTATTCATAATTAAATGTAACACAAGTTCTGATCCAATCAGCTGAATGTTGCATTATCTTTACATAATTCAGCATCATTGTGGATTGCATATGTAAAAACATATTAGTTACACTGGCAAGAAGAAAGTCAGATTTATCGAGAGAATTCTGTCAAAGCAAATAGAAGTGCAACATTTTCTGTTTGGCTGGAGAGAGGCCAAGTCAGGTCAACATGTACAGAAAGAGGAGCAACACAGTTACTGTAGCAAGAGCAGGTTAAACATGTCTTTGTCTGCTCATGCTAACTGTCATGGCAACTCGGATACAATCAAAACAACACCCAATATGGGAAAATGCTGTTGAGTGGATAACTCCTCAAAGTGATCAGGTAATGATATATAATAATTAAAACTACCATGATGTTCCTGCCACAGCTGGCTGCCTAACATTATGTCCTGACACCTGACAGTTTTTCAGCAGAATAAATGACAACATAAAAATTGATCTAAGCAAGCAGGAATACTGTAAATAAGCCATACAATAGTTTAAAAAGAAATATGAAAAATGGAATAATTTAGGATAAGTGCAGCAGCTTCTGCCACTTAGCTGTAATGTAATCATTTCATACTTCAGCCTGTTAAAAGACACTGCTTAAATGTATATGCAAGAAACAGAAGAGGCAGATTTCCAGTAATAAAAGTGTACTTGATAGAAGACTATCACTGCATGAGAAGTGTAGCCTGTAGCTTTTTTCATTCAAGACGTTTAAAGGACTAAAGGTAGTTTAAAGGTTTCTTTTTAGTGAGTTTTGCAGAGAAAAGTTGTACGCAGTCAGAAGCTCTACCAGCACTTATTATAGTTTGGTGAGTATCAAAGCTCACAATACAAAAAAACTCAACGTAAGCAACACTTACACTGTTTTCTAGCTGTTTAACCTTTCAAGTGAGAGAAAAAAGTGTGCAAGCTATCATAAAGTGGCCATTTACTGCATGATGACAGCAACTGCTGCAACCAACTAACTTGATTAATAAAGTGGAAATTGTTTGATCATGGATTATTTCTGTCTCTAATATGATTGTCCTAGTATTGCAAGCTTTAAACAAAAACAACATCTGCAATTGAATTGTGTGTAGTTGGGGACTGGTAAAGATTTTCAGTGTTTTCAGTTTTGTGTGTGTTTGTTAGCAGTCACTGCTTTGTGTCACTTGGTTTGATTTAGACAGTAGCGACAACTGTACAACATGTTTATCAAGTTTACTGGGACATTATAAGAAGCAGAGTATGCCATTGGTCTTTATTCCTAATGATGTGGCATAATAGCAGTTTTTTTGTTTCAGTCCTTTAACATCCCTTTTATAATTTTATCATGGCTAAATTGTGGATATTTTAATATTGAACGATTCAAATAATGCTGAGAGATAATTTGATTTTAATGACTTTTCTCATCTAAATAAAATATGGAAGGAATTAATTCTTCTTTATTCCCAGGAAAGTTAATTTGATTTTGTGCATCAAAATGGGCTGTGTTAAGTGTCTACAGAGGGAGGACCCCAGACTCATCCTCTTAAATAACTTGCGCTACTTTACCACTTTTAGCACAACAGACCCAATCTGATCCTCCACACTAGAGTTTTAAAGCCTGTGCTGAAACCAAGGGAAAAAAAGATACTTAATACTAGTGGTGCAACGGATCACGGTTGATCCGTAATCCGAACCGATCCCACTCCACGGTTCGGCACGCACGTGATCCGAAGATTCGATAAAGAAGAAAAAAGTATGTGTATGGTGCACGTGGTGGGTCTGTCAAGCGATAGTTATGGCCAGCGCTAGCAGTCCAAGTAGAGGAGCAGAGGAGTTTGCAGCATTTAAGCAGCCCTTTGCTGCCCAATCCGACCGGGCTAAAGCTATTACAGAAGCTGTTGGGGTGTTTAGCTGCAGACGGGAGGCCGTATTCTGTTGTGCAAAACAAGGGGTTTAAACTATGATGAACGTGCTTGAGCCACGCTATGATGCGCGTCTGCTTTAGTGGCAAGATCGTACCCAGGCATGTATGAGCAGGAGAAGATTAAAGTTATGGCTGAACTGTCCCAGGCATCTTCTGTTGCCCAACTACAAACGGGTGGACCTCCAGGTCAACGGAAAGCTACGTGACCGCTCATTATATCACAGCGGAGTGGTAGATATAAAGCCCTGTACTGCCCTATATTGCACCTTAATTAGTTTTTATATAATTGCGTGGAATAAGTCTTGAGTTGAATGTTTTTAACAGGCAAAAAATACTTAAAAAGTTAATAAGTAAATGTTAAAAAAATTTCTTTTTTTCTTTTTTGCTGATCCGAAAATTGATCCGATCCGTGACTTAAAACCGTGAGATTTTTGATCCGGTGCACCACTACTTAATACCATTTGCAATGCCACTGGGGAAAACAGAGCAAAAAATGCTGTTATTAAAAAAATGGGAAAAGATTAGAATAACACACGGTAACAGCACCATTTAAGATGTCTGACGTAGTGCAAAAAACATGCCAACCACGTTAGCATTTATGAGAACTCTTTAATTTAGTGTGAAACTGGAGCTTTACTGACCTCTCAAACTCCTTTATGAGGAATGCTTTGGGAGGTTCGTTGTGCTGCTTGACTTTGTTGCCACCACTTTGTAGGGTCATTTGCACAATATAATATAATATCAAATATGTTGTGTCTTGGTCCAACTTTTTAAGCAGCTGCCTAAAGAGGTCCTTTTTTACATGTGACTACGTTAGTAAATTCCATTCATTCTTGACTTTTTCTGTCTAATGGAGTGCAGATTGCGAGTGCTCCTGCCACACTTGGTGGAGTTATTTGTTTACATTTATATCGAACATCACCAGCTGTTAGTGTGTCCTCGTCTGTAGCTCAGTTGTGTGTTGTTTCCACCTTTAATGGGAACAATATCTTGCTAATTAATGCGCTTTATTGGAGGTTTTTGAAGTAGCTGTCTTTTTCGACTCATCGGAGGCTGACATGTGGCTCTTGCTCTCAGATATATCCCGGCTTGTCTTGTTGCTGCTGCGTGCACTATAGAAAGTGCATGGCGTTGCTATAGAAGTGATTGCAGTATGACATTTTCATACCATGCAACAATTTAAACCAGTATTATCACAGATGATGAGATATGGCACAGCCTGAGAAGACTATTGTTGGTATTAAGACTATTATAAATCGGCATGCTGTTATGATTTTTAGTATCTCACAACCCGTTTTTTTCTTTCTTTTACTTCTTGGATAACACTACTGCACACACAGCATCAGGGCAAACATAGCATGCTGTTTATGGCCTAAAAGTGTTTTTCCTTAAGAAATTAAACTGTGGTCAGTATTGTGGTAGACCTCAGTTTCATTAAGCTGTCTTTCCATTGAATTTTTAATCCCACAGACAAAAACTCAAGAACAATAAAAAACAAAACGAAACAAAAGCTAAATTTACTTTGCCAGCTTACCAGCTTTGTGTGCAAGAAACACTCATGTGGAAGGCGTTATTCTGCAGAATGGAAATGTAGGGACACAAACAGATCTTAACAGGAAGAACTAGTATCTGCAAGTTTCATTACATGCAAACAGTATCAGTCAAAATATTCAATCCGCATCTAAAACTGCTGCTTGACAGTTAAATAACAGAACTGAAGTTGCATGGACTTACTCACTGGAGTTTGTGTACACCTTTAAGCATTATGGGAACTCTATTGTAGTTCTCAAAGTTTTTGTACTGTATATTGTAGCAGATACACTCAATGTTTGTGTGTCCCAAATACATGGGAGAACAACAGGAGTCTAACCTTCTCTGGGCAGGACCTCTTGTATCATTTCAGTACACTTTAGGTTTTTTCCTATTCTCAACTGTTATTGGCTACAGTACATAAAATGATCTCCAACAAAAGACATACATCAACACCAAACACACTAGACTGACACTGCAATGTTGTAATCAATCTGCAGATCTTTTCTCCTGTATTGTACTGTGTGTAGTTCTGTTAAATGATAGAGTAATTTGATGGAGTAACTCCAACTTACTTTTAAAAATAAAAACATTACATTATATTTAAACCAAGTTCAAAATGTCCTTTTCCCCAGCAACTGCTTGACATTGCTGGGAAAACCATTAGAGCTCCGCATTGATGGTATAGCCTAAGACTTCACTGCATCAGCAATCTGCTCTCGATCTGTTTAAAGTACAAATAGAAGTATTGATATTCGGTTTGTTATTAGGTTTTACCAAGAGCACAGGTCATGTTTCTGATTCAGAATTGAGCGGATTGTTACTTTGTATTAAGTCGTTTTAGCAATTTGCTTTGATTCTGTTTATAGGTCTACAGTACATTATTTACAGGGACCAATAAGATCGACGGGTACATTAGCAAATGGGTCCAGTCTTAGTTTAAAAGCACCAGTGGGTGGGGGGGTCAAATTTAGCGCTGTTACAAAATGAATGGGTTTGGGTTCAGTTAGTGTTACAAGCTGTGCTGAAAGAATATTTGATTGTATGAATGAAACTTCATTCGAAAGTGACTATTTATTATGAGCCTAATACAAAATCCAATCCTAACCATAGCCAATGGCCAGTTTTGAGATGAAGTGAAGACTCTACTAAGTGACCACATTGCTGATGATAGTCAGGTCATCACTCAGATTAATACTAGTTCTGTAGTACACTGTGTTTTGCAATACTGTGTTCATGAAACTCATGAAACGTGTTCATGAAAATCATTATGTTAAGTCCATGTTGCTCTCATGTGCTTATATTGGTCAGGGAGCTCTCTGTTGTAGTGCTATCACAGTAAAGGCTTCCAAATCTCTCCCATACTGGACTGAATGTGATTATACCAGTTAATTGTGCAAATGTAAGAATAAGCAGGAAGTACAAGTGGGGACATTTCCTAGGAGAGTTTTGCCTTAGTGTAGCTAGCTATGGCACTGTACTGATGTGTAGCTATGAAACTAATGAGCACTGTAGGGATTTGAATGTGACTGTATAGTTTTTGTCTTCTCTCTTATTTGCATATGTGTGTCACACATGAGCATTGTTTTTTTGATGCATATGTAGTCAGTGAGTGTGTACTCAGTGTATCTTTAACTGTTAGTCAGGCTGTTAGAAAATAGAAGGGTGAGTAAGAAAATATGAACATAAGGTATCAGTGTGTTGGGATGTAATATTGATCATTTTTTCATTCACACTGACGTGCAGATATGACCTGACTCTCCAGTCGCAGATGTCAGACTGTCCTTGAGTACATAAACTTTTACTGTATTGTGTTTAGTCACAGAAATAGAACAAGTGCATTTAAAGATTTGTTGTTTATCCTGATTAATGGAAGAAAATTAAACTCTTGCTGCAGGCTCAATCATATTCTGTCTTATTCAAATTTTTGTCTCCCATTCTTTAACCTCTGGGCCGTTTTTAGCATAGCTGCTTTTCCTGTAGTAGGTCAGTCTGTAGTAGTCCTGTTACATCTCTTGGTCTTCTGCTTCTCATAGATACTCTGCAGTCTGGCCAGAGAGTAATCCTTCAATTTGCTTTTCGTTTTTGGCAAATGGACAAAGTTGCAGGGAGGCAAATCTGGCAAGTGGTCCAGCTGGTGAGCAAAGTTTATGTTGGTGTTCCAGAAAAGGTGCCTACGTGATGTTTTTCCTGCTTGCCAACACCAGCTCTGATTATTTGCGGTAAGTTTCCTCCTCTAGCTAAGTGAGGATGTTACAGTGGAACTAGGGGCTGAGCTCACAGTGAAAAATCCTGCGCATAGTCCCGGCTTTATGACTGTGACATTGTAGACTTAGAGGCGAAATTCAAGCCAGATTTTGGAGAGTTACTGAAATTCGACTAGTTACATAAAATGATATGCCATTGCATGGCTATCTTTGGAGCTATTGTTGGGCTAATAATAAACACAGAAGCACGGAAATACTTTAGGGTGAGGGTTGAATTGTTCCTAATTACATGTTGGGGGTTAGTCTCTGGTACTTGATTGGCAAAGTTCTGTCGTAGGGCAGGAAGAAGACATGGTTTAATTGGATTCATTCTCCTTTTAAGGGGCTCTGCTGGGTGTGCTTGTGGGAATGCAGACATTTTGCAAACTTGCAGGGAGGCAGCTCTTGTGCTTGCATAATAAAGTTTGGTTGTGTATAAGTCAATGGGAAAATAACCTGTCACCTACGCAAATACTTTGCTGCTTAGTTGATGGTTTCATAGCTGGTGTCACATCTGATTGTTTATTTCATAAATTATTGCCATCAGATCAGGGTGTTGTTTAGGGTGGGCCTTAGGTGGAGACACCTGGGGACCTACACACACCTGAACTAAATCTAGGAGACACTGGGGGGTAAACTAAAAATAAGGCAAAAGAGTCTAAGAGAACTTGACAGAAACACTTAAAACAAAGACAAATACTAGACAAGAAACAAAAGGATACTGGAGATAATAAAAGAGATAATCGAAACCAATTTTAATATATCTGACATAAATTTCAATACAATTATTTTTTTTAAATACATTTTTTTTATTAAGGTGAAAATGTTTAATAATAAATATCAAATTTAAAAAAAAGTATTTCACCCTCAGAATGTATATTTATTCAGAACAGTGCGCATGTATTCAAATTGTTATGTATTTAAATGGTTAGAACCTGTTACTCTGATGTACATAACAAAGTCAGAATAACATATCATGATATTTAGAATGGCCACATATCATTCCCTGTATTACTCTCTGTTGTCAATATAAAAAGTGGCAGTAAGTTTTAAATAGCTGTATATGGCATTATTAGCACTTTGCCCTTCAGATCAATCTGGTGACCTTAGAGGAGATGTTAGCGGTGGAATATGGAATTATATTTTAAATCCTTATGCATTACTTTCTATATTTTGGCTGTACACAACATTTGTTAGAATAATGGTTACAAGACTTTTTGTCAATGTTCAACTAATACATGATTCAGTAAAAGGACTAGATGTTATAGTCCCTGATAATGCATTGCTTTAAATGGAGAGAATCTTGAGGGATGGCTGTTATGAGGAAAGGCAGCCCAGAAACTTTACCAACGGGACACATCGTTGTGTGCCTCAACTTTCGGTCTTTTACCCAAGCTAATCTGCAATTTTTCGGTTAGGTTTAGTGATTAGAGATGTGATCTAGATTATCTTATTAAAATTTGGGACACATCGTCAGTATTCATCGGGTGTTTCGGCCATTATGACTAGACACCCTCATCCAAGGAGGCCCTGCCAGGGGTGATCAGGGGTGTGTCACTGGTTTATGTTAAATTGTTATTTCTCTTCTTTCCTTTTTTTTTGTGTCTCCATGTGTATCTGCCCTGAGTAAGGCTAATCTTACGTTGTAGGCCACAGTCTTCAAGGTCATTAAGATGTAAGCCAAATTTCATAATCAGAATACTTTTTTAATCCCAGAGGAAATTATGTTTACATTTTAATGGATTGTTGAGCCCAATCTACACCTCTACAATGTTTTCTTTCTAAACTTTCTGAGCTTTCACCTTTACAGACAGACATTTATGGAAAATCCAAACCAAAATCGTAACTTCCATAGCAGAGGTAGAAAAAACAACAAAATAGTCCAGAACTTCTCAGAATCTCAGAAAACTCAGAAAATGCTCTCTTCAAGGCTGAACAAATGAGCATATATTAGTGTTTTGCTTCTACAAATCAACACTTTTTCCGCTGTTGCCCCACATGTGGAAGTAATGCTACGTTTTGCTTGAAACTGCAAGTTATTGTGTATATTGTAACACTAATGGTGTGTTTCCCTCAGTGCCTCGGGACATTTTATGAGCCAGGGTGGCTGTTTGCTTATATAACACAGTGATAGTAGGCCTGGGGCTGTGTGGAGAGCGAGGATCCGTGGCACTTTTTTGCTAGTCCGTTAACCCTTGGTTACGTAGAGTGACACAGCTACTGCCCAGTCATCCCATAATAGTTAGTCTTCATCCTATCTATTCTTTTACTGATATTTATTTTTTATTGAAGTTTCATATTTTCAGGTTGTGATGAATTCACAGAAAACAACATTCAGAGACTTCTTGTTAATTTTTGTAGGGTTGCTTCTCCCCTGCAGGAACACTGACCATGTGAACATCTGCAGATGCACATGAAAAGTGATTTTTGTTGTATGTGTTGTAACTGTGTTGAGTCTATTTGTCTGTTCTATCTGTGCTATATTTGTGTGTTCTCCATGTCTCTGTTTCCACTTGTTTCTCCATCTGTGCTTCTTTTCTTGAAGTATTCATATTTTTATCTGATAAAGATGAAGTATGAAAAGATGATGATGATGTTTCCCCCCCTAACACCCTACTTCACTTTCTCCTCTGCATTCACTGCTTCTGCTTTTTGTTTCTGTGGTTTGTAACACCCCACCGTTCTCCTCCCACTTCCCTCAGGTTTTGGTCTGCTTTGGGTTGACTGGTCATTATGCTGATGCAGCTCTGTAGTTTCAAGGTCAGTGCCCCCTCCTTCCTGCAATCACTCTCCAGCTTCTTTGTATGTGTACCTCCACCCAGCTTCTGTTGTGCATTTACGAAAGCTGCTGCAAATTTTACACACACACACACACACACACACACACACACACACACACACACACACACACACTGGTTGGACGATAAAAAAAAATCTTATTTGTAAACTGTAAAAACTCCACAACTGTATTTTAAATAAATACCATAGCTATATATGATAAACTAAAACCTTAATTGACTCGACTTACAGCTTAAAGTGCTACAGAACAACACTCACAAACTGAAAACTTAAAACTTTGGTCAGTTCCAAAGAAATAAAGTAGTCATAGTACAAGAAAAAAAACTACCTCTACACGGCATCAGTTTTTTGTATACAAACAAACAGTTTTCAGTTATTGGGTAGAAACATTCAAATGTAAAGAAAGGAGAACAAAAACAAAACTGGCACCTAATTTTGGTCTGCTTATTCTTTAAACGGTACACCTTTGTTCACATGAAGTACAGTACTGTGTCGATAGAGTGGGCAGTGAGTTGTAATCAAGGTCAGTTACTTTAGTCAGTGCATGCTGCTCTGCTTCTTTCCTGAACTTTAAATAATCAATTCCCCAATTTCTCAACAATGTTGTCATCTTTTGAACCTTGGGCTGTATCCGCTGACGTCAGCAGTGTCAAAGCATCCTGTGGTCTCACTTGGAGTCCGGTACAGGCAGTTTTTCAAATTGGTAGAGTCCATATGAATTATTTTTCTGGCTTTTACCTGTACTGCGAGTCGAGTGTTTTCACCAGTGCATGAAACCACATATTTTTAGATACAAGTTTGTAATGGCCATTTTCTTTGTGCGTATTTATTACACGGCGTGCTGTGGGGAAAGGCCTGTTCTAATGTTTGAGTCTAAGGTTGATTTTGAGCACCTGACGGCTCTTTTTTTGCTTCTCCTCCCTAAACTCTCTTTGATTACTCTTTCACGTGATCCTTGCGTAGGTGGTAGAAGAGGTTTGTCGTGTTTGAGTCTGGGGTGGGGACCGGTTTCCTTCATAATTTGCATAGTACAGTTTTCTGGTCCGTGTCAGACTTTTCAGAACCATGTCCATGCTAGCCCCTCGTTTAGAAATAAGGTCCTCGTATTGTTTTGACCGGTCCTTCTGTTTGTCATCATTTCAGTTTATTTTGAAAAATCTCAACAGGATCTTAAGCTTTATTGTGAAAGGTTTATGTGGAAAATAAAGAAGAGGACGGCGGCTGGGTTTACCGCCGTTGTTCCTAACGGCAACGCGTGAAAACAGTCGCCTGTCTGTTTTAAATATAAGATAAAGAGAGAACTTTAAAAAATTAATATGGCAACTACAGTGTCCATCAAAACGATGAAAAAATATTGCCGTAAACAGTTTATTTTGCGACACCACGACACAAACAATAGCGTAAAATGAAACGATAGACGTTTCATGTTATTTTGGTCAGCACCCTCTGTCCATAATAATGTAAAACTGGCTTCACTGTCAACAGTGAGACTAGTGTTGCAGCAGCTTTAAGTTCATGTCAGTTGACCTGAGTTGTTCCTGAACACCCTAACTAATCTGAGGGTCTTCTTGCAGACTTTGGCAAAGCGGTGACACATCCAAATAACTTGTACTCTCATACAGTTGTTTGGACTGATGATCTTGGAATCTGGAGTTGCTTAGAAATGGCTCTAAGAGACATTCACAACTTGTGTAAATCTGCAATCCTCGTTCATAGCTCTTCACTGAGCTCCTTGGACTTTTCCGTTGTATTGACAGTGAGTGCTGTCAAACAAATCCTTTTTATGCTGGCAAAGTTGTAGTTAATCATACTAACAAAAAGTTAATAGGCCTTGGCTTTCACAAATATAAAAGACATCATAGAACCTTCAGCACCACCTCTCTACAGTCAAGTGAATGTACAGTCTGTCAAACTGAAATGTTTCAGATCATCCAAAAATTCTAATATGAGACAAAAATAAACCAAGTAAATACAAAGAATGATGAGTGTGCCCATGTCTCCACCATGTTTGATAGATGTCATGGTATGCTGAAGATCACGAGTTGTGCCTTTCCTCCTCCATGCTGTTTTCTTCCCATCATTCTGGCGCAAGTTAATTTTTTGTAGAACTTTGCAGGCTCTTCCAGTTGCCGAGGGTAACTAGTGGTTTGCCATTCTTGTAACCCTCTCTGTCTCTTGATTGTACACTTTGGACATCAAGTTATTTTTCTTAATCAAGAAAAGAATTCTGGTATCGCCCACATAAGTTTTGTTCTGAGTCTTCCAGGCCTTTTGGTGTTGCTGGATGTAAGTGATACAACAGAAAGAAAGCACTGGCCAGTTTTTGCTTTCTCTCTGATAGGTTTATTTTTATTTTTTCAGCATATTGATGGCCTCGGTGAAAACCTGACACATCCAAGTTGAACATTCAGAGTGCCCTACATATATTTTATTTGTGTGGCTGCCAAGGAATAATAGGCAGAGACCTAATAGACCTGACCATGAAACAGCTTGTACATCAGTTGACCAATTCCTGTTGAGACTCTGAAAATGTGGTTATATATCTCAGAATGGCTGTAATTTCTACTGTGATCCTACCATTACTGTAGGATCTGCTGTACAATATAAAGCGCCTTGAGGCGACTGTTGTTGTGATTGTGACTGTTGTTGCGCTATATAAATAAAATTGAATTGAATTGAATTGAATGCCATGCTTTTGTTAAAAACTGTTAAGAGCTTCAGTACAGAGACAGAATTACAAAAACTGTGTCATCATCTAACTGGCTCACTGTCAGTGTTCAAATGGGACCCACAAGCTGACACATCAGCATATTAACTTAGGGCACACAGACTTACTATAACTAAGAGATAAAGCACAGACTATACACACATAATAATAAGGTGAAGGTAAATTCCACGATTGTTTTTTCGATTGGAAGTGTCAAATTAGAAGAGCAGAGGCAGTGGTGCGTCCCTACAGTGGCACAGGATGACTGGCAGGCTGATTTAACACTGATTTAGTAGCTTGCATTTCAGCTGTTGGTCACAGTTAAAAAACAATCTGCTAAACGATTAACAGAATATTGCTGTGTTAGCAAACACAAGCTGCTCTGCTTCTAGCTGGAAGAAGATCTATGTTTGACGTCAGTCATCAGACAACATTAAAATACATGACCGTTTTCTGTTATCAGCGCATCATCATTGCATTGTTGTGCAACTGTGTGATCGAGTTGATATTGAGGATATTTTTTGTTTTGGTGTCCACCAAGCTGCAGCATAAGAGAGAGCACTGACCACCATAGTGATCAAAATGTGTATAAAAACGTGAATTCAGTCACTTTATTGTTTTAAACAAGTTTTTGACAGATTTCTATTTTTTATTTTGTTTTTACAAAAGCCGGTCAAATAAAGTTATATTGTATATGAAAATGCACTTTTACATTTTAAAGAGGCCACAAATTTTCAACCACTGTAGGTACTTCGTGTTTTTGTAGCTTTGATTCTGCTAAAAGCTTCTTTCTGTGTATGTCGTTGCAGAACTTGTACCAAAATCGGTTCCTGGGCTTGGCGGCCATGGCATCCCCAACTCGCAGCAGCCAGACCCGCCAGCGCTGTAAGGATGCGGTTCGGCACAGCTATGGCCCTGAGTCCTTTGCTGTCAATGGCCTGAACCAGGATGCTTTTATGTTGGGACTGTCACGCTCCACCAGCGACACTGATCTGGTCTCTCCAGATGCACGTTCCACTCTTACCATCAGCTCTTCCCACTACATCATAGGCCAGTCCGAAGACCTGGTGATCACATGGGACATCAAGGAAGAAGTGGATGCTGGAGACTGGATTGGGATGTATTTAGTTGGTAAGATGTCACGTGCTTTGAGATTTTAGAGTTTTAAATATATTGACTCTGAAAGTAGTGTTAAAAAAATCTTATTTGTTTTTGTACAGTATGCTACTCTGGTTTGCTGTCCTCTGCTGTGATGGTTATCACGTCATGATTTTAGTGCCATTTGTCTTTGTTTAAAAATGGCAGCATAAGTCCCAGAGGTGGAAAATAAATCAAAGATGTGTGTAAATAGAGAGCACAAGTGGTTAGTTAGAAACTGGATATTACAGCATGCACAAACCACTTGTAGTCATTTACCTTACTTACTTTTCTGTATGTATTTATGTTATTGTTTGACTAATGGTAACATGTAGGCTTGCTAATGAAGCTTTAAGACACAAAGCAACAATGTAACTTCAGTGCTCTTCTCTGAAAAAGCTGATAGCTCTGAAGTCTGTGATATAGATTTTCATTCAAGCAGGCATGTCATGCATCAGGTAGTCTGTTCTAGATAGGCAATATCTGCAAACATACAGTCACATTAAAAACAAAGTACACCCAGTTAATTCCAAGGTTTTACATATCAGGCAGGTCTTAAAATGAGGTAAATACAACCCGAGATGAGCAACAGCACATGAGCTGTTATGTTAGAAGAAATAATTGTTGTATTATTATATCATAAATTATTTATTTAATAAACACTAAGCCAAATGCAGAAGCAGTGAGTGAAAAATTATTTACACCCTATGATTCAGTATCTTGTATAACCACCTTTAGTGGGCTGTAACTTAAATAAAGTAACACTTTGGGAAACCTTCTGGTACACAGAAGAGTTCGTGGTGGACATGGTGGTGTTGTTAAAATGACGCAGCAAGACCACGGGAGAGCCGTACGTAAGCGAAGGATCAGAAACCTAAAACTACTTAAGCATTGTTTAAAATCAATAGTGGGCCAACATTTCTCCACAACGATACAACAGACTGGTACATTCATACATAAAGCGCTTATTTAATTTTCAGATGTGCTAAGGGCCAAATAATCATGTCCTGATATGTAAAACCAGAGTTTACTTTATCTCAAAGCAAAGGATTTCCACTTGTCCAGTTGTATAAGTGAATACCAGTAGTTTCAGCTATCATTTTATTTTGTTGCCAATACATTACAGAAAGAAATTCAGAAGCTTGGACGTGCAGTATGGTTTGAGCTCTCATTCATCTCTCTTTCCAGATGAGACGTTATCGGAGAACTTTCTGGACTACAAGAACCGAGGCATCAATGGATCTCACAAAGGACAAATAGTCTGGAAAATTGATTCTAGCTCCCACTTCAGTGAACGTGAGTAATAAAAAATGTTTTTTTTGTTAATATAGGGAACACTTTGTCTCTAAGAAAATGTGAATGTCTTTCACCAAACAGCTCACAATATAAAGTAAAACAAACGATTCCACGTCACTCACGTTATATTGGATTTTTGGGGGGAATTGTGGACATACGCAGTCAGTCGTGTCAAAAAGGTAAAACTTTAGTGTTAAACTACAGTCAAGATGATATTAGCAGCTGGTGACTTGTGACCCAAATGAAAACAAATATCTCAAACAAGCACGACTCTACCACCTGCTCCATATGACAGGCAAAACATAGATGTGGCTTCCGGTCGAGTGAACGCTGCCGCGCTTGGCTGCCGCTGCTCACCAGTTATTATTATTACTATTACTATTTTTATTATAATTTTTTTTCAGTTGCTGACGACAATGTGAACCAAGTATCTAAGGCGCAACCCTGTTTTGACTTGTTTTCGCAACATTTGCGGGCTCCTATTGCTTGCGCTGCAGCTGTCAGCTGGTTGTTCGGTCCTTCCGTTTGTGTTCAGTGCTCGGCCCTGATTAAGATGCGGCTCCACAGGGTGTTGGTGTGGCTCGTGCTCACCTGGGTTTTTTTATCCATCATTCATCACCCGGCGACAGCTCTTCTCCAGTACTCTGCTACGGATCTTTTGCGGCTCCATTTTTGCCTGGCTGTCTCTCCACCTGTGGCTCTATACTTCTACCCGGACATCGCCTTCCAGCCCCGCCACAGGTATATCCACCGAGGGCTTCGGCGGAAGTTCAATATCAGTGACACTAACTCAATATTGTCCATCTGGTGAAAAACTCGTTGTCCTCCCCGCAAGACTGACCGGGCTGTCGACCACAATGTGCTGGCCCACCTGGCTAGATCGACTAAGCCTCCTGTCCAGCATGGTAACTCCAGCATCAAGTTTGGTCTATTAAACCTCCGCTCTCTCACTGGTAAGGGACATCTCGTCCATGATCTCCTCTGTGATTGTAAGTTGGACTTTCTTTGCTTGACTGAAACATGGCAACAGCCCAATGACTTTGTTTCTCTCAATGACTCCACTCCATCTGAGTTTGTTTACACCTGTCAACCTCGCATCTCGGGGAGGGGCGGAGGTCTCGCGATAATTCACCGGAGGCACTGGAAAGTGCTCCCTGTCTCTGCCCCTCCCTCCCATCCATTTGAATACATTGCACTGCAGCTCCCTGGATCTACCCCCACCATCATATGTACTGTTTATCGGCCACCTAAGCCAAACAAGGAGTTTTTAAATGAATTTTCTGCTCTTCTCACTCATTTCTCTGTACTTTCTCCAAATCTGATCATTGCTGGTGACTTCAATATTCATATGGACAATGATAAAATCCCTCTTTCTTTCCAGAGATTTTACCTCCTGCCTGGAAAGTTTTGGGCTTCTACAGTACATAAAATTTCCTACCCATTCTAATGGTCATATCCTGGATTTGGTCTGTTGTTCTGGCATTACCCCCACCCATTGTAAAGCCACATTGTTTCCCCAGTCTGATCATATGTTTATTTCTTTTGATGCAAACATAAGCGCTTCCAAAACCTGTATCTCTCGTAATATCACTTTTAGGAAGATTAGTAACATTAACCCAGCTGTTTTTTCATCTGCCGTCCATGACCTTCCATCTATCCACTGCTCCTCAACCCCTCATGAACTCGTTTGCCATTATAATGTCAACCTTCATAACCTTCTTAACATATTTGCTCCCCTTAAACATCGAACTGTCTCATTGCGTCACCTTAAAGCTAAAGAACGCCAACTCGAACGTCTATTCAAGAAAACCGGACTTACTGTACATAAAGAAATGCACAATGATCATGTTCTGTTCTATAAGGACTGCATTGCCTCAGCCAAATCTGCTTACTACTCTGGTTTAATTAGTTCTAATGAAGGTAACTCCAGGTCCCTCTATTCATTGTTCAGTAAAATTACAAAACCTCCAGACACATTCCCCTCCCACATGTATTCTGTTGATTTTTGCAACTCTCTTATCTCTTTTTTCACTTGTAAAATCTCAGACATTCACTGTCAACTTAACTCTTTAGGAGCTCCTGACTCTGAAGTGGACTTCCTGGTTCCCCCACTGTCTTCCTGTCAGTTATTTTCAAGCTTTACTGTTCCCTCCATAACTGATGTGTCTAATCTCATTAAAAAATCTAAGTCATCCACCTGTCAACTTGACCCTCTCCCTACTGTGTTAGTTAAAGCCTGTCTTCCCTCTTTAGCACCTCTCATAACCAGTATTATTCATTCCTCTCTGAACACTGGGATTGTTCCTGAAGCACTGAAAAAGGCTTCTGTTATTCCAACTCTCATAAAGCCTGGTGCAGACCCCAATAACTTTGATAATCTTCGCCCTATATCAAATCTCCCCTTTATTTCAAAAATTCTTGAAAAAGTTGTCGCCACCCAGCTTCATTTACATCTCAATGACCATAATCTCTATGAACCATTTCAATCTGGTTTCCGCCCCAATCATAGCACAGAAACTGCTCTGTCAAGGATTACCAATGACCTTCTGATGGCAGCTGATTCTGGCCTCCTATCCATCCTCATCCTTCTTCATCTTAGTGCGGCGTTTGATACCATTTCTCACAATATTCTCCTGAACTGGTTAGCTTCCATTGGTATTAGTCACACCCCGCTTACCTGGTTTACCTCCTATCTCTCAGACCGCACTCAGTTTATCCAATTTAAATCCCATTCTTCAACTCTCTATCCTGTTTCTGCTGGTGTGCCCCAGGGTTCAGTATTAGGGCCTCTTTTATTTATTATTTATATGCTCCCTCTTGGTATATATATATTCCGAAAATACAATATAAATTTTCACTGTTATGCCGATGACACCCAGCTCTACCTTTCTAAACCCAATTCATCCCTCCCACCTACCTCCCTCTCAAACTGTCTTATTGAGATTAGATCCTGGTTCTCCTCCAATTTTCTCAAACTTAACAGTAATAAAACTGAAGTTTTACTTGTTGGTACACCATCTATCTTAACCAAATCCCACAGCTTTTCCATTAACATTGAAAGTTCTCCCACCCTTCCCTCCCCTCAGGTTAAGAGTTTGGGTGTCATAGTTGATAATACTCTTTCATTCCAGTCTCACATTAATTACATAACCCGGTCTGCTTACTTCCATTTACATAATATTAACCGACTCCGTCCCTTCCTTCCTCCCCATGCTGCTGCCATCCTTGTCCATAGTCTTATTACGTCCCGTATTGATTACTCCTATTTGGTCTCCCTGAAAGGTCCCTTCATAAACTCCAACTTCTTCAAAATTCTGCAGCTCGGGTCATAACTTGCACTCCGTTAAGTGCTCATATTACCCCAGTTCTTCAGCAGCTTCACTGGTTTCCCGTAGAAGCCAGGATAAATTTTAAAATCTTACTTCTTACATACAAGTGTGTCCATAAATCTGCTCCTTCATATTTGTGTGAGCTGCTCCATATCACCACTGTTTCCCGCCCTCTCAGATCATCATCTGCTATTCATCTTTCTGTTCCATCCTCGCACCTTATTACTATGGGGAACAGAGCTTTCAGTCGCTCTGCTCCTCGGCTCTGGAACTCTCTTCCTCCTGCACTAAGAAATATTGACTCCCTCTCCGTATTTAAGACACAGCTCAAAACACATCTGTTTAAACTGGCTTATTTGCTTTAATGCTGAATTTATCTGTTGTCAAGCTCTGTTTTGTAATTTTAACTTATTTTATGTATTTTATGACTACTGTTCCTTTTATTGATTTTGTTTTTGTAAGGTGACCTTGGGTTTCTGAAAGGCGCCCTCAAATAAAATGCATTATTATTATTATTAGAGGAAACAGTGGATGGAAAGTAGTGATGTGTTTACAAGGTGGTAAAGGAGGCCTTTAAGCAATTTGGATCAGCTGAAGGACCTTTCAAGGGGTTGTTAGGATAACCTGATGATAATGAGTTGGAGTAGTCAAGCCTAGAAGTAATAAGTGCATGAACTAGTTTTTCTCCATCATTCTGAGACAGAATGTTTCTAATTTTAGAGCTATTGTGCCAATGCAAGAAAGCAGTCCCATATATTTGTTTAATATGTGCACTGAAGGACATAGCCTGGTCAAAAATGGCTCCAAGATTTCTCACTGTGTTACTGGAGGCCAAGGTAATGCCACCCAGAGTAAGCATCTGGTTCGATACCATATTTCTGAGAATTTAAGGGCCAAGTAGAATAACCTGAGTTTTATCTGAATTTAGAAGGAGAAAATGGGAGGTCAGGCCTTTACGTCTTAAAGACATTTCTGCAGTTTAACTAATTGGTGTGTCTCCTATTTGTGCATTAATGTGAACACTGAAGAACATGTCCTAGTCAACAATGATTTCAGGAGCCCTCACAGTGTCACTGAAGTCATCGGGCCTTTAACCTTTTAAGACATTTCTGCTGTTAAACTGCAGGAATGTTTTAATATGTGTCGTGTTGAGGGAGAGCACACATTTTCATTGCTATGCAGATAATACGTAACTCTAAGGGAAGCCTGAAAAACAGTGTGTAATCTAAATAGAAGTGGTCCTAGCATGGAAGCTTGTGGAGCTCCATAATTAACCTTAGTGAGTTAGGAAGACCATTTACATGGACAAATTAGAGTCTAGATATATATAATTCAAACCACGCAGAGTGGCACCATTATTACCAACAGATTGCTTTGATTTGGCAATAGTAACTTCTACAACTGTGCCATCAGCAGCGTTCTGACGTATGGATTTCTAGTGTGGTTCCCCAGCTGCACCAAGGCCGATCAGCAAGCACTCCAGCGGGTGGTGAAAGAAGCTGGCAGAATTATTGGAACAAGTCTGCCAGAGATCAGTAATATCTTCCCCACTCGCTGTCTGAGGAGGGTGCACAGTATCCTGCGGGACCAACATCACCCTGCGCGCCACCTTTTCCATCTGCTGCCCTCAGGGAGAAGGTACAGGTCTATACAGGCCAGAACATCCAGACTGGCCAACAGCCTGTATCCACAGGCTGTGAGGCTCCTGAACTCTCTGCCCCCCTCTCACGGACAATAACCATATCCAACTTCTTAATAGCAATGAACTGGTCTGCATTGGTGCATCATATCTTTATTCTCTTCCCCCTCCTGCCCCCCCCCCCCCCCTCTTTCTTAAATAGATAACTATCATATCTGATATCATATCTCACAGTACAATAATATTGAATGGGTTGCATTGTTGTATTTTGTCATGTTTCTCAGGTCTTTGTCTGAATTTCTACGAACATTATTGCTAAGGATTGTCTTATTGCATTGGAGTCACACTGGGTTAAATATGTACACTTGGGTTTTAAGGGGTATTTATTATTTTCTTCTTTTTTTTTTGGGGTTGTATGGAAGCCCCAAACGCAATTTCATTGTTCTTGACAATGACAATAAATAAATAAATACAATAAAATACAAATACAAATAGTAAAATCATTTAGTTTGTTGGTTTGTTTGCTAATTTATTTCACTCATCTAAGGATACAGAAGTTCATTTAGCCTGTTGATGATATTTAGTAATATCATGTTTGTTTGCTGTACTGAAATCCAAATCCAGGGTCTTTAAAATCTTTTGTTTCCTACCCCTGGCAGGCTTGTTCTTTACCGTGTGGCTTTCTTTGAATTCCTTTTTTACTTCACACTCCAGTCCTTGACACTTGGAAATCTGTGATAACTTTGTATATTCATCCCCTGCTTTCTGAGGATGAAAAATTATTTTGTTTCTGACATGGTGCGTTCTCAAGTGACAGCTATACTGTGTGTGAATTGGAAGTTAACTGCCAGTTTTAACTTGACTTTACAAGCTTGAGCTATGGCTCAACCAGAGCCGCTACCAGCCTCGAACCGCGTCAGTATGTTTGCCTGCAAGCTGCAGTCACCAATAAAATGTTGTGTGTGTTTTCTTTCTGCATTCATAAATATCATTATCACAAATGTCTTTGAAATATCGTGATATAATTTTGAGCCTGTTTGCACATCCATAGTTTCAGCATAAATGCTGAGTAATGTGGTGATAATACCTCACAGCACAGTATACCTGAAAATCAGTGGCAGTATCACTGTACTGTAGTTTATGTCAGTTTGGACCAATACTGTTTTAAATGGCTTTATATTCTTATCTCCATATATCATTTTCTATTAGATTGAATTTGTGCCTGAGCTGTTTTTGGAAATAATAAGAACAGTTAATAATATATTTATATGATGTAGGTGCTGAAGAGCTTTTTATTTTTTATTTTTTGAGAAGTCGAAGCTTAAATATAACATCTGGTATCTAGCTGAGGAGAATAACTGGTCCCTAATTTTATAGCTCAGAGAAACCCAATGTTGCTACCACTCCACCTTATGATAATGAAATGTAGTTAATTACAAAGGAAACACAAACAAAATAGGAGCACTGGTTATTGTTGTCACGATACTCGAGTTTTAAAGTAAATACAGATACAAAGGAAGACACTAAATACTCGATACCATTTTCAGTACCATGGGGAAGATTTTGACCCCATTCTGCAACAGCACAAGTAACAAGTCATATCTTGATATGTTAACTAACTAATAAATACAAAATAAGTATTTAACATTAAATTATTATCATTATTCATTTTAGAAAATGGTTTAGGTCATTTGATTACAGATTGTGAAGTTAAAATATATTCAAGAAACTACTAATAAGCCTAGTTATTGTGCTGCTCTACCCTAACACATCTAAATAATCTAATGTAGAAGAAGAGCATTATGGGACAGTGCGGTATTAGTTATGCTAACAAAAAGATGCACTCACCGGTCGCTGCCTGCATTTTAAAGCTGACCTCACTGTTGGCTCTAACAGAAAAGTTAACGTTTATGATCGTAGCAGGAATGACCCGCGCTCGGCAGTGTGAGGCGAGTCTTTATTTACAGTGTGCTTTTCAGTACTGTTGTGCTTTCACCGGCAGCTTTTCAGCTCCTCAGTGCTTGGCAGCTCCTTCCTCTCACTACTACCACCTCGCTTCTTCTCTGGCCCCGGCACATTAGTGATGCTTTCCAATCGTGATGACCAGCCTCCCCTGAAACCACACCCTAAACCCTCTCCTCCACCCCCTCCCCTGCAGCTGAGCCACCAACCACTTCCCACCACGATCATCCTGTGCACATCTAACTGTAGCCTCTCATCCATCTCTCATCCATCATTCACCCTGCTCCGTCCGTCTCCAAATGCTTACATCCTCAGCTCTGCTCGCCAGTACTGAATTTTGCCTGTCCCACTCTGGATTTAACTCTTTACTTGCTCAGTTTAGTTCTCCACACTCAGTTCACCTGCTGTGCTGTACAGTCTGCAACCAGCCTGGTTCTCCATGGGTCCATAATCCACTCCATCCAAAACCCATTCATCCAGGGATAATGATTCCTCTAACCACAGTCTGCTAGCCTCTACCTTAATGAAAACAGATGGCTGATATCGGGTAGTTCCTAATAGTTGAATGGCTAATGTTAATGCGTTTGCTGGCCAGGTTAACATTTATAATAACTGTTTAATACGTCATTGTTTTTGAAAGGAGAGATTTACCGACCTCTGAAATTCCTCCTAAAGTGTAGCTCAGTGTAGCACATTAACGTTGCCGTTTTCAACTGTCAGCTGGAGAAGACAAAGATAGTGCAGTTGGTATTGAAATGGTATTGATACTATTGTAAATGAGTTTCTATATATAATTCAGAATAGATTTTTAGTATTGAATAATATCATGTTGTTCTTGTTTATTTGTTTTTTTCGTTTGACAATCTTAGCACCGGCTAAAACAAACAAACGAGGAAGAAGGCCATGAACCAACCTGGCCCATTCGATTGGACTGCATTGTGATTGTGTTTTTAAAATAATGTGGAGATATCGGATTGAGGTCTTTTGAAATATAAAGTCTAAATGAACAAAGGACAGAGTGCACTGAGCCTGTGAGGCACTTAGTACTGTAATGGTATTACAGAGACACCAGCCACAAGTCCCATCATCAGAGTGAGGGAGAGATGGAGACAGAGCGAGCATGACAGCGAGAGAGCAAACGCAGGCAGACATTCATAAATGGCGTACAGTGACTCTGTTTAGGAATGTGGGAATTGTGCGTAGGAGTAAGAGAGATACAAATAACACAGAATACCCATATCACCATGAAGTCATGTAGGTGTTTCCACTCCCACTAACCTCTATTACACAGGAAGTAGAAGTCAATTTTTCCTGTGACTTCACCTTCATATGACTGAAGATGCTACGTTAATCTCTGAGACATCTGTTCAACTTACTCTGAAATGTATTCTCGTCAGCATGGAGAAGCCTCCAAAACAGCTAATTGAATACAAACTACATAGTTTACATGTAGATAGATAGATAGATAGATGGATAGATGGATAGATAGATAGATAGATAGATAGATAGATAGATAGATAGATAGATAGATAGATGGATAGATGGATAGATGGATAGATAGATAGATAGATAGATAGATAGATAGATAGATAGATAGATAGATAGATAGAGTGCGACTGGTACTAACACATTTCTTTGTATGCCAGGGTTTTAACTCCTACAGCATTAGCCAAGCTTTTGCCCCTTAAGCTACAGCCAACATGTTAGCTGATATAACCAGTAGTTTATCTTCCTGTTAGCCATTTTTCATATAAATATATATGAAAAATGGCATATAAAAACATATAAAAACTGCTTAGTTTAGACATAAAAAACCCAAGACAAAACAAACGAATGTTTTGATTTAATATTAGGGCTGTACTCAGACATTTAATTACTGTGGTGTTCAGTGTTGCCAGCTTTTAGAGTTTAGCCTTTTCATATCAGTGTAGTGGATGGCGATGGAGAAAGTCTGTAGACAGTATCTTTACACTTTGCAACAAAGTGCTGCTTTCCTAACATAGGAAAAGCCCCCCGCTCTCTCTGTTGTGTTCATTTTCAGCAAGGCTTATCAGAGTGACAGAGAGCAGCTGTGCACAGTTTGACTGAACAGTAAGAGACCTTTTGTTGCTTTTAACTTTTTCCCAGAGTTATCATTTTACACATAAATATAAACAGAATCACAGCACAGCTATAACTGCTGTGTACAGTTATTTTGTTTTTGCTAATAACGCCAGCTTTTCAAGTAAGAAAGTACAGTTAGGAAGTCAGAGTATCTGCCCTGCTTGCTGTTGATCAGAGACCCATGTATATTAAATGCTTCTTTTTCTCCTTTGAGCGCTCTGCAGAGCGTCTGCTAAATGCAAACAGCTTTGAGTTGCTGCTTACTCTTTTAGGTATTTTCTAATCTGGCATTCTTGCTCTTGAGTGTAACCTTGTTCTAAACGCTCGACTAACCCTTATCGAGGTAAAAGACAAGGCTCACTCTTTCGAGGATGCCAGTGTTCACAGAAGACAGACGGTTTGCAAGAGGAGCGAAAGAGGCCATCTTTTACTCTTGCTGTGAATGTGGGTCAGTGACCACCTCCTAAGGGACAACCCACACTACGGTTTACATACCTGGGACTCTTTTGGTTTTAGACCTGAAGAAGCTGCTTGGATGAAAGTTGAAATGTCTTTAGAAAACACACAGAAGTGCATTCACCTTCTTTTCAAGCGCTTAAGACTACCATGACTTGGATTACTGAGAACCTACACAAAACGACCTCTTTGAGAGTGTTTTTCACTTGGATGGATGTTGTGAAGTGTTTTTCTTAAGCAAGGATGCAATCATCAATTTGTCTTCGGTTTTTCATTGTTTTCTGTATGTACGCAGTTATTTGTTATGGTAAAAGGACTGATATGTTCCTACTCTGAGCACTCAGAGTACTTTTTACTATAAGCCTCATTCACCCAGTCACACAGTGTGTTCAGTATGTTGCCCGAGGATAATTTGACATGCATACTAGAGGAGGTGGGGGGGGGGGCACCGACCTTCGATTGGTAGACGACGTGTTCCGCCTCTTAAGTAGAGTTGGATGTCTCGAGACTACTTTTACATGGTCTTGGTCTTCTCTTGGTCTCGACGGACTTTGGTCTTGGTCTTGTCTTGGTCTCGCTGTTTCGGTCTTGCTGTCTCAGATCGACATAGTGGTCGGGAGATTTGAAGTCAACAGTATCCATGACACACAATGTAACGTTCGATAATGTGTCATGCACAAGAGCATCAGCTCTAAGAGCCGTGCTTAGAGAGTGCTTTGTAGTGAATCAGAAGAGTCGACTCCCATTGAGCGAGAGCCGCTCCTCACTTAATTTCCTTTTGCTGCTCAGCTCTCACACAGTGGCTCAGCTATGCTCCAATTCTCCATATTGTGTCCAATCACATGCGAGGATATAGGATAATATCATTATGTGAAAAACAGAGAGGGTGAGAGTCAAGTGGAGCGTGCGTCTGTCCTCTCAGTGAGTGAGTGAGACAGTAGACAGCGGTGAGGAGGGCTGTGCGAGTGCGTCGCAAAAACACATAAATATGCCTGACACCCGTAAACGAAGCAGCATCTGGCTGCAGTTTAAAGACTTTTTTGTCTTTGTCTTGGTCTTTGTCTTGGTCTTGGTCTTTGTCTTGGTCTTTGTCTTGGTCTCGTCTCGACTTTGTCTTGGTCTTAACTCGGTCTTTCTTGGTCTTGGTTTTGTCCTGGTCTCGATACCCTCTGGTCTTGGTATTGTCTTGGTCTTGGCGGTCTTGACTACTAGTCTACTCTTACGCCACAGATATTTGTCTTGAGGCCACTGTTGTTGGGATTTTGATGTGATACAAGTAAAAGTGATTTGAATTGAATAGCATTTTTACCAGAGGGGTGTAATTAGGGTTAACAAGCTGTGACAGTCTGGGAGAAATATTGATACCTAAAGGTCTGTGAAGGTTCTCAGTCATCCAGGTCATCGTAGTCTAAGGAGCTTGGAAAGAAAAGCGTCTGGACTTCTTTGAGTTGCTTGAAGACGTTTCACCTCTCATCCGAGAAGCTTCTTCAGTTCTAAGGGGCAAATGGTGGAGAGTCCCAGATTTGGTTTCCCCCCAAAGAGGGACAAAGGACCCCCTGATGATCCTCTACCTAATCACATGAGCCAAGGTGTGAAAGCGGGTGTGGGTCCCAATCAGCCAGGGTTTCGGGTGAGCTCATTGTGAAACCTGGCCCCACCCTATCATGTGATTTCCTGAGGTCAGATGGCCCAGGATGTGAGTGGGCGTTAAGGTGTCTGGGAAGGGATCTCAAAACTGGATTATAGATGGCAGAGAGTTGGTGTCGTCAACCACCGCCTCTGTTCAAAGATGGTCGCTCACAGTGGACATAGATGCTTCTTTCACTCCTCTTTCAAACCATCTGTCCTCTCTGTCCAAAATGTGAACATTAGCATCCTCGAAAGAGTGTCCTTTATCCTTAAGATGAAGATGGATGCTGAGTCTTGTCCTGTGGAGGTGGCTCTTCTATGTTGTGCCATGCGCTTGTGAAGTGGCTGTTTGGTCTCTCAGCATACACCACAGTTAAGTTAAGTTTAGGAGTTTTGTCTTTCGGGTGAACCAGTTTCTGTCTGAGTGTGTTGCTGGATGATACCTAAATATTTAATTTTGACAGTGTGAAGTGGGATGAAATAATGATCTCAGACATCTTCAGAATGAATAACATTATTCTAATTGTTCCAGTGTGTTCATTAGTTCATTCATTACCTGAATGTTTTTTTCAACATTTCAGCTTTCATAGAACTACCATGCTTTAACTAGCCATTAACATAGGTACTACAGTATAGAAAGATGGGCTGAAAGTAAGACATTGCAGTCATTTGTAAGTTTTTCCCAGTTTCAGAATTGTCAGAATGCATGTTTCAGGTGACAAGAACCCAAGTTACTTGGGGTTCAATCAAAGATGGATTTCTGATTGGCCTAACATCAATAGAAGTCATCAGTAAAACTGTCTCTAATGTCAGGAGTGTCATGGCGAGGAAGGCTGGTGTATTTATGAAACGGACCCAAAAGCAGACACAGGAGAAATGAACTAAGGTTTAATAAAAAGTGAGCCTTTATTGTGGCTGATAACATAAAGAGGCAACAAGGCCAAACAAGGGAAAACCTAAACTGAAACCTCCACTGGAATAAACTAAGATTAACAATGAAAACTGTGACAACAAAATGAGCAAGAACCTAGATGTGAAACATGAACATGGAACGGTTTGGGATAAGGGGGGTTGTACTGCACTGGGTGAAAAATGATTTAAGTGACAGGAAGCAATTTGTGAAGCTGGGTGTCCATTCCTCATCATGCTTAGACATTGCTTGTGGTGTTCCACAAGGCTCTGTACTGGGTCCAAAATGATTTATTATTTATATAAATGATATTTGTAAGGCATCTGATATATTAAAATTAGTATTATGTGCAGATGAAATAAAAAAAATTTGTTCTGGGGGGAATCTAAAGGAGCTGCTGGATACAATTACTTCAGAAATGAAAAAATGGTTTAACAGGAACAAACTATCGCTAAATCTAAGTAAAACTAAAATAATCTTTTTTGGGAATTCCCTTAGAAGTGCACAGGTGCAGATTCATATAGATCATGTGGAAATTGAAAGAGTACTTGAACATACGTTTCTTGGTGTGATTATAGATGATAAATTAAACTCGAAGTCTCATATAAATCGTATACATAACAAAATTTCAAGAAGTGTTTCAATCTTGAGTAAAGTAACACACATTCTGGACCACAAATCACTCCACAGTCTCTATTGTTCGCTGATTGCACCGTATTTGCATTAGTGTGCAGAGGTTTGGGGCAATACTTACAAATGTTTGCTAACATCAATGTTTATATTACAAAAAAGGGCCATAAGGATAATCCATAAAACTGGTTACAGAGATCATACAAATCCACTACAATTTGAGGGAGGAATTAAATTTAAAACATCCTCGTATCCGTACAACATTAAAAAGTTTTTGCATCTCTGTGTGTGGAGTGAAGCTGACTAAGTAAAGATATGAAGCAATGTCCAAGCATGGCGCAGTTTAAAAAGCCGTTTAAGGATTTGGGTTTTGCAGGGCACAGAAACGAGGTAGAGATTTGATAGGGTGTCCTTGTCCAATACTTTCATGTGTGTGCAGGTGCACGGGCATGTTGGTATGGGTATATATATCTGTAGGTTGTGTATCCTTTGAGGTGTTACTGGGGTTATTGAAAATATGTATATATGTGTATTTGTATATATGTATGTATGGATAGATAGAAAGATATATGTATAAAATAAATAAATAAAAATACACGTAACATATAACGTAATTGCAAGGAGGTATTTCTGTAGTCTATTGATTACTAGATAGTGGAAAAGGGGTGGGATTAAATAAGCTTATGCTTCTTCCTGCTCCTTTTTGAACATGAAACTTATATATAGCTCATCGTGGACTACAGGAGGAATGCTGACCCACATCCACCCATCCACATTAAGGGGACGGCTGTGGAGCGTGTGAGCAGCTTCAAGTTCCTGGGAGTCCACATCTCCGAGGATCTCACCTGGACGACCAACTGCTCCAAGCTGGTCAAGAAGGCTCACCAGCGCCTCTTCTTCTTGAGGACTCTGAGGAAGAACCACCTGTCCTCAGACATCCTGGTGAACTTCTATCGTTGCACCATCGAGAGCATCCTGACCAACTGTATAACAGTCTGGTACGGGAACTGCTCTGCCTCGGACCGGAAGGCGTTGCAGAGGGTCGTGAAAACTGCCCAGCGCATCGCCGGAGCACCACTTCCTGCCATAAAAGACATCTACAGGAAGCGGTGTCTGAAAAGGGCTGGGAAAATCATCAAAGACCCCAGTCACCCATCACATGGACTCTTCACCCTCCTGCCCTCTGGGAGGCGTCACAGGAACCTCCGGACTAAGACCACCAGGTACCGGAACAGCTTCTTCCCCACAGCTGTCAGACTCCTGAACTCTGCCTCCTGACATCTGACCCACGTTAAACTCATGGACTGAACATACACACACCCACAATGGACAACTGTACCCTCAAACACACAATAATAACATGGACTGAACCACCACTCACAACCACTAGCACTTTATATAGCCTCTGTAGAAACTATCTACACCCTCACTTATCTTAACTGCACTACTGTATAGCTCTGTGTAAATAATCATTCTGTACATTCGATAATCTTTAATCCTACAACTGTTTACAACTTGCATAGTTCCCATTTCTGTATAACTGTATATCTCAGATTCTGTAAAGTTATTTATTTCATATTCTGTATAGTTTTTCATATTTATATCCTGTTCATAGCCTGTACATAGCTTGTACTCACTACAGCCTGTACATACTTATAGTTATAGAATATTCACAACATACTTCATACCGTGTACATTATAACATACCATAATAGACCCATTTCTGTAATATACTCACATATCTATATTATTGCTAATATATATTGTAATATATCTATATCACTAAAGCACTTCTGGATGGATGCAAATTGCATTTCGTTGCCCTGTACCTGTGCATGTGCAATGACAATAAAGTTGAATTCTATTCTATTCTATTTGTAGTTGTGTTTGCTCGTTTTCCTTTTGCTTTGCTTTGTTTGTTTGTCTCTTTTTAATTCTATGTTGTTGTACTTTTTCAACATGTTCAAAATAAAGATTCAATCAATCAATCAACATGAGCATGAGCAGTAGCAAAAAACCTGACGAGACTTGACATGACAACAACAGAGGACCCGGCAAAGAACAGAAGGAGGACTTAAATACACAGAAGGGTAATAAGGGAAGTGGACATGAGGGGGAAAGTAAAACTAAGCACCGTGAACATAGAAACAAGAGACGTTCAAAATGAAACAGGAAACATGGAAAAACATGAACTGGGACAAGCAAGCTTGACACAAGAGACCGAGGGAGCGAGAGAGGGACACAAGGGAACGCTACATTGACGGGGAAGCATAGAAAAAACATAAACCAGACTAAAACTCGACCAAGACAAACTAATAATAATACTAGAACTAAACATTATCTCATAAGACATCAACAATACAGAATAACACAAAAAGCTGGGACTCAGCCTCTGATAAGGAGTCGGGAGAAAAGGTTTTACGTCGTGTCCTAAAAGCAGCAGTACTCTCAGTCACCCTGAAAATCTTCTCCAGTCAGAAGCTGAGACTTACAGTGTCCACTTATGCTGACCACTTTAACTGGTTTCGTAATATGAAGGTTGCAATGCATGCAGGGATTTGGTAATTACATAAAATGGTAAACTGTAAATGAGAATTTAAGGATTTTGTCACTCAGTAATTTTTATCATTTTACTGTATTTCTAAAAACACTGAGGTTTGAATTGTTGGTTGCACAAAATGAACACCAGTAAGTAATGGTTTCTTTGGAGTCTGCTTTTTTCACCATGTTCTGTATTTTTAGAAACAAGCAGTCATTAGAGAAATGGTGATGGTAGTCTGAATAATTCATGTGGAAAATGATCCCCTGTTTGCAGCTGGATACCAACTGGCTCAAAAGCAACAACATCAACAACAGTAAAGTCCTGCTTTTCTATTAATGTACGAGCCATAAGAACCTAATGATAGTATGTGTTACAGACAATTACAGAGCCACAGCATATGTTTACTTTAATTATTTTAAGTGCATTTTCCAGATTCTAGCCATTTGCGAATACTTTCTCTCCCACACGTCACTCAGAAGCCAAACGACTGGAATAGTTAAGATAAGATAAGATAAGATAGAACTTTATTAATCCCTCGGGTGGGTTCCTCTGGGAAATTCGACTTCCAAAAAAAGCACACCAACGACCGAAGTTACAGTTACAGAACTGTTATATATATATATACACACACACACACACACACACACATATATAAATACAGAGACAAATATAAATAAAATATACAAAGGGGATAAATAGAATAAATAGGAATAAAAAATAAAAATACAAGTGAATTGCACATTTCAAGTATTGAGTCTATTGCACTGTTGACTATTTACAAAAAGTATTGCACAAGGTATTGTACAGTGAGGTGAAGAGGCACTACAGCTTAGTTGTTCCCCCCTCCTTTGTCCTCCTGTTTCCCCTCCCTCTCCCCTCCAGAGAGGAGTTAAACAGTCTGATGGCGTGTGGGACAGTTAACATGAACTAAGCTTGCATGCGGTCTTGCTGCTCCCTTTTCCTTGTCAGAGCATCGAGTATGTTTGAGACAGAGCAGAAAAACATGGAGCTTTAGTATGACCTTAATCTGCTTGTGTGTGTCCCCCAAACGCACACACATACAACCCAAGCCCTGTCCTTCTCTTGTTTCTCAGTAGCCAGCAAGTGATTTGTCACTGCTGTCACTGAATAGTTAACAAATAAACTAATTTAAACAGATAAATGTTTAGTTTTATACACGTACATCCAAACCAAATCTCTTTTTTCATAATCAGAGGCTGCCTCTGGGTTCACTTCGGCACAGATCCAAGCAGGGACCAGGCTGACCAGCAGAGTTTACTTTACCACTTTGCACAGGCCTACACTACAGAAATCTAAAGTCTGTGTTCTTCTGGAGCTTACCTGGCAAGGCAAAGCACACGAATTCTCAAACCCCAGTTCAGGAAAACTTCACTCAGAGATTCTGCGTGTGTCAGCTGGGTCCAGCTCACTACTTAAAGCAGGGGTGTCCAACTCCAGGCCTCGAGACCGGTGTCCTGTAGGTTTTAGAGGCCTGGAGTTGGACACCCCTACTGTAAAGGGAAAATTGATTAGACTGGGAGCACATGTGCTCCCCATCTCTTCTCCTGAAGCTGAGCCAAAATCTACAACCCTCTGCTGCAAGATGTTATAGTTATCTCCAATAAATGACCATGTACAACTGGAAATTGAATGTAATTGTGTGATTCATTTAAAAACACCTGTTAGATCGTCTCTCTGATCGGAATTAAAGATGTTTTTAAATCCTTCTGCAGCAACCATCACTACCAGATTCTATTCATATATCTTGTATTGTATTTTATGCATTGTGTTTTTTCCCCATCATCATTAATCCCATTTTTTTCTCCACAGCTGAGACCCAGGTCTGCTTCAGGTACTACCATGGTGTCACTGGGGCACTGAGGGCAACCACACCCAGTGTAATCATCAAGAAGGGCTCAGCGCCTGTGAGTCTCTCATCACTTTATCTCCTTATTGTGACCCATGCAGCTTTGTGGAGATTCTCACTCAGTGTCTCGTGGCTCGCTGGGAATGACAGTTCGGTTTATTCATTAGCGCTTACTTCCATCGGTTAGGTCAGTCATTCAAGTTTTAAGAGAAGAGACAAGCTGCTCTTAAAATAAGTTAGCTGCAGTTGCACCTATGCTGAATGAACTTGATCCGCTGAGTACACTTGCATCTGACATGTCTTAAACAGACTGCTTTTACAGTTAAACCCCAAACAGAGGTTAAACAGCACAGAGTTGATTTGTCCCTTTAACACTTAGCAAATACGGAGAGATGCTTATTGGTATAGACCTTATCGCAGTACCCAGACTTTAGTGTCATGGGAAGGTCATGGTGATAGAAGGGTGTTATAGACAAGCAACACAGTAATTATTAAAGACAGATTTTAGCCTTGCAGTGTCCACCAGTTGAGCTTTTTAGGGTTAAAGGCAAGGGCTAGGGTTAAACTCAAATTACTCCTTTACATGAAGTTTTCACCTATCCAACTGGAAATTGTTTGACAGAAGAACAGTGAGGCCAAAATGCACGTAGGAGACTTAATTTGAAAGCTGTCGTTGTCTAGTTCCTGAAGCTTATTTACCATGAAGCTAATGCTAACCAAGCCTCTTAAATGGGAGAGGGGAGACAGTGTCACTGTCGAGGGCTGGAAGCAAGCCGACACAGCTCATACTTTACAATTTGAAGGTTATAACATTCTCATATTACTGCCAAAAGTATTTTCCCATTATGAACAAAATGTTTGAAATGATAGTTGAAAGAGAGTCCTTCAAACTATTTGAGTTTGTAACCTTTATTGAGCTTCATTTATTTGTTGATTGCTGTCCATACATCCACTTTAGGATGCTCCAAAAATACTGTAGGCAAGAAGAAATACTTGCAGACCAAATGACTCAACCTGTGGTTAAAATGCATCTCTTAATGTTGCTAACTCTTACAAACTGCCTTTTTAGCAGAGGAACCTCACCTCGTATTTGATATTTGCTGTAAGAAAGGCACATCTGTTCAAGCTTCTTCAGATCTGTGCACTAAGTGACTTTTCAAGGTGTAAATCTCATGCTGTCAAATAGTGCGTGAACACTGTATAAGCAGTAATTATGTAGAAATGCAGTGTTTTTAACAATCCTATTATTCATCAGTGTATCACACAGCATTGTCCTAAGGCCTGTATCAGTCAGTTGCTGTCATCAAGAGGGTGCCCGACAGGGTGATTGGATTTCCATGTTTCCCTTCCCATTCTGCTGCTGTGGGACCCTGGAAATGCTGATGGCCCTAGAACCTGATCTGTACTTGCTTCCTGAGGACAAAGGAATAAAAATAACCACCACAGAAAAAAGACAGGAAGGGAGGGAACAAGTAGAGAGAGCAGAAATCCTGTCCAGTTCAGGTAAGTCATTCAGGTATTTGGAGACAAGTGCTAATGCGGCTGGAGCCTCCCACATCACAAGAAGAAGAAGGAAAATAATTGGAGACGAGAAGAAAGGACATGGAGAGCCGGGATAGCATTACAGAGTGAATCGTCTGAGCTTGTTTACTGTCGCCAGTCAGAAACTGTCAGATGCAGCAGAGAGAGAAGACATTGTGTTTGTTTGTGTATGTGTGTGATGGATGGCATGTGTCTCCAGCTGGGGCTACTGTCTCCCAGTCACCCTAACAGGAGCGGTAGGAGGACAAGGCTAGGCTGGATAACATGGGTAACTGTACATATCTATTCCAACCTGTTCATGTGTTTCCTTTCTGTTCATCTCTTTGGTTTACTTGCATCAGCTTAATAGACGTGTCAAATTGATTGTGATGCAGTAAACATAGAGTCAGCTTATCATTGTCATATGTAGATCATTGTCTGATCTATTATGCACAAAACCTAGCCAGTGGTTAAAAAAATGTATTACAAAAAGTAGGACATTTGCTTTTGGTCATTTTTTTCTTTGTTGTAACAATGGCAATAAATCTTATACCTAAATGGTAAATAGTGCTTTTCTACTTTTTCTGAGCGCTCCAAGCATTCATGGGTTGAGCAGCGCAATTGAGTATGTGGGTTATACCCATGAAAAATCTCCCAAATCTTGTGTTCTGGTGCCAAACAGCTCATTCTGCTATTGACTCTTGCTTGGTGTTGTTCATTTGATTGGAAGATTGAGGTTCGAAGAGACAAGAAACACTGGTACTTTAAGAGCTTTTGTCATAAGAGAGAAATGCTGGTTGAAGAATGGGATAGCGGTGTGTAACCAAGCCAGAGCAAGACATGGCAGGCTGTTGGAGCCGTGCATGGTTCTTTCTCATGCTGCTGAGGACCTTATTCATTTAAAGCATTTTCCTTACAAGCCTGGCACTATTTAAGAGGAAATAAACAGGCTTTCCACTGGTGTAAGATTTATTGTGAAGAAGCATTGTTACAACAAAGAAATTGACCAAACATAAATTTCATTAGAAGTTTATTTGATGATGCTGTAATGCTGTGCTTTAGCATCGCATAGTTTTATTTAGCCTTACCTGAGACAGGTCATCAGCAAAAGCTCTCCTTGGACCACTGTCTTAGACAAGAACTGGGATTCTCCAGGTATAGCCTTGTACCTACTGCCATAGCTTCGACATGGTAGCAGAACAGGAAAGGAGACAACATGTGTGTCTCTTTTCCATTCCTGAAAAGAACTTTTGATTCGTTGTCCTTGGAGTACTCTGTATGTCATCCCTTTGTAGGCCTGGCTGCTTTCTCATGGTTATAATGCTGATGTGTAGAGGGAACAGTTTTCCTGCGTGGTTAGTGGAGGACCCTGTCTTGCAAAAACTAGCAGAGTGGTCCCAGAGGTAACAATCAGTCAGCTCTTTCTGTTAAAGAATATCTTGCCTAGGACAGATAGTGGTGCTCTTTTGTTGATAGCCTTTCTTTGGCAGCTTAATGAGATTACTACCTTTCTATTCTTAAGCAGAGACCTACTCGATTATACTCGATTGATGAATAAACTACAAAACCAAATCACCAAAAAAAAACACCAAACATGTCCAAATATGGTTACTTTTGTCTCAAAAAAGAAAGCAAAAGTGATAATGCTGAAGCTTCAGAAACCAGTGGGTGACTATATAGTGGTTATGTCTATCATCTGGAGTCCCAGAGCAATAGCTTTGTAACTCTTTCCATACTGATGCCAGTGACTTTGTTTCTTAGATGTTCTTGAGTTTCTTTAGGTCGCGACATGAAGTGTTGCCTCCACCCCCCCCACCACCAGCAGAGTCCAGCTAAAAGATAAAACACATTTACTTCAACGCTTCTCCATTTATGAAATGCACTGTCAGAGCAACTTCCTGGGTCATTTTCACTGAAGTGCAAAAAGCACCAGTCCCATAAAATGCAGCCAACAGATCAGCATTAGATGATGGCGTTCCCCGTCCACCCCCACCAGCCCTACTCTCAACGCTGAACTGACATAACCTACTTAACATTACCCTCCCACTCCCTGTCTCTCTGCTCATCCACGCTAACTGATTTAGCTCAGACTCAGACTTTCCGTCTTCAAAGGCAGTGGGTGTATTAAAATATCTTAATACCAGGGTGTATCTGACCTGCAATCAGATGGGGATGCACTTTGTAAATGTAAGCTCTCTTTCGGGGTTGCAATGGTTGGAGAGAGGGGTACTGTTATTTCCATAGAATCAGTCTCGTCTTACATCATTTAAGATTCTTGCAACACTTGAAGGAAGCTCATGAATTATACATACTTTTCCTTTCTTTTATACTTTTAGTGTCTTAGTGTTTGGTCTTTCTCTGAAGTGGGTGGTAAATGATATAAAGGGCGCTACAGATGGATGCATTTGTCATTTGGTTTATCGTGAGATTAGACCCACTGCAGAGACCCATGGTGGCACTTCTCTCCATAACTGTACTCAGCAAGGCAGATTAGCATCTCATTAAAATGAATTGGTCTAAACATCTGTCATTTCCTTCATCCCTTTATCTTGTTGTTTTCTCTGCTGGAATTGTTTCTGTTGTTTTGTTTCCAGTCAGTTGCATAAGCACTGAGAGTGATGCAGCATTTTGTGTGTCGTTGTGGAAAATTCTGACAGCCTGACAAAAAAAAAAGCTTTTATGCAACAGAAGTGTAACTGTACATACAAAACTCATAAATCTGTGTAAACCTATGTTTCAGTAGACCTTGTCTTTATTTAAGTGTCCAGTTTAAGCACAGTGCTGCCTCCTGACTAATGCTTTAAACGTGGCAGCACTACTAAATTCTTTTTCCTTTGAATCCATAAGATCAATAATTATTTTGTTTCCACAGACTAACTATTTGATCAGCTTTTGTTTACTGCAACAAGACTGGGTCATATCATACTACACTATACAATGAAGAATTATCTGTTTGCCCAACCACCGAGGATGCCTCCTCAAACTACTGGTTGTTTATTTGAAACTGATCTGTCTCAAAGTGCGATAAAGAAAAGAAAACACTGAAAGAACTTGTATAAAGTATAATGTATAAAGAAGTGAGAGGTGGCTCAAGACTTTTGCACTGATCAGGACTGAGGTTAGAACTACCATCTACAGCCACACACAGCTGCTCAGCTGTTAACTCTTGTCATTTCTCAGCTGTTGTAGCATCAAGTGCTTGTGATATACAGATATTTTGTAAATTAATTCAACATTTTCTTAACCACATGCTCTAAACGTAGTAAATCCTTCTTCATTTCTATCCTCAGAAAAACAAAACTTATTTAACACAAGCTTTTTGACCTTAATAATTTAGTAGGAAACGGCTTGGATATCCTTACAATCCTCTTCCTATTGCTTTGGCATGTAAGGAAAGTCAAACATGGGTGCTATATGTTAAAGCAGATGAACGATGGGAGGCTTTACACTCCCCTCCATTTCCAGGATCATGAGGACAGAGTATTGATCTGAGCACGCTGTCGGCCTCACTGAAAGCGGAGCTTTAGCAAACACTGTTGAAATGAAGCAGGCCTAAACGCGCATGCATCATTATGTTTCTCTCACCGTGTTCTTTTTGTTTATGAACACCTATTAACTCTTCACATCTGTGTGTGTGCGTCCAGGTACTGAAGCCAGTGGTCAGTCCTGAAGTCAACCATGGACTGGGCAACAGAAGACTTATTAACTTTAACCTGTCAGGTAGGCTGCTTCACTTCAGCTACAGGACAGTGACTTGTGTGTAACTTTACTAATGTGTATATCCAAACTAGAATATATAGTAAAAGTTCAGCTTCACAAATCTGACATCTGGCTTCCTCTGCATTCCTGTGCCGTTTAACAAAACAGAAGATACACAGAACAGCTCGTCGTGAGAAAACAGTTTTACCAACTGCAGACACTCCACAGTTGCCTGTGAAGGTTAATAGACGGTTTAAATAAGCCGCTGCTACACCCTGAAGGTTTTGCTGGGAAAAGTCAGCCAGTGCTCAGCTGCAGAGAGAGAACAGCATGGTTGCACATCCCTGTGGCTCATCCTCTGGAGTGAGTACATGCAAAGTAATATCGATATAATCCAGGCAATTTGGAATAACTGGTTATGTTAATCCGAAGCATTTTGTTCATCACCAAGTTAACAGCTTTCTCAGCTAACGCCATTATGTTCTTGTGACAGTTCTGACAGAGGCTCATGCAGTACGTTAGGAACAATGTTTTTATGGAGGCTTTACAATTTCTAACAGTAAGTGACAGTCGTGCTGCAGTATGCAACGCATGCATTACTTCAGTCTTCAGCCACTGGAGCCAGTACAGTATCTCAGTATTTTCCAGAAAGCGGATTCAAAGTACTTGAAATGATACATTAAATCATTAAAAGATGTCATAAGACAGTCGTAGGAAGTCTGTCTGTGTCGCTGTTACAGTGCTCAGCACACTATATGACGTTCTTTCAGCACTAGTTTCTAGGATGATTTGAACTGGAATTACTGGACACTGCATCAGCCTAATAAAAGCTGCATTTTCACTGCACTCGTTTGCCTTTGGGTCCTCAATACTCCCACACTTGTTTTAGACCTGATGTTTCTAAACACTTATTGCCATCTCCAGGATTTCCAAGCTGAAGTTGGCTGAGAGCAGAAAGCTGTTTACTTGGTGTTCAGGATTAGTCACTAAGCTAACATGAATGTTAGCCTGTTGTTATTAGAAAATGGTAAGATTAACTTCAAAGTGTTCTTCCACATTATCTAGATTATATCTATATTCAGAAATACACATTACTTAGCATATACTGACTTCAGAGGATGAGCCACAGCATGTCTCTGTGCTCTCCATCTGCAGCTGAGCACTGCCTGATTTTTCTCTGCAGGGGAACCTCCAGGTTATGTAAATCATATATTACCTTCAAAGGCTACTGTGCAGTGTCTGTAACTGGAATGTCTGTTTTATTAGAAAGAAAAAATGGAATACAGAGAAAGCCCAGATATTCCAGTTTTCCACCACGGTTACATTTGTGAGTCTGTGCAAACCCCCAGGTGAGCCCGTGACCTTACGTTGATGTGTTAATGGTCTCGTGTCGAGGCAGTCTGGACTTGTTGTAGTGATTTCTCTGCTGCCTATTTGATGTTATTTTAATTTGGGGTAACTCAGACGTGTCAGCCCTCACTCCTTTCTGCGGTTATGTAATTCATGTTTTTTCCCCCTTTGTAGTTTAAGACCAGACTGGGCAGCCTGCTGTTTTATTTTTTCCAGAGTAAAACCTTTATTTGTGCTGGTGCTATAGAGGGGAAGTCTCCCAGCCGTCCATTTGTGCTGATTTTTAATTCTTAGAATGTTTTTAAACAATGTGTTTTATGCTCTGTCACACATCGAGTGTAAGCGCACTGTTGGGATTTAGCTAAAGAATAAATGTGGAAAAAGCCTCACTGTGGACTGCTGTGATGTAATTGTGCTGACGTGTAGATCAGTAAGGCTGAGGGTGGGCTAAAGCTGTGAGTGTTTCCAGGAGCACAGCAGGGATCAGAAACTGAACATGATCTCTTTATTCAGAGTAGTTTGTATATCTGTGGTTTTGTCTGGTGAGAATCTTTCTAAACGTATTTCCTCTAAAAATACTTAGTCTAAACAAGCTGTAGCTTTAACTAAATGAACATCGGAATCATAGACTAATAGAAACCAGACACACGTGTGTCTTCCCAATTTTACAAAACTGTGTGTGTGAATCTTCAGACCTCCAGGCAGTGGGACTGAAAAAGGGGATGTTCTTCAATCCAGACCCGTACCTGAAGCTGTCCATTCAGCCCGGAAAGCACAGCATCTTCCCGTCTCTGCCACACCACGGCCAGGAGAAACGTTCCGGAGTGGTCTGCAACACTGTCAACCCTAAGTGGAGCACAGAGGCAAGCCTTCGCAATTTCTCTCCTGTGTGTTGCTTGCATGCCATCTTTAGACTCTCAGAGTGTTTAAATGACAGTATCAGTATCCATCCTTGGCCTTTCCTGCAAAATGCAGGCTTAAAGCTGGAAACCTAAAGTCAATCACATGTTTTGAGTAAGTTTGACTTAACCAGGAGGAAATGTGCATTCTTTAAACAGTACACTACTTCTATCACCTCTGGCTTTAAAAGCAGCGATTAAACAGCATATTCGTAGATGCGTTTTGTTGGGAGCATTTCAAAGATGGAAACACCATCACCTGATCTACAGTCTAATCTTCAAAGATTTACTTCATAGAGATATTTTCGCTTGTTTTTATATTCCATTCTTTTTAGCTTTCACATGTCTCCATGTTTGATGGTATTCTCATCTAATGAATGCTGGCATAAAGGCATTGTTTCCTATTTAGACCAGATTGTGGTGGTTCATGCACAAGTACATGCTGTTTGTGTTTGTGATACAGACCAACTCTCCTTAGAGAATGTCTGCGTTAAACTTAAGCTTAGCCGCCAATACAGTGCATAACAGCAACAAGTGTTTTCTAGTGCCATGCTGTGAAAGATGGAAACAGCTTTCATTAAAGGCATGTAACGATCCCTTGTTTATTTGTGCTGCTATAGATTGGTGGTCTAATCAGGATATAGCCTGCCTCTTGCTGTATGACAGCTGGGATGGGCTTCAGCCTCCCTGCCATCTTAAAATGGATGCTGCTAAACAGAAGGACCATTCAAAACAAATTGAGGACCTTATTCCTAAACATGGACCAGAAAACTGCACTAATTGTGTACAAATTATGCAGGAAACCGTCCCCACCACAGACTCAAACATGACAAACCTCTCATACCACCTATGCAAGAGTCAAGTGAAAGAATATAGAGATAGTTTACGGATGTGACGCAAAAGAGAGCCGTCAGATGCTCCAAATAAACCTTAGACTTAAACGTTAGAACAGGCTTTTCGCAGCACACCGTGTGATAAATACAAAGAAAACATATCTAAAAATATATAGTTTCATGCATCGGTCAAAACACTCAACTCCAGGTACACGACGCTCAGCGGAAAACACTTCACACAAGTCAAGTTGCCAGAGATTCACAGAATTTACAGAAAATTGACTATTTTGTGAATTATATTGTTATTGGCTGAGAAATGTTTTATATCGGGATATGAGATTTTGGTCACATCGCACAGCTCTATCATATCGGTGTATTTATGTTCCCAGCAGGTGCCCGAGGTCTTGTGACCAGGGCTTGCAGGCCAGCACACTAGATTAAAGAAACCGTGACAGAGCCTTTGTTTCTGTGGCTCCCAGACTCTGGAACTGTCTCCCGTTGAGTTTGAGATCTGCAGACTCTGTCAGTTCTTTTAAAAAGCTCATCTTTTTAAACGTTTTTTTTATGTTCTAGCTTCTGTGAAGCACTTTGTGATTTTATCTTGAAAGGTGTTACATAAATGCAATTTCACTTACTTATTTATAATTCATCCACACACACATTCACACACTGGTGGAGGCAGCTACAGTTGTAGCCACAGCTGCCCTGGGGCAGACTGACAGAAGCGAAGCTGCCATATCGCACCATCGGCCATCACCAGTAGTAGGCGGTAGGTGAAGTGTCTTGCCCAAGGACACAACGACCGAGACTGTCCGAGCTGGGGCTCTGACCAGCAACCTTCCTGTTACAAAACGAACTGCCAACTCTTTGAGCCACGAAAATTTAGCATTACTGTAGTGATAATAGGAACTGTGAAGCTTCCAGTGACAAAATGTCAGAATGTTATACCGTTTCCACATGATGTTATTTTTTGCTTTAAGTTGTTATTAATGGATTTATGAACAAGGCTACTGTGTGTAACCCCAGAGGAGTATTAGAGCTACAGAGAAGCTGTTTGACCACAAGGAGACACAAAGTGTCTCAAGAACTGATACAAAGGCACCCAAATTACAAAAACAAATAAAAAAAGGATTGTGCAATTGTAAAAACAGGCAAACATACAAGGGAAATATGACCAGAAACCGCAGAAGGCAGTGAAGAAAAATGTATGCAGTTAAATGCAGAACGACTGCAAATAAGCAAAAAACAAAACAGGAACTGGATGGAAGTAAAAATAGATTTTAAATGAACACAAATGGATGCGAATGGGATGTTCAGAATGTCTGCAGAAAGACACGAAATCATCATTACTGGATGGCATATAACACGAAAGACAATAAAATCATTAAAAAAAAAACAGTGAAAAGAGACAGAAAACCAGTATGAGAAGAGTCAAGTCTGTACAATCAGAAGCAAAATGATTCTGAAAAAGCTCAAAGGTTTGAATCACACTGACTTCACATAATCATTTCTTCTTTTTTGTGGGAGAAACTATTTCCAAACATGCACTAAGTTTAGTCAACCTGCTATTTTCAGATAACTAAATGCTTCTGGTCTTATTTTCAGTGATGTTTGAAGAAATGTAGCCTGAAAATCTGTTAGTTTGGTTGAATCATGACGGGTAATACAATAATAATACAATGAGCAAAATTTAAGTTATTCAAGCAAATTCACTGTCTGGATGGTGTACCACAAAAAAGTCAGGAAAATAAATTCTATTAATCATTAATATTATTAATGACTTGTGGCTATGTGGTTAACACATCCACCTTATACATAGAAGATCCTAAGTAAGGAGACGAACCCAGTGTCATGGGGTCAAGTGAGGCTAATGTCTCAAGGTTAGCATCAGGAAGGGCGTCTGGTCTAGAATCTGCACCAACTCAAAGCTGTGGATACATCCACTGTGATGACCTCTTAAAGAAGCAGTTGAAAGTACCAATGGTAAATATAAAATGGTAAAGGGCCTGTATTTGTACAGCGCTTTACTTAGTCCCTAAGGACCCCAAAGCGCTTTACACTACATTCAGTCATCCACCCATTCACACATACTGGTGGTGGCAGCTACACTGCAGCTGCCAATGTTAATAATAAACATTTTAGTTCTCTGAAAATCATCCAAAAGGCCCCAAATCAAAAACATGGTGAAGTCCAGCACCTGAATTAGCAAAGGTGAAGCATGGCCAATACCAGCTGGCTCCAACTGTCACATGACACTGTGTGGCAGGCAGAAGGTGAAACCCAATACAGGACTCTCAAGACGAGAGTTTAACTCTGACTAGACAGAAACCAGGAACTGACTGTGTGACTAATAAGCTGGAAGCAGCTACAGTTATACAGCTCACACAGGGCACACAGCAAGCAGGACGACACAACAAAACAAAAACAGAAGCAAACTGAGGGTTTAAATAAAGATTAGGCCAGAGTGGAGAAACTTGGGGAACACAGCTGAATAGAATCAAAATTCTCTTCATTCCCCAAATTGTCGTATTATATAATTTCTCTTATTGTTGAAACAACAGAAGCATTTACAAAGCAAAATGTCCTGCTGCGCCCCGTACAGCACCAGAAAGGATAGTTAGGGTGAAATCAGTGTAATCCATGAAAATCGTGTTTGCTTTGTGAAAAGCAAAAGCACCTAATTATTGTAGACTTGCTGGAAATTACTCTACAATCTGTTGTGGACAAAGCAAATGAGCGGCATAGGAGGAAAACAGAACACAAAAAATGTAAAAAACAAAATATGACGTTAATGTTAAAAGAGTCCGCTACATTTAATTTCCCCACTCGTGCAAAATATATTATGTTAAATCTGTTTGTTTGTTTTTTAGATTCATTCCTTTGTTTTTGTATCCAGACATCACAAGCAGGGAGTAGCTCTAACAGAGGAACTGATTATATGCCCTTGTTACGACCCGGCTCAAAAGCCACAACATAAAAAAGGAGACGAATACCAGAGTGTCGGTGAGCAGAGGTTTTATCTTAAAATGGAAAACCAGGTTGGCTAAAATGGTTGGTGCCACCGAGGCAAAGACAAGCGAGCTCTCTGGGAAGCTTGCCTCAGGTATGCTTTTATCCACACCTGACTAGGTGTGGATAAATGAGGTAGCCAGATATTTGACATGGTTTAGGGACTGCATTGTGAACAATACAAAATGTGAATAAGCAGTAACCATTGTTTCAATAGGAGATTATAAATGAGGTGATGCCAATCAGCACTGTTCTGTGCTTAAGCTTCTACATGATCTGGAATAGAACAGGCATAACTATGCTGTGACCCTGTGATTTGTGCACAAGCTCCACTGATCGCAGGATGTCCTGTGGCACAGTCTCTATCTTTATTATGTCCCTCAGGAGACTCATACAGAGATTTAATGTGGTGTCCCAGTTGACAGCATCCACTCAGCTCTAAGTCACTTTCCTTTTTCCAAACTGATCCCATTTTGAGCGAGCTGCTCAGCTTGCTTGGCAGTGATGTACTGTGTCAACTCTAATGGAACATGCTGGCTCATCCAGCAGACTTTCCATACTGCAGTCCAGCACTGCGCTGTATGAGACACAATTTTGAATCAAAACTGAATGTTTAATATGGCTTCCTGTCTGTAGAAGCAGACTCTGTTGTTTACATAAAGGTGTGCAATTCTCTGTTAACAGATAATTGTGTTTTAAAATGAAGCCTGATTAAACTAGAGCAGAAGCAGAGTAAGAAACCATTAGTAACAATTAAAGGTTGAACTAACGGCTAAAAAGTCAGGCGAACAGAGGTTGACCTGAATGTAACGGATTTAACGTCCAAGTCAATCAACAAAACAGGCTACAGGACATATACAATGGCAAGTAATAAACTAGGGATGTAAGCAAAACAGCAAACAATAGAAGAAGGATAGAAGCAAATGACATGAGCGAACACATGTAACTAACAGTAACTTCCAGGCCATGGCTAGCTGCTCACAAAAATCCACAGCTTCCATGAATAATGCTTTTAAACAGATCCAACTAACTGTGGAGGAACTGAAGAAGTAGTAGACAGGAATGGAAGTCAAGATGAAAAACAGGTGGAGGACCCAAGAGCAAAGAGCCTACAATACACAGTTAAAACACTGAAAAGAACTGAGGGCTGTAACAAACACTGGCAAGTTAGCACAATGACACTGGAAGATTGTGATTATCTACCACTAGACGGAACTAGGCAGTCCATCTGCTTGATGAACTGTTCTTGGGTCAGGATTGTTAGCTAATGGCACCAGCGCAAGAGCGAATGTTGTAAGCACTGTGTGAGGAAGTAGAAACATACCCCTACATTCACTTGAATTTCACACCTAACCTGGTGTCTAATGTTCTGTTGCCTAGCGCTTTAACAGTGACACTGTTCATGTCTATAAAACTGATAATTGTTTCCTGGCAACAGAAAAAGAAAAAAAATGAATTAAGGTGTTTGTAAGAATCTTCTTATTGCAGATGTTCATCAGGGGAAACAAAGACTTTAGATGCTACTGGAAACTTTGGACCCTTCTACTCTCTCCAGAGGTGCAAGAGATTGCCCAGGAATGGTGGCACTAGACAATTGATTTGTCAGTAGGCAGAGGTTTCATACCTATAGATCTGTAGATCTATCACATGGCAGTTTACACCTGTGAGAAATAAACCAACTTTGTAGTACAGAAACCAAAGTTACCTGGATAAGACAGTACAGGCCTCAGGACAGGAGCCCAGTTCATCAGTCACATTAAAGTGGGACGATTAGCCTGCCTGACCAGGCAAGATTGCTAATTTTGGCTTGATTCTAATCAATTAACAAAAAACTGAGATTAAGGTAATTAATCTGGCTGCTGTCCGTTTGCCAGCTCCTTAACATTCACTGTTTTATAACCACTCACTTTAAATACAGTGGACAGCCCAGTGAACCTGCTCTGTATGACCTTGTAGGGATCAATGGCCTGATGTCGAGACGCTTCAGCTCCTCCTGCGTGGTGGATTTGTGGTGCTGAAATGAAAAGAGCATTTTTTTGGCTTGAGGTGAATGTTGTTGTGATTTGGAGCTGTACAAATAAAATAGAATAGAATTGCCTTTTTTTTTTGTGAGACTCAACCTCTGTACGCTGTCAATCAGAGATGAACCTAACCATGGTGGTGTTATCGGTAGACTTGACGATGACGTTGGTTGGTTTACAGTCATAAGTGTACAGGGTGTACAGAAGGGGGCTGAGAACGCCTCCCTGCGGGGATCTGGTGCTGAGTGAGAGTGGGGGAGAGAGGTGGGGCTGACTGAGTGAGGCCGGTTGGTTAGGAAGTCTTTGATCCAGGAGCAGGTGGCAGCGGGATCTGAAGGTGGTCCAGTTTGGTGGTGAGGATGTCTGGGTTTATAGTGTTGAACACTGAGCTGTAGTCCACGAAGAGCATCCACATTTAGCTCTTCCTGTTCTCCAGATGGCTCAGCAATCTGTGAAGGGTGATGGTGGTGGCATCCTCCGTGGACCGAGTTGCTCTGTGAGCAAACCGGTGGGGGTCAAGGGAGGGGGGTGGACAGTCTGTCAGAGCTGGGGGGCTCTGGCCTGGTAGTTGGTGAAATGCAGAAGGCAGCTGTGAGCTCAGCCTAAATCTTTAACATATAACTCTGAAAGATGACAGACAAGGAGGGCTGAATTTTGTGAAATTTAGAGTCAAGGATTTGTGGGATTCTTATTTAAAAATACATGAACCGCAGCCCTCATAGCGCTGATAAGTATAAGCCTAATGGATGGATGAATGACCCAGAGCAACTTTACACTCTACTCTAAAATACAGTACATTCAGTATATACAGTAACTATATATACCTTGATGGCGTTGTTTCCCTTTGAACTTGGGTTCTATGAGCTATTTCTGCTGTGATAAAACAGGTAATTATTTACACGATACCCACATTACCCCACATCCACCTCCCGTCCATCCTGTGCAACCCCACTGGCACCTTCCTCTGCCTGCTCTTGTAAATGATTCACTCGTTCTCCATTTAATCCTCCTCATTTATCTCTCTGCACTAGGGATGGGTACCGGTGTCCGTTCTGACATAAACGGTAGTAACCAGACCGAAAAGCAGCGCACATTTCGGTGCTTTATTTCGGTGCTTTTTTTCCCTGAGCTGTGATACACTTCTAGCCAATCATTTTACGTTTCCGAGAATAGTAGGCGGGCCCAGGTACGTACGTTCAGTTAGAGCAGAGCTACAGATTAAAAATGCCCAAGGCGAAGCGGTCAAAAGTCTGGCTGTACTTCACAGCAAAATATGCAAACTCAGCAGCCTGCAACAAGTGCTTTAAGCTGATACTGTGATACTGTCAAAGGAGGTAACACCTCGAATCCGATGAAACACCTGGCGACGCATAGCGTTTTTTTTAAAAGCCCAGAAATGCGCCGTATTTGATAGCTTGCTGCGAGACCTCACACCGAGCGCATCTACTGCGGGTGTGGTGCCTGTTATGCAACATCCCCCAAAAACACGAAGAGGAGAGTCTTGGCCCCTAGCCCTGCCAGTGTAGCAGAAATGATGAGGATGATGATGCAGCAGCAGCCGTTCTTCTCTGCGTGAGTAGCTTAATGTTGTTCGTGTGTAATTTACGTTGAGTACACTAACCACGTTATTAAATTAATGCATGTAAGGTGAACTAGCAAACATCATCGTAGCTACATGCGGCTGTCTTCTTGTTTGATGGCAGATACTCCCTTCACCCTGGCTAAAAAGGCTAAAATGACCAAAGAAAAAGTGGGAAACAGTTAAACATGAGAGGTTTTTGGACAAAGTTTGTGTTTTTTCCATTGTTTAAGCACTGCTTCCAGCCAAGAGTGATACCATATATGCCCCATAGCTGCAGAAAAGGCTAACATTGTTATCTTTTTACAAAAAACAGCTGAACATGAGAGGTTTTTGGACAAAGTTTGTGTTCTCCATTCTTTAAGCACCGGTTTGAGCACCGTTTGAGCACCGGCACCGTTTCAAAAGTACCGATTTGGCACCGGTATCGGATAAAACCTAAACGATACCCATCCCTACTCTGCACACAGATTTCCACAGCTAACTCTTTTTTTCCCGGTTTTCATTTTCCTGCATTTGCCACTTCATTTTATCCCATGCAGTCAGATCCATTTTACATTGTTCTGCTCTCATTTCTTGAGTGAATATGTTTTTCCTTCTGTCCTTCCCACAAAAACGTAAATGACCTTGTAAATAAATGTTAAACAGTAAATAAAAAGTAAAATGTTTATTTATGCTATTTAAACAGTGAAATTAACTTTTTTCGTAGTTAATAGTTTTATCATTTTTCATTAAGGGCTGGTTTTAATACTTGTATGAAAACCTTTTGGAGTCAAGGACTGGCTAATGTGTAGAGTCCACGGACATCAGCAAGTGTTATTTCCTTTCTTGACATGTTCTGCCAGCACGCTCCAAAGAAACACACCCTTGTTTGCTGCTAGTTTTGACTTCAGTGACTTAAAAGCATGCTGTGGTTGTTAAGATCATGTGAATGGCTTAAAGGCCATTAAAGGGAGCATTTCTTTGCTAATATATACCTAAAAAACCCTGCCCTTTTCTGGATGCTCCAAAACTGATCAGAAATGCAAAGTCTGCAAAGGAAATCCAGCAAACCAAAGCAAAGTCTAATTTGCCCTTCCTCCTCTTGAGCATAAATAGTGTTCGCCATTTGTTGTAAAGCCTCTGTGTTTCATGAAAGCATCACTTGATTATAGACTGAGTAATTGTTGTGATGGGTGTGAATAGAACAGCTGGTTATGAAACTACTTGTTAGTCAATTGTCTGTAACCTTTGAGCCTCTGAAAATCTCCAAATATGCTGTACTTTTGTTAAGACCTTTAAATTAAAAACCTCCACACATTTAAATGATCCCTCAGAAAAGTACACATAGCTAAGGATAGTTAACCTTGGGGTTACATTTTGTCGAAATATTACCTGTAGGGACAGAAATGCTAAAATAATTACTAAAGCCAGTGCTGGTCTTACTTAAGCACAAACATTTCAGAATCCAAAGAAATATCGTTATGTTACTGTTCTATGTTACAGAAGGAGTCTTTAAGTTTAATTTAAAAAGGAAAGGTACTTTTAATGACAGGTTTAGTTGTTGTGTATACCACCAGAATCTTCCTTTGATGTTCTGATACCTTTGATGAGGCGGCTTCAGGGCAATCCATACTTTAGACTGACATTAAGAACCTATGGAATTGGGCTGTTGGCAAAAACGAAGGTTTTCCTAATTCAGAAGTCCCTCACTGCAGCAGGCTCCTTTGTATTAATAGTATGGTTGCAGAAAGACCTGTTCTACAAGGTTTTCACAGGAATTATTCATGTGGGCATCTATTGTATAGGAAATTAGGCATTTAGATTTACACAGTGAAGTCTTAGGAATTCAATTTTAAGCATCATATTAATGAGTTTGTTGACTAATCTGACACTAAAGAAGAAACATTTCGACCACTTACAGATGAAGAAAATAATGTTGATTAGCTCATAACTGCTGTATAAAGACACTTGAGACCATCAGTGGAGAAGTACTGGAACAAATGGGTTCCATGATGGCTGCACGTCTCAGCTTGCAGAATAGAAGTGCTGCTAATGCACTGATGCCTGAGTCCACGCTTCAAAGAGTCAGAGTTGTTATTCTGGCGTGAGCAAGGTCAAAAGCATATTAAAGACGAAATGTTTCTACTCACCAGTATATAAAGAGTTATCAGAGCTGCAGTTTCTTTATACTTCATCATGACCATCATGAAGTAAACATTAGAAATACTCTCAGAATAAAGGCTTCAAACAAGCCTATTACACCCAAAAAAGGGTGTTTTTGGAGCTCCTTGCATCAGAGCCTCAGCTGCAAATTATCCTACTTTAAAGAGTGAGGAGGCTGAAGTTAGTCCGAATACTGTCTGAAGCATCAAACACTGAATGTAGAGCAACATATATCAGCTAAAACATTAAGACCACTAACAGATGAGGTAAAGAACACTGATTACTTCGTCATAATGCAGGTTGTTATTGGAAATCCTTGGTTCCTACTGGAGCAGGGCGATATGACCAAAAATATTTATGACGATATACATCTGAAAATTTGCAATAACGATATAACTGACGATATAATTGACATTAGACAAATTACTTTACAACTCCACAACTTTATTAGTGCAAAAAAACCCCAAAAAACATCAATGTATTTTCACTTAAACAAGCAGCTGTTTTTTATGTGCATTAAAGTTATATACAAATGTAACAGTGCAAATGCAAATTCCTCACTGACAGTTTAACCAAAGGGCATTTCCAGTGGAAACTGGCCGACATATCCTCAGCACAACCAGGTATAATATCCACAAAACTTAAAAGAGGTTATACACACACAATACGGTAATATTATGTTGAAGCGCAGTCTGCTGCCCTCAGGTGAATGTATGGCTATTCACCCTATGCAGCGAGCTTAACATAAGAGGAGATGGTTCCAGGAACGACAGGACACATCGCTTTGTCTTTGTGTCTTTAACGGACCGTTTTTTCCTCTTTTAATTTGTAAGACTGTGAACATACAGTAAAATAATACGTAAGCATCAGTATCAACATATTTTGTAAACAAAACAGAAGTTAGCAACATAGCTTTCCTTATGCTTTACATTCATCACTAACATCTTTCCTTATACGTTCAAATAACCTTTTAAGTAACATGAAAGTAACAAATCTTACAGAAAGTGAAGTTAGACATTGCTTACTTACAGATTATGGCTCAACAAACTCCCCAACGATGTAAACTGAGCTTAAAGTTGTGCAGCTTGTTTTCTGCTCCATGCATTTTCTCACGCTGCCTGTGTGAACTTTGCCTGCTGTTTACAACACATCACCAAAGGGGGCAGTGTAGTGCACACCAAATAACCAAAGAAGAAGCCACAAACTGAAGGGGTAATACTGCCCACTATTGGGAAACCTGAGAAATGCGCCAGCCAAAGAAACCCAACAAAGTAACAACCGAGGGGCAGAATACTCCCCGCCTGACATCCATGGAATGTCACCCTCAACTAACATGTAAAAGGCAAGTGACATACAATGAAACAAAGCTTCTGCTTCTAAGTACAATCCTTAGACACCAATAGCACAACCTCACTTATAGGCCTTATGTAGCACTTGTTTTCACCCTTGCGGAAAATCCTCACCTCTATCTTCCTTACAAGCCCATCCTCACTGGGAAAGGTTTTGGTGATAAGTCCAAGTGGCCAGTTGTTCCTATGTTCGAGTGTCTCTCTTAAAAGAACAACATCTCCTGTTTGTAGGTTAGGCTTTACTGTTTTCCATTTGCGGCGGTCCTGAAGTCCTGAGATGTATTCTTTTTTCCATCGTCTCCAGAAGACATCAGTGAGGTATTGTACGCGCCTCCATTGAGCTTTGAACAGATCACTGTTTCCAAACTGACCTGGTGGGATTGGTGGGGTCGTAACCTTTTGCGTGAGCAGCATGGCTGGGGTAAGGATGACTGGGTTATCTGGATCTGCAGAAACTGCTGTTAACGGACGAGCATTCACTATTGCAGTGACTTCAGCCATTAAGGTCACTAGTATTTCATGGGTAAGCTTTGCATTCCTGTGTTCTAGGAGCATTGCATCAAGGATTTTGCGCGTGACCCCAATCATTCGCTCCCAGGAGCCAGCCATATGCGACGCATGTGGGGGGTTGAATAGCCATTTGCAGCCAGAGTCTTCAAGAAAGCTGTTTAGTTTGCTGTTGTAGCAGCCCTGTTTGTCTATTTGCAGCTCTTTGCAGGCACCCACAAAATTTGTCCCACAATCGGACCTAAGAAGTTTGACTGCACCTCTGATGGCAAAAAAACGACGCAGGGCATTGATGAATGATGACGTGTCCATTGATTCTATAACTTCAATGTGAATGGCCCGTGTACTCATGCACGTAAATATGACTGCCCATCGCTTTGCATCCGCTTGCCCACCACGCGTTTTTCTGACAGTGACAGACCAGGGCCCGAACACATCAAGCCCTACATGTGTGAACGGAGGGTCAGTGGACAGCCTATCCTCTGGTAGCTCAGCCATAATCTGTTCCTGCTGTCTGCCTCTTAGTTTTCGACATGTCACGCAGCTGAATATCATTTTGCTTATTGCTCTTTTTCCTCCCACAATCCAAAAGCCTGCAGCTCTGACTGCTCCTTCAGTAAAATGTCTGCCCTGATGGCATACTTTCACATGGAAGTGTCTTATAATGAGCTGGGCAAGGTGGTGTTTGGCAGGGATGAGGATAGGATTTGTTTCATCCGAAGTCAACTGTGCTCGTCTTAGTCTCCCACCCACTCTGAGGATTCCATTTGTGTCAAGAAATGGGTTCAGTTTGCTAAGTGGGCTTGAACTTTTGAGGGGCATACTCTTTTCAAGCTGTCTTATGTCTTCTGCATAGATTTCTCTTTGGACAGTGCGAATGATAATGATCTTAGCTTGATCGAGCTGCTTTTCGGTTAAATGCTCACTACAGCTGTGCCAGCCCTGACAGGTGCCTTCTATGTTCTGCTTAAAGGACTGAACAATGTGTCGGAGTCTAGATATAGCCTTCAGTAGTACATTCCAACTAGAAAACCTTTCGAATCTGGCACTACTGAGAACATCCTTTGCAAGAGTGGTAACACAAGTAGTTACCTCATGACGCAGTTCGTTGTCAGTCTCTGGGTCTACAAGATCAAACGACTCTGCCTGAGATTGACCTATTTCTGACTTGGTAAGAAAAGCAGGTCCACTGAGCCATGTGGAGGTAGAAAGCTGCTCAGCAGGTAATGCGCGCGTGGCATGATCAGCCAGATTTAAGTGAGTGGGCACATAATGCCACTGGTGAGCTTGTGTGGATCGCCTGATGCGTTCCACTCTGTTGTGCACGTAGATGTAAAAACGCCTCTTTGTGTTGAAGATGTAACCAAGGACTACTTTGGAGTCTGAATAGAAGCTCACCTGATCAACTGCGACGTCCAGCTCGTCCACGACCAACTCTGCCACCTCGACAGCCAGGACCGCTGCACAGAGCTCAAGTCTGGGTATGGTGATGTCTGGTCTTGGGGCAAGCCGTGCCTTGCCGAGAAGGAAGCCCACCTCATTATGACCATCTCTGTCTGTGAGTTTAAGGTAGGCAACAGCGGCCACTGCCTTGGTAGAGGCATCGCAGAAAACATGGATTTCCTTAGTTACTGCTGCAGAGAGTGGTATTGAGGTGAACATTCTGGGAATCTCAAGTTGTTGTAGATGTTTGAGAGAGTGTTTCCACTGTTGCCACTGTTGTAATTTGTCTTTAGGGAGTTCAGTGTCCCATTCACGAATGTCAGTGGAAATGTCTCTGAGTATGACCCTGCCCTCTACAATGACAGGGACAGCAAAGCCGAGTGGGTCGTACACACTATTAACGACTGACAATACTCCACGCTTGGTAAAGGGCTTCTCATTGACGGTTATTTGGAACCTGAACAAGTCTGTAGACAGGTTCCAGCCCAAGCCCAAGCTTCTCTGCATGGGTGTCTGCCCAAGGTCAAGGCCCTGCATGTCAGCTGCAAGGTCCTCACTTGGAAAAGCGTTTGTGATGGTAGGACAGTTGGATGAGATTTTATGTAGGCGTATGTTACACTGAGCCAGCATCTTCTGAGCCCCACAGAGAATGTTGATGGCCTCATCAGTGGAAGGAAATGATTTTAGTCCATCATCCACATAAAAGTGGCGTTCAATGAACTCTCTTACATCATTGCCGTGTTCTTTTTCTCCCTCCATCGCTGTTCGTTTCAGTCCATAAATGGCCACTGATGGGGAGGGGCAGTTCCCGAACACGTGGACTCTCATCCTGAATTCCTGTACTTCTCCATCCAGATCATGGTTTTTGAACCACAAGAAGCGAAGGTAGTTGCGGTGGTCTTCTCTGACAACAAAATTGTAAAACATTTGCTCCACGTCGGCCATGACTGCGTATGGGTCAGACCTGAAACGCATCAGAACTCCCACAAGAGTATTATTGAGATCTGGCCCTTTTAGTAGCACATCATTGAGAGAAACATTGTTGTATTGTGCACTTGAATCAAAAACCACCCTAATTTTTCCTGGCTTCTGAGGGTGATAAATGCCAAAACTAGGAAGATACCAGCATTCTTGTTCTGGAGCTAAAGCTGGAGCTGGTTCAGCGTGGTCCTTACTGAAAGTTTTGTCTAAAAACTCAATGTAATGTTCTTTCATTTCAGGTTTCTTTTTCAGTGTTTTGCGGAGCGTCATTAAGCGACTGAGGGCTTGGTCCCTATTGTTGGGTAAACGCTGTCTGGGGGAGCGGAATGGGAGTGGAGCTACCCAATTGTTCGCCTCATCTTTAGTAAAGTCTCTGTGCATAATTTCCAGGAATAATGCATCTTCTACTGAAAGAGCCGTTTTGTCATCATCTGCTGTTTGCTGGAAAATGTGTCTGCCTACTTCTGCTTGTGTCTTCTCGAATTTAGGACAGCTTTCTGTGTATTTGTCTTTTATATAGATTTTGCTTGCACAGGGGCTAAGGGAGGTAGGGCGCCCGTTATTCAGAATGTCTGTCTTGAAAGAGTTTACTGTGGGTTTGTGGGCACCTGAGAGGCAGACATCGCCTACAACCACCCATCCCAGATCGAGGTGTTGGGCATAAGGTGCACTGTTTGGACCATTTACCTGACTGCGAACCTTGTGAGCTTGGATGATGTCCCGGCCCAAGAGGAGGAGAATGTCCGCGGCTGGGTCCAGAGGAGGGATCTGTGAAGCGAGTGCGTGTAGATGAGGGTGAGCCGACACAGCCTCCTTGGTGGGTATCTCATCTCTATTATCTGGAATGTGATCACATTCTGTTAGTGTGGGCAGCACCATGGACACTTCCCCATTTACATCCTGAATAATGAAATTAGTTGCTCTGCGTCCTCCAGCCTCTGACAAACCTGCACATGTTTTCATGGTGTATGGGAGCATAGCGCCTTTTACATTAAACATGTCGAAGAAAGCAGACCTGGCTAAGGATGAGTTGCTTTGATCATCCAACATGGCGTACATCCTCTTTTTCTCTTCAGGATTTGTGCGGGGATACACGTCGACTAAACAAATCTTAGAGCAGGATTTGCCTTTTAGACCTGGGCCACACACCTCTGTGCAAGCAGTTGTGGTTACAGGGCTTGAAGGATCAGACTCCCCGCCGTGGCTTTGAGGCAGGAGGTTAGAGTCCTTGGTTGCCCACAGAGGTGGACCAGCATGCATGGCAGACACATGAGCGTCACTATTACATTCTGAGCATTGGATAATGGCTTTGCAATCGTTAGCTCGGTGACCTGTGGAAGAACAACACTTATAACAAATAGCATGTTCTTTGAGGATGCTTTTCCTTTCATCTAGTGTTTTTGACCTAAAACCCCTGCATTTAGCAAGTGAATGGGGCTTGTGGTGAATAGGACATTGTCTGTCTGGGTTGAGAACTGACGTTCGAGCTGTGACATTTGTTTGACTAATATCTGTTCTGTTCACTGCAACCGCACCTCTGTATTTAGTTGGTTTCAACAATGGCTTATCAGGTTTTGGAGCTACTATGTTTGAACTTTGTAACATAAAGCTAGGATCTGTTTTCATTTCTGCATAATCATTTATAAACTGAACAAAATATGAGAAAGGTGGGTAAACTGCACCGTTGTCCCTTTTGTATTTTGTCCCCTGTTTCACCCAGGACTCCTGGAGTCCGTAGGGGAGCTTTTCCACTATCGGGTTTATCCCCCTTGGGGTGTCCAGAAAGCTAAGGCCGGGTAGATAATTTTCACTTTGTGCATATTCTAACTCCAACAGGAGATCTGCAAGCTCCTGCAATAAGTGAGTGTCCTTATTAGATATTTTTGGAAAAGACTGTAAGCGTTGGAAAAGTGCTGCTTCGACTACCTCTGGAGAACCAAAACTTTTGTCCAGGCGTTGCCACAAACGTTGAAGACCTGCGTGTGGGTTGTTCACATGGACCGCCCTGATCCTCAGCGCATGTTGTAGTGACTCCCCGCTGAGCCACTTGGTGAGAAGGTCAAGCTCTTCGCTGAACTTGAGGTTGAGGCCTTCTATGGCGTTGCGGAAAATGGACTTCCAGGACAAGTAAGACTCAGGACGGTTGTCAAAAACCTTGAATCCCGCTGTCAGCAGATCACGGCGTGCTAGATAGGCTGTGAAATCTGAGAGTTCAGTCTTTGGAGGCAATGAAGGTTTAGGCTGGGTTGCAATGTCAGTTTTTCTGTTTATAGGAGGGGACTTTGGTTGCTCCTGATCTACAAAATCAGTGAGATGTTCACCTGGAGAGGAGGCAACTGGTGGTTGACTCTGTCGTAGATGCTGAGCGTTGTTATTACCAACCAGTTGTCCTGTATCAGGCTTTCCGTCTTCATTAACTACCAAGCTGCGGTTAGCGAAGTGAGCGTTCACATAATCTTGAGCGCGTCTGATGGAAGGAGGTGTTTTAGAGGAGACTCCTTGTTCTGTGAGGTCAACGGCGTCATGCTCCTCATCGGCTGCCGCTTCCAGGACATGAGCTGCGGCGAGCGCTGCTTCAGCCTCACCCTCCTTCTTTAGAGCGTTTAGTGTTGCCTCGATGCGTGCCTTCTCAACCTCCATGTCGATCTGGCGTTTGGCGTACTGTGCTCTAGTGCGGGCGGCTTCTGCTTCTGCTCTGGCTCGGGCTGCAGCTTGACTGGCCGATGAACGACGTGAAGAGCGTGAAGAGCGTGAGTGGCACTCTGACCGGACCACCATCTGGGAGAGAGGCGGTGACGCTTCAGGCTGAGACATCTTGGGTGCTTGATAGGTAGATAATCTTCTTACTCTGCTGCCCTCAGGTGAATGTATGGCTATTCACCCTATGCAGCGAGCTTAACATAAGAGGAGATGGTTCCAGGAACGACAGGACACATCGCTTTGTCTTTGTGTCTTTAACGGACCGTTTTTTCCTCTTTTAATTTGTAAGACTGTGAACATACAGTAAAATAATACGTAAGCATCAGTATCAACATATTTTGTAAACAAAACAGAAGTTAGCAACATAGCTTTCCTTATGCTTTACATTAGGGCTGAACGATATATCGCATTTGCAATAATATCGCGACATGATCAAGTGCAATTTTCTAACCGCAAAGGCTGCGATTATACTCTGGACATGTCCAAATTCATGGGCTGCATCCTCCTGAGGCCGCATTTGTAGACCGATTACGTCACAGCGACGCGCCGAAGGCTGTCCAAATTACTACCATATCCCAGAATTCATAGCGCGGCCCAGCCAAACTCCAGTTTCCAGCAATGGCGGCCGCTACTAAGTTTTAAAATTACTCATACTAATCTTTCTGGGTCACAAAATAAACTTTTAACATATTTTCAGGCGAGAAAGTAGTTGTGTAAACATCAAATATCTGCTCGGTTTATCAAGATATCCCATATTTGCAAAAGTGCATCGACGTTTTCAGAGGCGTCTGCTACCCACCAGCTCGACAGCTAGCCGGGAGCTCGAGGGTTACTGATGCGGCCGAGAACGGCACAACTCCCGGCACATCATTTTCAGATCACCGCGGAGTTTCGCTGCTCGGGTTAAACGTAATATATAAGTCACTTAGACAACCTAAAAATGTTATTGTTGGGCTTTTTTCAGTGTTTTGTTTGTTCGTGAGTAAATCGGTTTGGCTGAGATTAAGAAGAAGACAAATACCTTAAAAAATAATCGCATATCGCATCGCAATCGCAATATTGGGGCAAAAAATCGCAATTAGATTATTTTCCATAATCGTTCAGCCCTACTTTACATTCATCACTAACATCTTTCCTTATACGTTCAAATAACCTTTTAAGTAACATGAAAGTAACAAATCTTACAGAAAGTGAAGTTAGACATTGCTTACTTACAGATTATGGCTCAACAAACTCCCCAACGATGTAAACTGAGCTTAAAGTTGTGCAGCTTGTTTTCTGCTCCATGCATTTTCTCACACTGCCTGTGTGAACTTTGCCTGCTGTTTACAGCACATCACCAAAGGGGGCAGTGTAGTGCACACCAAATAACCAAAGAAGAAGCCACAAACTGAAGGGGTAATACTGCCCACTATTGGGAAACCTGAGAAATGCGCCAGCCAAAGAAACCCAACAAAGTAACAACCGAGGGGCAGAATACACAGTATGTATCACTCCGCGAGGCTCCTGCCTACGATAGCCGTAATGCTCCGACAAGCCATCAAGCGGTGCGGCTTCGTAGCTCAGCAAAGTCGTACTAAAACATTTGACAGATTTTCGAGCGCCGTGCACATAAAATAGTTTCGAGGTCAGTAAACACAACCAGAGTTCATACATAAGGCACACGGGATTATAAGGGGCTCTGTCGATGGTCAGAAAAATCAAAGGATTGATTTTAAGTGTGCCGTATTTTCCAAAAAACACGGTAATAACGACGGCCCGCTAGCCTGCGCTACCAAAAATAGTGCTTTGTTGTGTATCTGAGGGACGAAAGCTAAACCAGTTCCACACCACTGAAGCTGCAGCATTTTTACTAACCAGTTCTGGTTCATCCGTTTCATTCAACGATCCGCTTTCGCCCTTCTCATTCTGCGTCTCCGCCATGCTTTTTCCACCATGTGCATATGAAAACAAAGGCAGTGCGCATGCGTGTTTTACCCATATTCTATTGGGATATTTCATTTTCTTGTCGTTGCCCAACATTATACCAGTATTACCGTGAACAGTGTGATATAGCCCAGCCCTAATTCCTTAGTATTAGACTAAGACCATTCTCTTTGCAATGACAGGCCCTAGGTACACAATGCACTTTCCACACTGCAATAACTGCTTATGAATTGCTTGAGGGACTCAACAAAGATCATCTGCCTCATCTTCAAAACACCCAGATCCTGATGAAGTATATCATCAGAACAAGGCTGATGCCCCATTCCACAGCATCCAAATGATAAAGCCCCAGTGCCAGACACCACTGTGATCACCCAGAGGTCCTATGTGCATTCCCCAACAGGGCAAAGCCTCAGGACAATATTAGGCTGGTGGTTTTAATGTGCCTGTTGATGCCCATTACTTCCACATCATAATAATTTCAAGGAGTGTTAACCTTAAATGAAGACGCGGACATAAGACAGGCTTTACAAGAACTCTGAAATGCAGGTGAAGACAGAGACAAGGAAAAGAGGTCTTTGTATTGACATTTGAATAAAATGTATAAATGCAGAAGGGAAGTCCCATCATGGGTTTGTTGTTGTTGTTTTGTTCTTTGATAAAAACCAACTAACAGGTTTGTGCCAGTACTAATTTAAGCATTTAACGTTTTTGGTGCCAGAAATTCTGAAGCTTGTCTCAAAGAGCTTTAAGCTGCAATCAGTATTTCCCTCTAAAATCTATCTTGGTAAGAGTGAATAAAAAGCTTTGGAGGATTTGGACTCTCCAAGCAGTGTATAAGAAGCTTGGACAGTCATCAGAACCCCAAAAGAGAAAGATGGGGAATTGGATTCTCTCAAATAAATAAAGTACAAATAACACTGAGGAAGAAAAATAAACCCCAAATTAGGCACGCTAAGCTACCAGGAAATGTTTTGTTTTGTTGTTGGTGTTCTGCTCATACCCTTCATTCTGCAGGCACTCCATTTACTCATGCTATGTTTGAATAGCAAATATAAAAACCCAACAAGTTTTCACAGTTATCTTGGTGAGTCATGAGGATTGATGTGCTGGCACTGACTCTGGTCTGGTCTCTTCAAGGGTTGCCAGATATGTGTTGGTTTTAGGTGTATGGATTAGGGCAGTTTGAGTAAGTGCGAGCAAAGAATTCAAGAATTGGCACATTTAAGCACAAAACGGTGCTGGTTTAGATTCAACACTCAGACCCAAGTCAGTCTACAGAATATGGACATCTCATTTAATAATATATTCTTGTTTGCCAAATTTGGATGATCAAGTTTTTTGCCTGCTTTTTTTCCTTTTTTATAGTAATTCCTGTTAGTGCTTTAAATGCTGAATGCTGTAAATGATTGCCTGTGTTACATATCACACATCCAACAAGAAATTGCTCTGTCCTCTGTTGTTTCTCCAGAGGTTTAACTTTGTGTCCCTACCCACTGATGTCCTGGAGATTGAGGTGAAGGATAAGTTTGCCAAGAGCAGACCAATCATCAAGCGTTTCCTGGGGAAGCTCTCGGTCCCGGTCCAGAGACTGCTGGAAAAACATGCCATCGGGTAAAACACATTTATGAGGATTTTCCCTGTTTAAATAAATGCAGCATGGCTGTCATCAGCTCAGGGGTTTGCTTGTGCTCAATGGTTCAATCTGTAGAGCTGTAAAAGTTCTCCTACATAAACTGGCCCACACAGGCTGTCTGTGAGGTAAATGATGTGGGTGGTTATAGCTGCTTTAAAAGCCATGTAACAGTCTGATTTTAGCTACTATGTTATTTTTACTTTTTTTTTACTGTATGTTTTTACCGAGTTTCTCCCTTCTCTCTCATGTACATACCCTTTCTAACTGTCGCCTGTCTCTGTGTTGTCCCCAGGGATCGAGTAGTAAGTTATTCCTTAGGTCGCAGGTTGCCTACAGATCATGTCTGTGGCCAGCTGCAGTTCCGCTTTGAGCTGACCTCCTCCATTCACCCAGGTACACCAGGCTTAATGCTATGTAGTAGTATGGACAGTTCACCTTGAATTAGTAGCTGTAGATTATGTAAGAGACTGAAAAGGACTTGGATATGCTGCAAGATTTATTTTATCTCCATAATACATTTTATAATATAAGATTTTAAACTGCTACTAATGTAATGGCACAACCATTGTACCCAGTTGCTGCCTTCAAATGGAACTTATACCGGCGGTTAATGTTAAAGTAACATCCATCAAATGTTCCACTGTTGGCTAACTAAATGATGTTTAACCGTACTATAGCAACTTTTGCACTGTGTGGTGACACTTCAGTTACAGGCATGCATTTTTAATTTCTCTTTGATATTTGGGCTGATTGGGTCCTGATGAATATAAAAACAAACAATTACCAGATGAGGATATTCGTTTAAAACAGTTCGATAGAACAGTAGCAGTATAATGTCCTCATAAGTGCATATCAGGCCCTTGTAGAGCAAAATTGAGTATTTTGGTCTAAATAACCCAAAATGTGATATTCACATATGTGGACGCCAGGTTCTAGGAAGTTAAAGAACATTAGCTGTACCGCACGGTCTGTCGTGTTATTTGTCAGATGATTCAGTAAAAAATACTGCAAAAGGCACCAGCAGCTCAAAGTTTAGTCTCTAATTAGCAGGTAAATCTTTGCTCTGTATCAGAGGCCACACACCCAGTATTTCTCTGAAAAATTTGTGATTTCACTTAAGTCACTGCACACTGAAGACAAAGCTCAGTTTGAAGGCAGCAACTTGAAAATGAAACTTATGAAACAGTGATGAAAGCGTGTACCTTTCTTTCTTAGACGATGAGGAGGTTTCCTTAGTCATAGAGGCGGCCTGTCCTGAGGGTGGACACGCAGCAGATGTCAACCATGCTGCTGATGCTCCCGATGATGACACACTGAGCGTGGGCCCTGACATGCCTGATCTTCCCTTGGATGCTCCTCCTGACCCTGAGACTTTACCTGAAGCAGCCTCCGCACCCAAGGAGGTCCAACCCGCTGAGAAGGAGCAGGGTGAAGCGACGTCACAGGAGGAGCAAGGAAGTGTGGAAGAGGAGACCACGGTGAGAGAGGAACCCTTGACTCCTGAGCCTCAGGTGGAGCAGGCGGAGGGAGAATCTGGTGAGCAGCAGCAGGAGGGAGGAGAGGAGGGGCAGCAGGAGAAAGGAGATGTGGAGCAGGGAGAGGAGACTGCAGCCCAAGCCGAGGAGGAGGTTACAGCAGAAGGAAGAGAGGCTGTGGATGAAGCACAGTCAGAGCCACACTCTGACTGTGCCGTAGCAGAAATGACTCTCGATGAGGCCACTGCTGTGGAGGCTCCCCCCGAGGAAAACACTGCACCCCAGGAGGCTCCTGTAGGCCCAGCTGAAGGGGCCCCGCAGGAGGTTGGAGAGGGAGGGGAAAGAAGCTGTGCCCCCTGCTCCTGCCAGTCTCTCTTGTCGAACTACAACTCCAATGCTCATTCACGCCGTAAAACCCGCCCCTGCTCCCTCCCGGTGTCAGAGCTGGAGACGGTGATTGCCTCGGCCTGTGGCGAGCCTGAGACGCCACGATCCCACTACATCCGGATTCACCACCTCCTTCACAGTCTTCCCTCGGCCCAGCACAGACCGCCCAGCCAGGAGGAAGAGCAAAGTGGGGAAGGAGTGAATACAGACAGCACTGTGGAGACAAACAGCACATCACCAACACATAAAACCTCCAAAGAGCAGGAGGGGCAGGAGGATGATGAAGAAGAGGATACATCACAGTCACCCTCTCAGGTAAGGGCAGTAATGGGCTGGTTAGACACTTGCTAACAAACAGAAGATGTTGTGGAGTCATTCTTACTATGTGGTGTATGCAGTGGAGCTTCTTAAGCTGGAGTTCCCCCAAGAAGTGTTGGCAGTACACCTGTTTAGCACATATAGCATGTAAGCTAGCTTTTCTCGATCTTCTGTGCTCATACTGTCTCTTTGGTTTAGTGTTAGCTATAAACCAAAATGATCCAAATTAAATTGTTCCAACTGAATTTGAATAGCGTGCTGTTTATGAGACAGGGAATTGCCCGGTAGCACTGAGATCAGCTGATGTGCTGGGATTGCTCACACGATGCATGATTTATTTTAGAAAGCTGTGGCAGCATAAATCCTGTTCTCATTCTGCACTTAACATACTGAAGGGCTAACCCACTCATTCACTCTGATTCACCTCTGCTGAAGAGTAATAAAAGATCTGTGTCTTTAAACTCGTGCAGGTTCTGGGGTGTCCGGGCCCCTGCTGTCGGCGCTCGCTGCCCCGCAGCCTCTCCATTGAGCGCCTCTCTGAGCTGAATCAACTTCTGGAAGGTGAAGGATTTGGAGGAGGCCACACAGCAGTCAGGAGGATCTCCCCTTCCTGTCCAGAAAGCGAGGAGGGGGATTCCAGCAATGGAGGAGGAAGGAGGGCTGGCGGCAGCGCCCACAGAGCTCCAGGTGAAAGCGAGTGCGAGTTTTGTGACACCTCCTGCTACAGCACCTCGTGCTACAGCACCTCCTGTTACAGCACATCATGCTACAGCAACTCCGGCTATGAGGGGAGGGGGCGGTTTTGCAGCCACACCCGCCTGTCTTCGGTGGAGAGTAACCGGCTCTCCAGCAGCACTGTGTTCTCCTCCCAGGAAGAGGAAGATGAGGAGAGCGCCTTTGAGTCAGTACCTGATGGAAATCACGGCCCTGACGGACAAGAGCAGGGCGGGGCAGAGAGGAGGACGGGCAGATGGAAGGAGACCAGGAGCGGAGAGCAGGGGGATCCAGCTGTGGCGGGGCCCAGTGATCAGAACAGCATCGGTGAGATTGTCTCAGAATAACTCTTTCACCTCCAGCTTTCAAATTAGACTAGAACACTAGGCAAGCAACACATTCAGCTTCGCAGGAAGTTACCTTACCGGCCATATATAAAGTGAAGCTTTTCCCCCAATGCCTACTATGTTGGCCTATTCTTATAGAGACAAATACGCTAGCTCACGCTTCTCTAAAGCTTTCTTGTCTCATTGTCTGGCATGAGGAGAAAATTGACTTTCTTTTTTGTTGTTTGGCCATTTCTAGAATGAAATTGAACCCACAATGATTAATTTCCAAGACACTCAACTGGATGTTTTTTATGTTTCTTCTCCTTCTTTAGTCAGTACGATGACTTTTAGCTGTTCTAACACTGGTGTGTGGGTCCCTCCCATGGCTCCAAAAAAGCTCTGACATATGGGGAAGTGGAAATCCAGGGGATGTCCTGTTGAGCGTGTGGAATGATGGAGAGAATCATTTGAGATCTGTGAGTGTTGAGATGGGTCTCTGTGGATTGTCTCAGGCTCGTGTGCAGAGGTTCAGTCAGCTCAGCAGCTTAGGTTCAGCCGTGTCATGTTCATGAAGCATTGTTCTTCTGGGGGTCATAGCTGTCATTGGGGGGGGTTGTTTTCATGGAGCGGTGCCTCAATGTTCAAGTGAAGCCCAAATGAATACATGTTCCTACTAATATTCGTTTTAGCCAATTTAATGTAACTTTTTATCTACCAGGTTTTCACCGAAGGCTTCTGTTTACCTTCTGGGAGATTCAGGCTCTGCTTGTTAATGGCCCTCACTTTACTTCCTCAGAAAGGAAAATTCTGAAGTGACAAATTATTTAAGTATAAGCTGTAAACGTATATATTTAAGTATAAACTGATTGACTGTGTTTGACTGGATTTTTTTTACTATGTTGGTCATTTTTGTATATTTGTATTTTTTACATGACGTTGCCTGTAGAGAGTGAAAGCTGGATACACACACAGTTTTGCAGAACCCTGTAAGACTTCCTTTTACTAAAATGTTTTCAAACCCTCTGCAGAGTTCGATAGCTGTCTAGTTTTCTTCTTCCTGCTTGTTACGATTATATTCTTGCACACAAAGATTGTTTTTCCCCCCATTTTGGATTTGAATGCTCTTGGCTTGAATCTGCTTTTATCACTTCTCTGATATTTAATTTGGTTGTGTGATTATGGGAAACCTTTAAGTGTGTTTGGGTTTTTAAGACTTGGACCAGTACTTGGTTATTTATGCAATTTTCAGAGCTTGATGAAACCATGGGTTTCTCCATCCAGATCTGAATTTCTGTCAAGTGTGGGTGCTGTGTCGAGTTTGTGTGAATGATCTACAAAAACATATATGGGAAGATTTTGTGTGTGGGTGTTCAGCCTCCGCTAGCATGATGGAAACTGAGCAGAAGACCAAATAAACAAGAAAGTGAATGAGTAGTGCTGTGACAAGAGTGGAGTTTCCTCGGTTGCCTCTATTAGAGTGACTGTAACTAGCTAATCATAAGGTTTGATCCCTAGCTCCTTCGGTCTGCATGCCAATGTGTCGGGCAGCTTAGGATAGAGCATTCATTGTGTGTGTGACTGGATGAATGAGGCTGTAGTATTTGTGATTTGAGTGCTTAAATTGGGCAGACAAGCAATATTTAAACATAAGTCCATTTGCCATTTATTCTTGGACCAAGTTTGTGTTGGCCTTGTGGGTGTGTGTTGGACTGCTTACCTGTTATAACAGATGGTTTGTTACCCCGAACCATCTGGACAGTTGTCCTTGGTAACTCTTTGGAAAAGGACAGGCAGGTGAGTAAATGAACCATGTGTCATTCACAGGCTCTTACTTTCTATCACACTTTTAGAATAACCACATCCACAACAAGCATGCCCCTGCGCGTCCACAGCAGCTATCTGTGGGTGAACTGTGGGGCTGTGTGGGCAAAGCAAACCCACAGGTATCCCGTTTTGGCCCCAATTGGAGGCAGTCCAGCTTCAAAAACCATGTGGACCCCTTGTAGGCTAGCCCATGTGGCTCCCACAGCAGTTTTACCCTTTTGCGGTTTAGCCCATGCAGGGCCAATGTTAGTTTTACCTGCAAGGTCCCCATCATGGATTGTTGGGTCATTGAACCATAGGACCACATAAAAGATTGAAGTCGCCACTGTAGTATCCCCTGGTAGTTTGTGATGCCATGTTATTGTAAGGCCATGTTGATATTTTGAAACTGGATGTGATGGAGAGGAACACTGCAAGCCTATACAGGGGTTAAAATGGAATTTGGCAGGTGGAGGAACACTAATATCCAGTGCAGCAGTACAGAATGGCGGGAAAACAACAACTTTGAAATAAGACATAAAATCTGCTTTGTAAGCTCCAGCAGATTTATTTTCCTTACATATGGGGATAAGCTGAACTGTGCTGCTGCTCTTAGGTTTGCTGGTCTTTGTGGGTGTAACTGAATTCTATAACATTTAAGCAGACAGATCAGCTTGAATTCAAATTTATGTCTGCTACCCTTGATTTAACATTGACCATGAGCACCACAGGCTGCTTTGACAAGTCCATTGTAGTACATTACTGTTAACTTTATTACCACACTTCAAACTAATGCTTTTAACTGGCAATAAACTACATTAAACTGTCATGTATTCTCATTTAACCTTTCAATAACAAAATTATATTACTTAAATTTGTTTTTTCATATTTTTAAAGATTTGAAAAACAATTTTAACTATGCCAGTCCTTAACTTTGAAAATTTCTAATCTTTCTCCTCGTTCTCTCTCTCTTACATCTGATCACTGATTACTGTCCTTGGCACACTTTAACTTCTGGGAAATCCAGCCTCTGTACCTTTAACTCCCAAGCATATTGTGTTCCAAACTGCACAAAAAGTTTGTGTTTTGTGGTATTTGTTGAGATTTTTGAAGCAATTATAAACATTACTTCATATGTGCTCACTCACTTCTGTAATGCTAGTCACCTCTGTGGTGAATTTCCATGATTAAAACTTTACTGCCATCTACCAGCATGAACATCAGCAGGAAGAAATGTTCCTCTGTCTTTATTGAACTGCTCGATTTGATTACTTATTAATTGAAGGTGCCAGAATGTTGTTTCGGATTCTCCTGGTTTACTTTAACTTGTGTGCTTTTGGAACTTTAGACTAGTTTTATTATTAAAATCTGTTTTTCCACTATAGAAACTTTATAGCCTGTAATTGGAGCTTTCTATAATCTCAGCCTATGAGAACCTTTAAGGCAAAGGTGATCCGTCCAGCTTTGCCTTCCAACTATATTTTACAAGAGGTAATGATAGACATTGGCCATCTCCACCCTAAAGCCCAAGCACTGAAGCCTTAAATCATCTCACCTCTCTTTTTTAATGTATATATATTAGTGCTGTCAGCGTTAATCTCGTTAAAGTGACGTTAACGCCATAACTGCATTAATGCGGCAAATCTCAATTAACGAGTTACACACAGTGATGCATATCATGGCCTTCCGTCACAGTCCTACCTCAACAGTGATGTTTCTGTGTTTTGCAATGTATGTACAGCCAGTGTGTACTCATGTTAAAGACATTTGATGCCTGAGCATCAGTGCTTCTCCTTGGTGATCAATGTTTCTTTTTTAGTGGAAGGAAAGCTTGCTCATTAATGTGATAGCATTTTATGGATTACATTTCCCTCAGGCTGACTCCAGCTAATCCTATCACAATCCCATCTCAAAGCATGCTATGTCTGTTTGCACTTCGCATTAACACACATTTTCCTTCATCCAGACCACATACTCACTCACCATTTTACCATTTTACTAGCTGATGGAAAAGCTGTTAGAGACTATTTCAAAACAGTCTGCAAGTAATAGTAACTATATATATATGTAAATGGAGACAGCGTTTATTGTTGGTGGGGCAATTAGCTGAAAGACTAACTTCTAGCTCTTGTTATTGGTGCTGGTGGTAGAGTAGTTCAAAAAGAGATTAAAGGAATGTGGTTGGCAGATGGGCATGATTTGTTTATGTGTCTGCAGGGCATGAAAGATGTTCCAAGAAATATTTTCATTTTTTAGATACTCTTGTCTACCAATTTCATTATAAATAAAAATGATTTAGATTATAATCTCAGAAGTTGACATAACTGCAACATGAATGTCATGGTAATTTGGGACACTGTTGGTAGTTTCTCTTTGCCAGCAAAAGGATTTATTTGACAGCATTTACTGACCAATACTCATAACATTTGAAAATTTGTGCTCAGTTCATGCCAGGCAAGAAACCAATTTAAATAAACAGTATCAATTCTGCCAAGACGAATGGTCAAATATCCAGTGAGAATTATGCCAGGAGCTTGTTTTGAGATGCAACTTGTACAGATTTATTTACACCCAATTCTTGAGTTGCTAAAGACCTATGCTGCACAGTCATTTCACCTTCCTATTATTAAAACCCAAAATTAACATGACATTCATGCTCATCAGTATAAGCACCTTTATGACCCCAACTGTATATTAAGCTAATGTAAAACTAGCAAGATAAAGACAAGTATCAGGTTCTCAAATTTAACAACAGGAAATGTTCTGATTCGAAAACAAAATGAATTTGTTATTAAAATTGTTGAGAATAAATATTCTTTTTTAACCTTTCATTGGTAAACTGACACATTGGTATTTCAGCTTTCACTGATTTTTCTTTAACCTTATTGATTTGATAAACAGTTACAGTAGCATTAGCCAAATATATGCTAACATTACATGTCATTAACTCTATGACATCTATATATGAAACATTGGGCATGTCTGTCTACAGCCTCAGTGTTCACATATCTAACTAACAACACATGGGGATTCCACATCTATGTGGGCAAAGTCCAGTTTATTCCCAGTCTTATAGTTGGTACAGAATATCCTTGGCCCTATGGTAATTCACCCCGTGCTGTTTCTCTAATGTCCTGTAGGCTCAAGCTTCTCCCCTCCTGTTGGCCATCTTCCAGTCCTGCGACCCAGCCATGACCTAAACCATTTTCCTGCTGCCACTGACCAAGCCTTACCTCCAAGTAAGAACCAACAGCTCCCAGTCTTACTCTGGAGTCTCATGCTAACACTCTGAGTGTTTGTGCTGTGTGTGCATGCCGCCACATTTATTTGCTTTCCAAATACATTCCTTCTCCTCTGTGTTTCTTATCATTGTCTCGTCTCTCCTTACGTACTCATCGAGCTTTGAACATACAGCTTCATACTGCTCTCTGCTTCATGGTACATGGTTGGAGATTTACTCTGAGTAGGATTGTTGGATGGCTTGCTGGCCTATACTGATAGGCTGTCAGAAAGCCTAAACTCAACCGAGCCGTTACATCATCACTGAGAGTCCCCAATCACTGTTTCCCCTGCAAGCACCATTTTTCTCACACAGTACTGTAAAAGTACTGTATTTGTAAAAGAGAAACTGCTGCTGAGTTTTTTCCAATTGTAATGTTTTTGTGCTTACAGCATCACAAACCTTTTTTGTTTCATTCATCCATCCATTCTGCTTGGTCTGATAAATATCCCTACAAGCCAGAAAAAACCAGCATGTAAATATGGAGTGAACTGAAAGCCTACAAAAAATGTGAGGAGTAATTAGTAATAAGGATTGTTTGGGAATGTTTTCCTGAGGACTATAATAATGTCAAATTTGCAATTTGCGCCATTGGTTTTTCCAGTGCTGTAGACTCTTTTTGGACCACACTTGACTTCCAATCAGTTGTCATGACGTCCTGCTCATCTGTGCACTGCTCACAGAGCTCACAGAATCTTTTATCTTTGAAAATCAGATATGACCATGAGTTAAAAGTATTTCATTTTGTAATTCATAAAAGCCACACTCTAGTTTCAATATTAATTCCTTCTTGATGTTTAGTATGTGGATTCAAGAAGCTTTCTGCAGACAGGCTGGATGTAGTGGTCTTACAACACATACAGTCAAGTACTATGTTTATAATATATCTTTTCTTTTGAAGAGAACAGGTGAGTGACATTATTCGAACACTAAAATCTGATCCAGACCACCTAGAGCCCAGAATAGAACAAGACTGTTACCTAGATTAGAGATACTAATTCCCTAAACACAGTCAGGACAGCTAATAAAGGCTGCTCAAGAGTGTTTGTGCGCGTGGGCAGGCAGAGCAGTCATGAAAAACAACACAGGGGGTTTTTGTCCTTTGGGAGCATTCTTCATCTTCCTCCTACTCCCAAAGCAGTTAGACAGAGCTGAGGAAAGCTGCAGTGGTACTAGTCCGACACGTTCACATTATCGCTATTAAAGGGCTAAACAAATCCCGGATGTGGCACTACAAGACTGATACTGCTGTCTATCCGGGCGTTAAGTCTGACGTCACTAGCCGTGTCTGGGTCTAAACTCCGCTGCAGGTCCATATATCAAACGATCACTATGGCATTACTGAGAGTTGAAAAACTGTCTAAAGTCTTTCATCTTTAATAAAATGATCAGCGTTCTGCTCTACCAGGTGTAACAATTGAGTTTAACATCCAGGCATCCATGAAAACGGAATTTATGACATTTAACGGAGTTAGAAGTTAGCAGGGAGTTAGCTCGCTAGCTTCTATCTAAATACAACATAGCATGTCCTGACTGCGGGGTTTTAGAAACAAATTAAAACGTACAGCTCTGTTATCACTTCCAGCATAAATGAAGACAGAAAACTAAACAGCAGTGACGTTTGTAGGGTTACTGAAGTTTGGCTAGCTGGTATATAATGATGTGCTACGTGACCGCTAGCGACACAGCTATGTTAGCATAATATAAACAAGCTAACTTTTTTTCCACTCGATAAAATGGTAATGGTAAATGGCCTGCATTTGTATAGCGCTTATCTAGTCCATAGGACCCCAAAGCGCTTTACACTACATTCAGTCATTCACCCATTCACACACACATTCACACACTGGCGATAGCAAGCTACATTGTAGCCACAGCTGCCCTGGGGCGCACTGACAGAGGCGAGGCTGCCGGACACAGGCGCCACCGGGCCCTCTGACCACCACCAGTAGGCAAACATGGGGTTAGTATCTTGCCCAAGGATATTTGGCATGCAGCCAGGATGCAGCCTGGGATCGAACCACCGACCTTCTGATTAGTGGCTGACCTGCTCTGCCACCTGAGCTACAGTTAAAAGTTAACGTGAGTGTTCTCGGTGGTCAGGAACAAATGTAATCGCATGGCAGGATGCTGTAAAAGGACCAAACTTCAGCCAGGAGAACAACTGAGATAATCCATCCACAATACGAGGTTAGTCATTCATATACTGCTGCATGGGCTGGGCTGTAGTTACATCCTAAGGTGTTAAAAACTGAGCTTAAATAAATGATTAGCGGTAATAAAAGCCGAGGGAGATCAACAGTGATCACTGACTGTTTTAGGAGCTTTTTGAGATCAAATAGAAGAAAATACAAAACATTAAACATGTTAACAACACAAAAGCCATATTAAACGCAGACTACTTTAGGCCCGGAAGCAGGATTCGTCACGTCATCACTTAACGACCGAATAGCTACATTTAACAACAAGCAGCAGCCTCCAGGGCAAAAAAAAATGAAGCAAACCTAGAACTGCCCAAAGATGCAGTTTCTGTAATTGCCACTTAAGGTTGGCTTCAAAGGCAAGTGAGTCCACATAAACCTGTGTTAAAATGCCCACTTTTAAAGCAAAAATAAACATGGTTCTTACAAAATACCAAAATCTATATATCGAGCGTTCCTCTTCCTACAAGCTGTGTTTTTTTTAACTCATTCATTTGAATGTTGTTAAGACTTTGAGGTATGACAGCTTTGATTGACAGGTTGATTCTAATAGCTGGTGTTTACTCCAAAGCCTCACTCAGAACTGAACCTCGTCTCTACATGTGTTTGGTTTTAAGGGAATCATCTTTCAGGTAATATGGACTAGAAGTTGGGTAGTAGTAGTTTCTTGTAGTCCTAAAAGTACTACTGAGTGCTTAATAAAGTTTGCCTTCGATATAGTTAGGACTATGTGGTAATAGCATTTAATATTTATATATAACAAACTGAAGACATTTGCTATCTCATCATCTGTCATTTGTCATGTCAGAAAGGACCTCACACCATTACACCTTACTCATCTTAGACATTGCTGTCAAGGGTTTGGCTTATTTCTTTGAATGTTTTTTTTTTGGTTTGATTCATTTTATATTTATTGCACCAGCTGGCAGTTTTCTTAGGATTGAAAGCCTTACCTTTACTCCTCCAAACAAACCTCTGGCAACTAAAGCACTCAACATTTGTCTCATCCATCCATCCATCCATCCATCCATCTTCTTCCGCCTATCTGGGCCAGGTCGCGGGGTCAGTAGACTAAGCAGAGAAGCCCAGACCTCCCTCTGGCCACCTCCTCCAGCTTGTCGGGGGAACACCAAGGCGTTCACAGGCCAGCCGAGAGATGTAATCTGTCCAGCGTGTCCTGGGTCTGCCCCGGGGCCTCCTCCTGGTGGGACATGCCCGGAACACTCACCCAGGAGGAATCCTTGTCAGATGCCCGAACCACCTCAACTGCCTCCATTCGATGTGGAGGAGCAGTGGCTTTACTCTGAGCCCCTCCTGGATGGCTGAATTTCTCACCCTATCTCTAAGGGAGAGGCCACCCACCCTTCGGAGGAAGCTAATTTCTGCCGATCCGCCATCTCGTTCTTTCACTCACTACCCACAGCTCGTGACCATAAGTGAGGGGAGGGGCGTAGATCGACCGGTAAATTGAGAGCTTCGCTTTTACACTCAGCTCTCTCTTCACCACAACAGACCGGTGCAGCGTCTGCATCACTGCAGCCGCAGCACCATTCTGTCTGTTGATCTCCCGCTCCCTTCTCCAGTCACTTGTGAACAAGACCCCGAAATACTTTTAATCTCATCATAGATTAAAAATGTCTTCCAGAAGGATTTTCCTTTGTCTATGTGGTCAGCTGGAGGTTTTGTTCAAATTGTCAGTGTGCTGTATTTGGATGTAAGGTTTCTTACCGGAACCATCTCCATCAATAATGATAATAATATCTTTGTTTCCATGACACTGGTTGTTCAGGCAGTTTCGTTCCTGTGTCATGGCGGTTTCCTGGTTGTTTCTGACCATTTGGTTCTCTGAAGTTGCTGCACCTCCCAGTAACTTGTATACCTGTTAGCTCGGATGATTTTGGAATCTGCAGTTCTTAAAATTTCTTTGAGAGACACTGCTGGCTTGTTTAAATCTCCAGCACTCCATCCCAGAACTGCACAGAGTTTCTGCTATGTTTTACTTTACTGTGTGCTTGTCAGTCCTACAAGTGCCCTCAAACACACCTTTTAGCTGTTGTAGAGTAGAAGGTACCAGCTGTTGTCAATTATGGTCACAAGCATGGTAATTGTTGCTAACTAATGATTACATTTTATGACCTTGGCTTTGATAACGCCATTCTGTGTTTATCTCAAAATATCAAAAATAAATTTGAATTTGTGTAACATATTCTTAAGAATGTGCTTGGTACAATTATTGAGCTTTGAAAAGAGAGCAGGTCACACTAATTATCAAAATTAGTGTGCCCTAAAATTAGCAGCCAAAGTTTGGCATCCATGAATGCATGTATATTTCAAACTGTAGCTGTAGTTTATTAAATTAAACCTGCAAAAATAAGTAAACAAGGCAGCTGGATTTCTGTTACTACTTTGTTTTTTTTGTCACTAGAAGACATTTCCAGTCTGGTTGCCTAGGTAACACGCTGACATATTTATCACCATATCATATGTCAATCAACAGTATCCTTTGCTCTCTCTGGCAGTCACTTCAATCACTTGTGTTGAAATTCAGCTCAAGATCTGCCCTCTTTGCTTTGCCAGCAGTTATTTTGCCTGCCGTTGCTTGAAGTCGCAGAATGCCATTGGCTTTCTATGGTGCCTGGTCGCCCTGTCACTGTGAATTGCTTCATGTGTGGACACTGGAGCTGTGCTTCCGCCAATAACTTTATGTAATAAACTGCCCTCTGTCACCACAGACTGGGAAGCTCGGATTGACAGCCATGGCAGAGTTTTCTACGTGGACCATGTCAACCGGACCACAACCTGGCAGAGGCCGAGCCATGCTACCAAATGTAACCATGGCATACCTCGCTCAGGGTCCACACATCAGATGGAGCAGCTCAACAGAAGGTCAGAATAGGAACACGCAGAGAAAACTCCAAGTGTAAGACTGCAGCAGTTCTGTCTAGACCCGTCAAAATAAGATACATTTCTTAACTGCAGTGATTTATATTCGTTGGTATTGCTCTGGTACCTCCGCCTGCTATGCAGCAAGCAGTAAGAATGCCTCATTATTAAGTTAGCATGGATGGAGGATCTGGAGTCCAGACGGTTGCAAAGAGGCTTGCAGATGCACAGTTAGTGTATGAAGAGAAAAGGGAGGGAAGTGGATCACTTGAGTGATCAGCTGGTGTGGGCTAGCACAGAGATCAGTGAATGTGGGTCGCAGGTTATAATGGACCTTCGTCCTGCCAGTAACTATGTTTGCTTTACTTCCATAAAACATGGAAGGATTATGAATGAAGTGTGGAAGAGAAGAGACACTTGGTATCTTCTCAATGAAATGTACTTTATAGTAATTCGATTAAAATGACCAGAATACATACATTTCTTAATCAATTGGATTTTTAGTCTTTATCCATGTCATAATTTATAAACATAGTTTATAAACATTTTTGACAGAAGTAAATGTGTTTTTCTGTGTCAGATCTTTATTTTGTAAGTACATTAGTCAGATATATCTAAAATATTTGTAATAAAAATATAATAATGTACAAATTAGAAGTGGAAATATAGTGTAGCTGAAACTATCTATGTAAAGTACAAATTGCAGCCAAACCACCAGTTTGAACAGAAAGGTGAGGTAGCACTCAATAGTCTGAGCCTGTGCAGTAAGATAAACTAATGTGGAGTCAGGGTGACATCTGGTGTCTGGAAAAGGGATCGAAAACATGAAGTAGTAAATATGATGTGACATGAGACAGAAATGGACACTTTTGAAAGGTTCTCAGATTCCTGGCTGTCGTTTATTATGCAGGTACCAGAACATACAGAGGACTATGGCCACAGAAGAGAGTGGAGGGAGTCAGAGGACTGAGCGGAGCAGCAGTACTGAAACTGATCCTGACTCCACTCAGACAGGTACAGCACTGAGCCCTCTCATGCTTTACACTCACACGGCCTGCGCCTTTTAATACCACCGTCATTACGCATGAAAGACAAGTGTCCTGATGTGTGCTGGGTTATGTTGTGTAATTGTGAAGGTCCTGCCTATGTGTATGTGTTACTGCAGGTTCTGTTTTCTAAAGCAATGCTTTAAATGTTGTGGACTGATGCTATATGTATGCACTGGCACAGAGTACATGACATCACAGTCAAAAATCATGTTGTGTTAGCAACAGTTTGAAAATACCACCTATTCAGCTTGTCCTCCGCCTCCATCTGACACACTAGCAATCATATTCCTGTAAACCCTCTAATATTTTACATGAACATGGTTTATAATTCGCTCTTGTATAGTTGGGATGCTGAAATTACCTGATTGTCTTAAATGATGAAAAAAAACTGTAGCAGTTGCACTTTAATGTACATCAAACTGCATGGGTTGGTTTACAAAACAGTAATAAATAGTAAAGATTTCATTATATAAGCTTCCTAAATGGCCTGTTGCCTGTTTGCAGGCCCCGCCTCCCCTGTCAATCAACAGAAGATCAGCCATCTCCTCCAGTCTCCTGCTGTCAAGTTCATCACACACCCAGAATTTTTTACTGTGTTGCACAGCAACTATGTGAGTATAAACATACAAAAAGATACGTACAAGCACATATTATATGTTTATTGAACCAGGAGCCCTTTGTTGGGCTTTTTCACTGATGTGGATATCTTGCTGTCACAGTACTGTTCTTATCCAGGGTGAAATACTGTAGTATTAAGTCGTTTAATGGGTTTATTAAGAGTCCCATGCTCGATAATTTTTGGTGACTATAATTTGTGACTATAGGCAGCGTACCGGATGTTCACCAGCAGCAGCTGTGTAAAGCACATGATCCTGAAGGTGCGCCGTGATGCCAGAAACTTTGAGCGCTACCAACATAACAGGGACCTTGTGGTCTTCCTCAACAAGTTTGCAGATAGTCAGCTGGAGCTGCCAAGGGGTTGGGAAATCAAAACAGACCCCCAGGGCAAGGTAGGACAACTCGCCCACATGAATGCCCTTTCAGCAAATGTCAGCGCCTGATAGTCAGCAAGTCCTTGTGCTTGGAAATGTTGGTGAAGCGATACGTCATGGAGCTGAGAGGACCTTCATAAGCACTGTCTGTTTCCACCACATGGTGGTGATGTGAATTTATTTTACGATATAGACAGAGGATGGCATTTAACAGTTGTTATACTTACGTGGATATTTAATGAATCCCAACAGTTCTAGGGTGTTCTTTTCTTTTTAAATGAGCATTACTGATCCATTTATTAATGCCAAATAAGAAATGTACACTTTCTAAATATTTCAATAGTAGAAAATTTGATAAAGACACTTATTTTGACGAAACTCTTGGCCCTGGTCAAAGTTGACCTGGACCGCACTGTTAAGGCATGAAATATGAACAGTAAGTAAGGGCTCATGGGAATTTCTATGTATTTAGACAGAAACAGGTTTTCAGACTGCATATAATTGCCAGCATGACCCCATTTAAATTCAATATAGTAGCAGATTTATCTGTTTGACTTCTCTGACACACCGAAATAGCTTTGAAGACATCAACTGACTGAGTGCTCGCCAACCTGGTCCTCTTCTTTGATGCAACTATTTGATAGTCAACAAGATCACAGATCCATTGCACACGTTACAATAATTCTCGTTTTCCATTATGTGACTACACTGAACCAGCTCAGTGCTCTCCAGATTACCTTTGTGTATTTAATGCAAATGTTCAAGTTTGATTTATTTATTTTATGCTGGTGCTGCCATTAACAGTTGGAACCTCTCATTTTGAATGATTAACAACAGCAAAGAATATGAGTGTGTTTTCTGTTATCAATCAACATGTTTGCTTCAGTCCTTTTTTGTCTGTCTCTTAGTCTTTCTTTGTAGATCACAACAGCCGAGCCACGACCTTCATCGACCCTCGGATACCTCTGCAGAATGGCCGGCTGCCTGGCCACCTCGCCCACAAACAGCACCTGCAGAGACTACGCAGCTACAGCGCCGGGGAGGTACTCTAACCCATCTGCATCTGTCGGTTTACAAATACTCAGAAAATGGCAGCGGTGTCGGACAGGACCGGATCAGATTCTCAATTAGCAGCACGCCCTGCTCGATCCTGCTGGGTGGCAGCATTTGGGCCAGCTCCTCCCCTGGCTGGCCCGGTCACGGTTCCACCATGCCGCCTCCGGGGTTTCGGCACCAATGTGACACAGATGACGACCCTACCACACTTTTTGCTTTTCTTTATTTACTCTTTCCGCACGCGGTCGCTGTGCACAATCACACGGCTCGGCTGCAGCTTTTCAGGTCAGCCGCCGAACACATGAACAACAACCACATTAGACAGACACAGACTTTTAAGCCAGCGAGGCGTGATTGCGGATGCTGCTCAGGTGCGTCACCTGCAGCGTCACCGCAGACCTTGCCGCGCGACAAGAGTCTGAAAAGACAAAAGAGTCATGTCTGTTTTTAACTTAAACAAGAATCGCTGGAGTAGTGGTCATGTCCTGAAACATTTTATTCCACAACTAGACGTCCAACGCCATCGTTATTTGAATAGCTTCTCCATCCAAACTGCCTCCAAAACTGAGTGGATGGGCTTTTCCACCTATTAGTGAATTTTCCTCATGTTTCCAGTCATAAGAGGAAATTCACCTCCTTTTCCAATTTTTCCAGATCAAAGCCCCTTAGTCTTTACTGAAGGACTAGCAATCTGTTTTGTTGGGAATAAAGCTTGAATAAGAAATAATTCAAAGTAGAGCACTGTATCAATGCACTGCTTATCAGTGTTCCTTATTTTGTTTTTCTCTGACTGCATCAAACCAAATTTTAAGTGGGGTCTCCATCCGTGGATTAGTTTGGCCAAGGCGCTGTTGCTTATTATAGCTTGTAGTGAAATATCACATGACATTTGGCCCTCTATCTTTCCACTGTGCTGGACGGGTTGGGTAAGATATTAAAACATTTATATTTGGCAGAGAATGAACGCAGTGCTCTTTAAAGAGCCAGTTGTAAAGTCTTACAATGTAATATGTTTATTTTGACAGCTTCTGCTCTTTGTGCAATATACATGTGAGGCTGAATAAGGGCAGAATGCTGACTCACAGGTGGAATGAATGAAAGGCTCACCTTTAATGACAGTCCAAAAAACATCAGGGAAAACATGGCAGCACAGCAGCGCGTCACAGCAGAGTACTGAGACAAACTGAGACTTCAAATACAGCCAAAAACATGAAACACGAGGCCAAAGGACCGTGACACATTCCTAAACAAGGATTCAATCTTTGAAATTAAAGGTTCAGAATTCATTGATACAGTATTATTGAGATTTGGGGGCACTCACCTCAAAATACTTCACTGAATCTGGACCCGTTTTATTTTCAATTTGGACTCTAACAAAATGGTAATTAACATATGTGCATAATTAACTTAAAAACCAGAAACTTTTTCACATATAAAACTGTAAAAATTAGCTCTGGGAAAAACATATTTTGGTACCTGGAGTATATCAGTATAACAACCGCGTGGGTGCCCCTGTCAAGAGTGCAAGAGCAGAAACGTGGATGACAAACCACTGCAGCAGAAATGACAATAAAGGTTGTTTTTCTCACGGTTACGGCACACTGCTCAGTGTAGGATATATATGCGCCCTTCTTCCCTTGTCGAGTCTAATCAGGAGATAAATAAAAAATGTCCACGACTAAATCTTTCATTATATTTGGACAGCAGTCTTATGTTGTTTTTGTTTCAGGCCTCTGATGTGTCCAGGAGTCGAGGGGCGTCTCTGATGGCCAGGCCAGGAAACAGCTTGGTAGCTGCTATACGAAGTCAGCATTATGCTGACTCACAGCAGCTGAGCGCTCCATGTAAGCCCATCACCGGCACATTGTTTGTATTTTTTACTGATGAGTCGTTCTTTTACCGTGTTTATGTCTGACTGCTTCTCTCACCAGCTTACAATGACAAGATAGTGGCATTTCTTCGACAGCCAAACATATTTGACTTGTTACAGGAGCGACAGCCCAGCCTGACTAGGAACCATGCACTGAGGTACGCTTTCTCACGTAAAATATCCGCCTGATGCCAGCGTCATTAACAATCATGTTAGGGTTTGTTTTATACGATTAAGAGACAAGTAGAGGCAACGATAACTTTGAACCGGACAAAGCTTAAAATGAGTAGATAATCAGCACAGTGTATTGGTCTCTCTGTCTTGGTGTTTTTTAACAATGCTTCATAAGTCCCTCTGCCTGACTCATGACTGCTGCTGAGATGTTGGAGGTGGTGGCATCACGCTGTCTCTCAGCAGCAGGAGCAGACAGACTGGTCGTACCTGAGGGAGGGATGAGATATCTTTAAAGAGACAAATTACAAACCAATTCGTTTCCCTCTCGATTGTTCAGGGAGAAGATCCACTACGTCAGGACTGAAGGAAATCAGGGAGTGGAGAAGCTGTCATGTGATGCTGACCTGGTCATCCTGTTAAGGTGAAGAACTTGGATTCAGGTGGATTCAGCTTCAAACCCAGTGTCTACTTTCACGCCACTAATCAAAGTTTTGCTTCTCTGCTCTGTTTCTTGCAGTTTATTTGAAGAGGAAATCATGTCATGTGTTCCACCTCACCCCATCCATCACAACCTCAGCTTCTCTCCTCGCTGTTCCCCCGCCTCGTCGCCACAGAACTCTCCCGGTAGGACTTGTTACCATTCCTTTAACGATGCTGCATCCTTTATAATGACTTCCTCTTTCAAATTCTCACTAATTAATTCCTAGCCGCAACTTTTATAGTGGCTCTGTGTCACAATTATGCTAGCATGTGCTATTGTCGTTGTTTTGTTTAGTTTTAATATATTCTTTTGACATTTATTTCATTTCAAATTTATAACCCCCAAAGAAGTGAGAAAAAGAAGTACAAGTGATGGGCTTTTACTTACACGGAAGGTGGAATTGGAAAGAGGGTGGAGGGTGCAAGAAAAGGAAACAAGAATTAAGAGAGCTGTTCTTTCCCTCTGTGCTAACTAGAGAGGGATCAAGCTGATCAGCCGTACCAAGAAGCTGTGGGAAAGAGTTGGTGAAGCTAAGTTAAGAAGAGGGGTGATGATGAGTGAGCAGCAGTATGGCTTCATGCTGAGAAAGAGCTCCACAGATTTAAAGTTTGCTTTGACAGTGTTGATGATGAAGTATAGTTACGGATGTCAAGCGAGCGCCTTAGGGCCTTAGAACACAGATAAGATTCATGAATGTGGTTAGTGTAACAGAGAAGGGTGCTGGGGATAGGGTGAGACGGCGCCCCCTAAAGGAAGCAGCTGAAAGAAAAAGAAGCACTTGACATTATAGTAACTGTGACATATAACATGTAACCATGAAACTACCTATTTATGTCCCTACATTGGTATGATCTGTGATATGCTACTGGTTTAGCATTCCAGCCTAGAAATGGAGGAACAGGATGCATGTGGCATTCACCAATAACAGGTGACCATAATACAGTAGACTGTATATAAAAGATGGACATAACCACTGTGATGTTATTGGTTTTAGACTCATTTGAAGTCTCGACATTAATGTTTGGTTATCAAAACTTTCTCTTTTTCTTTCTTTCACTTTTTTGGGACAAGAAGTAGGAGTGCTACGTTGTTAGCTAATGCTAGCAGACAGGCATGCACGCTAAGTAGTGTTAAGTAAAAATTCTATTTAAAGAATAAAATTTCATTCAACAAAACTGAATTCTTGGACTGTATCACACAGCAGGAGGTGTTTGCTGTCGGGTATTTTCATGGATGTGTGCTTGTGTGTACCTGCTGTTTGAAGCAACCATGTGTGCAAAAAACACAGAAAAGCTGATCACATATGCAGGTGATGAAATCTGAGCCCATCACAGTGCACACAATAGACACTCACACACAGTGACAACTCATAATAGACACACTGTATGACAGAACCTGCTGTGCTATGCGATGCTGCTCTAATCTTATCTTAATGAGCTCCAGCAGACTTCTAACAGGCCTCAACAGTGTTTTTGTGAGCGTGATTTGGGGTGTGCGTGTTCTTGATGGGAGACTCTATAAAAGGAAACTAGGTCACAGCAGGGAAGCCTGGTCTGTAAATGTGTTTCATTCATTAGTTGTGCTGTTGTCTTTGTTGAAACGATGAGCACTGAACCGTTTCATATCACTCATTCACCGTTAGAACTATCCGTCGCTGCCTACTCTTACTTCTTACTGACCCTTGAAGCATGTTTGATCCTTTAATGCTGGAAAGGATTTTTTTGCTATAATTTGATAACTTTAGCACCAAGATTGGAGTAGGAGGGAAATGAATGAAGGCAAAAGCCTCGACTGTCACAGATGAGAGCAACTAATGTGCAGGCAGGAGCCAGCAGATGGGTAGAAAAACAAGGAACTATAATTAGCCTCACAGTTAATTAAACACCACGTCACACTGTGACAGGAAGAGCCAATGAACTTACTTACACTAAATCATTTTTAAAAAATGTGAGTCAGCAGAAGGAAAGACTAAATAATAAAGAACAAAGAGAACAGGTAAATTCAATCAGACACTAATGCAGGCATGAAAAGAACAAAGGGAGGTGAGCACAGAAACGATCCTTCAGGACAAGACAGGAAGTAAAACGAGAGCCGATTAGCAATAAACTCACACAGGCAAAGAGAAGAAGAGTGAAAAATCTGGGAAACACTATCACCATAAATGCCAGGTGTTAGCCAGTGGCCACCAGGAGAGTAAAACCCAAACCTCAGCAAGAAAAACGTGTGCTTAATTTTTCTGTGTTACAAGTAAGAATAAGCAGATGTTATCACACAGTGTGTACAAGATGAGGAACAAGTGTGGGTTGTTTTTTTGCAGCTGGATGATATCTAATAGAGCTGACTGTTTACCGTGCTGCAGTTATTACTGTAAAGGGGATTCTAGTGATTAACAGCTTGATAAGACTAGTGACTGCTGTTTCTTAGCAGTGAGATATGAAATAAAGTCAATAGGCCCGTGACAGCCTGGCCACCTGCCTAGGCTGTACCCTGCCTCCCACTTTGAACAAAGTTGGTAGAACAACTTCCCAACTTGTGCAAGAAGCACATATTTTCAGTGTGACACATGCAGAAGAACTGGGTGGCAGAACGGTGGTGGCTGTAGCTCAGGAGGAAGAGCTGGTACTCTACTAATTGGATGGCTGATGGTTTAGATTTCGGACTGCTCCAGTCTGTATGCCAGATATCCTCGGGCAAGATATTAACCCCAAGTTGCTGTCCATCTGGGAGACCTACATGTGAGTGAGTGTTACATAGAAAACACTTACATAGAAAAAATGTTTGTATGCAGAAACCAGTTCATTTCATTCAAGTCATTTTTATTTGGCATTCCTTTGAAAAAGGTTTTGCCTCAGAGGGTTTCATAATCTGTTGTTAGACTGTTTGGTGGACTACATGGTGATTCCCTTCACATAACTGGCTGAGTGTAACTGTAACTGCAGTTTTACTGACTGGCAGAGTAATGCAACTTGTGTTCTGTGTGCAGGCTTGCAGAGGGCCAGGGCTCCAGCTCCTTACCGCAGAGACTTTGAAGCCAAACTGCGAAACTTCTACAGGAAATTAGAAGCTAAAGGATACGCCCAGGGGCCAGGAAAGATCAAGTGAGAGTTTTTCCTTCCCACTGTTGCCAAGTGCTTGCTCATAGGGGGTCCTTTGATTGTTGGGGTTTTCTGTCTATTATTGGGGTTCTTTACCTCGAGGTTTGAGACCCTTGAGGTAACTTTTGGCATTATATGAATAAAACTGAATCGAAGTAAGACCCAAATGGCGCAACTCATTTTATCATGGCAGAGTTTGATGCCCATTAGACATAATATGTATTTATTTACATTGCACATGTATCAGCATAGGTCCTGATGCAACTTTAAAATATGTCCAAAGACATATTTGTTCACTGTGTCTACTCCATGGAGACATGGTCGTAGCTATAAAGGAGAGTGGTGAAGTCCTCTTTTTTTAAATGTGTTGTTCAGTAATCAAACAGAGCGCCCCTTTAGAAATGATACTTATGTTGTATGAATGTGTCAGCATTGCTTAAACAGTGGTGAGGTTTTTTGGGGTATATCGGTGCGTTTCAGCTGTCCTGCTTGTTGTAGGTTGCTCATCAGGAGAGAACATCTACTGGAAGGAACCTTCAACCAAGTGATGGCATATTCACGCAAAGAGCTGCAGAGGAATAAACTCTATGTCACGTTCCTTGGGGAGGAGGGGTAAGACAAATAAACACGAACAGGTGACCGTGGACGTACCACTGCAGTGCCTACAATACTGCTGTCACACACTGTAGAAGCCTCAAACTGTGTGAGGAAGAAGCTGAGTGGTATAAACACTAACTGAACACTGGACATGTGCTCATCCATGCCAACTACACACATACAACTACAATGCATCACTAGATGAATCCACTGAAAACTAGAATGCGTAATGCGGCCATACTGTATGTGCTGTCATCTAGAAACATGACCACAAAGTGTACCAAGGACGTGCTCCACAAGCTCACACCGTGACTGCACGCACCGCAGTTAGAATCTTCCTCAGCGCAGAAAATGAGTTTTCATGCATGAAGGTAGAGGCCCCGTGTGATGGCGGTATTAAGAGCCAGCGGTACACGCTCAGTGACCTCTCAGTTTCTGGCAGCTTAGCTCTGGCAGCACTGGCGTCTTCAGAAATGCTTACATTCACTCCTGTACTCAGGTGCAGCACAAATCCGATCAATAGTCGTATTTAGTTCACAGTCGACTACTTAAACACCGTTTAGTAGTCCAGTATTAGCCTGTATTGTCAGTTGAAGTTGCATCTTCTCTCTTCAGGTTAGATTACAGCGGTCCTTCCAGAGAGTTCTTCTTCCTCTTGTCTCAGGAGCTATTCAATCCATACTACGGCCTGTTTGAATACTCAGCCAATGACACCTACACCGTGCAGATCAGCCCCATGTCAGCGTTTGTTGAGAACCATCTGGAATGGTAAGCTGTGTGATGCATACTCACGTCCTTCTCTCACCCCAACCGGTCGCAGCAGATGGCCCCGCCCCTCCCTCAGCCTGGTTCGGTCGGCGGTTTCTTCCGGTTAAAAGGGAGTTTTTCCTTCCCACTGTCACCAAAGTGCTTGCTCATAGGCGGTCATATGATTGGTGGGTTTTTCTCTGTATGTATTATTGTAGGGTCTAACTTATAATATGAAGCACATTGAGGGAACTGTTGTTGTGATTTGGCGCTGTATAAAAAAAAATGAATTGAATTGAAAATAATAAAAAGCCTCTTTTATAAATATATTCAGACCACAGATGAGTGTTTTGACTGGGAACACACAATGAATGCCATAACCTTTCAGTTCCTTACACATTTTACAATGTGAACAAACAAGCATGAAATGAAATATGTGAAAAGCTGTCACTGACATAAGACAGGTTCTTAAAGCATGCTTCAGAAACAGTCGTCTGTCCACAGCAGAAGCGTTTAAAAGTGCCGTGGCAAGTGGGCTGTCCTGTCATAATGAAGAGAATAAGAAAGTCTCAGTCCAAGACATGACTGCCCTCGGCTCACTGCTATATGTTACCTAAGGACGCCATTTTTCAGTATTTCCCTCACATGTGATGCAGGATTTCTCCTAACATAAACTTTAGGAGCAGCATTCGTTCTTTTGTGTTCCTGTCGTTCCCTGTGGTCGTTCAACAGTGAACGCCTTCCATAGTTGTCTTGTTCAACATGCACTTTTTATGAAAACACAGGCATCATCAGCATCTTTCTATTAGCTGATCCTTGCTCTGAGCGTCGTGCATGATAATCAGGATGCTGAGACAAAAAATAAGCATCATGCACACGGAAATAAAAGTAGGAGGAACCATACAAATATATTCAAGGCCTGGTGTTTTGGACATTACTCTAAATCTGGTGAGGGTTGCAGAAACCACTTTGTTCCCAAATAATTAGGTACTGTCCAATTAGCAAAGGTTGTCTTTGTGCCCCTAAAAGACTTGGGTTGCCTTGAAATTGTGATCAGTTAAGTACAACAGTGAAAGAAAGTTGCTGTCAGCCAATTTAAAAACACTAATTAAGCTAACATGTCTCTGCACTGTTGGTGAAAACTCATTAGGTAAAGGGAGAACCTGCGAACTCCACATAGAAAGGTCCCAGGCGACCATGAGATTACAATCTAGACCCTTCTTTCCATAATGTGACAGTACACCACCAAGCCAGTGGGCCACCCGGGCTTGTTTGTGTGATTCTGAAGCAAATGTTGGGTTTGTGTGTCTCCAGGTTCCGTTTCAGTGGTCGTATCCTGGGCCTGGCTCTGATCCATCAGTATCTGCTGGACGCTTTCTTTACTAGACCGTTCTACAAGGCCCTGCTCAGACTGTCAGTACACACACGTACACACCTGCAGCATTGTTCATGTGTTTTCACGGGTTTATGTTCAGTTGAAACAGTTACAGCTAATGTGTGTTAGTGATGAACATTTGAGGAACAAGTGAAGCGTGGCAGTTGTGTGTCAGTCTTTGACTTTTGCGTCTGTCTCAGGGCGACGGACCTGTCTGATCTGGAGTATCTGGATGAGGAGTTTCATCAGTCTCTACAGTGGATGAAAGACAACGACATCACCGACATCCTCGACCTAACCTTCACTGTCAACGAGGAGGTGTTTGGCCAGGTCAGTGTGTGTGTGTGTGTGTGTGTGTGTGTGTGTGTGTGTGTGTGTGTCCATCTGAGTGTGTCACTGACCCACCACCAGTCGCGGCAGATGGATGAACACTTTTTAATCAGAGCATCAAAAGCCAATTAAAATGTGATTTGTTTTACATTTTGTTGCGGAGTAAAGTTTAACACCTGCTCATTTCCTCTTTGTTTTTCACCCGTCGAGGCTATAATGTCACTGACATTCCACACTGCTGTTATTTACCTCTTTACTCTTCTAACTGTGATGCCAGGTAACGGAGCGTGAGCTAAAGTCCGGTGGCGCCAACCTCCAAGTCACTGAGAAGAACAAGAAGGATTATATAGAGCGAATGGCCAAGTGGAGGGTGGAGAGAGGAGTGGTGCAACAGACGGAGGCGCTGGTCCGAGGCTTCTACGAGGTAAACAACACAAGGTTTTCAACAACTCGTCAGTGCTTGCTTACACTGTTCACTTCCAGTGCCTGCAACCTCCAAAGCATCATAATACACACATGGAAATAAATGTTAGCACAAAGAACTGAACCTTTTGTTCCTTCCTTTCCAGGTGGTGGACTCCAGGCTTGTGTCGGTATTCGATGCACGGGAGCTGGAGCTGGTCATTGCTGGGACGGTGGAGATTGACCTCGGTGACTGGAGAAACAACACCGAGTATAGAGGAGGTGTGTTAGACAAAGAAAATAGAAAGAAATATTGACTCCTTGATATTTGCACATTTGCAGCTCATTATTTTTGTTCTTTAGCACTACTACCTTTATGCTGGGGCTCTTCCCAGAATAATCCCTTTTAAGGATTATTATGAGTTTGTCTTCTGTCTGAATCAAGATGGTTTAGCTCCAGTCTTCACGTTACATTGGCTCACGTTAAGCCAACTTTCTGCAGAATGGCTGCCCCTCGTAAACAAAATACAGCAGGTGTGTGGGATTTCTGTGCTTACACAGTGAGCACAGAAATGAGTATATTAGCTGTACAACAGTAGAAAATCCTGTGTGAAACCAAGTTTTAGAGCAGTTTGGACTAAGTCAAATATGGGTTGCCACTATTTTAACTGCAAATGAATAACAGAAAATGGCACAGTAAAATGCATTGCTTGTTTTGTGTTGGTCAATGTGTGTAACCTTAGTTAAATGTGATGTCACACATGCTAGGTTACCATGACGGCCACATAGTGATGCGCTGGTTTTGGGCTGCAGTGGAGCGCTTCAACAATGAACAACGCCTCCGTCTGCTGCAGTTTGTCACGGGGACATCCAGCGTTCCCTACGAAGGCTTTGCCGCCTTGCGAGGTTCGAATGGCCTCCGGCGCTTCTGCATTGAGAAGTGGGGCAAAGTGACATCGCTACCCAGGTATCTCGTCCTCTTCTGCACTCCTACCTGTTCTTTACAATCAGTAAGGAACATGGTTCAAGTAGAGTGAGCTCATCCTGGCCACCAGGAACAACACAGCACAGTTTTCTACATAGCCTGCATGTGTGTATTTTTAAAACAAGCAATCAGGAGGATGGCACTTCAGCACCAAAATGTAGATTTATGAGCTGGTAAAAATAGTTCCCAAATGATGGAACTAAAAACCTATTTAGCTAAAATCTGAACCTTTATGACAATCCACCTGGCTGTACCTGTTCTACCATGAACAGAATCAGCGACAAAGGGGAATCCTGGGAGAGTCCAACACCCACCAGAAATCCACAAGTCCAAAAAATACACGTAGACAGATTGTACAAACCCCCACATACTCTCGAATGTCCTCAAGAGGATTAAGAACTGATCTGTTGTTCCACGACCAGGATAAGGAACTGCGTTGTTCCTCTTGAATCTGAGGTTCAACTAACAGATAGACACATTTCTCCAGTACGCTGTCATAGGACCAGTTCATTTACAACATGCGGTATTTCTGACTTCTTTCTTGAGAAGTCTTCTCTGATTCGTCAGTGATGCTTTTTTGGTAATTTTCCTTTGAGGTCTTTTTAAACTGCTTTCAGCTCCATTTCCCATTCTTTTGGAAAGCTTATTCTAATGCATTGTTTTAATTCGGGAGTTGTGCTGGTTGTTGTTTGGATATAGTTGGATAGTAATGAATATTTCTGACACACAGTGTCAGCACACAAGTGAATATACCCTGTAAACGCCTCTACCATGTCATCATCTTGTTGAAAGACATCCCAGTCTGTAGATGGAAAACAGTCATTTAACTCCTCCATGTAATTATCTTGCCAGAGCCTGACCATCTCTGAGGTTTACTACATTTCAATGCAGATATGTGAGTGGGGGATGAAGTAGATGGTGTGAATTACAAAGAGCTGGTTACATCTCAACATAGTGTGCATCTTTTATATTACCGTAACATTTGTCCAGTGTCTTGTGTTTTCATTATTAACGTATTGCTGAAATCCAACACATGTAAACAACATGTTTGTAATTGATGTCAGTATCTGTAAATACCGATTGCCTTACATGATTTTGGGTGTAATAAAGTCACCTGAGGTCATGAAGGTTGTTCCCTTGACATCAAAGCTGCAGTAAAACTGTCTGCCATCTCAAAGTACCTGGACTTTGATTGACTGCAGCTGTGTATTATTTTGTTGAGGCACTGTATACAGGATATACAGTTCAAATGTGTTGACATTGATCAGCAGAGAGGCTGTTTGGCTCTCCCACCTCTGCAGTGCAGCTAGATGAGAAATTGTTCTCCGACCTTGGAGTCAGATGTTAATTTGATAAACAAGCAGTGCTCAGCAGAAAGTATGAGTCAGGTTTTACTGCAAAGGAGGGAAAAGGTGCCAGTGTTTGATGCTTGCCTGGAGCACTCACATCGTTCTGTTGTTCAGCTAATAATAGGAAGTGTGGACATGGTGTGTATGGGACTGTGTCCAGCCTTTTTCAGACGTGGGATACTTCAAATTGACAGCCTCCTAAGTTTTTCAAAATCACTTCCGACGTAGGTCACCGTAGTAGTATTTGCACTGAAAGGACACAGGAACTTTCTTTCAAGGAACTAAAAGATTCCTCTGCACCATTAGTTGTCTGTCTTTCCACTACATCTAAATAGCTTTAACTATTAGGCAGTCAATCTTGTCATGTAAAAGTGTTTTTACGTGTTATTTTTGATGCAGCTACACCAGCTACACATCTCACTGCTCCAGACCAGTTAATATATCAGTCAACAGTCACTGGCTTATTGAATGTTACATTAATCTGGGCATTACAACTTTGAGCAATCCAGTAGGTGGCAGTAATGCAGAAGATGTTCTTCAGAACGGTCCTGTTTTTAAATCAGCTGTGTAACTCCAAAAGACTCATTTTGTATGTGGCTATCAATGTTCATGGTACTGCCTGCACTGCGCTGATAATTCAGTTCAGTTCAGTTCTACTGAATTTATATGACGTCAAAACACAAGACGTGCTGCCTCAAGGCACTTTATATTGTAAAGTAAAGACCTTACGATAACAGAGAGAAAACTCCAACAATCAAACCTGTGGGCAAGAACTCAGCAACACAGAAAGAGAAAGAAACTTCCAGCAGAACCAGGCTCAGGGAGAGACATACATGTGTTGCAACAGGTGGAAATGAGGGGAGGTGGACAGGATAAGACAGAATAATAATGTGTTATCTGTAAATGGTACATAAGCATTTCTAGGGCTGATCTTTTTGGACGGCCTCATCCGTCTTTTATAGAAAACTGATCAGACACGAAGCTGACACATTCAGATTTCAGATTCAGACGTTTAAGTATTTTAACATTGACTGTTTGTTCTGTAATTTACATGGTCACCCCCAGCTAGCCAGAGATTTTTACCTTGCAGATAGCACCACATCTCTGTGGGACGTGTCAGCCATTTCAGATGAATCTGACATAATATTAATGGATTGTGTTTATATAGCACTTTTCAAGACCCTCAAAGCGCTTTACAATACCACTATTCATTCACTCTCACATTCACACACTGGTGGAGGCAGCTACAGTTGTAGACTGACAGAATGGAGGCTGCCATATCGCACCATCAGCCCCTCTGGCCATCACCAGTAGGCAGTAGGTGAAGTGTCTTGCCCAAGGACACAACGACCAAGACAGACAGAGCTGGGGATCAAACCGGCAACCTTCCGGTTACAAGATGAGCTTCCCAACCCCCTGAACCACGGTCGCCCTAATGACATGTAACCTCTTGACTGTAGTAACCACATTCTGCATGGGTTTATGGATTTTAGCCTGCAAGGAAAACGGGCTGCTGCTGCTAGCATCGCTAGCAAAGCTAGTCTGCTAGCTAACACCTGTATGTGTGTGCAGTGTTATGCACAATGCAAACTGCCACACCAACATTTAATCTGAACTGTTTCAAATAACTCCTTTATTCACACGTAGTATTTGTACATCATCTTGTCTATTAAAGTGGGTTTAATTTAGAGACTGTTGGGACCAGCCCAGCTGAAAAGGAGGCTAATGAGCATGCTCGTCTGCTTGTCTACCTCTTGTATATTCTGGCTCTCAGCTCTATTAATGGAATGTACTTGTTAAAGTGGATAAAAGACAAGCTCCATTTTGTTTAAAATGTCTGTCTCTTTCTCTCTCTCATTTCTCAGAGCTCACACCTGCTTTAACCGCCTCGACCTGCCTCCCTACCCTTCGTACACCATGCTGTATGAGAAACTGCTCATTGCTGTGGAAGAAACCAGCACATTTGGTCTGGAGTGAGACAGACAAATCAAACACTGCACGCCTCTATGTCCAACACTGGCTGGGCCAAAATGTGAAAGGAGCGCAGCCTAACCTGTCTTAAAGATCCCGGAATTGTACTGGAAATGTTTCTGATCATGTTGGATACACAGTATGTTTGTCACTGTTACGGTTCTGTGCGTCAGAGTCTGTCACTCATGAGGATCTTTACGATTGCACGCAACACTCACAGCGTCACAGCACTTATTTTTCTATAAATCATTAGAAAATAAGAAACAATTACAAAGACTTTTTTATAATTAATATTGATCAGTCTGTGTGTACCTGAAGAATGAGTCTGTCAAATCGAATCAAAAACTTTTGTTGCATGTACCACAATTCATCCGACAATGAAAATGCTTTGACTAATAAAAGCAAAAGCAAAGTGTTTATACTCAGTACAGCAACAGGTGAAAAGTAATGTACAGAAATAAGAACAATATGAGCAACACAGTAACACTGAAAACAGTAATTTTCCATATGACAATAACAACAGCAATGTGCTTGGAGACATGCTGGAAGTTATCTTTAATAGACAGAAAATATTTAAATAATAATTTAATAACCATCACAACCTACTGTAGAAAGAAAATCGGAAAGAGAAATGAAAGAAATGGGTTAAAACCGTTAATAGAATTAAATACTATTAGTTACTCTAAAAAATGTTACAGTCATTGCAAACTTTGATCCAGAAATCTTCTTTTTATCAAAAGATGTATGCAAAGATTGTTACACAAATCCTCAGGTGGTTTCCTGCTGTGGACATGTAGAATGTCTAATGCAAGTTTAAATTCAAGAGAAAAACACCTCAATCAGTTTAATGCAAAGTTTAGTAGCCCTGAAGCCAAAGGAACAATTGTCTGGGTTTTTTGTTGTTGTTTTTTTTAGTGGAGATACTACAAATACCAATATGTATCTGTCTGGACTGCAGCAGCCCAAAAGGAACTTGCCTGAGGACTTAACAGAACTGCAGCACAATGGGAAATAAGAGGTTAAGGCAAATATATGACGAGCTGCAGACAATTAAGAGAGAAAGACTGATTATCACTCAAAAAACTCCCAACAGGTAAAGAAAACTGCACTGAAGACAAGGTGAATAACACATGCTCAGAAACTCAGAAACTACTGAACATCTGGAAATGAAATGAATGTCAATAATGGGCAAGCCACAAAGCAGTGAAGTTTCTGTTTCAAGCAATGTGAAGAGTAGTCTGGTACACTGGAAATCAAGAAATATACATTCACAGCATCCAGGCTGTACTCGCATAAAAAGACAGGCCCTCCCTGCAATTAAAGACTCCGCAGTACTAACATGCTTCTGATACTCATCCTGGAAGTCCTGCATCTGCGCCCACAGCTTCCGGTACTGTGCCTCCCTTTAAAGTGATGACAACAACTGGACACAGACACTCCACAGACACTCTATGTTGCATAGAGCTCAGTGATGAGGCAATGATGTCAAGTATTGCGAATGCAAAAGCAGCCATCAATTCCAGCACAAGGGCTTCTGGGATTCCTTTTGTGGAGACTAAGGGCGATTACGTCAAACCAAGCTACGTGAGCTCCGTGATTCGTGACTCTTCACGACAGAATTTATACTTGGACGCTCTCCAGATGGCTAAGGAGGACTAAAGTGGGATTCTGCTTTCAGCCTGTGGTCTGGCTGTTTGAATGGGAGCTTCTCACACTCTTGTTCGAGTCTTCCACAAACGAAGTTGTCATCTCTGACCATGCACCATTGGTGCCGCTCTTTGTATGGAGCCGGTACTCCAGTATTTAACTCTTTGCTGTCTCAAACACAGTGACCAGTGCAAGAGCAGCGTGTGGAATCTCCAGTGGCCTCAGACCAATGTAACAGATCCCTGAACTGATGTGGCCCTACTGGTAGAAATGTGTGATGTGTAAAGGGACAAACAGGTGTAACATATGCAATAGTTGAGACCTTTACTCCAATCTGTTCCACAGTCTGCCATATTCTTTTAGACACTGACTGACTGCAGTGCACCCTTGACATCTCCAGCCCCTTGCCTGCATCTCTAGCTGAGTGATGAAGCTGTGCCTCAGTTACTTTCTGCCTCATACATGCCCTGTGGGGGTAGTACTGACAAAAGGAAAGTCATTTGCCTTGGGTTTTTTTTAAGTCAGGTTAATTGGTAATAGTCACTGATTACTGTATTTACAATGGATGTAGCTTTGTGGGCAGATAACTAGCCTGATATAAGCAATGCCAAATATAAACAGAACCAGGAGGCATCAAAGCTGGCTGGAAATCTGACACATTTTCGCCGGATTTGACAGATACACTTGTAGCTACTCTTCCCAAGCTGTAGGCTTTTGTCAACCTAACTGTTGAATGAGTTGTAAGGCTAACAGAGAACTAATGGCTTACACATCAAAGTGTGTTTTACCATTTCAAGTACAGCTACAATGTTCATAAAACTTGAGAAATGCTTTCTTGTGGAGTTGCGTATGTTTGTCGCAGGCTAGACACAAATCTCCAACCTTGCTGTCAGTGGTCAAAGCACCAGGTTTCTGAATGTTTCTGAAACCCATGACTGACATCACGACGTGCACAATATTGTAGTCCATTTACATCTCCCGGAAATTTTTTTTGTAAACTTTATTAATTCCCAGTTAAAGCCGACGACTCCAGTGGTGGAACAGTTCAGTTAACGAATGAACTGGAAACACTTCTGAATCATGGAGTGTAGTTTTTGTTTGATCCACTTCTGATTAAAGAATGTTTGTCACTGATTTTTATTATTGCTCCCCTCTAAAGACAATTCAAGGTTTGAACCAAACTGTGCTTTTAGAGAATTGTTACATACCTAATAAATGCTAGGTGTTTGCAGGGAAGACAACTGTGTGCAATGAGAAAGATGAGATCTCTTGTTCTGCTTCTAAGTGTTGGGATTAATTGTTCAGGTTTTTGTGAATCTATAGTTCATACTGAAGCCAGTTGCACCAGCTGTTCATGAATTCAAACTTAGCCCTGTGTTTGCTAAGTGGCACTTTATGCAAGATGAAACTACAACTGGTTGCAGCACAATGACAGTTTCTGCACAGAGATTAGTTGTTACTAAATATTTATACCCACTAACCACCATGTGTAACTGGCATACAGCTAAGTGAACAAAGCAACAAAACCAACAGCTTAAAAAGAAAAAGCTAACATGAAAGTCTTTAAATTCACTTCCTACTACCTGGCAGGCATTTTGGGAATTCTCCTGGGAGTTATTTGGAATCATCCAAGGCCGTTTAAAATAATTGGGTAAAGAGCTGTGAATGCAAAAAAAGTTTAAAAGGTCTGACAACTTTGCCCCAAAATAAGGTTTAAAAGCCATTATTTTTATTTTAAGCATAGAAGGTACACAACAGTTTTCAAAGCACAAACATAATACTAATACTTGGCAGATTTAGGGGTGGCTGTGGAGTGAGAACGTGTTGCTGTGGCTCAAGAAGTAGAGCGGGTCATCTAGCAGTTAGACGTTCGATCCCGTGCTCCTCCGGTCTGCATGTGGGAGTATCCTCGGACAAGATACTGAACCCCAATTTGTCCCTGATGCATCCGTGTGAGCATGTCGATAAATGTTAGCTAAATAGCAACGCCTGTTCCTATGTGAGCAGGTAGGTTTGGCTGTCTTTCTTACCTTAGCAAATCAAATCATACTTTAAAGAGTGCAACTTGTATTTACTCAGGCTGTCTTTGTCTAACATTTGCTTGATGATCTGGAACCTGTCGTGTGACAAATATGCAAAAATAAATAAATGAGAAGGCAGCACATACTTAAATTGCATGGATACAGAGAAAATGGAGCAACAGAGTGTTTAGGAATACAGTCCCTATTAGTCCACCTGAGCGCCCTATATGAATTCCCCAAAGAACTGGACAAACTCAAGTAATTTCCAGCATAAGGATTGTTTTTAACTCATGAACACAGGCATCCAATATTGATTTTGACCCTTGCAAACAGAGATTTCTCTAGGTGCTCAGAGTCTTTTGATGATATTGTGTACTCTTGATGAGATATTGAGCGTCTTCATAATGTTACGCTGAGGAACGCTGGTCTTAAACTGTTCCACAGTTTGTAAATGTGCTTTTTTTGCAGATTGGTGAACCTCTGCATATCTTCACTTCTCAGAATATTTATTTAAATTATACACGGTGTCCGTGTAAAGACATTAAGTCGTCACTTACTTGCGGCTTTTGACAATGGTACAGCTACCTCCGTGAGAGTGTTCTTGACTTGACTTGTGTTTTTCTTAACCAAGAAAATATTTCTGTCATTATCCACTGGAATTTTTTGGACAAAAATCTGTCATTCTTCAAAACCAGTTTACCTAACTAAATGAAGAGTTGGTGCAACTCAGTCAGGCCGGTTTCCAAAAAGCTTTAGGTGGATAGCCACCAGAGGGTGGTGGTAAAGTATACATAAAAATATATTCAATCACATTGTTAGTTTAGTCAGATTTGCAGTGTAAGCAGCAGACGTTGGTTTATGTCTAGACTGGGTTTATGGGTACAGAGCATCAAACTTTGACATAGGAAATAAGAATTTCTGTTTAATGTTTGTGTTTAGGGTTAATAAAATGCAATCTGTCGTTACTTAATTGCCTAATCCCCACCATACCCTTACCCAGTGACAATCTTTCCCTAACCTGGCCCTCACTGGTCTGTGTCCTGCTGTGTGCAGATGTAGGTATTTAAAGCAAGATTTTTTTTTTGTCATTGTTGCCACTCTACATTGTCTTACTGTGCTTCTCTATCGTCCACCCAAAGCATGCTGGGATAGAATCCACCTTCTGGTCCAGAGTAGGACTGATGTGTGTGTCAATTGTCCACATCTTATCGTGTGAAAGATTTTCACCACAGCGGAACTTTTCACCTTCATGAACCATCAGCAACTCAAGTAGACGTGTGTGAGATGAGTTGGCTGAAATCACTTTCCAGGTATCACATTTGGGGCTAATTTGGGCTGTTGGGTCACTGACAGCCAATCTAGGGTTAGAGTTAGGGTTGGTTAACATGCGCCCCTTTTTGTACAGTTTGTGCTTGCTTAGAACACCCAGAATGATTGTAATGCCAAAACTATGTGACTTCATTGAAAACGTGTCATCTGCTAGTGTCTGACTTTTTGCCTATTTAGCATGCAGCTCAAACTCAACCCAAGCCTAACCCTAACCCCCAATGTGTCACCAGTGACTTGGTGGAAGAGTTTAAGGCTCAGCTGTGGTGCCAGCAAATGTGGTGTGAATCAGATATGGCCCAGATATCACAGAATGCTGAACTTGTAGCCAAACTCACCCTGGGTCAACACTGTTGTTACTCACAAATCAACTACATGTCAAAGTTTGACACATAGCAAAGATCCCTGACTTCAGCGGCCTGTCAAATTTTAGGCTTCTTTATTCCCAACATGGTGTGATGTTTGAAAAGCTGACTATATCTCCAGAATTTCACTTTTTTTATTTTCATTTAAAATACTGTCATGAATTCGCTTCCGTATAGAGGAGAAAAACTGCAGTGATAGGTTCCACTAAAGAAGAATCCAAAGAACTTTGATTGACACAAATTTGAGATTTTTGGAGATTACCCACACTTCTGTGAGTCAGATCGATAATTACTCCAGTTTTTGTTTGGTGTGGCAACATCTTGTCCACACATCCCAACACACACAAGGACAAGGCTGTGATTTAGTTGCTCTCCTCATCCTTTTTCTACAATCGTTTGTACTCTTATTTATACAGTATTGTATTTATAAGCAAGGGGAAGTCCGGAAACTTTCCTTGAATGTTTTCTTTCTATTTTATTTTGTAATCATGTAATTAGGAGGATCAGTGGAAGATTTTGCCTTTGAATTTGAAGCCTTTGGGTTCTTATTTGTGTCTTTTCTATTCTAAAATAAGCTGGCTGATTTTTTTTGGTTTTCTGCGGGGAAACTGTGATGTTTGTTCCCATTTGGCTCCTCTTTTTCTGTTCACCACTTTTGCTGGTGGCATTATTGAGGTTAATGTCAGCTGTGGCTCACTCTGTTAGAGCCACATGAATCCAGGAAGCACTCTATTCTTTGGGCAGTTAATGATTTTTGTATGTGCTTTGGTGAACATGTAAAGAGAGCTTACTGATTTGTTGTTTTTGTTGGGTTGATATGATGAATGCATACATCATAACACTGATATTTATTGTGGGAAAGGAATGATTACAAATGTTCCAGTAACACTTATCTGTAAATGTGCTGATAGAAGCTATACAAGTTTAAACAGAATATTGGAAAAGTAAATGATGATGGGCTGTCTACTGACAGGGAAGGTGGTGGAAAATTGTTGCTGCTGTTTTGTGTGTGTGTGTGTGTGTGTGTGTGTGTGTGCGTGCGTGCGTGTGTGCATGCGTGCGTGTGTGCGTGCGTGCGTGCGTGCGTGTGTGTGTGTGTGCGTGCGTGCGTGCGTGCGTGTGTGTGTGTGTGTGTGTGTGCGTGCGTGCGTGTGTGCATGCGTGCGTGCGTGCGTGTGTGTGTGTGTGTGTGTGTTTGAATTGATCAGAAGTAGACAGGAGAAGACCAGGTGGTGACACTAAAACATGGATATTTTCTTTTGTTTCCAGTTTCATGTGTGGTTACTATACATGTATGTACATAATGTTAAAGTTCATATTTGACTGAGAACAGGTTTCTAAATACTCAGGCTGTTCTATTGCCCCACCTTACCATATGGATCTTAATAAAATGGTCACTTTGTTACTGCTGTGTGTATTCATTCTACAGACAAAGGGGTGAAAAATGAAAAGGTTCACTGTCGATCTTTGATAAAAGGTTTTTATTTTTTATAAGCCTTATATTACATATTAAGTAGAGATAGTCCTCAAATTCATGTGTGCCCTGAATACAGGTAAGAAGGTATTGGATATGAGACCTAAAACCCACCTGGAAGTTCCCCACTCAACATAAAAACTGGACTGGTTCTTATAAAGTACTTTTCTACTTGAATACTCAAAAAGCATTTTATACAACATAAACAGTTTTCTATATCTAAGGGCTTTCTGTATAACGTTCACACACATTCACACTCTGATGAGTGTATCATTCAGTATCTTAGCCAAGGACCACCACCAACCATCCACTCTGCTTCCTGAGCCTTCCTCTGTAGATGCTTTGTTTCTCTTTCTAATCTTCTTCGTCTCTTTCTACATGTTTTGTTTCTTTGTGTAATTACTTGCGTGCCTTTATTTCTCTTTTGTTAAGTTAGCTTTTCTGTTGCTTTTGTTCTTTGTAGTTTACATATCATTTGTGTTGCTTTTTAAGAGACTTACAGTTCTATCAATATTTATTATTAAAAGCAATAGAAATGTATACATTGTATGCATTTTTTTATATTAAAAGGGACGTGAAAACTGGTCCCGCAATATATTTCACGTTTAATTTTTAATTCGCCGATCAACACAGAAGTCTCTCCCCCTCTCTCTCTGTAACCCATTCCGATTGGCAGGCACGCCTGTCAATCAACACGTGCTACCATGGTTACAGAAAACGCAGCACCGGTTCAGCTTCTAAGTGAGGAGCAAGTTGAGGGACTGACAGGCAGGACGCTGAGTGTGGAGTGATCAAAATGAGCTCTCCAGCTGTGTTTTTATTACAATGTTAGACTGAGCAAATAATTTGAAGCTTGGCCTAGAAGACGTGACATTATTCTGTCGCCCTAATGTTTTGGGTTTTGTTTGGTTTCTGTTGTCGTTCGGAGAATAGTAAGCGGCGTCATTTAATATAATTGTGCTGACCGTTGTTTGAAGTGTTTAACGTTAGCCAACTAACCGGTCCAATTAATCGACGCCATGATCCCCGAATGCCCGCTTGCCGGGGACTCGAGAAGCAGAAGCCGCCTTCATCACAACCACGCAGCTGGACCGAGCCAGAGCCGCAGTGTCAGCGGCTTGTTGTCCGAAATCCAAACCGCCATCCACAACGAACCTTTCGCCGACCACTACACTGTTATTCCCGGCAAAGAGCTCGGAAGGTAAGAACATGGCACACTTAAACGTAAATTTAGCTGAGTTTATGTTTAGTTTCGTATGTTTCTTATCTTACTCAGCTTAGACTAGCAGAAATAGTTCTGTTTTTATTTGGCACGACTGCTCGAGCTTTGGGACTGTTCCCATACGAGTGGTGGAAGAGGTCATGTAAAAGCACCAATGTCGTGAAATAGACCTTTACATCTCTGATTTTTGTATTGAAAATGTCACGTAAGTGAAAAAAAATGCAAGTAATCCCACGAGAATGTGCTCAAAGCAGTCTGTCGGGTCTGATCCAGACTTTCTGAACTGGTCTGGTCGCCCAACCAACTCGGGTTGGCCCAAGTCAGAAAATAACACTCACACACCCTGCACTATTACAGTGTATTATACACTGTCAGTGTCTGCCTCACACGTGCTGGTCACCGCCAAGCACTAAACCAGTGTTAACCGAATAAGGAAATCCAGTTCGAGTTGCATTAACTTACTTACTGTTTACGTTTTTAATTACTAGGCTGTGTGAATTCATGTAACTCACAGTTGAGGTAATATATCAGGAGAATTCAGCTGAGAGAGCAGTCTGTGTTAAACATTACATGTTGATAACTCTTGCATTCTCCTAATATCAAAGCTGTATTTGACTGTAGTCAGTGAGTACTTCTGTCACGAACTGATCTGCTGATTATAATTATAATCAATGTTGATTTGTTTTCTAAAATAAACATCTGAGCTCAAATGAACATCAAAATTAACTTCCAAATTAGTAAAATAATTAAAAAGAAAAGTAGCTTATTGGAGATGTAAGATCTTTTCTGTGTCTTAATTTTGTAAATTAATTAATTAAAATTGTGACATGAATGTAGTGGAGTCAGAATCAGAATCAGAAAGGGTTTTATTGCCAAATGTTGAGCGGGTTTACAACATTAGGAAATTGCTGCGGTGCTTCAGTGCAAACATACTGTTATAAATACTGTTATAAATTAAGCTTAGATGGACATGAAAATAAAAATGAGAATAAGAATTAAAAGTGCTAAGTAGATAGATAGATAGATAGATAGATAGATAGATAGATAGATGATTGGAATATTGGGTTAGGGTTATACCGTTACAGTCCCTAGGGATGGGGCCACAATAATAGAAATTAAATCCCTGCAAATAACGGGTAAAGTTCGGGAGCAATGAATACACAGTATACTCAGTTCACCATAAAGCATTGTATCCTTTTGATTATAGTGGACAAATTCATCTCTTATGGATACTGAAATGAAGGAAGGTAAATGCACGTTATTATCATCACTTAAGTATACATGCAACTTTCATATGTTCTCTTACATCCAGTAACACTGAGGTAAGTGGCTTTGCACTCTTTGGTACTTAATTATGCTTAAAGTGGACCTGAAACACTTCATGTGTAAAGACTCATTTACATGATGGAGCCTTGCTCTCAAAAACAGCCATGAATGTAACTCTGTGAAGCTGGATTTAAGAAATAAGTGCTAAAAAATGTGTAGCGCCATCTTCTCTCAGTACAGAACGTGACACCATTGGTTGGTTGTGGTTAATAGCTAAAATAAACTAATGTAAGTCTAGCTAGTAACAGAACCGTCTAAGGAGCTTGGAAAGAAAAGCGTCTGGACCTCTTTAAATTTCCTTAAAGACGTTTCACCTCTCAGTGGAGAAGCTTCTTCAGTTCTAAGAGCAATTGGTGGCGAGTCCCAGATTTTAATCCCTATGGGAGTGTCCCCAAGAGGGTCATGGACCCCCTATTGATCCTCTACCTAATCACACGAGGTAGAGGATCAATAAGGAAACTTAAAGAAGTCCAGACACTTCTCTTTCCAAGCTCCTTGACTGACTGAGAACCTTCACAGGCATAGTAACAGGACCAATAACTCAGGGGAAAACAGGGGGACTTGGAATAAAAATCAGTTTAAGGGGTCACTTTTGTGCTGCCCCTGCCTGCAACAATGAGTTTTTGTGTTAAACCGAGGGTGTACCGTCCACTTTCACTGTCTGTCTCCTGTCTCAGCTGCACTGAAACAGGAAAATCCAGCTGTTAGCTCCAATGTTCAGGTTTGTAAAGCACTGTTTAAATGACAGAGTGGGGGAGAGCCTGTTTGAGTCATCAGACTAGAGAGAAGCTGGAGTCTCACACTCTGTTTTTCCACGCCAAGCCGGGTGTACCGAGCCCCACAGTCAGCTGCCAAAGCAGATGTTTGAAAAATGCGATCAGCACTGTTTTATGCAATAAAATATTCTCTTTTCTCAAACACAACAAAAAAGTTTACAACATCACAGTAAACAATAAAAGATGTTTCTGTTTGAGAAGGTTCTCAGCATGTTTTTCAGAGGATGGAGAATAGTTTGTCCTCTGACCTTCTTACCACCACAGCTTCAAATGTGTCCAGTTTGCAGCCAATCACAGATTCATGTTTGTCGTTTTTTACCATTTGTGCACCTTAAGCAAATATGTAGAACTGATTTCATTTATCAGTACAATATCACTAAAATTAGAAACATCTTGACTTGGAGTGATGCTGAAACTGTAACTCTGCATTTATTACTTTGAGGTTGGACTATTGTGACTCGTTATTATCAGGCCGCTTTAAAAGCTTTCTGAAAAGCCTCGAGTTGCTCAAGAGTGCTGCAGCAAGGAGTGGCGTGTCTAGAAAATTTTTGTTGGGGGGGCCAGGTAGGGGCACAGATTTGGAGAAGGGTGGCAGATAATGTTTAAAAAAAATTCTACCAACCATTAACCATAATTCAATAACCCTATAAACCTAATAACCGAATGCGCTTTTAACTCTTATTAGAATGAGATTTTAACCACTACGGTGCAAAGTTTTTAGATACTGCGTTGATAAAGTACAAGAGATACAATCAGTCAGTGTTTACTCAGCAGTCAAGGACAGCAATATTTGCATAGTATTTTTACTGACATGTAGTGCACATATGTTTTGGGCAAAAACATTTTTTAATATTAAAATACAAACATTTGTAACAAACAATTGACAAATTAGCCAATGTAAAATTTTATCTGCCTATTTAAAAAAAGAAGATAATCTTCTCACAAACTGGTGTTTGATTTTGAAACAGGAAAAAAGTGTGGAAACAAATGAAAAGACTAACATTTGAATAAAACCTGAAAGCAAGTAAATACTTGCTATGCTGCCTTATGGTAAACTTTGGTAATATTGATCAAGAACAACACTGGCTGATGATGAAATACAGTCAGCTGGCATGGTGACACTGCCAGTATTAACCTGCAGGGCTGGACCGGGACAGAAAATCGGGCATTTTGACTACAGACCGACCCACCAGGTATTAAAGCCATAAAGCCTTTGAATGAAAACAAATGCTGTTGTGACAGTGATGTACACTGTCTTGTTGGTATATGTATGATTTCTATACATTTTACGTCAGATAAAAACTTTGGTTGTAAGATTTAGATAATTATTTAATAAAAGCTAGATATTTTAAATGAGAATAAGAAAGAAAAGTATTTCTTTGTGCCCCCCTTTGTGTAGAAACTCCGTCATGCTAGCTAGTACGCAGTACGAGTTATTCTAACTGACTGTAAAAAGTCAGCACAACGAAAATAAACTCCACCTAAACTTGGTTTATATCTGACCCAGAGAGACTGCAGGTCATAACTTCTTACCTGAAGTTCAGTTCACCTGACACTCGGACTGGCGGCTGCCTCGGGGCTCTCCTCCTGCCTCCCCTTCCCTCATCCACCTGCTGGCCTCTGTGGAAGCTCCGCCATAGCCACCACCAAACAACTGAGTTATTTTTACACATTGACCTGCATCTGGCCAATCCACCACCTCTCATTGTTCATGCCATTACAAAATAAATAAATAAGTCACCGGGCACATGCCCGGTATGCCCGATGGCCAGTCCAGCTATGTTAACCTGCAACCAAATCTGCAGCTCCATACAGCAATGTTACGACTTAGATTATATCTTATAACTCATAACTCTTATGTTAGCTCCCCTCAGTAGCAAACTGTCTGAAATATTCGACGGCTGCAATAATTCTTCAAGTGTTATTTTTTTCTTTGGTATTCTAATTTCACCGAAGTTTACTAAACTCAACAAACTTAATATTACTTACCGGGACATTTATTCTGTCCTCATTTTCTTTCACCGAAAAATTGTTTCCTGCGGTGCCGTCTTTCGTGCTTGGCTCTCCTACCTTTGCTAACGTGATGCACATAGCGCAGAAGCCGATGCTGCATTCACTTACACTCGGATATCTGCGCTTCACCGTGAAAACATAATCGGACATTTGATATTTGATTGAATTTTATTGTTTTACCTTTGGGGTGGCACCTGGGGTGGCCAGTCTGGTTGGGGAGGTGGCCTGTGCCCCCCCAGGCCACCCCGCTGGACACGCCACTGGCAGCAAGAGTCCTGAGAGGGACTGGAAAGAGAGAGCATATTTCTCCCATATTGGCTTCTCTTCATTGGCTTCCTGTCGAATCCAGAATTGAATCAAACTTTTTCTTCTTACATACAAAATCTTGAGTAATCAGGCCCCGCAATATCTTAAAGACCTCATAGTACCTTATCATCTTAACAGAGGACTTTGCTCTCAGACTGCAGGCTTGCTTTTTTAAAGTAGAATGGGAAGCAGAGCCTTCAGCTTCTGGGCCCTCTGCAGTGGAACCAGCTCCCAATTTGGATTCGGGAGACAGACACCCTCTTTAGTTTTCTTTTTAATAAAGCTTTTAATAAAGCTCATCTCTTTTCACTCTCTGTGTTTATACATTACTGCTGCATTTGGTCATTGGTTACTATTAGGCCTGCGCAATAAATCGAAAATTTATTGTCATCGCGATACCAGCATGTGCGATGGGCCCATCGCAAAAGACGGCGTAAACTGCGATAATTGGGTACCTTAAAATGTTTACACACGTGCTTTAAAGAATTTACCAATCAAAGAAACCCCTTTATACATTTGACCAGTCGTATAGAGCCCTTCACGGCCAATCAAATGGATTAGAGGCCTGCCTCCTACGTAGGTGGGGAGCGAACAACGCTGCAGCAACGAGTCAGAGTTGTAATGGCTGACAGCGAGACGCATGACGAGAACGCTGACTATGAACTCGTGCCTTAAAAAAGAAAAAAGAAAAAAAAATAGTACCTCGCTTATTTGGAGGTACTTTGGATTTGATAAAGACGACCTTCTCCAAACACAGGTGCTCTGCAAAACTTGCCGAACACTCGTGGCAACCACCAGAGGAAACACGACTAATCTCCACCATCATCTTCAATACAACCACAGAGAACTGTTTGAAGAGTTCCAGAAAGACAGATGATAGGTTTGTAGCTTGAACCCATCTGCTGGAACGTTGAAGACAATATAATTACACTGCAAGCAAGACGCAAGTAGGCAAACTTCTTCATGGTACTCGTGCACGGGAGAGAACCAGACAAACGCCGTTCCTTCGCTTGACCCCAGTAGCTCTCGTCCGTCCTCCCGTAACACTGTCCTTTTATTGAGGTTACATGAATATGCATAGGTTCATTAACATACGACGTCTACATACAAACAAAGAGTACCTTGCGTGTGTGTGTGTGTGTGTGTGTGTGTGTGTGTGTGTGTGTGTGTGTGTGTGTGTGTGTGTGTGTGTGTGTGTGTGTGTGTGTTGCTGATCAAAGGGTTAAACATCCTTGGTCAGGAAGAGGGTAGCCTCCCCCTCACCCTAGATGGTTCATCCTAGATAACACGGTGAGGAAGTCCTGCAGTTCATCTAAACAAAGAGCACTTAGACTAGAACAGATGTAGCTACGTTAATCCTACCATAAAACAATAAGACACGGTATGACCTCTCATGCTCCCAAAGTGCTGTCTAATACACACAAAGTTTGCAGACTATCAAGGATCAAAACCTCTACCAATCTACAACTAATTACAAAACTCTAAGCATATATAAGTAAATATTTCTAAGCATAAATGACAATCAACAATACAAATCTAACATTTCCCCCCTTTTTGACCTTTATGCTTGAAAAGTTCCCAGGTATGAATACCTCATGTCTGACAGTTTCAATGCAAACCTTTTTATACTCAGCATATGTCAAATCACCCTAAATTACTGAAAAGGTACACAGTTTAATAAATGTATTAGCAGTTACCCCATTCATTGAGCTCATCTCATGGCAAACTGCATCTTACGAGCAACCAAAGAAATTGTTAATTTAATAGTGAAACTAAAAAAGTAACATTTTCAAAAACATCTCAGCTTGGTGGTGCTTCCTCCGGGTGTGCACATCACATGTCTCTCTGCAGAGTGGTTTAAGCTCTGCAGGGCGTCATGAATGTCTCTTCCAGTTGTTTCCATCACTGTCCATAGGACCAGAGTCCAAATGTATGTAGAATAGACATTCAAACATACCAGTTGGTTTTGTTGTTCGTCAACATGGGTCTCAGCTATTTCCAAGCTGCAGACCTCTCAGCACTCTAGTTTTATGGCCTCTTACCAGCCCCCATCACCTGACTTCAGACCTTCGTCTTGTGAGGGGGATATTTATGACTCCTTAATTGTCCATGCTCTGCAGAAAAAGCTCTCTGTGGAAAGGGTGCTGGGTTCCGTCATCTTACTGCTGTTATGATCCCAGCAGCCTTCAGAGTGTCATCGTATGCACAGTATAGTGGCACAGCATTAGGTGATGTTCATAGGAAACTGCTGTCATCACCACCATAGCTTCTGGTTCCTGTGCTTTCACAGAATCATGATGTCATCCTCGAACTCCTTCTGCGCTGTCGATGGAGCTTGGCACGCTCCCCTCATCCCACGAGTTTTCATGTTCCAACGCTGCTGAAGGTTTAAGGCAGAGCACGTCGTACACCTTAGTTGTCTTCCTCAGCGTCAATATTGAATCTTTCATTTTATTTAAAATCTCCTGGAAGCTCAGTAGCACAGCTCTCTGTGTGATGTCTGCTGTGCTGAAGATGATCTCTGATCCTCCTGAAGCCTCTCTCCTGGCCTCAGCTCCCATCTTGTGGACGATCCTCTCCTCTATTTTGCAGGCAGTTTCATGGTCCTTGCTGTGGCTCCAAGGTCTGATCTCATGATGGGCCCCAACCAGCTTGACCTTTGACCTCAACCACTGCCTGGCTGTCAGCTATGCCTGGAATGGTTCACGCTTCTCACTGGGCCTCTGAAGATTTCTCAGGAGATTACTGCTGCACCTGTATTTCCTTGCTAAGAAGAAAAACTTCTATTTGGAGAGCATGTCAACAATCATCAAACCACATTCTTTAGTTCAGTGAACTTCACTTATAGGCCATCAAAGCCTCATCTGAACATGGATGCACCACTTGCATAGGTTTAATATTTGTAAATAAAACGGCTAATCACACAAATCACTGCAACAATAATAGTAAACATTGTTTAATGTTAATCCTTGCACTCCACCTCTTGACGCATGGACATTCCCATGCGTCAACTCACCAAACCTGGATCCCTGTCTTAAAGAAAAAGATTAGCTAGATCATGTCCCAGGCAACATCAGGGCATCTCCTCTGGAGTAGCTCCGTAACCCTGCAATAAAAGATGTTAGCGTGTGTTGCATATTAAGTTTGCTTAACACCTGGCTCTCCCAGGAGCCTGCATACACACCATCACGGCCTGGAAAGCAAAATCTGGAAGTGAAATCAAACTTCATACCTGTAAACAATTGTATCATAAGAGTAATAAGCATTCAACATCAGCAAGACAAGTGTCATGTGCAGGTTTTCTCAAAGCAGTAACTACAACTATTACCCTAATTCACCTCAGACATGGATTATCCCATGTACTCTGTTAACATTAATGTAATCAGTGACTTCTCTTAAGCAAAGTCACTCCACTCATATATTATTATTATGGGTTCAAAAGTGGCCAGCAAATGAGCCCATAATAAACTATTCCATAAATACCGTAATCTCTTATTTGTTTTACTCATGTCACTTGTCCGCTTCAGCTGAATCTACTACAGCATTCTCAAAGAAACAAACATTAGCAATACACATTGACTGTGGTCAGACGGAGGTCAGACACAGGTCAACAGATTCTAGAGGTGCCATAAAACACCATAAAGTTAACACTCGCTGTGGAAACAGTAACACTGGTCTCATCACAGTATGTCTCAAACTATATTAATTTCTCCATCAACATATGCCTGTAACTACAGTTTTCTTCACACATAAACCCAGAAATCTTGTAGTAGAGAAACATTAGCCAGTATTCCTATAAATCACATGATCAAACACACGAAGAACCGTAATGCTGTAAAAACGAAAATGCAAATGTTAGCGCTTGCGCAGGCGTATGCATACTTTGTCACAGATATCTCTGTGAGCACACAAGCTAGTGAATAACACACACATAGTAAATTCACTGACACAGAAAATGGCATTTAAAATGTTAAATCATCACGCAACCTCGAGTGTTGCTGTCATCTTTCTGCTACTGTAAAGGGAAGCACACACAGACTCATCTGCACCCCTGCCAGGCGGGGGTCAACTTCACACAGTCGTGTTACATCAGTAAAGTCTTGTCAGCTTTTGTCAGCTTTTACCAGTCAGTCAGTTTGTTTTCCTTTCACTCACTCATTCATGCATTCATTCTTTCTTTCTTTGCTGATAGTGGAACCTATCGTCGCATTTAGTTTCCACTCTCAGCAAAATGACGTCATTTCAAAAAGAAAAAGAAGAACTTTAGTTTGGATTACATCGCTGAATCCTTTTGGACTGGGACTGTCATTTAATAATTGTCCCAAATAAGTGGCTTTCTCCAGAGTCCATTTAAATGTGGAGAACTCACTTGGCACAATTTTCTCAACGACGTGTAGCATTTTTAATTCCCGACGTGCAGATCTGCTTAAAGAAAAGAAAATAGACAAACAAAATCAGTGCCTGTTCAAAAGATAAAAATGAAAAATAACAGAGATTATCAAACAAAACTTTCAGTGCACTGTGAAAGTATCAAAATAAAAAGGCCTTGTTAAGTCATGACACAAACTCCTCATCTCAGGTAAATCATACCATTAGCATGGTTCATCATACCATCATACTAATCGGCAGGCTCGACTTCACAACAAAAGAAAAATCATCAGCTAGATTCACTCCAAATCAACCATCAGCTGCACAACACACAACATAATCCTAATGTCTTATTAGCTATGAGTTTAATTACCAGGTCTGTGCTCTTCACTCATTTAGGCCACAGATCTATTTTATTCAATTTTCCTTTTCCCTTCATCATAAAACATGTGACATGCTGTCATGCACTTCACAAAACAGTCTGTTCTGACGTATTCAGAGTTGTGTATCTAAATACAGGATTCACTCGCACATCAAAGCAGGAAACTCAGTGTTTTAGAGTCTCCACTCAACACACAACAAACATCCCATTCACTCGTGCTAGAATTCAGTCACCTTTCATTAATCTAAAACCGATCAACTAATTTGCATATCAACTATTAACCCACTAAGTTGACAGGACGACAGAAAAGCATGTTCAAAATAGTATCACAAAAGACAATTTCCCTCATACAGTAAATTACATGTGCTGCCTCAATCAAGCAGGAAGCTTCTCCCAATTTACCATTTTAACAACTAAATTTATTGTCTGATCACTGGTTGGTCAAACCAGGATCTTTTTTCTCACAAAAGTTAAACTGTTGTCCTGCAACCTGGAGAGTCAATTTTTTGCATTGGATAAATCCAGTATTTAATAACAAGTGTCTGCTAAATTGACACTATTTTAACACTGATGAAAGCTAACAAGCTAATCTTCATTGCATGTGTTTGTGTTATTAGGCAGGTTTAATGCATGTCTGTGGAGCTGCATCTCCAGCAGAGCATGTTCTTAAAGCTGCCTTTCCTACACACTTCTCTGCTATTATTTAATCATTTCTTAACTAATGTGCTATGAGTCTTCATGAGTCATTTTGTGTTTGGAATTGTTAGTAGGGTTAATGCATGTTCTGCTTGTGTGTGTGTGATTTTGTATATGTTTCTATTTTCGCAATGTTTCAGACTCCGTCTCAATTTTCCAACTTAAGCAGTCAGTTTTCTTTTCCCCAGGTTTGCTAACCCAAATTTTGATTTCCCACATTAAATAATTCCTATGTGTTCTCACCTAGTCTTCTCACTCTGTTGTCCTCTCCCACTTCAACAGTCCAACAGCCGGCAGTTCTCCTTCAGCTTTGTCCTGTGTCCCACTGTCTCTTCTTGCCATTTTACTCCACAGGTGGCAAATGTCAAACTCCAACTGTTCAGTTCTCCTCAAACGTTTTCTTCACATGCACAGTGAAGTCACAGCCACTCTCACTATTGTCCTCTGATGCGGTTGACTTCGTGCTAGTGGCTGAAGTGCTGCTGCTGCTGCCTTCCTGGGCGACTTCTTAGCAGCTGCTGCCGGTTTCTTGGCTTTGGCCGCGGCGGGCGTCTTAGCTTTGGTCTCAGTAACCCTGTTCATCTTGAAGGATCCGGAGGCCCCGGTGCCCTTGGTCTGCACCAGAGTGCCCTTCGCCACCAGACTCTTGATGGCGGTCTTGACACGGGCCTTGTTCTTGTCCACATCGTAGCCTCCGGCAGCCAGAGCCTTCTTGAGAGCGGCCACGGCTTTCACAATCAGCTCGCCCACGCTGAGGCCGACCTTCTTGGGCTTGGAAGTCATCGTCTTCTTCTTCTTGGCCTGAACCTCGGCGCAGGGCGTGTTTATGATGGAGCCTTTCCCACCACAGCGCTGGCACGTTGAACGCATCATGAAGGGTCCATTTCTTTCATGTCGCTAGCCGCATGTGGCTTGCCCGAGTCACTCAGTCCTTTTTGAGCATTTCAACATGCTGCCGCCGCAGACCCTGGCCTCAGATCCAGCAAGTTTAGCGCGCTGATCTCCAAAAAAGTCCCGAAAGCCAGAAAGACGTCAAATAAGTGTCTCGTGCTAAGCGCTCGAACAAAAACTCCTCTTCACGCCGCCATCTTGCTCGCCCTTCCGTGGAATTCATTCAATCAGACAGGAAGATGGGTTTGCTTTCTTCTTCTGCTGCTTTTGCTTCTGCAGCCTCTGCTCCGATACTGCCGCTGCTGATCAGGTTTTTTCAGGGAAGAGTGAGAGTTTTGAGACAGATCGTGCTATAAATAAGTCAGCCAGAAACTTGGCTTGAACGTTTCCAATTGTTAAACTATAACTTTTCTTCCGACCGCTGCATGTGGAAAATTGATTCAGGTCTGCTTTTCACCTGAAAGTGACAACTAAGACATTTTCATTATTATCATCACTGCTTAATCAACACATATCTCTCTCTCTGTTTTTGTGAACAATCCTTTCTTAAAAGCAGAAAATGAAATTATAGTTGTTTTTTTGGTTGATCAACACAAAACCTTTTTCCTATGATTATTTTTTTCTACAATATAAATTCTCCCTCTTATTCACTCTTTTTTTTATTTTTTATTTACAATAGCTGGTGACCTGCAAAATCACCGCTGTCACTCACAATCAAAGGCAATTACTCTTGCACAGTGCACAAAAACACTGTGATGTCAGACACATTCACACTCACTTTGTCATCTGCATAAATAAATCATATGGCTGGAGATATGTGCCATGGTGATCCATAGGCATGATCACACGTTTATTTAATTATTTCCAACCCAACAAAACAAATAAACAAAAACATAATGCTGATGCTATGAACACTCCACACACAAGAGTCAAGATTCAGGAAAACTGCTCATGGAAACGCTGCACACTCCAGTTATCACAGTTAACATAGTGCTGTTTCCCTCTCTTAGAGTAGTTCTCAGACAGCTCTCGATCTGATAATGTGTAGCCTGCTCATCAGCTCAGAAGAAAAAAAAAAAACTGCAACGCAACATCACACAGTAGTTGCTCTGCCCACAGTGGCAAAGTCTTACACTTTCATATTCAACTCAGCTTCTCCATCATGTACTTTTAGATGTTTCATACAGGGTTCAGCATATTAGTTGTTTTCACAGGTGTGCTCTACATCTCAACAATGGTTCATAATAAGACGACAGTCTTCCACACAGGTCAAGTGCCTCTATGCACTTCATTAGTTTAAATATTTATCTATATCACTTCACCTCACATGTCATCGTACTGAATTTAAGCAACCACAAGCGTAATGTAGATGACTTTTAACAACTATCCACCTCAATTACGTCTATGGTCTGGCACACAGGCTGAAGAGTTAACGTTTTGTGTCAGCAAGGGGTGGGGGGACAGCCACCCACCAGAGCATAGCTGCTGATGTGGGCTGGCCTTCTCCACACGCTCTTCAAGGCTGGTGTGTTTTCTGAAAACTTCTAACATTTTAATCTCTTCCATTTTTAAGCTTGCGATTAACCGCACGGCTCAGGTCCGCGTGAAACCCGCGTGACCGCGCTCGCGTGAACCCGCGCAGCTGTGGAGCCGTCGCTCCCTCTCTTTTTTACATAAATACTTTGTGCTGCCAGGAGCAAAGTCCAGCACAAACGTCTGTCTCCCTCCGACTCACTCTTGGTTGCTTAGAAACCCATGATAACAACAACAGTCGGTGTCACAGACCACATGTTCTGCTCCGCACACACCCACACAACAACAACAACGACGACGACGACAACAAAAACAACACAAAATAGGCCTATCGTCCAGCACAGTCTGGACCCCGCGGAACTTCTCAACGCCCCACAAAGTGGCGGAGAACTCACCTCTAGCCACACAAAGTAGCGAGGAACCTCTTGCTCCACAAAGTAGCAAGGAACCCGGGTATCGCTCCACAAAGTAGCGAACTTCTCAACGCCTCACACAGTGGCGGAGACTGCACAACCACACGGTTATAGAGTCGGGCTCTTCTCAACGCCTCACACAGTGGCGGAGACTGCACAACCACACGGTTATAGAGTCGGGCTCTTCTCAACGCCTCACACAGTGGCGGAGACTGCACAACGACACGGTTATAGAGTCGGCCTCTTTAAACTTACTTGGCATTGCTTAGAGTGTAATATCAGCCCGAATCCCGCCGACCGTCATTCATCGAGGAGAAAAGACAGACCGCGAATCCACAGGAACTTCCTGGCTGACGTCAGTCTTTCAGCGTGCCTCTCCTCCCCTCGGTGAATGCGATTCCAGGGCTCCGGCATCGAAGGACCAATTAATGATAGGTTTGTAGCTTGAACCCATCTGCTGGAACGTTGAAGACAATATAATTACACTGCAAGCAAGACGCAAGTAGGCAAACTTCTTCATGGTACTCGTGCACGGGAGAGAACCAGACAAACGCCGTTCCTTCGCTTGACCCCAGTAGCTCTCGTCCGTCCTCCCGTAACACTGTCCTTTTATTGAGGTTACATGAATATGCATAGGTTCATTAACATACGACGTCTACATACAAACAAAGAGTACCTTGCCTGTGTGTGTGTGTGTGTGTGTGTGTGTGTGTGTGTGTGTGTGTGTGTGTGTGTGTGTGTGTGTTGCTGATCAAAGGGTTAAACATCCTTGGTCAGGAAGAGGGTAGCCTCCCCCTCACCCTAGATGGTTCATCCTAGATAACACGGTGAGGAAGTCCTGCAGTTCATCTAAACAAAGAGCACTTAGACTAGAACAGATGTAGCTACGTTAATCCTACCATAAAACAATAAGACACGGTATGACCTCTCATGCTCCCAAAGTGCTGTCTAATACACACAAAGTTTGCAGACTATCAAGGATCAAAACCTCTACCAATCTACAACTAATTACAAAACTCTAAGCATATATAAGTAAATATTTCTAAGCATAAATGACAATCAACAATACAAATCTAACAACAGGGCTAGCCAAACAAAGGTTGCTAATGTTAAGACAAAGAGCACAGCAGTCCAACAGCCACTTTTTCAAGTGGAACTCCTTATGAGAAAACGTCGAAGCGCTACAAAGAAATAACAGAGGCCATTACACATTTTTTTGGCTAAAGACATGATGCCTATAAATACAGTTAGCAGAGAGGGCTTCACCAGTCTGATACATAAAGTGGACCGGAGATACCGCATCCCCTCACGAAACTACTTTTCCCATGTCGCCATTCCACAAATGTACGAAACATGCCGCTGGACCGTCATGTTTGACCTGAGCAAAGCTGAAAACTACACCAGCACTACAGTAAAGTTTCCTCTCCAGTTTTGACTTGCATCATAACTACTTGGTGAGTGGTAAAATGATGAACAACTGCATTGAGATAATTTGCAGTATAATTTAAGTTATGTTTATTTAAAACTAATTCTAGAGACCGGGAAGGATGTTTTTTTTTTTTTTTTTTTTTGTTGCTATTTATTTTATCGCACGTCATATCGTTATCGCAATATTGATCAGTTATCGCACATCGCAGGTTTTCCTAATATCGTGCAGCCCTAGTTACTATTACATTCTCTCTCCCCCCCCCCACATTTTGCATTTTGCACAGGACAAAATGCAAAATAGTTCCCTATTTTGTTTTTCCTTCCCACTGTCAACAATTATATGCTCATAATTGGTCATGTGATGTTAGGTTTCTCTCTAATAGTTTTCCAATACAAAGCGCTTTGAGGCGTTGTTGTGAATTTGCACTATATAAATAAAATGTAGGTGAATTGAATTCATAGAATTAGGGAGCAGAGGGTAATAGACCATTATACAACTAGACGTCCTTTTGCCACCTTTCTGGCTGGTTGCTGGTGTACTGCTTCTCAGTGTCATCCAGCCACTTGCCAGAGTCTCTTATTATAATGCAAGTTATAATTTTAATCCAACTCTACGATTTTGGATTCCAGCTATATAGCAGTGAGATCCTGTTCTGCCAAAAAATAGAATAGCCCTTTATTGTCATTGTACATGTACAATGTGCTCCACACCAACTGCACTTTGATAAAATATAATGAGTAAACAGTGGGAATAAAAAGCAAACCGAAGAAATGTATACAAAACAAGGGAAAAGCACACATTGGAGAACAAAATAGTGTCCAGTCTAAGCAAAGTGGTTGCAAACCTGCAGCAGGTGGAGAACTGGTTCTGCTTCACAAAGTTCCATAAAGTTGCACAGCAGAACAAGGACTATTGTTACCGGCTGCACTTCATCCATAGGATGACAAGCTTATTAAAGCTTATTAATGTTATGTTTTGTTAGAAAGTGTAAATGGTATTGTCTGTGTAGGTTGTCAGTCACCCAGGTCATGGTAATCTAAGGAGCTTGGAAAGAAAAGTGACTGTAGTTTAATACGTTTCTTGAAGACATTTCATCTCTCACCCGAGAAGCTTCTCAGATGACGCTCAGCTTTTCCTACATGTCTTTAGATGTAAATGCTGTTATTGATTACTGGATAACCTTCCTTTTGCTAGTGCACACAGCACATTTGTCTTTTATACTTCATGCTATATACTTACATACATAGTCTGTGGTTAAAATGAGACACCAGGTCTGTTGGCCAGTTTTGCCAACATCTTTTTGTGTGCAAGTGATCACTGAAATTGCAGTTATGGTTCTCTCTCCATTCATTTAGATAAGTTCTTGTACCTGAAATAACTGCCTAGAGATGTTACCAAGATAGCTGTAGAGTGGCAAGTTCTAGAATGACTTTGATTATAGCACAGCTACAATCTTAGCTACACAACAAAGGCTGTTTATGTCTGTATGTCACAGACCTGACATTGTGACTGAGATTAGCTGCAACAGAACAACATGAAAGCTTACATTAATCTGCAGAACCACTCTGTAGAAGATCAGCTGACAAAAGGTCATGTGTCCAAGTTTATGTTCACCAAGGCACTGCTCAGTGGTTCAAATCAAATTCAAATGCAAATTTTATTTGTCACGTACACAGTCATACACTGTGTACACAGTCATACACTGGTTTGATGTAAATGCAGACTTATGTGTGGGCATACTAAAAACCATTGATTGGGGAGATGGAGAGAGGTAGAGAGCAAGGCACAGCTATATCAGCTGAACACCGGAACCAAACAGCTGAGATCATAGTGTCCAAGAATAATAGAGAAGTCAAAATAGGAATCAAAAGCTTAGCTCGCAATAATCAAAAGTCTAGAGCATTAGCACACTGAAACTACATGTTTGATTTGGCAGATTTTTACACCAGATGACTTTCCTGACGCAAACCCTCAGGGATTTGTCTCCTTCTGGAATCGAACCAGGGATCTATCACTTGTTAGGTGGATTTGTAAACCACTATATAAGTAAAGATATACATTCTCATAACAGACAACATACAGCAATAACTTGGTTAGGCTCTGTTAGTCAGTGTAATAACAGATGAAGGTGTTGTTGTTCTGTAGCCATACAAGTTGTGTTTATTCCGTAACTGACTCTTAGCCTACTCTCTGCATGAGCCTTCTGAACTTAGTGGTGGAATTTCATTCATGAGGCTTTTTTGGATTAAAGGCTCAGCTGTAAACTTGGCTTTGTTTGCCCATGCATTCCTCTGTGGAGTTGTGTTTTGTTGACTGTGAACATGATCAAATGTATCAAAGAGGTTAAGTTACCTCTGCAATTACACTTTTTTGAATTTGGAACACATTTTTTGACTTCCACACCTAATTACTCACTCCTTTGTTTTTTGCTTTTGTCCTTTTAGTTGTTTTTTTTTTTTTTTTAAGTTGGGGGTTTCATGACATTTCATTATTGGACTTTATGGTTTACCTCAAGTTCCAGTATGGGCTTACAAATGTATGCTTTGAACCTCCACACTAACCTCAGTTTGTTCATGCAAACGCCCACCTTCACAAGTCGAATAACGAGAAGCGTACAACAGGCACTGAGGATTTCTGATTCTTCTAGCATGAAAGTTTTCATTTTGTAAATAAACAGTTAACAGAAAATATAGAGATACATGTCAAATAAAGGTCAGCACTTTCTTGGTGATGTATATCATTTTGCTGCTGTCTCTCAAAATGTAAATAAAATGTTTTCGTGTCTCCAGTTTTCCTTGTTTGTCATGTACACTTTACATCACCTTGTATCCATGCAAACGTTTAGCTTTAAAAATGAAAATGAGTGACTTGGTGTTGGTATGTAATTTTTCAAGACGTGCCTGAAGTTTGAAAGCTTGCTATTAATTAATTAGTGCATTTTTAATATGGCTTTCAGACCCTCATTAACGATCTACTTTTCATATCTTGGGGTGGAAGTAGGATGACGATGGGGGCTTTGAGGTATTGCTTTTATGCGGTGGGAGTCCCAGATGGCTCACACCCAAGCTCCTTTTGTAACTTGTACTATGGCGAAGCTCTGAATTACATATGGTTAAGACCCAAAGCTTTTTCCTTGATGGGTTTTAGTGACAGACAGGGATTCTCACTTAGCCCATATGGTCCTGGAAAGAGCATTACACCAGTGACTGTGCTTTAGTCAGCCAAGAGAGACCAAAACATAAATTTTAGGCTGTTAGGTTGATTTACCTGTCAAGCAGAAAGCAAGCGACTTTATCGTCACTGTTAAAATCCTTCTTTCTCTGCATCATCTTCTCTGAAAGGCTGCTGTGCCAATATTTACTCTGTCGTCTCTTTCCTTGTGTTTTCACTTCTTTGGTGAAGAGGACCCCCACCAAATAAGAAGTTAAAAGAAGAAAAAAAAAGAAGTATGACCCTTCATAACTTGATGGTATAGGCATGAATTTATATTTGCCGCCATGGCACAAAAACACGTACGAGTTCCCTTCCGCGCTGCCTTTGTCTTACTATGTTGTCATTTTCTAGCCCAGACCTTCCCAAAGTGTGGAGCCATTGCAGGGGGGGCGCGGTATGAAAAGTGGGGAAAAAAAACAAAACGCTTGCACACTGCTAGTATGGGGCGCCCGTACAAACGCAAAGCAACTTCATTCTAAGCCAAAGACTAGACAATATGGTGAAGCATGTCTTCCCTTTGGTTTCACCTGCACAAGTGCCGAGGTAGGTCTCCCTGCAGGATTGGTTTTCCCTGCATCGGGAGCAGCGCTGGGCTCTCCAAATCATGGACAAACGGTATCCCACATTCTTGATTTTTAGTTCACAAACACTTGTTGTAATGACTAACTACTCCTGACATTTTGGAGATGTTAGCTCTTTATACAGTGAAGTTACAGTGGGATACAAATAATATCAGGCTGATCCTGCCACGATTTGTTCCCCGGTTCAAATCCCGGTCAAACAGTATCCCACAGCTGTTTGTTTTTAAACCCATTTTGCACAGAGAGGTATTTTTTGAAAAATGCATTGACAGCAATGTTGAATATTATTAAACAGTAAAAAAACAACTACATGTAAAATAATCACACTGTGACGCCTCTGTCTTTGTAAATGGAGGGACAGTAACTGCGTGTGTATGTAAGCCTGTAAAACCTGAAGATACTCAGATCAACAGTATTTTGTCTCTATCTGCTATTCTGCTATTCATCTCATGTAAACAATAACGTGGCGCACAGCGTGACGTGAAAAAAGGCACATACCTTTGACGTTGTGTGACGAACTCTGTATTCCTTGTCCACACGTAAACGCAAAAAAGGAGTGATTCTGTGATTCGAAACGCCGTTTACGTGTGGACGAAACAGCTGCGTTTTCAAAAATACCCGTGTAGGTGTGGACGTAGCGTAAAAGAGTTAGTAGTTTATTTTATTACTACCTGTAATTTATTGCAGATTACTTGTATTTGCTTAATTGTTTAATAAATGTTTGAGGTGTGAAATAAATGGAGCAAAATATGGGTGTGTGGTTGGAGGATGTGTGTGTGCACGCGGGAGGGGGGTCGCAAACATTTTTCTTGTAAAACAAAGGGGGGTCTAGCAAAAAAAGTTTGGGAACCACTGCTCTAGTCATATACAGAAAATGAAATTAGGTGGAATGGCGATGTCCATCTCAACCACTGTATTCAAGATTGATGGGGAAACATGGCAGCTTCCACAAATCCGGTGCCCACTCATATATATTTTTAATAGGTTAATTCCAAGTTTATGAGAGTGCATCGATGTCTTGGAAGACAGAATTACACACCAATCGATGCATATTTATGACTGCAATATTCTAAAAGTCAAAGCCAGAATCTTAAAGTGGACCCTTAAACGTTTGCTCAGACAAGTGAATTACAGTAATTCAAATGTGATTAAATAATTCAGAGTGTGACAGCATGTAACTCAATTTGGCAATATTTCTTAATTGATTGTTAGCATCCAACGTGAAAACTGAGTCAAATAGTCATCCCAAGGTTCTTGATGAAAGAGCAAGTGGCAAGGGGACCCACAGCTCACATTACCTTATACATAAACATGTTTGGGGGACAAACATGTTTACAAACATGTTTACTGTAGCTTGAAACATTTTGGGACCTAAAAGCAATACTTTTGTGGCTAGAAGATTTCAGCTCATCATGAGCATGAATGTCATGGCAATTTTGGGCTATTAAACATTTCTTTAAACTGTTCTTTTTCCAAGGTGGGCTGAATATATAGCATACATGCTTAATAACTTTAAGAAACAACAATCCACACATGGTTAAAAGTATTCATGCACTCACTTAAATATTTGAATGTGGTGCTGAAGATTCTACAGGGTCTTTTAACTTGGCAAGGCCAAGGCTTAATAATTTATCAGCAATCCTGATTGAGTTTATCTTTGCCAACCCCAAAAGTTACTTGTCTGAAAACACATTTATTAAAGTCATGTTTTTTCAGCTTTAGGATCAGTGACATCTTTGATGTCAGTAAATCAACATTACCAGTTTGCATCCAACCCTAATCCAAATGGATAGTCAGTGATGGTAGTGGAAGTGTTAGACGCTGAGCTAGTGGGGTCACTGGAGCCTATCCCAATTGTCTTAGGGCAAGAGGCAGAGTACACCCTGGACAGGTCACCAGTCTAATGCAAGGAGACAGGCAATCATAACCACCTTTGGGAAATGTAGAATAACCAGTTAACCTAAACCCACTAATTGCATGTCTTTGGATTGTGGGAGAAAGCCGAATAGACATGCAAATTCCCCAAGCTAATGGTGGAATTCAACTCACAACCTTGTTGCTGTGAGGTAATCGTGCTAACACCTGTCCCACCTTCTACCTGAAAATCTTTTTCATTAAATGAATCTAGGGCACCCTTTCACAGGGACTAGCTATGACAACGCAGCCAGAACACTGATACACTCCAACTACTGATGGCTAATAGTTGGTAGAAAACCTACATTACCTACACATTTTTGATGACTAGAGCTTGAACTTCAGCAGTGATTTTAACAATGTCTTCATGCCTAAATGTATTACTTTGCTGCCATGTGATGGGCTGGTGAGATATCTGTGAGCAGCTGGATAGGATGGTGGCTGCAAAATCACTGTTATAGCATAGCACCAGGGGGCGATCGTGGCTCAAGAGTTGGCAGTTTGTCTTGTAATCGGAAGGTTGCCGGTTTGAGCCCCGGCTCCGACAGTCTCGGTCGTTGTGACCTTGGGCAAGACACTTCACCTGTTCAGAGAGCCCGGTGGCGCCAGTGTCCGGCAGCCTCGCCTCTGTCAGTGCGCCCCAGGGTGGCTGTGGCTACAATGTAGCTTACCATCACCTGTGTGTGTGTGTGTGTGTGTGTGTGTGTGTGTGTGTGTGTGTGTGTGTGTGTGTGTGTGTGTGTGTGTGTGTGAGAATGGTTGGATGACTGACTGAATGTGTAAAGCGCTTTGGGGTCCTTAGGGACCAAGTAGGGATAGCTCAGTAGGTAGAGTGGTTGCCCCATGATCGGAAGGTCGGGGGTTCGATTCCCCTTAACAGCTACCCTGAGGTACCCCTGAGCAAGGTACCGTCCCTACACACTGCTCCCCGGGCGCCCAATGGCTGCCCACTGCTTCACTGAGTGAATGGGTTAAATGCAGAGAGCAATTTCCCCACGGGGCTCAATAAAGTACAATAATGTACACACTTTCTTCTTCTTCTTCTTAAAGTAAAGCACTATACAAATACAGGCCATTTAGCACCTCAGAAATCCACCTGTTAAACCTAAAGACTATTTATTTCAATAATTGTGACCATTTCATCACTTCTGGCTTGGTGCATGTGTGTGCACATATACATGGACTTGCACACATGCACAAAAGCCATCTCTTTCAGGGTGTAGCCTGTGAATGAGGCTGCTGGCTTTGGAAATGTGCTGACGCTGCTTTAGAAAAGGCTGCGGTGGCCCAGTATGGTTTCTGAAAGGCAGGCCTAGACTCCAAACTAAACCGCGTCTCTCTGCGTTTTTCAGGCAAGACCACTGCTAGAACGTGACGCACTGCTCCCAGAGGTCTTTTAAGGGTGGCTGCTTAAAGCAATCCCAATATAAACCTTCATTAATTAATATGCATGGCCAACAACTTTCCAGTGCACTACTTTCCGATACCAATAACTGATCAATTCTCCATCCTCCCTCTCTCATCCCCTGCTACTTGTTATTTTAAATATAACATTTTTTTTTCTTTTGCATGTTTATGCAAAAGTTTATTTGGCTGAGAGCTGGTGCTCAAAATAATACGATCGTCATCGAAGTTAGTAAATCTTCAGTTTTCTAGTACACGGTCAATCAGTTGGTGCAGTATTGTCTGTTTCCTGTTCACTGCAATATTCATGTGCACAGCTGAATAGATGAAAGGTTTACAAAATAAAAAGGAAATGCCAGAACCGCTTAGTGTGGTGGACAGAAAAAGCTGAGTGTAGGCTCTGAGGAAGTTTCCCATTCACTGTAACAGGAAGGCATTGACTTGCTTTCTAGTATAAATCTTTGAAAGTGCTTAATGAAAGGAAATGTGAAGTAGAAGAGTGCATGCTAAAGGAGTTAGTTTCTTAAAATATCTTAGTGACTTATATTATGAGACCAGCTTCAAGTTGAACACAATGTTATCTCAAGAGAACAGGCATAAAGTAATATGGGCTGGTGTTCATATATTGCCTTACTGACCACTGAAAGCATTTTTGACTACAAGCCACATTTAACCACACATTTATGCAGTGCTTGATTCTAATTTTGTGCACTTCATGTCTGTCATGCTTGGCCAATTTAGAATTACCAAGCAAACTAACATTATCCTGGTAGTATGGTAGTAATTCTTAGATTTAAAGTCTCTCTGATTCTGACATGCAGCATGTCCAAAAAAATCACATCGCAGAACTAATATGCTAATGCAAAACTCAGTATTTTTATTTTTGAATTCTGTTAGAGTAACTTTGAATGATTCAAATCAAATTCAAATTGTATCTATTATTGTAGGGTCTACCTTACAATATAAAGTGTCTTGAGGTGACTGTTGTTGTGATTTGGCGCTGTATAAATAAAATTGAATTGAATTAAAATTCCAATATAATCCTCACTCATGTTTTACTGGCCCCTTATTTCAATCCCTCTCTGTTTAAGCCAGTTTTCTTCTGATTGAAGAGATTACACTAAAGATTTGAAGAGCTAATGGATGGGGCTAATGTGGGATTACTTGTACATACACTGTACAGTTTTAGAACACCCCAATTTTTCCAGTTATTTATTGCAATTCAAGTTGTTCAAGTTCAGTGAATATCTTGAAGTGGTACACATTTAAGTGGTGAACTGCCAGAGGTTTAAAAAAAGAAAGGTAAGGTTACCCAAAACTGAAAAATAATGTACATTTCAGAATTATTAAAAAGGCCTTTTTCAGGGAACACAACATGGGTTAACAATTTAAAGCTGTTCTACAGCAATGGAGGTTGATCAAGCCTTGAAAGCTGGTGCTACTAATTCCTACAGGTGTTTCAACTTTTCTGGATTACTTACAACCCCGTGTCTGTATAAAAGCAGTGTTTGAACACACTTTGGTGAGCATCAGTTGAACAGTATTGTATTGCAGAAAGTGTGTTGCTACAAAAAGGAGAAAAAAGCAATTAACAATGGAAGAGAGACAGAGTATCATAACACTTAGTTCAGAGTACCCAGCCTTCTTGGAGTTCCTGGGTGGGGTACTGGAGGGTGCTCCTCCTGGGGACTCTGTTGTCCTACTGAGAGACTTCAATGTTTACGTGGGCAATGACAGCGAGACCTGGAAGGGCATGATTGGGAGGAACGGCCTCCCGGATCTGAACCCGAGCAGTGTTTTGTTATTGGACTTCTGTGCAAACCACAGTTTGGCTATAACAAACACCATGTTCGAGGGAGGGAGGTGAAGGGAGCCACCAAGTTGAAGAAAGAGTCCTACCGGGCTTGGTTAGCCTGTGGGACTCCGGAGGCAGCGGGCGGTGGCTGAAGCAAAACCTCGGGTGTGGGAAGAGTTCGGAGAAGCCATGGAAAAAGACTTACGGACTGCCTCGAAGAGATTCTGGCAAACCGTCAAGCGACTCAGGAAGGGAAAGCGGTGTTCTACCTGCACTGTGAATATTGCGGGTGGAGTGCTGCTGACTTCGACTGAGAAAATTTTCGGGCGGTGGAAGGAATAGTTGGAGGACCTCCTCAATCGCACCTGCACATCTTCTGTGGCGGAAGCAGAGTCTGGGGACGAAGGGGATGACCCAGCAATCTCTGGGGGCGAGGCCACTGAGGCAGTTAAACAACTCCTTGATGGCAGAGCCCCTGGGGTGGACGAGGTCCGCCCCGAGTTCCTGAAGGCTCTGGATGTTGTAGGGCTGTCTTGGTTGACACGTCTCTACAATGTTGCGTGGAGATCAGGGGCAGTACCCCTGGACTGGCAAACTGGGGTGGTGGTCCCCATCTTTAAGAAAGGGGACCGGAGGGTGTGTTCCAACTACAGGGGAATCACACTCCTCAGCCTCCATGGGAAAGTCTATGCCAGGGTGCTGGAGAGGAGAGTCCATCCGTTAGTCGAACCTCGGATACAGGAGGAACAAGGCGGTTTTCGTCCTGGTCGTGGAACACTGGATCAGCTCTTTATCTTCTTGAGGATACTTGAGGCTGCATGGGAGTTTGCCCAACCAGTCTACATGCGTTTTGTGGACTTGGAGAAGGCATTCGACCGTGTCCCTCAGTACCGGTCTCAATTTACTGGTCGATCTACGCCAATACACTCACCTATGGTCACGAGCTGTGGGTAGTGACCGAAAGAACGAGATCTCGAATACAAGCGGCGGAAATGGGCTTCCTCCAAAGCGTGGCTGACCTCTCCCTTAGAGATAGGGTGAGAAGTTCGGCCATTTGGGAGGGGCTCAGAATAGAGCCGCTGCTCCTCCACATCGAAAGGGGCCAATTGAGGTGGTTCGGGCATCTGACAAGGATGCCTCCTGGGTGAGGTTTTCCAGGCATGTCCCACTGGGAGGAGGCCCCGGGGCAGACCCAGGACACGCTGGAGAGATTATATCTCTTGGCTGGCCTGGGAACGCCTTGGTGTTCCCCCGGACAAGCTGGAGGAGGTGGCTGAGGAGAGGGAGGTCTGGGCTTCTCTGCTTGGGCAGAGCAAATCTTAAACTTGAAAACCAGGTCAGAGCTGTTGTTAAGAGCTAGCTTTTTTTATTTGAGGCAGTTAGCCAAAATAAAGCCTGTTTTGTCAAGAGACGGTCATCAACGCTTTTGTTACATCTAGACTGGATTACTGTAACGCACTTTATTGTTGGGTTAGCGATGTGTCCATTAGGCGTCTGCCATGTGTCATTTAACTGAGGACTTACACCCATTTTAATTTCACTCCACTGGCTGCCTGTACTTTATAGGGTCCTTTTTAAAAGTTCTTTTATTTGTTTTTAAGTCTCTTAATGGCCTGGCCCCTCTTACCTCTCCAAGCTAATACAGCCATATACACCTGCCTGCTCCCTTAGGTCCACCAGTCAGCAGCTCCTTGAGGTGCCAAAACCAAGCGTAAATTTAGAGGTGATCATGATTTTGTTGTAGGTTAGGCAGACCTCTTCTCTTTCTGATTTTAAAGCTCTTCTTAAAACAGGTTGACTTTTTTTTTTTTAAATAATTCTGTTTTTTAACATATTTGATTTTATTTCCTGTCTATGCTATTTGTATATGTGCAGCACTTTAAACTAAAACCAGGGTTCATAAAGTGCTTTATAAATAAAGACGGCATGGTATGGTAATTGATGTGTAGCAGGTTTTTGTCATGGGATCACACTGGCAGAAAGCACGGATCAGTGCTGGAATCTGTAGCTCCCAGCAGCATCGGCCCCATGACTCTCACATGCACCACCAGCTGAGAATGAAGCAAGTTGGTTCACTGCTTCAGGCACAGGGCTGTACAAGTCTTACAAGTCTTTATCAATTTTATTTTAATTTCACAGCTTCTCTTCTTGCTCTAGGCTAACTATAACTACCCCTACAGCACAGAGTTCAATAATGCTGTTCTTTGTGAACATTTTGAAGAACCTTCAGTGTTTGTTCTGTTTTTGCAATAATAGAAAATAGGAATGAATCTGGGAACAGATGATGTATCATCATCTATTCATCATTTTATCCTAATGAACTTATAGTACCATATCACCCTATTAGAGCACTTCGCTCTCGCTCTGCAGGCCTACTTGTTGTTCCTAGAGTATTAAAAATTAGAATGGAGGCAGAGTCTTCAGTTTTCAGGCCCCTCTTCTTTGGAACCAGCTTCCAGTTTGGATTCGGGAGACAGACACTATCTCTACTTTTAAGATTAGGCTTCAAACTTTCCTTTGTGCTAAATCATATCGTTATGGCTGGATCAGGTGACCCTAAATCCTCCCTTAGTTATGCTTCAATAGGTGTAGGCTGCTGCCCATGATGCATTGAGTGTTTCTTCTTCGGTCACCTTTCTCACTCACTATTTGCACTGAATCATTAAATTGAGTTTTCTCTATATGTATGTATCTATATGTAGGGTGTACCTTATGCCTACCTTGGCACTGTATAAATAAAATTGCATTAAATTATTTACATTTTTTTTTGTTTTTGTTTTTTTTCGTTTCTTTAATTGGTCAGTGCAATGAGCATGCAGTGTCAGTGTTATATTGTCATCTACCAGTGGCTGTTATGAATATAGTTCTGATGGTCTTCCTTTCTTTCAGGGGAAAGTTTGCTGTGGTCAGAAAGTGTGTGGAGAAGTGCACGGGTCATGAGTACGCTGCTAAGATAATGAGGAAGAGACGGAAAGGGCAGGACTGCCGGATGGAGATCATCCATGAGATTGCACTACTTGAACTGGCCAGCGCCTGTCCCCATGTGGTCAACCTCCACCAGGTCTACGAGATGGCTTCAGAGATGGTGCTAGTTCTGGAGTTGTGAGTGTCAAAAATTCAAGGTTGAAACCTTTCCTTTCATGTTGTTTAGAAATGGAGACCTACTGGGAAACACTAGCAGACATACTGCAAAGAAACAGAATGGCAATTCAAAAGTGCAAAAACGTAAAGGGGCAAAAATTGCATTTTCAAATTGTTTTTGGCACAAAGTTAGCAAACATTTTAGGATAAATACTGTACATCCAGTTTTTATCCCAGTAAAATGAATTAATGATAATTTAGATAATGCTCCACAGTAATGGTGTAGTAAGTGCCCAGAAGCATTTCACAGTGGCTATCAAGTGGCGACACTTGCTTGACACCATATTAACCATAGACTGTTTATAAAGATTTATAATCCAGAGTAAACTTGTAATCATTGTTAATTATATTAAGGTTACTGGCAGTTACTGTGAGAATAAATCTTATGAAAATTCTTTGTTTTGCTATAAAGATCTCTTTCAGGGTCTTTTAAGCTTTTTTTTTTTAGTCTCAAAAATCACCACTTATTCAAAAAAAACTAGTGCTTCTCAAAATATCTTGAAAAAAGTAAATTACATTTTAAATTATTTACATCAAAATGATAATCTCAGGAAATCCACTATCTCAAATTGTTAGAATATTTAAGATTTAATGAAAAAGGATTTACAATCCGGAAATATCCATCGTCTGAAAAGAGTTTTTAGGTAAGTTGTAGTACTATTTCCACACTCCAAACTTGGCTGGACCTTCTTTACCATTAATTTCAGTTTCAGCAGTGTGACATGTTTTTGTAGCAGCATTCATCTCATCTGTATTTTTGGGTCAGGGATTTCTCCTCTTCTACTTGACAGTGCCCCTTAGATTCCCTGTGGCGCTTAGGTCAGGACACAGTGAACCAACAATCACCCACACTAGCAGATTACATGACACCCCATATCACCACAGACTACAGAAACGTCATGTGATTTCCAAATGAAATATATTTACTTCCATCTGAAACGAGGACTTTGGGCTGATATTGTCTCTGATTCAAGAGTGACTTGATATTAGGAATGTGACAGTCGTAGCTCCTTTCCTCAGGACATCTGTATGTGGTGGCTTTCACCCCAACCTCAAATATCGGCTCAGTTTATCAAGACACCACATATTTTCAGAAGTGCTCCGCCGTTTTCGGAGACGTCTGTTACCCACCAGCTCGATAGCTAGCCGGGGTTTAAGGCTCACTAGAGCCGGTGAGAACACCAGACTCCCGGCAAATCGTTTTCAAACCCACCGCCGTCTTTCGCTACTCAGGTTAAACATGATATATAAGTCACTTAGATAACTTAAAAATGTTATTGTTTGTCTTTTTTCAGTATTTTATTTGTTCCTGAGTAAATTGGTTTGGCTGAGATTAAAGTTATAGGTTTTACACAGCTGAATAAACGTCAATAAACTGATTAAACAGAAGTGTGCAAGTCTGCAAATTTCATTAAAATGTAATAAACTATCATCTTGTCTTTATTTTTAGTCAGCACATACCTTAAACACTTAAAGCTGTAAGCTAATGATAGTTATATAAGAGCAGATGCTGCTGGTGCAATAAGTTGTACGTTTTACATGATCTGATTAGTCGACTAATCGCAAAAATAACCTGTGACTAGTCGACTATCAAAATAATCGTTTGTGGCAGCCCTGTTGACAATCCTCTCTATGATGCAGTCATCCCTGTTCCTTGTGAGCCCTGTCCTACAACAATTTTTAAGTTTCCAATCATTTTCATCAATGATCATTTGTCGCTTAAGCACCTTGTGAGGTGTGTCACTGAACTTCATCCCATGATTGCAGTTACTTGTACTGAACTGAATTTATACTGTTTGAGTAGTAATTTCCTCACACTCAAAATGAAATACTGTAACGATTAGAGAAAATGGATTTCCAATTTTCCATCCATCCATCTTCATCCGCTTTATCCGAGGCCGGGTCGCAGGGGCAGCAGCCTAAGCAAAGAGGCCCAGACCTCCCTCTCCCTGGCCACCTCCTCCAGCTTATCCGGGGGAACACCAAGGCGTTCCCAGGCCAGCCGAGAGATATAATCTCTCCAGCGTGTCCTGGGTCTGCCCCGGGGCCTCCTCCCAGTGGGACATGCCTGGAACACCTCACCCAGGAGGCGCCCAGGGGGCATCCTTGTCAGATGCCCGAACCACCTCAGCTGGCTCCTTTCGATGTGGAGCAGCAGCGGCTCTACTCTGAGCCCCTCCCGGATGGCCAAACTTCTCACCCTATCTCTAAGGGAGGGGCCAGCCACCCTTCGGAGGAAGCTCATTTCTGCCGCTTGTATCCGCGATCTCGTTCTTTCGGTCACTACCCACAGCTCGTGGCCATAGGTGAGGGTAGGGACGTAGATCGACCGGTAAATTGAGAGCTTCGCCTTTACACTCAGCTCCCTCTTCACCACGACGGACCGGTGCAGCGTCCGCATTACTGCAGCTGCAGCCCCAATCAGTCTGTCGATCTCCAGCTCCCTTCTCCCATCACTCGCGAACAAGACCCCAAGATACTTGAACTCCTCCACTTGGGGCAGGAACTCATCCCCGACCCGGAGTGGGCACTCAACCCTTTTCCGACTGAGAACCATGGCCTCAGATTTGGAGGTGCTGATCCTCAGTCCTGCTGCTTCACACTCGGCTGCGAACCGTTCCAGTGCGAGGCCCTCACCTGATGAAGCCAACAGAACCACATCATCCGCAAAAATCAGAGATGAGATTCTGAGGCCACCAAAGCGAAAGCCCTCCGCCACTGGGCTGCACCTAGAAATCCTGTCCATAAAAATTATGAACAGAACCGGAGACAAAGGGCAGCCCTGGCGGAGCCCATCACCCACCGGGAACGAGTCCGACTTATTGCCGGCAATGCGAACCAAGCTCTTGCAACGGTTGTAAAGGGATCAAATGATTTCCAATTTTTAAAAATGAAATTAATTTTAAAAATTTCATTTTTCTAAAATGAAAGTTTAGTTTTTCAAGCTTTTTTTCTTTTATAAATATTTTTAGATGCACTAATATTTGTATTATTTTGATTGATCACGTTGCCATGGAATAGTAGACTTATGGACTACTATTGTACATAGTGGGGTTAAACAGAGGGGTATTGGTGTGAATGAGCTTTCTAGTCCTACAAAGCTTCAGGCCAAACTTTAATGCTTCAGCAAACACTAGCTATTCTAACAATGTGCTCTGCTTTTTTCTTATGTATACACACACGCCATTTGCATTATAGGATATGGATTTGGTTTCCTCTGTCTTCTGGTGAGGAGGACAGACAGACAGACAGCAGTAATAGAGACAAACTGAAAGACAGCTCCGTCTGAGCTAGCGTGGCATTATTACACATAAATGGGAAACTGTAATTTAGGCTGCAGTAGCTGCATGAGTTGTTGATCTCATCTCACTGGTCACGTTTGGGTATGCTTGACCTGGTTCTAAGTGTGTGTGTGTGTGTGTGTGTGTGTGTGTGTGTGTGTGTGTGTGTGTGTGTGTGTGTGTGTGTGTGTGTGTGTGTGTGTGTGTCAGTTCATGACATGCCAGG